>NC_134406.1:214816909-215529409 GCF_038048845.1 Mixophyes fleayi
ATACGATAACCCCTGCTAATATGCTACCACCAAATTCTCATTATTTCATTGTAGTTCTCTAGAAAGTGTGCAGAATTGTACCTCATATAACCCTATGGGGACAGAGCTCTGAAAATCGTAGGATGTACTGAAGGAGGCAGAGGAATTACAACCGTGTTCATCACGGTTCAGCTACGACTTGCCCTGAGAGCAGAGAGATAATAAAAGCAACCGTAGCCCTCTCAGTAGGTAAAGTATGAGGAAGAAATTCAAATTTAATGGAACATTAGTTTAGGAAACCCTCAGCAAGTTTTTTAGGAACTCAGTCATATTTAGCAGGAGCCAGAAACCACAGACTGGAGGTAGGTTTGGAAACAGCCACTGCAGCAGGAGATTTGGCTACAGCCGGAGGAGGAGGATAATTATTCAGCATATTTTGGAGTGTGTCTAGCCTTGGAGGCGTTGCACCAACTGGACTTGGGTAGCATCTTGTCTGTCCAGTCTGCACAAAAGATGTTGGAGCATCTTCTTGGGAGATGAATCTCCTGTAGGATGCATTAATGGCCAGATCTTACTATCACAAAGCACACAACAATGGTAGGATTTTTGCAGTCTACCTGGTTTAGCTCCACCCACCAAGGATATTAACTGACAAGAGGGAACCAGGATAGAAAAAAACAGGATACAAGCATTACTCGAAAAGCAAAGGATACAGGATACCAGGGTTAACTGGGAAGCATATAGTGCTGGTTACCGGGATCTACCGACTAGAAACGAACACAAAGTACCAGGATACCAGGATTAGCTGAGAAGCATATAGCACTGGTTTCCAGGATCTGTGAAATAGGAATGGATACAAGATACCAGGATACCACAAGGAAGATCCAATGAACTGAATTTGAGAGGGAGTGACAGGTAATTAGCGAATGGGGACTCCCATAATCCAAGTTGGTGGCCACCATCGGAACGCCATCAGTTTGGAGGAGCCGGTCGGAGTACCAGACTCTGGTAAATAAACCACAGGGTCCGGAGCTTAACAATATCTTATCTGGTTGTTTACATTTTAAACATAATTTTAAAGGGGTTGCCAACCCTCATATGACTTACATTTTGAGCTGCACTTCCAAACTCTTTCACTTTAAGAGACAGGTCAGAAGGATTTTGTTTTAGGGTACAGATATCTTTAGAGATGCATCTTTGCACATCCATAAACTGGGTGTTGATGATGATAACTGCCAGGTATGTGCTCTGAACTCGTCTATGCTTGGTAATTTAGGTTGAATTCAAAATTCAAATGTAAAAAGACAAGTGTCTAGCTGCATCTTTGCTTAGATGCAAAGGTTGCATTTTATGTGTGATTCTAAATGAGGCCCAATATACTGTATATAACATTTATTTAGTATGGCATCTGCACTTGTACTGCCATAAAACCGGTCTTGATACCATCTCAAGATGGTTATAATAGAACAAAAGCATTAAAAAAAAAAAGCTTTATTCTCACAATGAAACATTTTTTAAATCTAGTTAAAAATATATATTTTAAACTACATTTATTTTATTCCCACATTAGTAGAACTGAATGGTCTGAGTAAATTGAGACACGCATGCGCACATTTGCCAAGATGAGAGGGATCTGTAATCCTCTGATCACCTGTTTACAGAGCTCTCTCAGTTTGCAACATTTTGGATGTATATACAACCCGGGTTATAACATCTTCATGTCTATGAGAAATAAGATCTATATGCTTATCCCTATGAGCTATCTGGTAGGAAAACTAATGCACTTGAGAGATGAAATGTTGCAATTTTTATGTTATTTTAAATTTTGTGTGTGTTATTAAAATGGGAATGTTTTTTTGAACATATTACACAAGAGATTTTCCCTATTTTTTACTTTTGTGGTACAGTGCTGAGGATTGATATACGTTCCTGGAAACAAAAGTACATCTCCGAAGAACTTGATTATCGATATGTTGAATTTCTTCATTGTCCATGTGAGTGAAAAATTGGCAGCAGTTTTGTGGTTCCTAAATCAACAGTGTCACACTATTATGTTTTGTTACCTTTCTTTGAGGCTGTATTCAAAGACTCACCCAAACACTCTTACCTTAATGCAAGGAGTATTTTCAACACAAACTAGCTTTTCAGTGCATGATTTTTCAAACACTGCGGTGGATAGTTCACTATTTCACATGATTTTTATTGTAATTTGGTTTTATGCATAATTATGTACAGATTATTAATTGATACATTTTCCCATATTTTTTGGGAGAATTTCTTCACTATTAATTACAGTTAAAGGAATCTTACAACAAAAGTTTAACATTTAGAGACCTATTTTGGACTTTATTTTGGTTTTCAGGACAATAGTGTCGTCACTTACTTCATTGTTGCTGTTATGAAATAATTAATGTCTACTGCACTTTAAATAAAATTATGCAGTTGCTTCTGAATGTAAGCCCATGTCATAGCATACATACACAGCTGTCATCACTAGTAATCGGCAGTTAGGCTAGACCTGTAGCTGAACAAGAGATATGGCTAAAATACAAGGACCTTTGAGATACCCAGAGCTTGAATCGGTGCTTGAGAGTTGCATGTGCTTATTGTACAATGACTAAGGGCAAACACCCCTTCCCTGCCCTTTTCCCTGCCTGAAATCATTTGCTGTTGTAAGTCTCATTTTGCTTAAGGATGAATTGGATGTTGCTGCGTTCTGTGGGGTGTGGTCTGGTTCTGGTCATATGCAAAGTAATTGTGCGAGTTAGACACACAAAATCACCGTTTGAGTTCTTTAATGAATCAGGCCAAGAATATCACTAATACAATAGTACATCTTGTTAACTGAAATAATTTTCTGCAGTAATGGCATCTGACCAGTTTTGACCCTATCGAAATGTAACAACTATATAATGATGTACAAGTATTCGGAAACTTCTAGAAAACTTATTATATTTTCCACAGATATGTTCAACAAAAATGTTTGTGGTTTTGTAAAATACATTTCACTAAAACACATTGCTATGTTAATGTGTTAATTCCTAGAAGAAAAGAGAGAATGGGTGCTCTAGATGTCCATAAAATTACATCAGTTCATTTACACCAGAATTACAACCCTTCCAGCTTCTCTGAATCCGTCACACATGGAAGTTCTATGTGCATATGCATAGCACTTCCTCCATTCACGACAGCTGTCGGTAAATAGTCAAAACTGTTTGTGGAGGAGGGGGAACTTCATCTGGGCTAATAGAATTGCCCCAGCATGGTAAATCGCAGCAGTGCTTAAACATGCATCGATGCACCTTGATTGTTGATTGACATTGGATAACTTTAATAAATAAGACCCCACAATAACAAGCAAACGCAACCTATTTAAAATAAACAATAAGATACTTGAAAATAGAAATGCTTTTTACTTTTCTTAGATACAGACTTTCTTTCTCCTTGCCTCCTAATACATTTAAAATCTCATCAAGGTAAAGAATTTCTTACTTTAGTTTGGAGACAATAACCAGATAAAAATATAAAGATAAAATATAAATTATATAAATAGCACAATTCCTTTATTTACTACTTTTGTTTTCCTGAACAAGGCTTAAATCAAAATTATAATTGATCATAGAAACTCTAATAATAAATCCAATTATCAATATTAGTCACTGAAAGTCATGTTGCAATATCAGCTGCAAATAATAGATATGAACTCATTTGGATGATAAACTATAATATGGGCTTAGATAATGACTTTCAGCTAAAACTGTAATAAAGTAAAATCATTATATATCTAATTATTTATTATTAAAGTAACTTAATAATTAAATATGTCTATCACCTAGAAATAATCTGTTATCATATAAAATCTGACTATCCCAAACCATTCACTAAGGTACAATTAAAAACTTGCAGAATAATTGCCTTTGCTTTGCAGTGCTACCAGTGTATTAGCTGTTCCCCCTTGTGATATGAGTATATCACTTTATTAAGAATTCATTACATTCCAATGTTGTTTTATGTAGTGGATACTTCAGTGTTAATATGTTTAGAGATGTTGGTAAATGAAACCTTGGAAAATGTATACATGTTAATATTATGTAAGTTGCACATGACACTTGATAATGTTATTTAGCATTTACTTTATCCACTTATTATAGTGAATTAGTCAGTGCAAAATGGAGACAAAAGAAAAAATAATTTCGTATGAACCCTAAATGATTTGACAATTACAAATTTACATTTATATAACAGAACCACTTTATGTTAATACGTTGGAGTTCCATAAAACATAATTTTAACAACAATATTAAATATAATACCAATAATTAGAGTAGTTGAGACTCATTCAGCTTTGTCTAATTTTAGACAAATATCTGTGTATTTCAAGGGCAGAAGAATATATCACCTCACAATAGTCATAAATGAATGCCAACACACAAGCAAAAATTCACAATAATTTACAGGGTAGATACAATTATGATATAAAGTAGACTGGCAGGGTGAGATAAACACTCTTATTGGTCTAAGAACTGGGCTTTGGTCAGACTTAATTTATAGACATTGTCATAATTATGGTTTGGCTAATACTTGTACTAGAATAAAGACATACTATATGGCTGACATGGAGTAAGGACTGAAGAAAAGATTATGGTATGTATTTTTGTTAACTACAATGCAGAACATTTCTTTTAACAAGGCATCATGTAACACTAGGTGCAAAGAGGGCTAAAATTGAGGTCCTTTTTTTGGACCTTCTAACACTCATTTTATTCACTGGCAAACCTATATAATAGATGGCAAATCAATTTTCCTCATATCTGACATATAATTACTTTTCAATTGTCACTTTTTGAACTCATTTCAGGTGCTGCCTTAATATAGGCAGTTGGTATACAATGGGCATTGCTAAGTTGTCAAAAGATCAGGCTCCACAATCAACTATTTGCTATTATTTGCAATCAATAAATACAAACAATTGGTAAAATTAAATTTTAAGCAAAAAACCGAAACTAAGGTAAGCTAACATATCAAACCACAAACTTCCACCATGGTGTATATATATATATATATATATATATATATATATATATATATATATATATATGAAACTTCCACTGAGATTATTACACTGACTACTTATTATACTAGCTTTTCTTTTACATATATAAATATGTACATATATATATATATATATATATATATAAAAATATATCTTATATGTATGTTAACATTCCATTTGAATTCCATTTTGAAATCTTTTTAATGAATAATGCAAAGGCTAAGCTAAGAGTCTAGGCCCTGGGCCCATTTGGCAACACAACTAGTTAGTATTTTCTGTTCAGTTATATTTAATCAGATTATCAGTGCCTCTAAAATGGTTCATTTTAAGACTTATTGCTCTTGTCCATACTAACCCACATATTCAACTAATTAGTACAAAGTGATTCAGTTGAACCTAGTTTTATAACATTTTCTGTGTATTCTAAGAACAGTATATATTGAATCAATATTCCAACTCTAAAAAAAATAATATTAAAATAATAAATTAATGTTGTGTACTATGTTTCCTTTTCTTGAATCTGCAAAATAATGTCCGCAAAGTTAAAGGGAAGGTTGTCTTTCAGATGTATCATCTGCAATTCTGTACATAGATAAGAATTAAACATGCACATAACTTTCTAAAGATGTTATATTGATGTGTGCTTGACATTTACAGCATAAGTCACAATCAGATACAGACAGTTTTTCAGACCCTTGGATAATTGAACTACTATGACTATACTACTAATCCAACATTTTCATTACAAGAAAATGCCTTTTATGTCATGCATTAAATGTACTGTTAAATATATGTGGACTTATATATTGTTAATTAGCTCATTTGTATAACTTCTAAGCAATAATATAACAAAATAATGATTTAATTTGACACTCCTTAATATATGTTTCCAGTAAATTAACTGTCCAAATGAATGCATAGGGATGTGAAGGCTTTTCGTTCCCGGTGTCACCAATAGTAAGAATCTTTGTCTCCAACTGATAATTAATGGATGATAGCATTTTCTTGCTATGGATGGCTGACATTGCTGCTATGTTTCCTGATAATGGTCTGAATATTTCAGAAAGAAAATTAAGATTCATTGGAAATGATTTATAACTTGGAACAGTTGCCAGATAGATAAAAAAATAAATCTTAAACTATTGCCATTGCTTTGATAAAGAACCAAAACGGTGACATTCATTGGAACAATTATGCAATGTACAGTATGTGTAAAAAAAATGTATAAAATATAGAAACAGATTAAATTGTTTCTAAAACTAAAAATACAAAAAGTGTGTTTATTATCTAGTAAATGCTTAAAATGTAATTATCATATCTTGTTGTTATTAGCACAAATTTTAAATTTACAACTCTCTGACTTATTATACCCAATAAATAAAAACTTAGCAAATTACTTACATTATTTTGATTTAATCATTTTCAATTTCATATGGTGAATACAAACTATAAATTTCACCAACTGAAACATTCAGATTAAAGTAATAAAGTGCAATAGTGAATGAAAGATTATGCTATTGCTTAGGCATTTTCAAAAGTTGATAAACAACAAAATATGATTGAAATAATCTGCCTATTGATAATTTGAGTTTATGTATTACCATACAATATTATGCCACAAACTTCTATCACATAAAGCGTACATTTATTAATTTAAACTCCCACTGAGATTATAACACATATGGAACAGTAATGCTCATGAGTTCTTATTATGCTAAGTTTTCTTGAAGTCTTCTTCAACTCTAAGGAAAACAAAAAGAGAGTTTTCATAGTAGTGTAAGATCTAAAATAAATATCCGCAATATATAAACCATGTCCGATTAATAAAGCTGCCAAAACTGTAGAACTCTCTGAGTTCAAATCAAGAAGAAGAGGCTGGAGAGCTGTGAAACATGTCTTTGCTATGTGGTATATACTGAGAACTGATAATGGCTGCCAGGTATTTCCTGTCAGCCAGCACTTCCTAGTTGGCAAGTGGATGGCATGGATGTCACTTCCATCAAAGACATATAGCATACATCTTCATCCTCATTTTTTTAGAACAAAGTAACAACCAATAGGTGTGTGGGTGCAAGACAGTGTTACAGGTGTTGGATGTGGTAACAGTGTGCTAGTGAAAATACACATGAAGTGGTAATGCCGAAAGTTACATAACAAAGTCCTGGAATTTAGTATTAGGCCTGGAGATGAAGAAAGGGGGTAGTGACGTGTCCTCTGCTGAACAGGGCTCACTATAGGTCAGGGGTATAGGACTGTCCTGCATTGCAATAGATGCTTCCTCAGAGGACCCATTTTCCACATTGATAGGTGTTTTGACACCCTCAGACAGTATCCCGTGGAGTGGGGGTGCTGGCTCACACACCCCTAAGAGGTGACGTCTGTTGCGCTCATACAAAGCATCATCGGTTTGCACCACATAGCTGTTGGGTCTGTTGGAGGATCCTTCCACAGCCCTGACACTGTGAAATCCGACTGGGGTCTGGATTCAGACGGTCTGCTCTGGGGACATCAGTCTCAACTGATGAGAGGTTTTGTAGTAATTGGTCTCAATGGTTGGTGTGAGCTTGGCTTTGGTTATAGTAATGATAGTGCAAGTGCATCTGTACAGAAGGCGCTGAGTAGGAGAAAGGAGATCATCCCTTCGGGTATTTCTCAAACTAAGGAGCGCCATGAATACATCTGAACCATCTCTGTAGCATTTGTCTAACAGGTGCTTTGCAGAACGTATTGCCTTTTATGCTAGTTCATTAGATTGTGGATAGCGCAAACTGCTAGTGATATGTAAGATGTCCCATTTATTGGTGAAGGACTGGAACTCACCACTCATGAACTGCAAGGCGTTGTCAGTGAACAGCTTGCATGATATACCATGGGTAGTGAAGTGTCTCTTCATTTTGTTTATGACTGTGGCACGTTTAGGAAAACAGTCTATTTTGAACCAACTGGAATTTGAGTCCACTAACACAACATGCTCTTTCCCCCTCAACACAAAAAGATCTGCAGCAACGATAGACTAAGGGAGGTCAGCTACCTCATGGAGAGTGAGCGGATCTTTGCCATGATGGGGCTGTAGAGCATTTCAGGGGGCATAAGCAGAGACTACCGGCTCAATGTCAGCAACCATCGAGGGCCAATACAATGCATCCCTAGCCCGTCGCAAGATGGCCTCCTACCTGGGGTGCCCCTGATGGGCCTGCTGGGAATATAATCCTTGAAGAGCATATGGGAATACAAACCACTGACCACGCAAGAGGATGCCCTCTGAGTTAGTCAACATATCCCGGAAAGCAAAGAATGACTTAAGGTCACAAGGCTATTCCCTGGAGGAAGACGGCCAACCATGCAGAACAACATTTGACAACCGTAGGCAAAGGTCATCCCTGAGTGTAATTTCATGCAACTCTTTCATACGCTGACTGGAGAGGACATCAAACTCCATAACATTCATGTCATCCCAAGCATCAGGGACATCTGAGTCTCGAAGGTTAGCACATGATAAAGCATCAGCTACGTGGAGGTCCTTTTCACGCTTGTACACCATATCGAAATGGTACTTTTGGAGCTTGAGCATGGACCGTTGGATACATGCTGAAGCAACGTGCATAGATTTGCGGAGAATAGTGATCAGTGGTTGGTGATCTGTTTCAACCACCACTGGACATCCATAGATGAACTCATGGAAATTTTTAAAAGCAAAAACATGGGCAAGCGGTTCTTTTTTAATCTGAGCGTATCGTTACTCAGTGCCTGTAAGGACTCTAGATGCAAAACTGATGGGTTTGTTGCGCCGCAAATAGACAGCACCAAGATTATGCTGGGAAGCATCAGCAGAGATGACCACAATAACATGTACATCAAAGAGCTATAGCATCAGCATGACAGTCCAACCAACACTATTCAACGTCTTTGTGTAAAAGGTGATGGAGTGGAGCTATGACGTCACTGTAGTGAGGCAGAAATTTTGAAAGGTAATTTGTCATAACTAGAAATTGCTGCAAACCGAGCTTATCTGTGAAATTGGGCATTTGCTGGATTTGCTGGATGGCCCATGTCTTGGCTGGATCCAGCTTGACATCCTTTGAGGTTAGAAGGTGGCCAATATATGGGACCTCAGTAACTCTGAAAAGACACTTGTCAGGGTTTAACCGCATCTTGATTTCACAAATCCTGTGGAGGACCCCACACAAGGATGTCTTCAATGATGATTTCACAAGGGTATCCCTCAAAGAGGTGTTCCATGCTGCGTTGGAACACTTCACTGCCAGTACAGATGCCATTGGGAATTTGGAGAAAGGCATGTCTGCCCAGAGATTTTATAAATATAGTGAGTAAGGTAAGTTCCTAACAGGGACTTTGGCTTGAAAGCTTCTTTAAAGCTTCAGGGCATGGAGGTCTCTAGCAGGGATCCAGGAGCGCTCCTCCGGTCCATAGCCTTTCCAATGAACCAGGAGTTGTAATGAGCCTCTAGAGATGCGAGAGTTTAGGATTTCATTGATCTCATACTCCTGATCTTGCATGGAAAGCGCTGCAGGCGGTTTCTTGGAGGAAGAGCACTTGCTAATAAGAAGTGGCTTTAGAAGAGACACATGGAACACATTAGGAAATTTCAAAGTGGGAGGTAGGATCAATCTAAAAGCCACGGGGTTAATGACTTCAGAAATTTTGAAGGGGCCAATGAAACGGGAGCGAATTTCCTGGAAGGGACTTGAAGGTGAAGGTTCTGTGTAGGTAACCATACTTTGTCACCGGGAGAAAGAAGAGGCATAGGTCTTCTCTTTTTATCATAAGATTTTTTACTAGAGGCGGAAGTTTGGAACAATCTGCGCTGGATTTGATCCCATCTAGAGGAGAAATCTTGTATAAGAGAATCTACCACAGGAACCCCAGATGCAGTTAAGTCATTAAATGGGGAAATTTTAGGAGGAAATCTCTGAAGGGCAAAGAAAGGAGAGACCGAAGTTGAGTCATGAGTGTGATTATTAGGGGTGAATTCTGCCCAGGGCAATAGATCAACCCAATCATCATGTTTAGCTGAAATATAATATCTGAGAAACTTTTCAAGCTCCTGATTGGTTCTTTTGGTCAGTCCATTTGTCTGAGGATGATAAGCAGAAGAAAAATTTAACTTGACCCCACATGCACGAGAAATGCCCTCCAAAATTGTGCCATAAACTGAGTTCCCCGGTCTGAGATGATCACATCTGGACAACCGTGAAGGCGAAAAGCTTCTTTTATGAAATATTGTGCCAGGACAGGGGCAGATGGTTGGCCCTTCAGAGACACAAAATGAGCAGCCCAGGAGAAGTGGTCCGTGAAGACCCATACCATGGAGAAACCTTTGGAAGTCGGTAAGTCTGTAATAAAGTCCATAGAGAGGTGACCCCAAGGACGATACGGAATAGGTAGTGGATGCAACAATCCATAAGGAGTTTGCAGAGGAACCTTATTTTGAGTACAAGTAGAGCATGCAGCTATAAAATCCTGCACATCAGAGCGTAAGGAGGGCCACCAATAACTACACAAAATTAAGTCCTTGGTTTTCTTGATACCCAAATGGCCGGAAAAAAGAGAGGCATGAGCCCACCCGAGAAGCTTGAGATGCAAATGGGATGGAACAAAGGTTTTTCTATGTGGAATAGCTTGGTGAATAGGAGTAATGGGCACAATACATTCTGGGTTCAGAATGGGTCTAGAAGAATGCTCCTCTGCATCTGTAGAGTCAAAAGAATGAGAAAGAGTGTCCACTTTTTTATTTCTGGAACCAGGCCTGAATGTGATAATCATATTGTAATTGGAAAAAAATAATGACCATCTGGCCTGACAAGGATTTAAACAGGATGCGGACTGTAGATATAGAAGATTTTTTTGATCCGTATAAATCGTTATAGGAAATATGGCCCCCTTCCAAGTCATGTTTCCATTCTTCCAGGGCTAATTTGATGGCAAAAAGTCACCGGTCTCCAATATAATAATTTCCCTCCGCAGAGGATAATCTTCGGAAGAATAAGCCACAAGGAGAAAGTTTCCCAGAGGAGTTCTTTTGAGATAAAATGGTTTGAACTCTGATAGAGGATGCATCTACTTCAAGGAAAAATTGAAAAGTGGGATCAGGCTGACGCAGGATAAGAGCGGAGGTAAAGGCTCTCTTTAGAGAAATAAAGGCTTCCACAGTCGGAGGCAACCAAAGTTTGGAATTGGCGGACTTCTTAGTTAACGCGGTGATGGGTGCCAATAAGGAAGAGAATCCCTTGATGAATTGTCTGTAGTAGTTGGCAAACCCCACAAATCGCTGGACCGCCTTAAGTCCTACTGGCTGGGGCCACTCCAAGACCACCTTCAGTTTATCAGGGTCCATTTGGAGACCAGAACCTGAAACCACATATCCCAGGAAACGAAGATGGTCCTTTTCAAAAACACATTTCTCCAGTTTGCAGTATAATCGATGCAGACGTAGTCGGTCAAGTACTAGGGAAACATGCTTCCGATGAGAAATTATATCAGGTGAGAATATCAGGATATCATCCATGTATATTACCACAAATTGATAAAGAATATCTTGCAAAATTTCATTAATGAAATTTTGGAACACCGCAGGGGCATTGCATAGCTCAAAGGGCATAGCCAAGTACTTGAAATGTCCATCATGAGTGTTAAATGCCGCCCTCCATTCGTCCCCCCGCTTAATACGAATTAGATTGAAGGCGCCACTGAGATCCAATTTGGAAAATACAGAAGCTCCTCTAATTCTGTCAAACGACTCTGGAATCAAAAGTAAAGGATATTTATTCTTCACGATAATGGTGTTAAGGCCTCAGTAGTAAATTTTGAATGGTGAATGACCAGAAATTTAAAAAGGACAAAGGTCATACAAACAATTATTGAACATAAATTAAAAACAATAAAATATAACCAACCGCATGGGATTATAAAACAATATCAAAAACAAATGACCAGATAAATAAATGTCTGGGTAAAATTCCACAATAGACCCTATATAGCGAGTCCTGACTGATTGGAATAGTAATCTATAGTCCAGATATCGCAGAGAAATATCCAATGGTGGAAGATGAAAGGCTGAAAAAACAGAAAAGCCGGTAACTCACGAAAGTCCGGGCCACGGAATGGGCGGAACCAGGGTACCTGACCAAAGGCATTGGGATCCGAAGACCACGGTCCGGATGCTAACTAGGCGGTTGGCTAACGATGGAGCTCATAGGATGTGTCAATAATGGAAAGGACAGGCGGAGAAATTGGCATGCGTTCCAAGGTAGAACGCAAGGACCGGAAGTCCTGTGACGTCAGAGGATGTAGGTGTGTCCAACGCGTTTCATCTGCAGCGCAGATTTCTTCAGCATCTAAGTCATGTCTCACTATAAATGAATACTTATTTAGATACCACACTACTTAGCATATGCTTCCACAGCATTCTAAGCTGTAGCTATAGGGGCTAATGCTGAGTAGGACCTACAGTCCTACTCAGGAGTCCTACAGGCTATAAAAGGTATTCACCCCCTTTGGACTTTTTCACAATTTGCTATATTACAATATGGAACCATGATGGATTTATTTAAAATGTATTCCCACTAAGCAATACAAAGTACTTGGTAATGTGCCAAAATAATTTTAATCCAACCAATTGCCAAATTAATTTTGAAGAAAAAACTGCAGAAAGTGATTGCATTAGCATTTTCTTCAATTATAACTCTGCGTCTTTTGTGGTATGTGCCTATCAGGTTTGCACCTCTAGACACTGGAATTTTAGCCATTTCTTCTTGGCAAAACTGCTCAAGTTCCATCAGGTTGGATGGCAATCACTGATGGACAGCAATGGTGCTACAGATTCTCAGTTGGATTGAGATCTATGCTTTGAACAGGCCATTTCAGGACATTAAACATATTGCTGATAAGCTGTGGCTTTTGCTGTATGGTTTGGGCCATTGTCTTGTTGGAAGATAAATCTTCCTCCAAGCCCAAGTGCTCCTGTAGACTGCAACTGCTTTTCCTCCAGTATTTCTCTGTACTTTGTTCTGTTCATTTTCCACAGTATTTTTAAGAACTTCAATTTTGGTTAAAAGTAGTAATAGGTTCGACTGGTCCACATATATCCTGTGTAACCAGCAGCTAAGGATCTTACGCTTTGATCCTGACCTGTCAATGTTACAAGCGGTTGGAGAGGTTATTGTTACACAGAGAAGGTAATGAATGTAAGGTGTAGTATTAATTGTATTAACAGATATTGGATTGAGAGTACATGTCTTAAAACTAAAGTGTTTTATTTGCAAAATGATTATCATAGACACAATAAAATTGTCAATTAAAACTCGGTTATTAAAACATATAAATAGAAAAACTGAAAAAATAGAAAATGGAAAAATTTAAAATTATGAAGTCCGTAAATAGTCCATCTAACTAATATACATAGAACAGTTCATCCAAAATAGAGTTTGTGGATGCAATGTCAGTGTGCTTGAAAGCATAGTCTTTGGTGGATAGAGTATGCTTATCCAATGGAGGTGAAGAGGTATGAAATAACAGTCTCTATACTTACAGTTCGTTGGCCAGCATCCTTGCGGTGACAGGTGAGCGAAGAGCAGAGGAGTTTGCGTGCGTTCCACAGTGGAACGCACGGGACGATGACGACTTCTTGTTGTGAGTGTGGGCATGTCCAACACGTTTCGTCACATCCGGTGACTTTATCAAGGGAAAGTAGTGGTAGTTGCGGTATGCCTAGGTCTTATAGTGCAGCATTAGTGACATAAATCACATGGACTGGTTGATATATATACATAAGCAAATCATGTTAAACTGACTCTTACATAAATATATAAATGATGAAATTAGGAATACATGGCCAAAATCTTCTGTTCTTATTCTATACAAATATCTGTCATTTACCTGTGTGAATTAATCGATACATACACTACGGTATATTTGAAAGTACATCATATAACAGAGACTGTGCATGTATTCAGGTTATGCCTATAGGGACTATTCTATACCTTTATATTCTATATGTTGATTAATGGGTCAATAACCGTCGTTTTTCCACATCAGGTTACTCTAACGGGCTAGTATCAAAATCGTCCGGTTGGGAGTGTATATTTAATGAAGGTCATTTAGAGACTTGATGTCATGTTGTTTCTTTGAATATATTAGGATATAGGAATACTCTGATTTATAGTATCTGAGATTGATTAAGATTCATTGTGATAGGATATTCCTCCACATGGTCATGTCACTCACATGTCTTTGGGCTAACTGTAGCTGGGGTTTGGTATAAGTTTGTTTCAACAACAACTTTTTTCTTGCCACCATTCCATAAAACACAGATTTATGAGGCACGCATGCTATTGTTGTCCCATGCACATTTACTCCCATCTCTGTCATGGAAGACTTTAGCTCCTATACAGTTGACTTTGACCTTTGATGGCCTCCCTTACTACAGCCCTTTCCCCCCAGACACTCAGTTTTGCAGGACGGCCCGTCCTATGCAGATTAAGAGTTGTTCCATATTTTTCCCATTTTTGTATAATGGACTTAACTGTGCTTCGGGGAATATTCAATGCCCTGGAAGTATTTGTGGACCCTATTCCTGATTGGTATGCCCTGTTGTCTTCATTTTGTATTCTTTGCTTGGAAATACACTACCTGGGGGAGATCACAGAGACAGATAAATTTATGATATAATCATTTGACACACTTCAAGTGCACACAGGTGGATTGCAATATACGATTAATGTGACTTGTGTCACTTGTTTAGTATGGATATAGCTGGGGGATAAATACTAATACTATCACTTTTTTCACTTTTTGCTCAGAATTCATTTGGACAAATGGTTGTATTACATTTTGTCCACATTATTGAGTACTTTGTGTTTATGGGAATAAATTTTAAATAAATCCATTATGATTCCATGTTATAAAACAGCAAAATGTGAAAAATTCCAAGGGAGTGAATACCTTTCATAGCCACTGTATATTGATTTATTTAGTGTAAAATATGTATTTATGTACTGTGCAGAATGCACCATATGCAGATTCAGGTTCAGCTTTCACTTGAGACTCTTTTCCTCTAAGAGAGGCGGTGCAGGGAAGGGAAGGGGTGGGCAAGTACAGTAAAGGCATGGTCACATAAAAGCAACTGAGTCAGACCTGGACACAGCCACATATGCTCCTGTTATGATCTATATCTCCTGCAACTGCTGGAGGGCTGGTGCATCAATCCATGCTTCTACCAATGATCATCAGCACTGAATTTTGCAGTGTAAGAAAATGTTTAAACAAACATGGTTTAAAAATGGCATGGATCATCTTTCCAAAAGTGATCTAAGCACCATTGCCTATAACCTTGGCTGGTAGAGGCAATATTGGAGGGACAAACAGAATGGAGTCCCTACAAGAAAGCTGCAACCAGACTAGGCTATGAAAATCTTGAATGGTAACACTATAACAGTGAAACCCAGAGCAAAGGGTCCCTTGTCACAATGTCACACAGACCTAGCCTGTTCAACACGGGGCTGAATGGGCCTACTAATAATGAAAGCACTCTGGTACCTCCAAACAGCTGTGTCAAGTGGGTGTTGGGGTAAACAGATACATTTGAGAAATCGGAGTAAATACTTGGGACTCTATGGACAGATTAGCACAGATCTAATTAACTTTATAACTAAATACAGTCTACAACACAGAATATTTTCAACCCCACATCACAAGTACTTTCTTCATCTTACAATACAGAATTTTCGAAATAATACTGTGCGAACACATTATTTCCTAAAGATTCGCTAAATCTGGGACCTATCAGTTAATCTTTGGATTACTTAACTAAAATCATTATGAACCAGTATCTGGTTTCTATTACATAATCAATTGCCAATTATAATTATTGTGGTTGGGTCGGAAGGTCTTAAAATGTTCTCCGGCACCAGGAGAGTTAATGTCGGGGCTGGGAGGGCTAATACCCGGTGCCAAAAGGGTTAAATCACTGGCTCTCTGTACGCAATGTATAAAAATAATGTTTAAATGTATTTTTAATTGTGCACTGTGGCACTGACCCGACACCGCAGCATTAAAGTGGTTAAACATTGGTGCAGAGTTCTGGGAAGTAAAAAAATAAGTATGTATAAATAAATGCATGTAAAGTATTAAATACTACATGTATGGGCGCTGCAGCTTTCTCTGGCAGCTTGTGGACAGGAGGAAAGTACACCCCACCCTGCCACCAGCAGCAATGTTAAAAGTGATAAACCCCTCCAAGTTGAATTCCGTTCAGGCTGCATGAATCAGCCTGGATTAATTGAAGGGGCAGTATGCTGGATTACCTCTTGCCAGGTTATGTCTGTAAAATTGTATAAAAAGAGCCCTGTTGACCATGTAAATTTGTATACCATCTGTACTTCTGGATGTTAACTAGTACCTCCAACTAGTGTGTAAATGTCTTATAAGGACCCTTGAACAATAAATATCACTGCTTGAAGAGTCTGCCTGCTGTATCCTGCAACCAACAGATAAAAGCATGTGCTCTAATTCATTCCCCAGCTGTCCTGTATTGAATCCAGAGTCTCTGTGTCAATGTTCTGCTAGCCAGCAGTCTTGATCCATAGTAAGTGGACCCGTGGTACCAGCCAGCCCACAGCAAAGAGGCTCTGCAGCAGCTATAGCAGCTACCCAGTAGTAATTGGTTTTAGGTGCTTGTTAAGGAGCCTGGTGGTGGAAGCCCTATCCTCCAACAACTATTGTTGGCATTAGCAAATCAGTGAGTGCCTGGTGACAACTGACACCAGTAGGAGTGGTCAGTCGGTTACTGACAGTGAGAAAGCAATCCAGATGAACTGTTTAAGGCTCTCCCCCGGGACCGGGTGGCAAAGTAAGCCCACCCGGAAACAATTATTATACTAATTTTTCAATTTAAATAATTGTTTATATATAATACGTGTTGATATTAGGATAACAGAGGGCTGGAATTAGCCCAAAGTAATATAAATGCTGAGGGTGCATGTAGGTAAAAAGTACCTGGTATAGCAAGAGTTAATTTAACTGGGTATAGTGGGAAGTGAGTAAGCCAATCAGAGGGGTTGAAGGGGGAAGGCTTTTATCTAGGAAGGCTTGTAAGGTATGGGAAGAGGAGTTAACTTCCTCTTGTCGTATGGAGAGTTTTTGGTGAGTATATCCTGCTCTGCTGACCTGGTGAGTATATATTGTGAAAAGTTTTTGCTACTGTTTTTTGTACTTTTTCTGTCTGTTTCTTTCCTCTGTTTCCTCTCATATTCTCCTTCTATTTCACCTTACCCTCCATTTTCTTTCTTTTCCCCTCTTACTTTCTTTTTCCTCTTTTTCTCATTTCCCTCGGCCTCTTCTCCCTTATCTTCCCCTCCTTCCTCCCTCCCGTTCACCATGCTTAGAGCCAAGAGGATTCAGGGCTCCCCCCACACCTCTCAGAGGTCCAGGACTCGCCGCTGGGTGAGTGCTCCGTTGCCCTCGCTAGCCGGGTATCGGTCAAGCGAGGGGGATCCGTCGCAGCTTCTGTGGAGAAAAAGGTGTCTGCACATCTGCTGTGGTGCGCTCGAGCACAGGTGCGTCCGGTCGCACCACAGCCAGTGGTGGTGGCCATTTTGGATTCGGGAGCTGACAGAGAGCCCATGATTTCCGCCTCTGCTACCAATGATCCCGGGGCTTCTATTAACTCCCCCCCGGATGCCAGTCTGTCCTCGTGGCTGGGGGAGTCGCTGCAGTCGCGGTTGGGCAAGGTCCCACTTCTATTACCTCCGCTCCCCCTCCCACACCCCTCTTGTCTTCTAATGTTTCCCAGCATTTACCTTCTGTGTCCGGAGCCCAGGGCATGGTGTCAGGTGCCCCCACCAGGCTTTCTGGATGATTTTTTGTTTATTGGGCCGTGTGGTTCAATGGTATGTCAAGATTTTTCATTTTCTGCCCAGTCATTGTTTAGGGTGATGGGAGATCCAGTGGCAGCGGACAAGTCAGAAGGCCTGATGGAGAAATTGTCATACCTGGGTATTGAAATTGACACTGGAGCGGGGTGTTGTAAGCTTCCTATGGAGAAAGTGGCTAATTTGAGGGGTGTGATTGATTAGTTTCAGAGTGAGTGTAAAGTGCAGTTAAAACAGGTGCAGTCACTGCTTGGCCTGCTTAATTTTGCTTGTTGAGTGATCCCCATGGGTAGGGTTTTTTTGCCGGGAGTTAGAGAGAGCTGCGTTTGCTATTACGAAAGCACATTATTTTGTAAGGATATCCAAGAAAATGAGGGGCGATTTGGCTATGTAGAGCTTATTCTTGGATAGTTTTAATGGGGTTTGTTTGTGGACTCTGCCTGCCGCCAATAATGTTGAGCTTCAATTGTTTACGGATGCTGACGGTTTTCCTGGGTGTGGTGCTTACCTGGGCGAGGAGTGATGTGTGGAATCGTTGCCACTTGCTTGGCAACAGGATGGTCTAAGAGAATCTCTTGTTGTTGGAATTGTTCTCTATCATTGTAGCTATGGAATTGTGGGGTAGTCGTCTTTGCAATAGAAGTATATCTTTCTGGTGTGATAATTTGAGGGTTGTGCGTGCCATTAATAATCAGAAGGCTACCTCCCCTCCGGCGTTGAGATTATTGAGACATTTGGTTCATAAATGCTTCACGTTTAACATTACTTTTAGGGCAAGCCATGTGCCTGGGTTTGCTAATGGGATTGCGGATGCTTTGACTAGATTTGATTGGCAGAAGTTTCGCTTGCTGGCCCCTGATGCTAACGATGTTGGTGTTTCATGCCCTGATTTTGTCTGGCAGATTATAAGGCCGGTATAAAGGAGCTTGCTAAACATTTGGTAGCCCTGGGCACATTGAAGAAATACCAGGAGGCTTGATCGTCCTGAGAAGGGTTATGTGCATCAAGGGAGCCTCGAGGTGAGCTCTATATGGTGTCGGCTCTGTCAGGTATTTCCTTTTTTATGCAGCTTAATGGTAGCGGGGATGTTGCTAAGCATGTTTTGGTTCGTAAAGCTTTAGGAGGTTGGGCTAGGATTTCCCCTATAATGGAAGACAAGCGTAAATCTATTGACAAGGGATTGTTAGTCAGTCTTTGAATATTGTTTCGTCAGTTGCTAATGATGAGTTTGAGGCTGCTTTGTTTCGAGTTGCTTTTGTAATGGCTTTCAGAAAAGGCGAGTTGTTAGCTTCCTCTCGATTGGCAATTTTATAGGGGTTACTTCACAGGAATGTTGTGATAAAGAATGATAGCATAGCTCTATATGGTGTCGGCTCTGTCAGGTATTTCCTTTTTTATGCAGCTTAATGGTAGCGGGGATGTTGCTAAGCATATTTTGGTTCGTAAAGCTTTAGGAGGTTGGGCTAGGATTTCCCCTATAATGGAAGACAAGCGTAAATCTATTGACAAGGGATTGTTAGTCAGTCTTTGAATATTATTTCGTCAGTTGCTAATGATGAGTTTGAGGCTGCTTTGTTTCGAGTTGCTTTTGTAATGGCTTTCAAAATAGGCGAGTTGTTAGCTTCCTCTCGATTGGCAATTTTATCGGGGTTACTTCACAGGAATGTTGTGATAAAGAATGATAGCATAGCTTGTAAGATCCATAGATCAAAGACTGATCCGTTGGGTAGGGGGCGGTGGATTAACATTCATCGTAATCAGGATATTGCAGTTTGCCCGGTTGAGTTAACAAGGTTGTATTGAGATATGGCCACTGCCCCTGGTGGTAATTGGCTTAGGCACCGTGATGGGTACCCCCTTACGAAGTCCCAGTTTTCTGCGGTCTTTAAGAATAGTGTTGCTAAGCTTGGATTGAATAAAGCAGATTATGGGACTCATTCATTTAGAATAGGAATGGCTACAGTAGCGGCTGAGGAAGGTGTTTTGGAGCAGAATATCATGGCTTTTGGTAGGAGGAGATCAAAGTGTTTTAAACGGTATGTTAGGCAAGCTGTTGCGCTTTAGGCTTAATGATGCAATGAGGTAAGGCTGACCCATGACATGTGTTGCTTGTTTTGTTAAAAGGAGGCGTGGAGGGATTTTTCCATTTCTTTTCCTCGGGGGCCTGATTGGCTTGTGGCACTCCGGAGTTTCCAGTTTCACCTCCGCATGGGTCACCCTGCGTTGCGCGCGAATGTAGTAGTGTTTTTCCTTAAATACTACATGTTATGGCTTGACATTTGTTTTAAGTACATTTTAATTCATGTTGCAGGTTCATGACAGGACGGGAAGAATATTTGGCTGGTCAGCCATTAATTTGTTTTTTGGGCCAGTAAGAGTGGCCCTGCTCATGATTTTAGCATATTTTCCTGTGCAAATTCAGTTAAATGGTTAGTTTTTAGGGTTTGCATTGGGCGTCGCTATTGAAGTTTCTAAGTGATAGCAAGATCAAGTTTGGGAGCCCTTCTGTGCTTATAATTCATCTCGGGTGGAATGATTTTGGTAAGTGGAAGGGTTTAAAGCTCATTAACAGTATTAAATCTGATGTTGAGACCATTAAATCACATTGGCCAGCAGTTCACCTTGTTTGGTCTGACATCATCCCTAGAATTAATTGGATGGGAGCGGATAGACTGGCTCGTATTGAAAAAGGCCTGCGGATAGGTCAATAGGGCAGTGAGAAAAGTTTTCTTGAAAGTAGGTGGGGGGTTTATTAGCTATCCGTCAATCAAAGCTCGTTTAACACTGTTTCATAGACCAGATGGTGTACACTTGTCGGAGATTGGTATGGCTTATTTTGTCAAGCAGATTTTTAGGCTTAGGTACCTTTTTTGGGAACTTAGCTGTGGCGGTAAGCAGCCCAATCAGCGGCCAATTTGGTCATATTGAGGCGTGGTAGGTATTCTCCCCTAAATGGATTGGGCAATTAGTCAGAATAACCCTTTGGCATTATGGGGCTGCGCTTAGGTGTGCGTGCCTCAGGCTAATGTGCCAAATGGGAACGATTGACACTTAACGCCTAGACTCTTCCAAATAATTTTGGACAGAGATTACAATTTACAGGTGTAGCCTGGGGGCTGATTGGTCTGCTTATATTTGCCACCTTTTTCCAGCATATTTATCTTTCAATAAATTTCTGACCTTTCATTTCCCCATAACAAGTCTTTGTGCCTTTATTTTTATGTGATAAGTTAAGTCTTGCGGAGGTAACCATGGTAAAAGGTAAAAGATATCAATCGATAAGCTGTTTAGGATAACAGAGGACTGGAATTAGCCCGAAGTCACATAAACGCTGAGGGTGCATGTAGGTGAAACGTATCTGGTATAGCAAGAGTTAAGTTAATTTAGCTAGGTGTAGTGGGATGTGAGTCAGCCAATAAGAGGGGCTGAAGGGGGAAGGCTTTTATCTAGGAAGGATTATAAGGTATGTGAAGAGGAGTTAACTTCCTCTTGCTGTCTGGAGAGTTTTACCAGCCCACCCAGTCCTTATTTTCAGTCTAAGGTTACGTATTTGTTTGTTTTATCTGTTGAGTGATTTTCATAAATAAAGTTTTTCGCAGTGGTAGTAAGCAGCCCAATCAGTGGCCAATTTGGTCATACTCGAGGCATGGTAGGTAGTCTCCCATAAAGGGATTGGGCAATTAGTCAGAATAACCTTTTGGGGTTATGGGGGTCCGCTTAAGCGGGCGGGCCTCAGCTAATGTGCCAAATGGGGATGATTGGCATTTAACGCCTAGACTGGTCTAAATTATTTTGAACAGAGATTACAATTTACAGGTGTGGCCTGGGGGCTGATTGGTCTGCTTATATTTTTCCCTTTTTTTTAGCATATTTAACTTTCAATAAATTTCTGACCTTTCATTTCGCCATTACAAGTCTTAACAAGTCTCTGTGTCTTTATTTTTATGTGGTAAGTTATCTCTTGCGGTGATAACTATGGTAAAAGGTAAAAGATGTCAACCGATTAGCGGTTTATTATTTTGTATAGTTATTTTATTTTAAATTGCTGTATTTCTAATCCTTATCTCTGAATTTTATATATAATTTTCTTTCGTGAAAACACCTTCGTTATTGCTTCAAGGTTTATTTATATATAGGTATTTGCATGTTTAAATATTAGTGCCTTAATGCTATATGTGAAACCACTATCAGTCATCCCTTTCTATATAGGAAATGAGCACAGGTCTTTCCGTTATGTACATTTACAGGTATGTCCTAGTAATTTTTTGCTGGACAATATGCTGGTCTCAAATTTTTATACAAGAGTAGTAGCCTTGGTATTGAGGATGCAGATCCATTTGCAGTCTTGCGCGTGGCGTCCTTCATGTCTAGTGACATGCTTCCTTCAGAATTCCCACTGAGGTAGTGAGTTTAAATTTGCTATATGCGATGGAAAACTGGCTTCGATTTTGTCAGACGTTAGCCTGCCTGACAATACTACTGTCTTCTGAACCTAAACCCAGTCTCCTAAATTATGTAGGATATCTAGCTGGTAGCAGTGCAAAATCACCTGGATGCCCTATTATATCTCCTTTACAGCCTTTACTGCCTATCTCAAATTTTTTTTTAAAAAAGGATGATTTTATTGTACAATGTGCAGTCATATGATTGGGCAGCACGGTGGCGAAGTGGTTAGCACATCTGCCTCACAGCGCTGGGGTCATGAGTTCCATTCCCGACCATGGCCTTATCTGTGTGGAGTTTGTATGTTCTCCCTGTGTTTGCGTGGGTTTCATCCGGGTGCTCCGGTTTCCTCCCACACTCCAAAAACATACTGGTAGGTTAATTGGCTGCTATAAAAATAAATAAAAAAAATTGACCCTAGTCTCTCTCTCTATGTATGTCTGTGTGTATGTTAGGGGATTAAGACTGTAAGCTCCAATGGGGCAGGGACTGATGTGAATGAGTTCTCTGTACAGCGCTGCGGAATCAGTGGCGCTATATAAATAAATGATGATGATGATGATTATACTATTTTACTTTAATGTTATTGGTCTCTTGAACATTGAAACAAGCACAATGCAATAAGGTGAATTCTGGTTTAATATAAAGGCAGCACAGAAAGCCATTCCACATTACAATTGCCAAATAATGGCAGAAAGTAAAACTGCTTATAATAAGATGTCAACAATGGTAGTCCTACTTTACCTAGTAGGAGAATATGCACATAATGTTAAATTAATATTGATAAATAGTACAATATAAAAAACTGTTGCATTGGATAATTAAATGGACTGTGATAAAATTATTCAGTGAAAATAGGATATCACAAATGCGAAGATAATATGAAGATAATGATGGTTCTATGCATAAGCAGCCTCAGTCTTTCAGTAATTAATTGATAAATATCTAAAAAATAATTAAAAAGTAAAATATTAGAAAAAAGGTTATCAAGTGGACAGATAAAAGTGAGATTAGGAAGAGGGGGAAAGGAAACTAATAAAAGATCCAGGGGAGAAGATAAAGGTCTTATTATCTCCCTGCGGTGGCAAAAGGGATAGTAAGTGAGTTTGGTTCTACTAGTAGTTCTTGGGAAAGGTCCACTCATATTAGTAACCATAAAGGTAAAAGAAAAGAAGCATTGTAAAATAAAACATGTTTGGTAAAGATGGTCCTGTGTAAGCTGGCACGCTGTTTGCAAATCATTGACTATAACAGTCGTGCAGCATTAGATGCATGAGGCGTTCATCTCTTTGTGTATCTATGTGCTTTCTGGTTTGTGGCCAGTGGCCAACAGAAGCCCAATGATGAAAGAAAGGCTCATCGGATATTTACTGTTAATGTTCATATGCAATTTCTACATATTTTTTTCTGAATGCCTTCCTCATGGGATAGTAATGATATAATTGAGTGTGTGTGTGCGTTTGGGTTGCTCTGTGTGTGTGAGTACGTGGGTGCATGCAGAGGGTTTGCATTTATACTCGCAATAAAGAAATGTATTTACATTTATTACTGAAAATTGTACACTAAAACATAAAACACTGGCTTACAGAATATAGTATATAAAAATGAACTATCTACATGATTTGCACAATAACTGTATGTGAACAAGCATGTAAGACAAATCTTATATCATAAGTGTAATTGTGGAGACATAATTCGTATAAATATAGTTAATGTGAAAAAATGATAGTGTGCTAAAGTTTAAATGTAAATTAAAATAATAAATATTAATAAAAATGTCCTTAGCGAAAGAGCTATAATTGGGAGGAGTGTTCATATGAGTACAGGGCTGAATTCATTCCTTAGGGAGATGGGGTCCACAAAAAATAGCGGCACCTAGCCCATAGAGGTACCCAGCCCTGTGTTGAAAGCACTAGGGTTCTTCTCACTCCCCTGGGCATATGGGGCAAAAGAGTAATTGATAGTAAACACACCATTTTGGCTTGTTGCATTGCAGATCCCAGCAAGTCCAGACTGCCATTAACAGTTTGGGCATGCTGGTGATTATAGTACTACAAGCACCAGCATTACCATAGCTGCCAGGGCATGCTGGCACTTAGGGAACTACAAGTGCCAAAATGTCCTGGCACAGAGGGCCCACTGACACCTGTAGTGCACATAGCCAAAATGTAAATAAACCACACACCTCATTTTAAAGATAATTTTATATAAAATAGATAAAAAAACACCCGCCCTTGTAATATTCACCAACATGCAGGTTCTTCATCTGTAATCCTCTGAGGCTCATGCTAACATGTGATTGCTACTTTTGATGTCTCTAACTCTGGTAAACCTGGGGCAACTGGAAGCCACCCTATGAGAAGGACAGTGGTGTCATTATCTGACCTTGATGCTGGTGGTCTTACTTAGTGGTGGTAAGGTCCAAAAATGATTACAACTGTGTATATATTATTTCAAGGAAGATGAATTAGACTTTTGTCCACAAAAATAACCATTAAATAGCATTGAGAAATGCGTCAGGTTCTTTCTGTTAACTTGTTTTTGTGGACCAAAGTCTAATTCATCTTCCTGGAGATAATATATATATATATATATACAGTTGTTTTGGGACCTTACCACCAGTAAGATCTTTGTTGCCGACACCTTGAGGTGATAATTTATTGCGACAATTGTTGTATCCATCCAATTGTTGTATCCATCTCAGAACTTTATCATGATTTTAATAAGATCACTCCATTGAGCCAATGAAAGTATAAGATCTATATGGTAAGAACAAGCATTTGATTGTGGAACAAAGACCTTTGCTACAGCTCTTGCTGGCGGAGATAGAAACCGCCAGCATAATCACTTGAGTCAAATGGTCTGTTTGGGAACTCCCAGGTGACAAACAAATTGAGATAATATCTAAATGATTGCAGTATTGAAGTTTCTTTAAAGGATCTCCCGATCTTACATAATTTTTAATTATCCAGGACTATTTTTTTATTTTTTTTTACTTCTTTTTTCGCTATATGTACACTATAGGTGTTGTTTGAATGCAATGACAACATTGGTCCTCATTATTAACATATGGAGTTATTTTTATTGATTTATGATCCGTTATTGTTTGTGTTTTTCGCTACTATTATTGTGTTGTTTATAATATTTTTTTTGCATACGATAATATTACTATATGGTAGTATTCTTACTTCAGAGAGGATTTATTTCTGTGCTTCTTTCTTTTCTTCCTTTTTTCTTTTTATTTAATCCATAATAGAAGTTGCTACTCAACAACTTTTATAAAAAATCTCCATATAACCTCTCCAAATTGATATATGGTTGTTTAATATTATTTTAATAGGAAATAATCTTGTTTCTACTTAGTTTATTTTAGGACAGTGCCAGGTTTATTCCTATTGGATATAGGATTGTAACTACATCTGAAGACAACTGATTGCTCCAAGTTGGTGAATATTTGATGATTTAAAGCTATGGCTTCAAACAGAATTAATTTGTGTAGATGGATATGTTAGAAGTTGCAGAGTAAAATAAAATATAATATACAGAACTTAATACTTTAATTATTTTTGTGAAAGTAGTAACAAAGAATTTTCAAAATATGTTTTAGCCATTTAACCTAGTCTATCTACCTATAAATTTTAAATATATTTACTCTACTTTACTGTGTCATCACAAAAGGGAGATAGAGGAGAACAATAGAAGTCAGGAAGGAGAGAAGACCTCACACAAATCCTTAATGCACTGGATAGCTGTACCATCTACCACTGTGGATGTGACAGCCCCAATCCTAAAGGAATGGGCACCAAAGTGAATGCTATCCAAACCCATCACACTAAGCATGCGCTTAAAAGCAACAGAGAACTGGTATCTCTGGAGGATGCAGATGGGCAAAATCAGTGATCACTTTAACTGGGCAAATGAGCAACCACTACTGGTGAACAGCGTGACCCAATGCCCCCTACCAAGCTGATGTGATTAGGACTTGCACACCTTGCAATTCACCAAGGAGGCAACCAAAATCCCATGCTGCGTGAGCATACCAGAGGCCTGTAGCAAACTTGGAATAGGTAATAAATTTGCTCACCCTAAAAGACCCACACTATAACATTACAAAAGTGGCACAAAATAGTAAACATTTAAAAGCATCACGTGCCACTCCAGCAAACCTTCCAGCTTGGTATTGCTAACAGGTTTCCTCTGATCCGGGTGAATGCCCTGGTAATGATAAAACATTTTGCCAAATCCGCCTGGTCATGAAGTTTAGAAAAATAGTTGCCAGATTGGCGAACATTGCCAACTTGGACTTACCACCTTTGTTTCCAGCACAAATAAAAGCAAACCTTCACTATCACCAGGCCCAGAACATGACCCACTCCTGCCAGGCATTATGCTAGAAGTAAATGATACCAAACCTTTGATGCCAGCTTGACAGTCTGCCAGACATAAGCAGGACAAGGAGAACCAATGAGAGACAGTGTGGGAGGAAATGGAAGCACCCTGAGGAAACCCAGGAAGAACATACAAACTCCACAAATATAATGCCATGGCCGGGAATCAAATTCATGACCCCAATGCTGTGAGACAGAAGTGCTAACCACTAAACCACCGTGCTATCCTTTCTCAAGACCAGAAACATGCCGACCTCTGAAGCTAATGTCGAAAGTTGAACAGTGCAATACCAGCCTAGGCAACAACAGAGTGCATAGGCTGCAATACCAGCCTATGCACTCTGTCAATTAACGGCCTGCACCATGCCCAGTTTATAACACTTGCTACCCTTGAAACCTGGAGGCCCACTTGACAGTCACGACTATAGGGAAAAGCTCCAGAATGACCAGGTTAGACGTCCAGCCAGAATGCACCAAAACACCAGCAAAATAGGCACCAAACCCTGCCCTTTTGCTTGCGCTAAATGGCACTGTTGTAAGTGAATATATTTTTATTTACTAAGTATCTTTATATATCAACCATTTGATCTATTGTGGCCTTTTTTATATTTTCTCATAGCGCCCAACCCTTTTATTTGATCCTCGTTACAATGGCATTATTTTTATTTTGCCGTCTCCCACTTACTGTTAGAGCTGTTTTATCTGTTTTTCTTCAACTTACTAAAATAATTTTATGCTTGTTTGTATTTTATTACTTGGCCAATAATTATGCCAGTGCACATCATCAAACAGTTTAAGTATGCAGGAACAAGCTGATGAATATGTTTCTTTGTTCATAATCCATTAAATGAGAGTCTAATTAGTTTGTCAATTATATATATTTTGTTGCATTATACTTTTAATTGATGATGTCCTTGCTCAGACTTTAGATGGAATACACTCAAGAAATATAAATTGCTACATAAATTTGTTCACCGACAAATAGGATTATTCCATTGCTTTCTCTTTCTAATAAAGCAATATGCAGTATGCATAGCTGTCATTGATATATCATGTTTAGAAAGAAATACTCACAAACATGATGGTTAACATACAAAGTGATTTGCAACACGGGGGGAATTCATTTTTATGCCTTAGTGTAGCTCGCTCTCAGAGATGACTGGGGTCACATCTTTGTTCCATTAATCCTTTATTCTGAATCTTTTTAATTAAGTTTAACACACATTACATTCTGCTGTAGATGTTTAGGAGATATTCATTACAAATAACATGATGATCTGAGCTGTGAATCTGTGAGCTAGACATGAAAGCAAAGATGATCAAATTTCTGTTTAGCAATAAGACCCCAGTCTACTTTTTGCTTATAAATAGAGCTGTTAACATACAAGTTGTTACCTATGCTCTGGAGAATATTTCTTTCACATTTAACAGATTGATAGTGATTTAATATGTAGTGAAGAATAGCAGCCATTATCACTTGCTATGTTGTGACAAAAACAACAGTAATATCAGGTAATCTATTAAGATAATAAAAATAATTACATACAATTACATATGCGCTATTATGTTCTAATTTATTTTTGTACTTTTTAGTAAGCACAGTCTAATTTACAGGGCTTTTAAATGTCAACTAATTGTATATGTTTGGCTACTAACACAGGCAGATAACACAAGTCCATAGAAACAATTGGAACAGGATCCCAGGTTATTTAAGGAATAAGAGTACTGGATATCTGGCACAACAGGTTAACTGCAGGTACTAGGTTAGTCACAGTAATCAGGTTTGGCTGGGAAGCTGGAGACCAGGCACAACAGGATGACTGTGGGTGCAGGTTGTCAGGTTAACCAGGTTGAGCTGGGAAGCTGTAGACCCAGGTTTTCCAAGTATGACAAGTGACTGCAGATGCAGGGTCTCTGAATTGCCAGGTTAAGTTGGATGCTCTGTTTTTCCAAGTTAGACAGATGACTGCAGGTATGGGATGCCTGGATTGCCAGGTTAAGCTGGGAAGCTGGAGAGTATGGTTTTCTAAGTTTGACAGGTGATTGCATTTATAGGGTGTCTGGAGGCACTGGATGATCCATGGGATAACAGGCAAAAACAGGGGTCAGAAGCTGGAACATCCTCAATAATACCAGGGAGTAAGCGAGAGACAAAAAAAGTCGGGGTCTGGGACACAAGAACAGGTGAAAAATGACGAGCTTATAGGCGATTTCACAGGGAGACCAGCAGCAGTGACAATTGATGAACTGGCACAGTTTGCAGGGAAAAGGCAGTCTTATAAAGGCCAGGCACAGCTGATCAGGGTACAGATCCAATGATCCAATGATGAAACCTTATCCCCTTGCAGGCAGGAACAGATGAATGCACAGCAACATCTAAGGAAGAGATGCAGCTAGGTGCAAATCATTACTCAAGTACTGTACAAAGACTATGATATCACATTTGATAGGGTGACTTCATTCACTATATTTACTATAGCCAACATCATTGTATTTTAGCTGATTTGAGCTTCAGTTTTTACTTGAAAGCATGTGGGTAAGTTATAGTGTTTGATTACTTGCAACCTCACTGAAGCCAATTTTCCCAGAATCCAAACCAAGGCAGCAAGATTGCATGGGGTATATGAAAATAAAGTGTCTGGTGCCTGCCACAATTACTGTTTTTCTACTAGCCTGAAAGTTTCTCACTGCCACATTTGCAATTAGAAATACAGATTTCAGATTTCTTCAAATCAGTTTGCAAAAAGTACAAAGATGATGATAAAAAGTTTGCAAATAAGAATATTTCTTTTTAAATGTTGAATTTTTGAATAAATGTACATTTTAATTATTTTTTGTGTGAACATGCACAAAATCAAATTATTGTCTATATATCACAAATCATATCAAACATGGTATTGCTGTGCACATGAACTTTTTCCTATGAATGTCTATAGATAAAACCCCACAACGGGTGTGGTGGCGACATTTCACCTGATGGGCGATGGGAGATTTCTATATATGACTATGCACAAGGTGTTTTGATTTCAGATTTACCTTTAGAGATCATTTACATTTTTGCTAAGAATTACTATACTATATGTGTTTTTTCTCTTTACATGTCCAAATGTAATGATAAGGATTTGCCTATATTTAAAAATGAGAGACCAGTTCAAGGACCTGTTTATAAATGAGTATGCAAAAGAGTTTTGGATTGTATATTCATCTTATATGTTACTTTATCTCTAGTACTTAAAGTTTCACATGTGATTGCGACAACTATTTCACTTTAAGAATTCAAGCGTGGGATACCATAACTGGTTGACAATTTGTTAATGTAATGTTAACTACTTACTGTAACAAAGTTGAAGTTTCACAAAGTATATCTATATATCAAATAGTGATTAAACTGTGAATATTTATTGCAAATGCACAAAGATAAAGAATACTGAAGAGACAAATACAAGTAGCAGACTGGTAAAATTGGTCAGATCAGGGCCATCTTAACAACATTATGGGCCCCCGGGCAAAGCAGTGCATCGGGGCCCCTAGATATATATATATATATATATATATATATATATATATATATATATATATATATATCTATATATATATATATATCTATATATATAGATATAGATATATACAGATACAGATATAGATATATAGAGATAGAGACAGATAGATGTACTTGCTCAGTGACCCTTGAAGGTTTTTTTTGCAGGTTTTTTTCTTTTGCAGGATTATTTATTCTCATTAAGAGCCGTGCCTATGGGGCCCCCTTGCCCGTGGGGCCCCCGGGCAGCTGCCCATCGTGCACAATGGAAAAGATGGCCCTGGGTCAGATATCAGCATTGAGCACAAATAGCAAGGTGTCTAGCTTCTCACAGATAAAATAATGTAATAGTAGGAGGAACAATTGCACATCACTCTGGGTACTAATTACATATTATGTTTGATGCACTGGTTTCAAAGAGGGTGAGGCACTTGCATTACCCCAGTAGGGGATTGTTTTACTGCATATGTTTATTACCTAATTGTAATGCTTATGTGGTAATATTTTATTGCCAGTGAATATCTGTGGCTTTAATAAATTACATTTTAAAGGTCATAGATTATGTGCGTTTTCTTTGTTTTTTTGTGCTATTGCAAATCTCATAATATCCGAGAGACGTAAATAAGAGAGTTTGTTTATTTAAAATCCGTAGTAAAGAGAAGTCTTGCAGAGGTTAAGAGTATTCACTAGAGCTGTCCATTGTTGAAGGCTTTCATTTCCTCCACTGTTTTTATTCATGTCTGTACAAGTATATCAAGCTGTGGTGATAGACTAAAACCTGAAGAAATACTGCACTATGTTATGTTCTTTGTTGTATCTTCTTTTTATCAATGATAAAAAAGCAAGAGAAAGAAAGAATTGACACTCAACATCTGAGTTGTTTGTTGTATTCCTCTTGTGAGATACAAGTATTTTAAGTATTATTGTTTTTGCCTGTTCATCGCCAGGTTCTACTTTTTTTTTTTGAATATTAATTTAGTAGATAACACAGAACAGTCCACTTGTTATAGGTTTGCAGACACACAAAATAAGCAGGATAGGAGCAAGTACGGCAGATGCACTGGTTACACAGGTCTGCGAAATGTAAGGCATTGAAAGTTATTTTAATAATACTTTTATATTCTTAATTATACTCATGTGTGCAACAAGAAATAAAAGAAGAAGTTTAATTATTCTTGATATATTTATTGGGAAATACGAAGAAGTGTAGATGATATCACTGTGTTTTTGTCTTAATTACATAATAAAATAACAATAAAATCAAACAATAATTGAAACAAAACCATAATTATTGAAAAAATTGTTAATATCTTTTTTTTTGTCTTCAAACTTCGTTTAGTTGCTTTTCGCTTATAAGTTTTTTGTATGTCGTCTCTGTGTATCATCCAGCAGTAATCAGCCATCATGCTGACGTCCCAACGACCCTGGTATCTTCTTTCTACATCTTTAACGTTTTGGTGGAACCATTCACCCTGTTCTTCACTGTGGTCTCCAAGATTATTCAGGAAATACTCAATATGGGAATTCAAAAAAATGCACCTTTAATCTCATATTGCAGCCAGGTTATCTGAAACTATTAAGCATTTCCCTGACAATTTCTTTGCAGTTTGGCTCCTTGACGTTACCTAAAAAAAATTAAATCACTTGTTTGAACGAAGTTCACGCTGAAAGTTCCACAATATTCATTACACACCCAAAATGTTCAACTTTTATTAACTTTCTAATGTCAGGGCCTGTAAAAATGCCTTCCTTCAGTTGAGTATCGGATATGTTAGGGAATTTGGTGCAAAGATATTTTAAAGTTTCTCCATCTTTAGGCAGTGCTTTTACAAATTGTTTCATCAGTCCTAATTTTATATGTAGAGGTGGAAGTAAAAATGTATTTGGATCTACTAAACTGGATTTGATGACATTATTTTTTCTAATTTCTAAACTTTTTTGAGCTGGCCAATTGTTTCTTTGCCAATATACATTTTTCAGCTCTGCTACCCCATTAACAGAGAAAACATGGGAATTTGGTGTAACCTAGTTGCTGGCCAAGTACCATGCATAACATTTTAAGATCTCCACATATTAACCAGTTGTGTCTTGCACATCCAATGAATGTATATGTACTGTGTGTGTGTGTGTGTGTGTGTGTGTGTGTGTGTAATGTGTACTGTGTGTGTGTATGTGGTGGTAGGCAGGGGTTAAAATGAGCCGGCACAGGGAAAAACTGTATTGCATCTGTTGTATTTGGTTCCACCTTTGCCAGCTCACCTTATAGTTGTAGTTGATGTGTGTGTGCAATGTTCATTTAGACAGTATGGGGTTTAGGCCCTTTCTAAATTTCAGCTCCAGGCCCATGTGGACCTTAATCTGGCACTAGGCGGGGAGAAGTTTTATGACGAGAACTGAATTGCAACTTTCTATACTATAGACTGAATTCATTTAAAACAATGTTTTATAATAAATGTAGGCACAATACATTTATTATTTTAAAGAATATGAAAAAAATTACTTATTCATAAATACACATTTTACAGAAAAACGTGATGTGATATGCAAAATCGAGAGTCATTTTTGTGTTCAGAAGCCAAAAATCTATAAGTATCACATAAATTCGTTAAAAAAGCTTTTTCATCGTAGACCTGTGTTATCAAGGCAGGAGCAAGGTATGTAGAGTCCAATGGTAACAGGAACACAGGATAATTAGGTGAGGAGAAACAGGAACAAGTTCACAATTTTAGCAAATATGCAGGATCTCATGGACCATGATCTCATGGACCATAGCAGAGTGATATCATCAACTCCCTCACTGATTCAATCATCTGGCTCAGATTGCTGGGAAAGACAGGACTTTAAGACAAAGAATCAGGTTAAGTTTATCAACCTCTAAGAGATGCAGCATTAACTGTTGTATTACTGGAAAAGCAGGGAACTCAAATATATCAGCACCCTGGTGTGAGTATACTGCACCAAATAACTCAGTCCAGAGAAACAAGGCCTCCAAGTCCTGACACATTTGTCTAATAAGATGTTTATAAAATAATTTCTTAAAGTTGATAATATTTTATATTCACCCCAACCCATAATTTGTCACTCCACTCCAAACTTAACAACACTAATAATATATCTGTAATATATAAGTGTTTTTTGGGCCCAGGAAGGAATTTTTTACTTACTTTGTCTATGTGTTACTTGGTAAGACCATTCCATGTCTTGACAACCCCCTTAGAGATCCTGCCCTTTTGCTGATATACATGCTTCCGGAAGCATGTAATATCCCTTCCAATAGTCAGAAACAGTGGTCATTGTCAGCCCCTGCTCTCTTGCTACCGCCTGTTTTCCTATATTCCACATGAATTTAGCCATTAAGTGCATAAGATTTTATTGCCCACTTTTACTACTGGACAGGTTTTTTAGGATAATATAGCTTAATGTAAAAGGACTTCACTTTCCATAGAAAACAGGAAAGTTTTTTGCCTCTTTACAACTACATAAAGGGACCGATTTGTCTCTGGGAGACCCACTTTGCACAAAATCTCTGTCCTTAGCTACAGGATAGAGCAAATTAAACAATAGGATAAACTACACAATAGGATTTGCACTATATTAAATGCTAGTGATCAAAATCGACAAGAATACTTTACTAAGATAGATAACGTCATGTCTAAAGTTAAAAAAGGAGACTTTATAGTGGCCATAAACGTTAACCCTATTATAAATAGCAATTTAAATAGATCTTTACTTGTGTGCCTCAAATTTAATAAAGCCAACTATCAAAGGACCAAATCACTAGTTAACTTCTTCAAATCACAACTCCTGTAGAATTTTTGAAGAGTGAGAGAACCATCGACCTGGAAATACACACTTTATTCTCTTACACATGGCTCATACTCTGCTCATCCATGACTTTGCTTTAAATTGTCAGAACGCCTCGGTTCACCTAATCATTTAAAAACCCTTAATGGTGAAAGTGATCCTTTTTAGGGAGACAAATCAGATAAAAGCATATCCTCAATATTGAGATTAATTAAAACCATCAAGGCCACCATAAACTCCACAAACAGCTATTATACGTCCTTGTAGCCATCTAAAATTAATGTAACACATTATATAAATTCTTCCCAAATTCCCCTCTTTTTAACTGTTGTACAAAAGCATAAATACATATTTACTAGATTGCCACTTACCTAAATTAACAGAACATTTGGTAGAACAATAACCCTCCCCATAAAATAACAGAAGCCAGGTAAATCACCAGCCCTGACAGCTTTAAGAAGTTTTCTGTCCCTCTACCTGCCTATTTTTCTCTTAAATGATATAATAATATATTTAAAAATCTTGGCCAATTACTTGAGTCATGTCCATCCATCCTTTATCCATTATGAATAGATTGGCTTCATCCCAGAGAGTTAAGGAAGGGACAAAACAAGGAGACCCACAGACCGCATGAATGTTATAAATTACGGGAGATGTCCTGCTATCATATTTTGCCCTGATGATGAAAAAGCATTTGAATTTGAGCTTTGTGGAAGTTTATACTGACACTCTAAGGGCAGTGGGTATCTCTGGGGATTTTATTAATTCTATTCTGGCTTTAATTGGGAAAATCCACTACCACCTACTAAACAAGAACTTGAAAATCATATCAGGTATATTGCTGCCATGGAAATAATGACATACTATCTTTATGATAGGGGTATGTGTTCGGCTAGGTCTGGACTCCATGGCTATTTTAAGAGAGTCAGACTCATTCACACTTTCTGTAATATATGTGCTGCTTATAAAGAAATTGTAAGAATTGTAAGGGTTTGAAATGATGTCCTTGTTATCAGTACTTTAATGTTTGCCCTTTTGTTTCTCTTTGAACAGCTTGAACATATAATTACAATAAGTATGAGAAGTACCATAACTCTCAGTAAGAATAAATATTGTTCCAATTAATCTGACATTTTTAATTAGGTATTTAACTATGATTTCACTGATGTAAATCTAAAAACAATATAAATAATTACATGTTAAAAATTATTTCTATGTAATCCATAAGCTATATTCTGGATCTGTGCAAATTGTATTACACTTATTAATGCAGTGTTAAATACATTTAACTCTTTATATACTGTGGTATCTGTTCTCTCTCATTAGTGAAAAAACTTGCAATATTAAAATAAACTCTTAATTATTTTAATATTGTTGTAAGTTTCCCTTACTATAAGTGTTTTTTTTATTAAAAGCTATGCCTACTTTTTACATTTATATTGCAGCCTATCTATAAATACAGGTCGGATGAAAAGAGAAAAAACATGAATATATTTTATTGTAGTGAGAAGTCTCACATTTACTGTTTTGCAGTACTTCACAAAACATCTTAAAACTAAATGTTGCTGCTAGTTTGGGTCTGTTTATTAAGTGCAATTTGGTTTGTTGGACTCAGGAAGCAGGCAAGTATATAATGTATAGATATTTTGAACAAATACCTCTAAAATATCCCATGCTGCTATTGAGATCTATCAAAAAGATAGACTGGATGCGGACAGTGAATAGAGATGGCTGCGATCATCTGTGTGCATTTACTCTCACAATCATCTTCTCACAAATATAAAACACTTATAAAGGCAGTGGAAAATCACAGACTAGTCCCGAGTGTCCTCACACTAATGACAGGATTATTAAGAAGATCTACTGAAATACCATTTAGTTAAGCTTTTGGACCCAGTGAGTTCCATTTTCATTGCTTTTACATCTCTGTTCCTCAACTGGGGATCTTTGCAGCATCCTTTGTGGCTTTAAGTGCTGCCACAACTTCTGTGAGCATGGCTCTGTTTCTATTATAATTATTATCATTATCATAGATTTGCAAGGCGCCACAGTGCTCTCCAGCGCTTTACAGTAAGGAGAAATGGACATACTTAAAACAAAGACATTTATGGTAGACAAAATAAATGCAGAGATGAAAACAAAGGCTATCCAGTACCCTGCTCATTAGAGAGCTTACATTCTAAGTGGAAGAGGGCACAGTAGAAACAAGAAGAGTGAATGTGGCTTAGAGTGGAGATTGGGACAGCTATGAGGGTGTATTTGTGTGAACGTCTAAAGATTTAAAGGCTGTGGGAAATCCAGATTGAGCGCGGTATGGAATTCCATGAGTGGGGAGCAGCACGGGAGATGTCTTGTAAGCGCAAGTGAGAGGTGGTTACCAGAGATGAGACAAGGTGCAGGTCAGAGGTAGAACTAAGAGGGCAGGAGGGAGATGTATGAAAGGGTGGTGGTGTTGAGGGCTTTGTAGGTAAGAAGGAGTAATTTGAATTGGATTCTGGGGACACATGGAGCCAGTGTAGGGATTTAGAAAGTGGTGCAGGAGATGTGGAGCGGTGAGAGAGGAATATCAGTCTTGCAGCAGCATTTAGGATGGATTGAAGTTTGGCTATATGGGTTTCAGGACTGCCAGATAGCAGGAGGTTTCAGTAGTCAAGCCAGGAGATGATGTGATAATGGATAAGAATTTTGGTAGCATGTTGCGTAAGAAAAGACAGTATTCTGGCAATGTTTTAAGGTGGAATCAACAGGATTGGGAGAGAGACTGGATGTGAGGAATAAAGTAATAAAGGAGTAAAGTCGAGCAATGAGCATGATGCCAAACTAAAATACCGGGCTACAGCTACAGCAAGCTATCAGATAGCCACAAAAGTGCCCATACAACACAAAACAAAAGCCTTATAAAGAACCAGAAGAGGAAGGAGGCTCACTTAAGTTAAAGATGAAGAACAGACATGGTTGCCAGCAATGGACTTTATTAAGATGTGTTCATTTGTGACTTTAATATTAGTGATTGACAACTCTTCTGCCTTAAAAAGCCACACATTGTCCCCACCAAGAGCTATAATTGTTATTCCTCTACCTTATATATTAATTGTTCCCACATGTCTTAGATTGTAAATTTGCTTTTCTAGGACCACCTTTACCTTTTGTTTCATTGTAAGCTATTTATTTCTATTATGATCCCCTCAATGTAGAACACTATGTAATATGTTGGCGATTTATAAATAAAGAATAATAATAATAATAATAATAACAAGGACATCCTTTAAAATCATTACTATTCTTTTAGTTTCTTTATCAACAGTAGGGTTTTTTTATGTTTATAAGCTTGTATTTGTTATATATTGCAAAGAGTCTTAGTGGTTGTTGTTTTTTACCTACATTAACTTTTAACACAATCTTCTAAATAATTTTGAATTAATTTACAGAGTTATTATTATCTGTTGGCACACAATTAAAATGTAGGCCAACAAAAAAAGCAACAAAAAAATGCTTTAAAACCCTATAAAACAAAATAAAAAAATCAGGTATTCTTAATGTACTAATGTTTGGCCTAAAGTGGAATAACAAAGACAGTTGGATTTTTTTGGCAGATACCACTGCCTATGGATAAGCATTGCACTACAATACACCTTATCATCAGTTACCTTTGATGGAAACTTTCTGTGGTGTTTCAAGGGAATTGCTGAATTTGGTTTGTGAGGCTGTTCATCTGGATTAGTGTTGTGTAATATAGGTCATGCTTGTCAATCATCTGTAAATTTACCAGTTAGGAATTAAAATTATTGTTCCTTAGAAAATACATAACTAATGAAATGAATGAATGAAAAGTAATGAAGGAATCAGGAAAACGTGCCAATTGTAAATAATAGAAAGTATACTGCATATTTAAACCGAGTCACTGCATATTTAAACCGAGTCACTTAAACCCTTAATTTCAGATTTTTATGCATTTTATCTTTTAGAGATGTCCTAATTTTTTTTTTTTATATTAGATAGTAATAGATTAGTAAATTGATGGGTGAGAGCAACATGTTTTAAATATGTTCAGATAATACAGTTTAAGACTAAGAAATACTTGTGTTGATGTTATAAATTTGAGGGGCTTTATGTTAGTTTGTGGGCTATTTTAATAGGTTTATGTTTAATGAAAAGTGTGGTATATTTGTCTCTTATTTGTTCATGCAAGATCACAACATAGCATTTATCTTTGGTTCCTTGTGAACTGGGGCCAGGTTGTGTGTTGGCGTGCGTGTTGAGTACACAAGGAAAAATGTGTATAACATTCTTAGGAACCCCTCCAGCCAGTACCACAAAACCCGGAGTCTGCTCCGAAAGCCTGGTGTTCACTGGAGCCCCTAGTGGTGGGGACAGACTTGGCCGCAGACTAACAGAGGGTCGTAAAATGTGCACCGGCTGGGGAGAACCCAGGAGAGCGTAGAGAAGTCCAGGCAAGGGTCGAGGGCCGGCAGCAGACAGCGAATCCAATAAACAGGCCGAGGTCAGAGGACCCTGGCAATGGTCGGAGCCGAGAAACGGGAAGTGACGTCCCGGTCACCATAGCTCGTGACAGTACCCCCCCTTGAGGAGGAGTGAAGGTACCCCAACATCCAGGTTTCCCAGAATTTTTTTTTAAATATTCTTTTAAATGTTTGGCAGCATGAAGCCGTCTTCATGGAATCCAGGACCGCTCTTCCAAAGCACGATTCTTCCATTGAACTAGGAAGTGCACCTGCCCCTGCACTCTCCTAGAATTGAGAATCTTCTGAATGGTATAATTCTGCGGTTTGTTCCTATTCTGCACAGGCGAACTTGACGACTGGGAAAGATTAGCGTATAACACAGGCTTAAGGAGGGAGCAATGGAATGTGTTGGGGATCCTCAGTGAAACAGGAATTTTCAATCTGAAGGCTACAGCATTGATCTGCTTGATAATGGGGAAAGGACCGATGAATTTAGGCCCCAGTTTCCTGCAAGGCTGTCGGAGCCTAATATTGCGTGTGGACAGCCACACTTTCTGGCCCACTTTGAGGGAGCAGGTGGTACGGTGGCGGTCCGAATTTTTTTTTGCAAAAAATGAGGCTCGTCTCAATGATGACTGCACTTTTTTCCAGATGACCTTGAGGTCCCTGGCTGTGGAACAAATTTCCGGAATACCAGCGGACTTGAAAGAGCACAAGGAATTGGATCTGGGTTGATAACCAAAATTGCAATAAAATGGAGAGATTTGAGTAGATGCATGACACAAATTATTGTAGTCAAACTCTGCCCAGGGTAACAAGGAGGACCAGTTGTCATGAAATTCTGAAGTGTAACAACATAGGAACTGCTCTAAGGACTGGTTAACCCTTTCAGTTTGCCCATTAGACTGAGGGTGGTATGCAGATGAAAGACTGATCTTGATGCCAAGAAGGGTACAGAAGGATTTTCAGAATTGTGCTATGAATTGGGAACCACGATCAGAAACAATGTCAACAGGAAGTCCATGGAGACGGAATATATGCTGGATGAACAGGACAGCCAAATTTCAAACACTAGGGAGCCTTGTTAGTGGTATGAAGTGTGACATCTTGCTGAATCGGTCTACCACCACCCATATGGTGTTGTGTCCTGCAGAGAGTGGCAGATCGACTATAAAGTTCATGGACAAATGAGTCCAGGGTTTTGGATGATTCCTGTGAACTTTATTCCTGGCACAACCCTCGCAAGAGAGAACATAACTCCTGACATCGGTAAGTAACGATGGTCACCATACAGTACGGGATAAGATTTCAAACGTTTTCCGGATTCCGGGATGTCCAGCAGTCTTACTGTTGTGAGCTTCTGCAAGAACCGCCTTCCTTAAATAAACCGAAACAAATAAACATCCCTCCGGGGTATTATCAGTAGCTAAACTTTGAAACCTTTGAAGTGTAATGCTCAGGTCTTGGGTCAGCCCAGCGTGGATTATGGAAGAGGGAATGATAGGCTCCGGATTTGTAATTGGAACATGATGTGCCAAGAAGCTTCTGGACAGAGCATCTGCTCAGACATTTTTGTGATCACAGAATTGAATCGAGTGAAAAATAGTGACCAACGGGCCTGTCTGGGGTTCAGACGTTTGGCCGACTGAATATATTGTAGGTTTTTATGATCCGTAATAACGGAGATCCGATGTGTAGCACCCTCCAGACAATGACGCCACTCCTCAAAGGCCCATTTAATTGCCAATAGTTCTCGGTTACCCACATCATAGTTGGCTTCTGCTGAAGAGAACTTACGAGAAAGTTAGGCACATGGGTGTAGGCGGTGAGTATGGGGATCCTTTTGAGATAAGATGGCACCAGCACCGACGTCGGAGGCATCGACTTCAAGAACAAACGGTACTTCGGGATCGGGGTGTCTAAGGACCTGAGCAGATACAAAAGCGTTCTTTAAGGTCTCAAATGCGGTTACTGACTGGGGTGACCAGTTAGCTGGATCCATTCCTTTGCGGGTCAGGGTGACAATAGGAGCCACAATATCAGCAAAGCCACAAATGAATCTTCTATAATAGTTGGCAAAGCCCAGGAACCTCTGCACCGCCTTGAGATTATTGGGTTGTACCCAATCCAGGATAGCTTGAACCTTGGTTGGATCCATGGAGAATCCCTCAGAAGAGATTACATAACCCAGGAAGGATAACGTCTGCACATCAAACCCACACTTTTCTAATTTAGCGTAATGGTGGTGTTCCCGCAATTTCTGTAGAACTTGTCTGACGTTACCCTGATGCACAGATAATGATTTAAAATATATGAGGATATCGTCTAAATAGACGACCACAAAAATAATCAAGGAACTCCCGTAGCACTTCATTAATCAGATCCTAGAACACTGCAGGTGCGTTGCTAAGACAAAACGGCATGACCAGATACTCGTAGTGGCCAGAATGCGTATTGAATGCCGTCTTACATTCATTTCCCTCTTTGATACGGATGAGGTTATATGCTCCACGAAGATCGATTTTGGTGAAGACAGTAGCACCTCTTAATTGATCGAATAATACGGAGATGAGAGAAAGGGGATAGGTGTTCTTGTAATGAGATTCAGTCCTCGGTAGTCAATACAGGGTATTAGCCCTCCGTCTTTTTTGGATACAAAGAAGCATCCAGCTCCTACTGGAGATTTAGATGGCCTGATGAAGCCTTTCTCCAAGTTTTCATCAATGTATTCCCGCATGAATTTGGTCTCTGGACCAGAGAGAGAGTACAAGCGTCCCTTGGGCAATTTGGAACCAGGAGTAAGCTCGATGGCACAGTGAAAGTCACGATGAGGTGGTAAAGTGTTGGCAACCTTTTTAGAAAACACATCCCAGAACTCAAGATATTGTGAAGGAAGCTGCTCAGGAATTGACTGAATAATTCGCAGAGGCATAGTTAAACAAGACTGTGTACAATAAGAGCTCCACTGGATAATTTCTCCTTTCACCCAATCCACGAGAGGGTTATGAAGTGAAAGCCAAGGAGGACCCAGGATCAATGGAACCGACGGACAGTCGATAAGGAAGAAGGTCATTGACTCTGAATGGAGAGCTCCAATGATCAATTGCAGTAGCGGAGTCTCCCAGGTAATCTTGCCACCGGGCAATGGACTCCCATCTAAGCCTTATACAGTAATGGCAAATTTTTGCTTCACAGTCGGAATTCCCGCAAACCCGATGTTAAATAAGTTGCCTGCAGCTCTACTATCAATGAAGGCCGACAGGGCCACGGAACTGGCACCGAAAGTGACTTGTGCGGGAATCAGGACAGCATTCTTTTGAGAAACAATTTGCAGACCTAGGTGGACCATCCCCAGACATGCTCCGTTTCCAGGTTTGTAAGGACAAGAGCAGGAGAAGTGGCCTTTATTACCACAATAAAGACATAGGCCTTGTGACCGTCTTTTGTCTCTTTCCTCAGAAGAGAGGCGATGTGCCCCTGACTGCATAGGCTCCCCAACATCCGTGGGGACTGGAATAAATGCAGACAAAAAGGAAGATGCCTCTTTCTCTGTCCTCCTCTCCTTGATTCTCCTGTCAATTTTAATGACGAGTTGCATAAGGCTCTCCAACGAGGTGGGGGAAGGATACTGCACAAGTGAATCTTTAATCTGCTCTGACAGTCCTAGGCAAAACTGGCTGCGTAACGCTGGATCATTCCATTCACTGTCAGGCGACCATCTGCAGAATTCAGCGCAGTATTCTTCTGCCAAACGCCGGCCTTGCTTAAAGGCCCGTAGGTGAGCCTCAGCGGAGGCAACTCTATCTGGGTCATCGTAGAGGAGACCCAATACGTTAAAGAAAGTTTCCAAAGATAGCAAGAAAGGACTAGACTGCGGCAGGGTGAAAGCCCAAGACTGGGGGTCACCCTGCAGTAGGGAGATGACAATCCCGACTCTTTGCTGTTCTGAACCAGAAGACCGTGGTTTCAGCCGAAAGTAGATCTTGCAGCTTTCCTTAAAGTTCTGGAACAGGGCTCTTTTTCCGGAGAACCGGTCCGGCAAATTTAACTTGGGTTCATCGGCGGAACCGGAAATGGCTAGTGTAGTCCGGGAGTCCTCCTCTTGAGCGGACAAATGCTGGGACAATCCCTGGACCATTTGATACAGGGTCTCAACATGACCCGCCAGGGCTTGAAATGGAGACAATTTGGTTCCGCTTTCATCCATCCCAATTTCTTCTCCAGAATGTCTGTTTGGGCCGGTTATAATGTTAGGAACCCCTCCAGCCGGTACCACAAAACCTGGAGTCTGCTCCGAAAGCCTGGTGTTCACTGGAGCCCCAGTGGTGGGGACAGACTTGGCCGCAGACTAACAGAGGGTCGTGAAATATGCACCGGCTGGGGAGAACCCAGGAAAGCGTAGAGAAGTCCAGGCAAGGGTCGAGGGCCGGCAGCAGACAGTGAATCCAATAAACAGGCTGAGGTCAGAGGTCACAGGCACTTTAGCAAGGTCCAAGATACAGGCAAGAAGGGTCTGGGTCACGAGCAAACAGGCAGGGTCCAAATCCAAGCAAGGGGTCATACACGAGAGAACAATCAGAGGTTAAACACCAACAGGGCTCAGAAGCAGGCAGCAGTACTGTGGACAGAACGCTATAACCGGCAGGGAGGCTAAGCCCTCCCTGCCTTTTACACTGTAGCCAACCAATAAGGGCATTGCCCTGCAACAACACACAGGGGAAGGTTGATTAATAATAAGAGACCTAATTAGCCCGCAGGCTCAGAGCGCGCACCCGGCAGTACTGAGTGGCCGGGGCGCGAAGGCAGAGATTTCAGCGTCCGGCCGTTGCCCTGGCAACGTACGGAGCCAAGAAACAGGAAGTGACATCCCGGTCACCATAGCAACGGCCGGGACGCCAGGGGGAGCAGGAAACGAGTTGCGGCGGTGCCCGCGGCCGCTGCGGTTCGTGACAAACATGATATATATGTGTTATTTTTAATTAATGTGGAAGTATGAAGTTGCCTTTAATAATTAAATATGCTGGAACTCTCTATCTTATGACTATTCTAATATTGCAACAGTTTTTGTATTTCATGATTGATATGTAGTATACGATTTTGTTATATTTATTGCTCTATTTTTGCATGAACACAAACACATTTTAAAAAGTAACTGTTTTTATTTTAGTGATAAGGTAAATATTTATTGACAGTTTTAAACTGATCAAGTCATTCAATAAAAGAATATAATGCAACTAATTATAATACAGTACATTGTAGAAAGGGAAGTATTAAAGTCCTTTCACATGTTCACATGTTGCCAAAACTGATCTATGTATAGGCACATCACCTGGCAGCTGTCACAACAGCACAACAGTAAAAATAGCTGTCTTTATTAACTCTTTGGAGTGTACCAGTGTTAACAACGCTTCAGTTAAGCAAACAGCAGGCCAGTGCCGCTGTTGTGTGCATACTTTAGTTTACTGTTCTTTTTGCCGTAGAATAGCTTTGTGTTAATTATTCAGCAATGCTTGTGTCACACAACACTTTCACCAACTGCTTTTCATTGCAGCTAGAAATTTTTGTTTTGTTTGTTGTGATCTTGAATTTTACAATGCTCTCTGGTGAAGTTTGCCCTTGTGTGTTCCACATGTGTTCCATAATGTTTTGCCACACCCCATAGCGGTGGTAGTTATTATCACAAATCTGACAATGCCAATATGGAATAGCCCGACACGATTGGACCGAAGATGACATGCACGACAGCATGTTAATAAATACAGCTTGAAAAACTGAGACTTCAAACAGTGCCGATGAATCAACACCCCGGCATTGTCAGCTTCGTGATAAGGTACCACCATCCCCGATAGCCCTTGAGCAGGCCGGGCTCATAAAAAATGAAAGGGAGTTTTATTTATTTTGGTACCTTATTTATTTATGTTCATTACATTCTGACAGGCAAGATAGTTCAAATGCCATGCAATTTGAACTATGTCGTCCATGAGAACCATGACTTTTTTCTTCTTACTTAAAACCACTTAATACATGGGACAATTTGTATACCTCCCATGTTTAAAAATTGGGAATGCAGTTTTAAACTTTGCGCTTTGATTTGCAGTTTTGCCTTCAATAAATCACTTGGTTTTTAAGCCGCACATGAAAATCAAGCCACAGATTAGTAAAACCCCCCTTATTTTTTACATTATATTGGTAAACCAAATCTTGAATGTATTGCCAAAAAGTCACCAAATGTTTGATTTTGGATCTGGATTTAATTAAAAATTGTGAAAAATAGGTAAAATAAAAAAATCTCAAAATTTTCAGCTGTTTTTGCTCCAATGTTGCATTTTATAGCATTAACATTATATTCCAGTCATTTCCAGTCTATTTTTAAATGATTCATTCACAACTGTCTAAATTTTCAATAATTTTGACCAAAGTCTGCAGCAATCAGTGTGGCTGAAATTAGTGACAGAACAGTGGTACAAATACATGGCATGTCACTTAAGCTACCGAAACAGGTAGAGTTCACTGGATGGACAGTGGTAAAATATAATTATACATTTATAAATCTAAAATGATGAAGTTGGCCTGCAGTCATAATAAAAAAATTAAAAGACTATACACACTATGGGACTGACTCATTAAGGATCTTAAATTAAGAAGTTTCTTATTTAAGTCTCCTGGACAAAACCATGTTACAATGCAAGGGATGCAAATTAGTTTTCTTTTTCGCACATAAGTTAAATACTGACTGTTTTTTCATGTAGCACACAAATACTTGATAGCTTATTTTACACTAAAATGTAAAGTTGATATTTGTGTGCTACATGAAAAAACAGTCAGTATTTAACTTCTGTGCAAAACAGAAAATTAATTTGCACCCCTTGCATTGTAACATGGTTTTGTCCAGGAGACTTATATAAAAAACTTCTTAATTTAAGATCCTTAATGAATCAGGCCCTATATATTGAACTTTAGACAGTAGGCATCCTGGAGAGTAAAGAGTCAGTAAGAAACAGAGTTTATTTGATAGACAGTGGCATGAGTAGATATTTAGAGAAGTAGAAAGATATGCAATTGTAAAGTGTTATGTAATTTGATGATGATTAACAAAGGTGGATTGCACCCATAATAAAAAACTTCAAAGACTAGGCATACAATACATTTTGAACATAGCAGAGCATCCAACATAGACACTTATGTTACAGAAACAGGCTGCGTTCATTGGATGGATAGTGGTAGAATTAATACAGTTAGACATTTATAAATAGATGAACTTGGGCTGTACCCATAATAAAAAAATTAAAGACTACGTACACAATATATTGAAACTTAGACAGCAGGCATCCTGGAGAATAAAGAGGCAGTAAGAAGCAGAGTTCATTAGATAGACAGCAGCATGAGTATATATGTAGTGAAGTAGATAGATACCCAATGTTACATCTCACGGGAGACTCCTATTAGTCAGAGTTGACACAGACCTCCCTAAGGCGCGGAATCTAACAGACCCCCCGGACTTCACCAAGAACCGCCGCAAAGCGGGATGGGTTTTGCTGCCAGAGGCCCACAGGTCGTGGCCTCTAGGTTAGCCCCCTGACGTAATAGGTGAGAAGCTGTAGATGAGAGATCCGGAGAGCAGACTCTAAAGCGGTAAAGCAGAGCAAGATAATTAGCTGAAATAGATCAGCACACACCGAAGATTCCAGTCATGTTTCGGTAGAGCACCAGGTCAGATACACTGAAGAGATACCACAGTCAGGAGAGTCGCGAGGTTGGATACACTGGAGCACAGCCGGGATGGATACACAGGAGCACTGGCAGCAGAGAAGTCAAAATGAATAGCCGGGTCGGATACACAGAATATCAGTCGGGTCGGATACACAGAGGCACAGGCAGCAGAGTAGTCAATATGTATAGACAGGTCGGATACACAGAATGTCAGTCGGGTCAGATACACAGGGGCACAGGAAGCAGAGTAATCAATATGAATAGCCGGTTCGGTTACACAAGAGAATGATAGCGGGGTAATCCAGAAGCAGTGGTTTAACAAGGCAAAGGTCATACACCAGGAATCAGCACAGGATACATAGAGGTAGAGAGCCAGACGCCAAGCTGTAACTTGTTGCTCTGACACAGGCAGTGTGTCAGAGCGAGCAAGATATAGGGGAAAGGATTTTTCTGTGTCACATGACCGCTTCTGCGCGCCGCCTGGAAGAACAGAGCATCGGCTTCAATCGAGAACAGGAGCGAGGAGAGGTAAGTTCCTTACACCCAATTGTTAAGTGTTACATAATTTGATAGCGCTGTATAAATACATTGTGATGATGGTCAGCGAAGGTGGAGTGCACACATAATAAAAAACTTTAAAGACTAGGCATACAATAAATTTGGAACGTAACAGAGCATCCATCATATGCTACAGAAACAGGCCACATTCATTGGATGGACAGTGGTAAAATTAATACAGTTAGGCATTGATAAAACTAAATTGACAAAGGTGATCTGCATCTTCATCTATTTATTTACTATACACTTATTGTTGGGTAGAGTACACGCAGGGAGCCAAGGGTAGAGCTTTCAACACCTTGTTTTACTATAAGTGTTTTTTTATGGTAGATCAGACTGAATACTAATAGTATGTCCTGTATTGCTGCCCTTGTGAATCAAACTCATCACTCGTATATATTTGCAAGTACATAAATATGTAATCTATAAAATATGCAGGTCTTGGTCATATGTGGATGGTGTGTTTGGAATGAAGTGATTCTCTGGTAAACTTTTCAGAGGTATTTTGGCTCTGTTCTACTCACCATCTGTGACTACCTGTTTTCTCAGCTAGATCAGTGTGTCTTGTGGTTTGGTTCTGAATCCTCTAGCGTTTGGGTATGTTTTGAATGTGAGGGTCTGGGATTAATGTCACTGACTTCTCTCCTGTGGCTCCCATGGGCTCGCCGCCCAAACTGATTACTCCTTCTTATGTAAGCCAGACAGTTCTGATTGGGCAATAGTTGACCTTCCCACATAAGTAAATATGTAACTCACATTACTGCAGATTTAACAAGACAATGCAATTGAATTTGAAAGTCCACATTCTGAGAAATTAACACATTGGTCACCCAAACAGCAGTCAGATCACAGTTGACAGTTGGTAGCACTAGGATCATGCTAAAAATAGGCTTTGCAATAAGTTACAAAAAGCCTCCAAAAAAGGCATTTGGGCACCACAATTTACTAGAATGCAGGCTTCAGAAGATTCTTGGTGAAAAGTGGAGGAGCCAAAATCGTAGAGATGGCATTGTCCGTGGAGCCGCCTATATATTGAAAAGGACATGCACATAGGTTAACAAACTAAGCACTCTAGCGACAGGGACTACCCCCTTTGTGAATTAAGTACCCACGAGTAACCTGCAGTTCTGACACCCGTGACTCACCCAGTGCCTCATGCCTCTCAAGAACCCTGCAGTCCTGAGAGCAATGACTCATCCAGTGCCTCATGCCTCCAGAGTAAACCAGGTACCCTGACACCCATGGTTTCAGAGCCGCAAGGAAGGCAGTGGGCCAGTGCGACCGCTCAGGGCACAAGGCTAATAGGGCGCAAGGCCTTCCACTATTTGCCCCAACCAAATCTCTGCTGGAGCAAAACCTGCCAACCCCCTGTACAGAGACCACAACTATGCCCAGCTCCCTGCTCAGTGGTGGGAGTGGGGGGAAGGGGATTTGACTAGATCGGACACTGTGGCATGTCTTCACTGAATGCTAGGGTCTGACATTCTCCCAACTTCAGTGTGTTGTTTAATTCAATGCGCTACTTGAATAAAAAAAGTGCGGCAGACATTGAGAGACTCTGTTGAGACAGTCTTTTTTTCAGGAAGGCAGTGTATTGAACAACAAGAGCACACTGTCGGTGGGAGTAAAGGGAAACATGCTGAGCAACAACATGCACACCAGTTGTCACAGTGACCCACTGGCTTCTGTGAAATCTGGAACCCTGGTAAGTAAATGTTTGGATCCAGGTTTACTCATACTTGCCAACTCTCCCGGAATGTCCGGGAGACTCCCGAAATTCGGTTCAGTCTCCCGGGCTCGTTGGCATTTCTCCCGCATCCTGGATTTCAAATGACGCGATTGACGCCATTTTAGAGGGCGGGAGGGGGCGGGGCGAGGCCAATCGCGTCATTTTGGCCCCGCAAATTGACACGTTTGGCCTCGTCCCGCCCCCTCCCGCCCTCCAGTCACGCCCCCTCTCCCGGAAACTTGTTTCCGAGAGTTGGCAAGTATAGGTTTACTTATGACATTCCACCCACCAAAGAATTTTCCGTTTACGGTGGAGCTGTCCTTTCATATATAAATAAGAATATATAAGTCTATCTAAAATCTAAAGCACTCTTTGGGCAATATGTTAAATACACAGGCATAACAGTAAGTTACAGACTTTATGGCAAGTTCATCACAAGGAAGGGGCAATGATCCATCTTCAATTATCACACTGTTACACATTTCACACAACACACACAGCTACATGTTCTGAGGGCACAGTTATGCTATGAATGGCATCTCCTCTATGAAAGTAGGCACCACACAATTTCCACAAATTTCCTAACTTGAAGGTACAATTTTTTCTGCAACAAACAATATTTTTGTAATAAAAGGCATAATTTCAGGATTGCATTATATAACAATATGGATATTAATGTAGACTCTGTTTAAAACCAAAACATTTTGGAGCATCCATTGAAACCAAAATGTTTACTGTTAGTGAATTTTGAGAAAAAAATATTTCCATTAAAAAGTCCTGGGTCTGTTCAGGATGAACTGCAATAAATAGAATACCTAGGCTAACACATTTTACTCATCATTTTCTAAAACACAGCCTGGTATGTTTGTATCCAGATTTTGAATCATAGAGTAGCCAATTGCATCCTTGTCCTCGTCATGTTGCTACGTAACACAATTAATAAATATTATCTTGGTTCTGATTTAAGTTTCCTGAACACCTATAGTACATGACTTATAGTATTTATTCTGACATAATTTATATAACAATTTAGAACTAATTAATAAAATGTATAAAACTGGGTGAGAAACAACATATCAGTACACATTGCTGCATGCTTATTTCACAGGAGAAAACTAAACAACAGTAGTGCTTATTTTGTATCTGATCTAAAGAATCAAATGCTATACCTTTTGCTGCAGTGAATCTTGTGCTCTGCATGGTTACAATTATTAAAATGAGTGGGGTTATCTAGAATCCTGACTCTGCACTGGATTTACAAAACTGGGCCGTAGCGAGGACTCTGCATTAATAGCAATGATAAGCCTCTATTAAGTATGCTGTTAATATGTATGCTAATAGCTTGATATTGGTTCTGGTTTGGAAAATAGAACTTGGGAATGCTATTAATTTAATTTCGGTCTGGTGGGAGGAAATTTGCATATTTATTAACTGTGAATGCTATTCAATCAACTGTAGGACTGATTGGTGGTAGGGTGGACGCAAGTGTTCACTCACTAATTAAAAAATGTGGGTGCTATTAATTTAATATCAGGACTGGGTGCAGGGAAATAGGTATATTTATTAAATGTAAATGCTATTAATTACATTTTAGGATCACTTGGGTGTAGGGTGGGAGGCAGCATCTAGACCCACGAAAATTTGGGGGGAGGAGGGGTGCCAACAGTCTTTCGCCCAGGGTGCTAAAATGTCTAGTTGCGGCTCTGCGTGATTTGCTTCTCAGCACTGACATACACTGCTGACTTGTATTAGTTGCCTTTCCATCTATTGCATCCCAAACCTGTGTAATAAATAATAAATAATCCACAGAGAAATCCCCCAGAACACTGCTATAGCCAGCAAAAGACCTGCCATTTCTACTGCAAATAAAAATGCAAAAGTCTTAGTTGCACACATTTGCATATGTATGTTAAAGACACCCACCACTCCATAGCGCTTTTGCTAATGGGGTGGTCCTAACTCTAAACAGTGAGAGTTCCATATATTTGGGCAATACATATATGTGTTTTTAAATTGAGAGCTAACTTACCAAGAGGTACATTTTAAAATAGCCCCACCCTTCCATGCACCTGCTATGAACCTATAAATTGATTGAGCAACTTCCACTTCTGTATTTGTCTAATAAATAATCCACTTTGTTCCACTTACACTCTCTCAATGGTCTTCATATTGGGAATACTGATAACTATATTAGACTCTGCAATCTTGGTGTGAGGATATAATACTAACTTCAGGTGACAGCTGTCAGAAAAGAGTTCAAAATGACAGCTACAAACAGCGTCTCTCAATTTATTCACTCTGCTAAGAGCAGTAATCTAGCTAGTTTACTTACTTGAACTATAGCACAACTTTTCTTTCTTTGCTATCAACCATTCAAGTCAATCAGAATATTTCACCTGTCTGTAGCTTTTAGAAAGTCCATTAGTTCTACCAAACCTTTGCAGGAGCAAAGTTTTGTTTTCGATTTCTCTGCTTGTGTTTTGAAGACTTGTTTTGTTTGACTGTACATCACCTTCTCCAATCCTTCATCCCCCACTATTCTGCCTTCTCTAATCCTTTGACTTTGGCTTCGTCCCTTGGTTTTCTACCTTCTACAATTGTTTGAATTATAGAGGAACCCCACTATTTTAATATAAATAACCTTTATTTCCACAAATGACCCGGCAATGAGGTGAAGATTCTGAATATATTTTATAGAAACGATACAAAACACCATTCGCAAATTATTTTCTTACTTTCTTATGATTTTCTTTATTTCCGGCACATCTTGGTACTCTTAAGGAAAGGTATCATATCTTTTTTGTGGCAATGCAGTACCAAATTTAAGACCTCCCAGTTTATGTGACCTGAGGATATTGCTCAAATCTGGGGATGTCTTTTTGTTTGGTCATGCATGACATTATCTACATTCTTCATTAATTGCACACAACACCACAAAACTAATATCATGAGCATGGGTCCTTCTGCAGTAGTTAACAAGAATTGACCATTGGTATGGCATATAGAGAAAAAGTAAACACACATACACAAATTTCAAATGAACTTTTATTGAATAAAATAGTTCCTAAATCCAAATCCAATAGTCCCAATCCTTTTTTATTACCAAATTCCGACAGCTCAGGGCATTAGAAAGAGATATCAGGGCTGGCAGGATCAGTGGAACTATTTCAGTACAGATGGTGAGTGTGACGATTAGGTAGTATAACTAATGACTGATTGTCATTTTCTGTTGAATTCATGTATGACAATGTATATTGTATGTAACCTTGTAATGTAATCTCAATGTGTGCTTTGCTAAATGACATGAGTTTGAAACCCATGCAAGTGTAATTTATCTTTTGAAATTATCCAGAGATAGATAAGCATCACTGAGGAATTTTATTTTGTTATGCAAAGGATGTGGACCTGACCAGCGAAGTTGAATGAGCAGAAGTGAGAATTCATGTCCTGTGAACATTCCAGAGCTCAGGACATCCCTAGCTCACTTCAAAAGCTCTATGACATTTGGAAGATCAATCTGTTCTTATGGACTTAGTTAAACTCCAAAGGTGGGGGGTGAGAGCTATGTGGAAAAAGGTTTAAAATATTCTGCTTTAGACAATAATGTGTGCATTTTCATAAGGGGGGGGTCTATCAAGACTGAAATGTCCCATTTTTCTCAAATGTGTTTCCTCACACACACCAAGTCTTAACTAAGTAAGTAGTGACTCTGGTTTTATTTCCTATTTTATTTTCTGAAACTTTTTTGTGCAACATATTGTACATCTTGCTATTATTTTTTGTAACTATATCTTGAAAACATTTTTCAGATTAAATAAATTTCATCTAGCATATTCTCCATGATTCTTTGTGACCTTACGAAGCCCAGTTAGGCTCATGCTACATGTGTATGTGATTTAAGTATGAAACATTAATAAGTGGTTTTGGTGAACGTAAGAACACCATAATAAATCCTTTGTGGTGGCAGAAAATGTGTACTCATTGTTAAGTGACTAAGGTGATGTCAGTCACGGCCAGCCGGGAAGACTTGCCATTGTAGTGGACTTGCTAGACTCCTTACAAATGATTTTTGTATTGTTGGGATGTGCCCCTAACATGGGTCAACCTACCTTCTTGTCTGCCTTAGTCAACCAATTTTTTGCGCATGCAAGGTCCATTTGATACTTGGAGCTGATTTCAATAGGGTTTATAATCCCAAGATTGATCAATCTTGAAATAGAACCTATTATAAGACATCTCTCTCAGGGTTTTTCGAAAATATTTTCCTCCATACTTAGAGAACCCTGGTGGATTCCTGGTGACTAGTAAATGGTGATGCGAGAGAATATACCTTTTACTTATCCAAACATAAACTATTCTTCTGCATAGACTTCCTCTTTACATACTCAATGTTTGCATAAACGGTGGGTAGGGCAGACTTTGTCCCATTCTCTTGGATAGATTATGCAACCACTTTAATTTGTTTGGATAGCCCACACCACACCACACCAATAGACACTTCTTTTGGAGGCTGGATGACACTATGTTGCCAAGTCCATCAACAAGTTCTGAGGTAATAGAAACTTTAAATGATTATTTCATTTTTAACTTGACTGTGACATTAATAATGCTATAGTAATAGTTTGGCTTTATCCAAATAAAAAGAAGAGAGTAAGCTCATTCAAAGTTTACAATATTCTAACTTCCTCTCCTGAGACTTTTAAGCCCTTGACCTCTCTGAGAGGACCACTCAATGCAATCAAAGCATCCAAGAAACTTAAATGGCTGTACCAAATTGTTTTACGAAAAGAGTGATAAGGTAGACTCCCTGCTAGCAATTACATAATTGGGAACTCTACCACTATTGCCTAAATTAAACAAAACCATGCTCATTTGCTCACTGACCCTCAAAAAATACAGAAGACTTCCAATCCTTTTACAATAAGCTTTACAGTTTATCAGAGTATCTTACCTCCCCAAAAGATTTACAGAACATAACTGAATATATTGCTAGTTGTAACCTCACCAAATTGATTCCAGATTGTTACTCTTAACACCCCGATAATCGCGGAACAAACTCTGTTGCTACTCGACTCCCTGAAAACGGCTTCTGTTCCAGTTTTTTTGGTCCTCTACTGTAAAATTTTTAGCAGTATTCTTACACTGAAGCTCACTTATCTTTTAAATTCAATTCAGAAATGAGCATCTTTTGCCTCACCCCTAAAGCAGCAGCAATTTAATTAATAAATAAAGAGGGTAATGGGCCAACCTCCTGACTTAATGTATAGCTTCCTCAGCTGACACACCCAGACCAGGTGGGGTTTGGTGCTAGATTCCCTTCTTTCTTGTCTTGCTTCTTTCTGGCACAATTTAGATTTCACCCCAAGCCTTGCAACTTATTAATTTACACACTGGCTTATAGCAAAGATTTGTAAAGGCGTTTATAAGACTTAACAAACAATCAAAATATTAGATAATTACAATAATTAAAACCACTAATATAACAAGTGATTGCTGTATTTGACTGAAGACAAAATGTTTATAAGATTTTGGCAAACAGGCATTATTCTGTAACTAATTTAAAGTAGGTTACAATAATTAACTTCTGATTTTGGTCATTGAAAAACTCTTTTCAAGACTTACCTAATAGACTGGCAATTTTATGTTACAATGTTGTGTAACAATGTATTAAGGTAATAAAAATCAACAGTTGCCATATTTGACTGAAAGAAGGTATTTGAAAAGGTAGGTAAACTGAAAAACAAATCTGTGTCAATGCAAATGAAACACGAGCTCTGACCCTGGTTAAAGATCAGTAAAGTGAGCCACGAAAAAGCTGAGTACAAGTACAAACCTTTGAGATACCCTTTACCTTCTTCGGAAGCTAAATGGGATGTGTACAAAATGGAGAATGAATATTCAAAATGCTGTCTGTCAAGAGACAAACTTGGGATCCTAGGAGACAAACTAAGTAAAGTCAAGAGACAGGGAGTGCATTTGCAAGCATTTAGCAATTTCAGGTCTGGAACACTATCAGCCCCATTATGACGATTGAAGCAGGTGAATGCCAGTTCATAGATCTAGCCATCAGGAACCCACAGGATTCCTTCATCTTGCTATAGTGTGCCAGGCCCAAACTGCTAAATAGAAAAAAGCTGTGGACAATATTAAATGAAAGAGACCCTGCATCCAAGAGGGGGGGCAGAGGAAGCCGTAACATGAGTGATACCAATGTCTAAAAGGAGAGAGGGACAAGGGACATTACAGTGAAGTATGATATTGTGGAGATCAGGTGAAAAATCTGCTACAGTCGAAGGTGTACAGGACAAGAGTGAGAGTGATTATCTCCAAGGCATGAAGTGTCAGCTCTTGGATAATAGCACTGGTGTATTGCTATATTTTATTACAACTGACAAACTTGTGCTGGAGGTGTTTACTAAAGTGAATTTTATTGAGCAATGGTATGGTGGTCTTGATTATACCAACTAGAATTAACTGTATTAATGTACTCATGATGATCTGTGATCTATCTACTTCCAAATTTTCCTATGCAATGGCCCCTTTTTGCTTATCGACCTATGGAGATAAGTAACAGATTGGTCTTATAGACTAAATGATAAAACCAAGCTGTGCATCCACATCACCAACACGCAATAAAAAGGGGTATACAAATAAATACATACATACTTTATCCACACTGATATATATGTGGAAATAGACAAATCAGAGTTGTATAAAGAAAGCAGATTAGAGAGTATAGAGGATTGCTAAAATAAATTACAACCAAGAAGAAGAGTGTAAAAATGGCTACACACTATTTCTTTCATTTATAAAGTTATGATCATGAGTTGGTTGACTTGCAGGTGTCCTTTATTATATATAAAAACTCTCTAACTGGTAAGCTCATATATTTTTTATAATTGTATCTATAATATTGTGTTCACCAAGGTACATGCGTTCTGTACAGTATTATCATAAGTAATTGTTTTCGTGTTTATTAAAATAATAATAGAAGAACAATATGGAACCTGTTAATAACTTTTCTAGGAGAATCACAACATAGAACTTATATCATCCATTTAAAATACTTCCCAATAGATTTTTGGAGCTTGGTTAGTGATGTCTTATAGCCAAATAGTACTCATTCCAGCCAATAGATGTCAGCATTCTCCTGTCAATTAACAAAATGGTAAATATTTTACAACACACTTAATTAACAGTAAATTGTTTTTAAATTAGATAATGTCAATAGAAAGTATATGATGCTTCAAAACAAGCCATGTACATCTTTTTAATGTTCTAATTGACAATACAAGTTATTGTGCAAATTGCATAAACACCATTCAGCTATGTCGCTTATGTTGTGCTATTGCACATCCTGATATACCCTAAAAGAAACAGCAAAATTACCTTGGGATGAAAGCATAAAACATGTTTTGTTATATTTAAATTTTACAGTCTATTTGTGGTTTTCATTAAATATTGAATGATCAAAACCTTAATTTAACCATTACTAAATAAATATTTTAGCTAAAATCATATAAATTAAAAATAGCTAAATCATTAACTAGAAGTCCAGAATGGTCAATAGAATCAATATCATGTCTAATGGAAAGACTGGTGGTTTTGACAAGCTTGGACAGCATTTTTTCACACTACCTAAATAGGTTTACAATCATTTATAAGATGTTTTAAGTTAAAACAAAAATGTTCACCTTCAGTTTAAAGTGTTTGGCATTCAAAATGTCGTATACATAATTTAGAGTGGATATATCAAACTTTGGTTTATTATGCTATTTCAAAACTGTCATCAATTGAATGTGGTTTTCAAACACAGATTACAGTAGTTATTAATCTGTGGTTTTGATGAAAATCGTATCCAGTATCTGGTGGTTTTAAAATGCGCAAGCTGCATACAGCTTAGAACAATGTGCGTTGTGTAGCAAGCCATTGGTTTGAAAACTGGACATGATGCAAGGGGTGGGATAGGCTTTTTTGGCATCACACAAGTTAGAGCAATGTGACAATTCTGATGACTATGAAAATGACAAGGAGTAAATATAGACTTCCTATATAATAGGCATAGAACATTCTCCACAGGCTATATGGGCAGCACGTGTAAATTTCGACTGTATAAAATGTCTCCAGTCTAATGGACAGAGCAATATTGCCGGTTTAAGGCAACAATGGTCAGACCTGCCGCCTGGATTACATTATACAGGCAGGGTGTCCGACCATTGCTGCCTTAAAACCCAGCAACAGAAATTTGTGCAAAAAATAGACTTCCGAACTGTTAGGATCTTACCTGTTCCCCGCTCCGCTGCGCTGTCGGGTCTGGTAGCTTGTCATCTCCAGCGGTGAGCGCTCCCTCTGATCGCGCCGCTGCATTTCCGGGTTCTCGCAGCAGTGGTCATGTGACTCTGGGCGGGGAATTCAAAAACTACATATTCCCTGCTCTGACACGCTATCTGTGTCAGAGCAATGTGTTTCCTGTTCCTGGCTACCTCTCCCTGTGTACCTGACTCCTGTGATCCTGCTCCCTGTGTGCTCCTATATTTCTTCAGATTCCTGTGTACCGACCTGTCTGTGACCTGACTATTCTTTGGCTATATCCCTGGCACTGTGTATTGGACTGACCATTCCGTGTACCGACTCGGCTGTGTTCTTGGTTACTCTCTGGATTACCCTCTGGCACGTATATCTGACGATCTCCTGTGTACCGACCCGGCTGTGTCTTTACTTCTCTGGACTCATCTCCTGCTAAGGCATACAACAGATACCGTGCACCAAGCCGGCTTCCGCTTCAGACCTTCAGACCCTGGAATTCACGGTTAGTGCCTGTATTTGCATCACCTTGTCGTATTGCCTGCTGTCTATCCATCACTTAGAGTCTTCTCCCTTACGTCAGTAGGCTAACCTGGGGGCCGCGACCTGCGGTTCTTCGGCAGAAAAATCCATCCTACCTTGCGGTGGTTCTTGGTGAAGACCGGAAGGCCGTTAGACACCGCGCCCTAGGTAAGGCTGCAAAAATACTAAGGTACCTGAACCGTAACACTAACTTGCGTACACACATGTTTCTGCAGGCCTTCATGAGGTGCTTTTGTGTAAACATTCCTTTACTGTACTCTGCCTACTTTAGAACACCCCCCTCATGTCCTTCCTCTCCAGGTGCAAGTGAGTGTAAGTGCCAGAATCACTCAGCTATCTGAGATTGCTTCAAGTGAGTAACATCTATTCTTCATACAGATTATGGTCTCAGTAAATGTGGTATTTTCTTAGCCACATGCAATAATACATGCTTTACTAGCAGTTCCTCAATACATTGCGTTCAGATAATATGGCCAACTAAGTTGAAAGTGACTGAATATGTCTCACTAAATTGGTGTGTCTTATAGAAAACTAGAAAGAGAACTTGCGGGAGGTGGGAAGTTCCATAAATGAGGTATAGCTTGGGAGAATTCTTGGAGACTTGGTGAGAAGAGCAGAGCAGAGAAGAAGGTAATTGTTAGAATGCAGATTACAAATAGCATTGTATAATAAGATTAGTTTAGAGCTGTAAAAAAAATCAGCGGTGCTATTTTTTTGGCAGAAATTAATCTATATTACATGTTATAGGGTATAAAGAAGTTTTATAGATGATATTTACATGACTGGAGGAAATTGGTGGCTGGGGTTGTAAAAGTTCTGACGCTCTATTCACCATTTACCCATATCAAGGCCAGTATGGGATATTTGGTGCCTCCGTGCAATCTACAAATTATCACACTCATCACCATCACCATTTATTTATATAGTGCCACTGATTCCGCACACTCCTCTTTTATAAATTAACATCTGTCCATGGTTGCAACCTAGAGAACACTGTGTATGCCTAGTGGCATGAGATACTTAAATGAGATTCAAGGGTTGAGGCACAGAGTCTTTTTCCCCACAACAGAGACAGATTCATCTTCTCTGGGGCATGTAAATCTTTATCCAGTACTCCAAGTAAATCCAACTGGTAGCTATGTAGCCAGAATCAGTTATCCACCCCCCCCCTACCTTCCTGCCACACACACATGCTCCTTACCCATTTCCATACCTTCCAACATTTGCGAATCATGATTCGGGTAGTTGAAAATGGTATATATCCAGGTTTCAAGGAGACAGTTCACTTTGTACTGAGAGCATGCCCAGTGCTTTGGGAGCGTGTTCAGTGCTTTGGAAGATTTTACTTTAATTTTATGTATATTAAAAAAAGAAAATAAATACAAGAAAATGTAGCCCACTCCCCCTCAAAACTGACCTGAGTTACTTACCACCAATGCAGGGGAACAAACACTGTTGTTATGAAATACTGGCCTAGTCATACTGTAGCAGGCTGGTTAAAGGGATGAATTTCCTTGGGATATCAGGCCCAACCCCCTCCCAGAAGAAAATTCAGGTCTGTGTTGATAGCATTTGGGTTCATACCAACAGCCTTGTGTTGTGGGTGGTGGGTAGTGGTTGTTCAAGTAATTGTAAAAAAAAAAAAAGTACTTTAATATGTGGCATTACTGGTCCCAGCATGACTACTATGTCCCCAGTTCTTTAAGAAAGGAACTTCCATTTCTATTTATGCTACTCATTACTCATTTCAGTGCTCCACAGAATATAATATTTATATTAACTGTTACAATAGTAAAGGGAGACCATCATTTCCAGTGCAGACACAACAGAAGTTAAATTACCCATACCAGATAACTCTATAACTTCTGTAGCAAACACATATTAGCAATAACTCCAGCCCCAGTAGTTACAGCAGTAACGCTTTTAATACTCCATTGAGTGTTTTTGCTGAGGAAAAATTCATGAAATGCTTGGGCCCTCCGGATGCACCCGCTGGCAGCTCACACCAGTTGACTGGTGATCTCGGGTATATCTGGTTGCGTAGTAAACAGCTGATATGTAGATGGATAAACAGAATCTAATGAGATAGGTAGAAGCAATGCTAGAATGATAGGCATTGAACACTCTGTTGACCATCTGTTCAATTGAATGAATACATGGAGGAAGTCCAGGATGGTGAGAAGAAATACCACTACAGTTGTTTGATATAGTCCATACAGTTTAATTGGCACCATTGTGTTGAAATACCATTCTCATTACTGTAGTATTGCATGCATGTCTTCCTGTTTACTTTGCATATGATTTATAGAATTACGCAAGGTGTGGATTGTCTGTTGATGGGTTTGAGTACACATAGTTAGGAGATGACAACAAGAGGTAGATGTAAGTATTGTGAATGTCACAAAGAACATTCATCCAAATATGGATCATAACAGGACACATGAATTAATCTAGGGTTCCCAAATGTCAGGTGCCGTCCCTGTGCTCTTCCATCCACACAGGAATGTGTGGCCTCTTCCTCACAGGAAACCGCATCTGGTTGTCTAGCAACCAGACACACTAAGCCCAGTTTCAATCTCGCATGCGTGTCCCGTTGCCTAGCAACTGGATGCTATTCTGGGACCCAGTGGCTGCTGCTGACATCACCGCCATCTCCGGTAATTTTGTGTTTCTTCTATTTAAAGTAGACTCTGACACTAATTGGGTGCCAGAGTATCAGATCTCCTACACTCCAGGCATTTATGTGCTCCCAGCACTTATGGTCTGTCTTCCTGGCTCTGGACTTGGCTATTCCTGACACTCCCTACGGATGCACCCTTTGGCTTGATGACCTCCTCCTGTATTTGACTCCGGCTTTTCTGAATTTTCTCTTGGATCTACCTTGTACTGCGCTGAACGCACGGCTAGACCTTGGCTTCCCTGACTATCCGATTACTCCCACCTATGTCGCTGATTGTTTTCCTGGAGAACCGCAACCTGCTCACCTCCCGCAACTAAATCCAAACCTTCTTGCTGGAGTGCCTGGTGAAGACATGGGGCATGTTAGATTCCGCACCTCCAGGTAGGGTAGTGCTAAAATCAGCAGGTTGTTCTTGGCATTTGACAGTATACTCTGGCTATGTATTCAAATGAAAAAGGGGACCCCTCCACCCGTGATCTACTGCTTCACTTTGACCGCCAAGAAATCGACAAGAAACCGAGCGAACCCAATTGCTGCAATGCTTACAAGGAGTGATGTCTCATTTGGACTCCTTACAGAATACTGTAGCCGCTTCCAGAGCAGTCTCATCATCCGCTGCTTCTGCACCTTCTCCTTGCTCTACAATTACTCCAGCAGCTGCTTCTAATCTTTGCATTCCTACACCAGAGAAATATGATGGCAATCCAAAGAGATGCAGAGGTTTTTCAAATCAGTGCCCCATCCATTTTCAAAGTAATTCGGCTGCTTTTCCTTCTGAGTGCACTAAAGTAGACTTTATAATTTCATTGCTAAGTGGGCAAGCACTGTGGGAACTCTTCAGCATTCTTCAGCATTCATCGAAATCTTTTGAAAAATTTTTGATGAGCCAAGCAGCATTTCCTCCGCTCCCTCTAGTCTCCTCAATCAGCGCCAATGCTCACTATCAGTCGGGCAGTACGCTCTACAATTCCATACCCTAGCGTCAGGACTTAAGTGGAATAACAAGGCTCTAATCGCTACATTCTGGCAGGGTCTTGCTAACCGGATTAAAGATTAATTTGTCTCCAGGGAACTTCCAGCTGACCTTGATTCTTTGATTTCCCTTTGTATTAGAGTGGACCTCCATCATAGGTAACAAACCCAGAAAGGGTCCTCTTCTAGGAGACTCACAGCACAGCTAGCACCGCACTTTCAAAATCCGGAACCACAATCTGAGGAGCCCATGCAAATCGAAGTATTTTCCGGTCCTCCATTCTGAAAATAAGGTCTGGTTGTCTACCCGAAACTTGAGGTTGCAAGTGCCTTCTATGAAATTAGCACCACGTTTAATCGGACCCTTTTCTATGATCAGTGCTATCAACCCGGTTTCCTTCAAACTTCGTTTGCATCCCTCATTAAAGATCCTCGATACCTCTTGTATTTCCCTTCTCAAGCTGGTAATACTCAATGAATTTGTTCATCTGCCTTCTCGTCCATCTTTTATTCCAACTGCTGATGGTGAAGAGTTTGAGATCAGTCATATTCTGGATTCCCGTCTTTCTCAAGGACGGCAACAATTCCTAGTCCATTAGAAAGGATACGGTCCAAAGAAAAGAGTCTGGCTAAATCAAAACGATCTTCATGCTCCTCTTTTATTGAAGAAATTTCTCAAGGGCCCTTCCCAGTTTTGGAGTAAGGGAGGGGATACTGTTAGGCGCCATCCCTGTCCTCCTCTGTTTGCACAAAGACAGGCGCCATCTCCATTACAGGAAGACGCGTCTGATTGCCAAGTAACCAGACGCAGAGTACCGTGGGTTTCAAAAATGCATTAAAAAAAAGTCCTTATAACAAATGGCTGTCCAGATGCGATCACCACAAAGGTGAAATAGCATCTGCAATAAAACACTTCTTTTTAACACTTGTGTATGAGCCCTAAATGTGACCAGTGATTGGGGCTGGTTTGAATTAATAAAAATGCAGGGAGGGTTGGCAGACAATGGCATAAGTGAAGAAGAGAGCTATTCCAAGGGTTTGTTGGTGATATAATAAGTACAAAGGAGGCAGGATTAATGATATTGTCAGTGCAATGGGGGCTAGCCATATGTTCAACAAAGTGATCTGAGAATGGGACCAGTGAAAAGTAGAAGGCAGACAATGGAATCAATGCAAAAACCACTAGTATCACCAGAGCTGGAATAAGGCTCTGGAAGGCTCAGGGCACTTAAGACAGGAGGGTTATCACTTTAGACAAATACACAGGCACTACTGTGTGCACTACTGTTAGGTGTAACATAGGAAATACCTCCCAACTGTCCTTGTTGTAGGACCAAATCCTGACTAAGGGAGACACCCACCTAAATTTGGGACTGCACCACCAGATTCAGTACATTTGGCAGACTGTCCAGCTCTCTCCTGTCTGGTCTTGTTACTTTTACTCCATGGCGTCTTTAGCTCAGTTGCTGCTTGTCTGAATTCTGGAATGTTTGAGTCCCTATTTGGAAAAAATAATTGGTACATGAAATTCAGAAAACGCCAACTAGCCCTGATATTAAATCAACAGTACCCACATTTAATGATGAGTTCTCCCTCCAGACCCAACATTAAAATAATAATACTCACATTTGATAAATAGATCTATTTCCTTCCAACCAGCCCTGACATTAAATTAATAGTGTACACAATCAATAAATAAACTAATTTCCCTTCATTCAACCCCAGGCAAAAAATAATAGCATTTACAGTTAATATTACAATTTCCCACAACCATCCCCAGCATTAAAAATATAAACATTTATTAAATAGCCCTCCTCCCCAAACTCCGCTCCACATTTAATTAATAGCCCCCCACACCATCATTAAAGTAAAAGACCCTTCACTCTGTCTTAATTTAATAGACACACCATTAATTTAAATATCCCACCAATAAATTAAATTCCCCCACCATCTCCCCACAAATAAAATAGCACTCATTAAATAATTAACCCCACCTAAGCTCCACCATTAAATTAATAGCCAACCTCCCACCCACGTACTATTAAGACAACCCCCCCTTTCCTCATATCAGACATTATAGGAACATAACCCCCCTTTTCTCACACATTATAGTAACCTATCTTTTCCTCACAGATTATGGCAGCCCCCCGTTTCCCTCACATATTATGGCAATCCACTTTCCATCACACAATATAGCAGCACCCTGTCCATCATACATTATTGCAGCCCCCATTAACTCCACAAATTATGGGAGCCCCACTTTTCCCTCACACAATATAGTAGCCCCCCTGGCCTTCACACATTATGGCAGGTCCCCCTTTTCTTTCACAAACTATGGCAGTTCACCCATTCCCTCACACATTATAATAGCCCCCCTGGCCTTCACACATTATGGCAGCCATCCCCTTGTCCTTCACACATTATGGCAACCTCCCTTTCCCTGACACTTACCTTGTTACTGCAGCCCTGTATTGGAAACTCCTTTCTCTGTATCGCACACATGGAAGAGCACCTGTCATGTGGTGCATGTACCAGTATGGGGACTGGAGGAGGGAGTGAGGGTCAGATCAATACATCTGTTGTGGGTGGCTGCGTCTGGTATCTGCCCCTTGATCATCTACACATAATTTTTTTTATCACCTCCCCACAAAAAATGCATTCGGTGGCCTCCTGTGGTCAATCCGACACTGCTCAAATATATTCTCTCCAATCTATCCTCTGATGCCTCTATTTGCTTACCCAAGCTTCCCACCAGGGGTCAACATTAATGCCTAAGTCACTTGTGTGAGGGCAGCTGGTGGGTCCATCGGATATATTCAAGTCTGGCTTGCATCACTAAAAGTACTTACAGACTAGCAGAGATGAATTCCCTAAAGAGGCAGGTAAAGAGTTGACACTCTTTGAAGCAATGTGTACTGCATCCATTTTTTCATCTTGTCTTTTATTTACACAAGGGATTGGGAAAAGACATTAAGGTGGTCTAAATAAGGAACACATTTGGACAAAGATATTCCAAATCATTCTGGCTTATTCTGTGAGTAGTAGTAGTAGTAGAAAATCAGTTTAAAGTGTAATCTAGGTGGTACAAGCACCAAAGTCTTCTTGCTAAAATATAGCCCGGCATTCCCATCACCTGGTGAAGGTATGACACAGTGATCAGGACTCCTTTCCATTTATGGTGGTAGTGCTTAAATAATGTGCTCATTGTAGAAAGGAGATATCTCCACCTCCAAAGAGATTATGGGGGAGAAGTCCCACACAATTCTGGCTTCTGGTTCTTAAATTTCACTGACATAACAATTGCTCATGTAAAAATCCCTCCTAAAGTGCCTAAACAATGTAGCAATGGCAGTAATACCTACCCACTGGAGACCCTCCTCTCTTCCAAGTTTGAAAGAGTAGTTTGCCAGACTTGAATACTACATGAGTGTCGCAGACATTATGTTGTCAACTGCTGATATATTTGAGGATTTCTGTGCAATTTGGTGCATTTGGTTGGAGTTTAAAGACTCAGCAAAACATTCAAAAATATGTAATGGTGAGACCCAAGATTAGGTAATAGATGGTACAGGAACAGCACACAATAGAATAAACATTTAGGCCCATAGAAAAGGCCATGCCCCACATAGTTATCATAAGGACTGGACCCTGTGCTTACCCTGATCTCTTCTTCATTTCCTTAATTTCTTTCCCTATACTCTTGTCCAGCCTGTGAGATAGGTATGTAATGTGTGGACATTTAGCTGTAATTTAGGCCAACAGCTTTATGATCTGACTGTCAAGTCACATATAAATATGAGTGAATGATGTCAAGTGCTGAAAAGGGATTAATTTAGCAGCAAATGCAAAAAAAACACAAGGAATACTTTCTGAACAAAATGCGCATTAGTACACACATTGCATATCACGTATCAGATGGTAACAAATTTTGGCATTCCTGGTGCTAATTTTGCACAGTATGAGAGGCTTTATATTATTAGAGAACAATCAGAACATTGTCTGGGATCCCTATTGCAGATGAGTCCATGAGGTATATGAAGAGGTAGCTGGCTTGGGCACAAGGCGATTTATTCATCATATTTTGCCATGGCTCACAGAAGCTACAGATAGATAGAAACACCTTTCCTAGTATATGCAATATTTTTCAGTTCTCCTTGCTGGTTTTCCCTCCATCATTACCTAACTGCTAGGAAACTGCCCAGCAAGATCTTAGTGAGCAGACCAAATGTCTCATTTTCAAGCCCCATGATTTCTACTAACAAATTCCATTGTTCCAGATAATTTCTCTGTTTTACCCAGGTAGTTAGGTCCCTAAATGTATAAGATGACTATGCATCCATCTTTGGGAAGGTTTGTGAGTGACATGCAGAGCTGGCTGAACTGTACTATCCTTCCATGTAAACCAAAGCCAGCAAAGAGAAGCATGCACGATGGATCTTTATACTGAATTCCTCTATTTGCTATATATACAGTAATGAGTTATAAGCCCGTGCTGCTGTAAGCATAGCTGCAATCTTTTCTATTACTCAAGGCAGTTATTGATTTTCACTGGAGTAGTAACAATGCTTATTAAACTGAGGCTTGTTGCCTTAGTAACTAGTAGTTAGTTAGTTAGTACTCATTGTCTGATTGCTCTAACAATGTTACATGCTCTGTTAAGGTGCACCTGTATTAAGGTGTTAAACGCACAGTGTCACTATTTGCTAAGATAAATTTAATAGATTCATATATTATATATAAATTATACTATTATAAAACAATATACTAACTAAATGAACAGTGGACTAATTAGTTAATTGTAAACTAGGGACTTAAAAGGACATTAAGTTCAGAGACATAACCTCTGATGACCACTTTTATGAAAGTTGAAGGGCTACTGGTAATTGAGGAGTAGTATTGCCAACAAGTAGGGACCATGTAAGATCAGGCTAATTTATTGCTGCCCTACTAAGAGCCTGTATGAAAACCCTACAGGTTGGAGCTAAGGCAGCCATTGAAAATTATTATTTCTTAGAGCTATGTAAGCCAATTTGCCAGCATTCAGGAGCAATGACTCTTTCAGTTAACGGCTTCTGACCGGATAATGGCATCTGCAGGAGTCTCCTTTACTGAACTGTTGCTTGAATTAAGAAGTTATGCTTTAAAATTCTATACATTTGGTACTCTTTTGTTTATCCCTTGTGTGTGTATATATATTACTATTTATCTTACATGTACAGGTGCAAATTGTGCTTGTCTAATGGGTAGATTTTGCCTGATTGATTCTCATAAGGGGAATTACCCCCTAATTATCAGAACCCCCTGTGAGTGGAGGTACTGCAGTAAGTTTGCAACCAATCCATCGTTTTCACTTTCCAAAGGCACTCACCTCCAGATAGTCAATAGACCATGTCCTCTATCATAATACGAACAACATTCCCAGTGTCAGCTCATTGTGACCACAAACAACTATCAATGTGGAATAGAAAAACCAAATTATTCTGTTAACTCTGTTGTATGCAGTAAAAAGAGGCTTGAGAATTATGTTTACAGAGCTATATAAAATCTGCATGCATTACAGTATATAAAGGAGTGTAAATAAATAAATTGTTATGTATGCCATGATTCAAATGCTAATTCTATGGCGTTTTTATTCACGATCGCTTTTGACAATCCAGCTGTTCATAATTCTGATTTTTCCTAGTGCTCTAATCAAGGTTAGATTTTGTTTTGGTTAGTAACTGGTGTTTTCATGTTCACATTAATTTATTAGACCAAAATGTTAAGTCATTTTTTACAAACTTGAGTATAACTTTATTAAGATGATAGTTATTTTTAAATATAAAAACATATCCATTGCAAATCAAAAATCATGTGAAAATGAAAATTGTAAAGGCATATTTAAATGATTTTATAGCTCATTAAAGTTTTCATTCTTTTACTAAGATGACCTACAGCTCTAGTCATTTACTTTATAGAACATGATTTACATGTCCTTAAATTTATTGTAAAAGTTATAAATCGAGCAGGTCATTTTCATTTTATACTTATACTCTACAACACAGGTCTTGTCTTTAGAACATCAAGGCCACAATGCATCCAATGAGGCATTTTAAAGAGTCTTCGGGAGCAAGTAATCTGTCAAATGAGTCATTTATAAGAAGAATTAGTTCTCAGAATTTAATAAGCATTTAGGAAAGGAAAGCCAATTAATAATAAACAAAGGAAACATAATTAACTAAGCATAAATTCTCCACAAAATACCATGCTAAATGATGTGCACCAAAGAAGATGTATAACTTGTCCTCCCGTAAATTGTAGTTTTCCACTTAGATAGGAAACACAAGTCCTGTTTAATAATTACCATATGTATTATGTCTCAGAATAAATTGAATTCTAACTTAACAGCAATCTCAAAATTTGCAATACCATTATGATCAATGCCTGTAAAGTGCTTTTACAGGCAAAAAGAAAGTCAAAACAGTTAAATAATTTAACTTAGAATTACTCAAGCAAACTTTATACATTCAATTGATGGCCTGAACTATTATATCAGATGTCTGATGCCTACTTTCATTTTTTAATACTTTTGAATTACTTTCAACTTCATCTTTGCTCTGCATTTTGAGTCTGGTTTTAATGGTGTTTTTTATTATTTTTTTTGTGATACATATTTTGTTTTATCTATATATCTACAAGCAGCTACCTCATAAATGATGCATGGTTGATATAACTTTTATGAAAAGACAGTTATGTGGCTGCAATCATATTGTTAAAGGTACCTACAGTGTAAGATAAAGTGAACACTTGAAATCAGACTTTTTTTTCGGTGTCAGCAAGTATTTCATAAAATCAGAATAATCAAACGATTCAACTTGCTTATTATGTTATAGATAAAGAAGGGAGAAACCATTTACAAAGTTACGGCAGACACCTAGCAAATGAGAATAAATTGGTATAAATTAGGAATTAGAATATTACTTATAAAGTGACATTCTAATTAGACATCATTTGGAAAATTTAATATGTAAAAATGCTAAGACAAGCAAATTAGGTTTAATTTTCTTTACTATAGATTGTTTATTGGTTTTCAACTTCTGTCTTTTGAGAATGCAAATGGATTTATTACTCACTTAAACTTTTATATTAGCTAATTTGCGTATATGTCTATAATTGAATACATATATCCAATGAATATTATTTATTATATCTCCAGAACTACTATTGAAACCTTTCACTGGTAGAAGTCTGCATATCTCTAGCAACTATAGTAATTGGTCCATTTTCAGGTGTTTGTGTATATATACATACACACTGCATTTCAACTTACATATATAAATATAGTACTTTACACAAAACATTTTTTAAGGCCACATTTAAAATTTGTCCATCAAATAGATACCTATTGTAATAAAATTCAGCCACTAGGATGCAGCATGTGATCAACAGCTTGTATGGCATATCTGCGCATGCTCAGACAGCAAGAGCCTATAAATGTGCCTATAAAAACAAGCTCATATCTGATACTTCCTGCTCCTTACATTTGGAAAGGTAGCAGGTAGTGGGAAGGGGCGTTCTAGAGCACGCCTACAGTAAGAGTGTGCTCTGCTAAATTCGGCTAATGTAGACCGGCAGGGCATGGACAAACAGCTACCTGTCATGAGAATACAGACCTGGTGCAAATAAGTGCTGATAATGATGACTAATGCCACTATGACCTCATTGCTTCTAATTAGATGATTGTGATGCACCTCCGTAGCTGAGACCACTCCATTTATATAGTAGAGCTATAATAGATAATTGAGTACACACTTGTTTGTGGCAGTTTTTCTGACAAACCAGGAGTGCCCTTTGGAATACACGCTATATTTGTAACATACTCCCAGTGGGTTTAATTGTCTAGTCATGGGGATGCCTTGATCTTGATTGCTCTAGACTATGCTCAGTTTCTGATTTCCTTAAAACTCCTTTCCCCCTCTCAGATCACCTCCGTCAGTTACACACTCACCCCAGCACTTTAACCTCTCTGCTGTCAAACTCTACAAAGCATTCTCATACCTGCAAAAATCTTAAATCTATTAATTTTCAATAGCTCTCCACATCTCTCCAACATCTTTCCTCCCCAATTTCTACATTCTTTGACAGAAATATAATTAAAAAAAATACACATAAATAAATTATTTTCCCTTGGATTTATGTGTATTATTTTTGTATACAACTAAATAACTATTTCTGTTCTGACCTAAATACTTATTACGTCTTTTTGACTACTTATAAAACGGGACTGCTCGGTAATTATTTTGGAGGGGTGCCTTGAAAAAATTTTGGAGACTCTAAGGGTGCCGGGAACAGCAAAAGTTTGGGAACTACTGACTTATACTATCTATAATATAAATGTCTAGTGGCATGTGTTAGTCTGTCTGTGTGTGTGTGTAAAATATAAAACCAAGCTGCAGCGCCACCTGCTGGGCGGAGTTATACACTGACCTACTAAATTCTTAGTGTGTGTGGAAAAAAAAATTCAGAAAGGGCTGAAATTTGGTATACTAAGATGTTTTTAATTTGTTAATTTAATTTGTTAATTGTTAAAAGTGTTTATAAAGATTTTAAAAAAATATATATATATTTCTTGAAGGAGAAGTGACAGTTGGGAGTGGTTGGTGGTTGCCGGGGGTGACAGTGGTGAGTGGTTGGTGGTTGAGGCCTGGGCTATGGCCCAAATGCATGACAAGAACCTTTTTAACACCTTAAGTAGCTTAATTTGACTAGAATGCATGAGTATCATGCATGGGTTAACTTGTACTTTTATATGTATTCTGTACCTTCTAGTTGCACTTCTGTGAGAAAATGCATTTCTAAGTGTACTTTAATCAATGTGATAAAAGCTTCAAATGTACAAAAATGACACGTGATAAAACAATCCCAATATTCCCTCACTCTCGTGATTAATTCAAATAAATTACGCTAAACCAATCAGAATTTAAGGATAAAAACTGAAAAGTTAATGAATGAAGGGGTTAATGCTAAAGTGGTAATACACTAAACATTAGAGTGAAGTTTCACTCTTTCCACTATGCTCATTAACAGATAAATATATTCACAAGACCAGGCACGAGACTATGAAATAGATGTACACCTAGAAAAAGTAGGCACACTGGCACACATAAAGACGGATTGCAGAGCAGCACTTTTGTGGTTATTAAATGATTCTTAATGACTTTTATTTTCAGCATAATTACGATATTGTGAAGCTGAATGTTTTTCACATAATACTTTAGTTTAAAACTTAGTTTAAAAAAATCACTAGTTTTCTCTAAGTAATATATTAAGTGCAGAAATAATTAACTTTGAAATCATTTTTCATTTCCAGATAAAATGTAATAATGATGCTTGGTCATAACATTTTCATGCATCATTAGCATAAAGTAATGTAGTTGCCACAGTCGTACAAGGTTATTATAACCCTTAATTGAGAAGGTACAATATCTTTTTTGCCATGGGAACACGTCACATTATTAGTTGAATATGGAAGTATTATAGTCATGAAATAGAAATCTAGGAAGTTATACAAGTGCATTTACGAAATACATTTTACAGTGTTAGCCTAACTTTCTATTACAGTTATGTTAAAAATAAAGTATTACCTCTCCACTTCACTACAGAAAGTATCTAATACAAGCCAAAAACCTGATACTGCAGGCATGTCAGATACTGTGATGTCACTGGCCATGCCCCTGTGTATGAAACAACCAATCCACACAGTACATTTCTGCACAGCAAATCTGTCTAGTTGTCTGTAACTATGAGTATCTTCTTTATTTTTAGAACAAGCTGGTATATTTACTAAACTGCGTGTTTGAAAAAGTAGAGATGTTGCCTATAGCAACCATTCAGATTCTAGTTATCATTTTGTAGAATGTTCTAAATAAATGAAAGCTAGAATCTGATTGGTTGCTATTGGCAACATCTCAACTTTTTCCAACCTCCAGTTTAGTAAATATACCCCCCAGTTTCACAAATGTCACTTGTTACAAAGAATACATGTGATATAAAACAGACATAGGACATTAAGACATATTACATTTCTTGTACTGCTGTATTAACAATTGTTCATTATCTATCAGTTGCCTTCTCAAATTATTATTAGACAACAAATTTAATAATCACCTAATTAATTTTACTAACATTTTTGTATATTGAAATTGAGTATATTCAAGATATTCATAAACACAAATTTTATTAGCTCAGTTCCCAAAATGAGTTTACAGATATCTAGGTATATTTTGATGTGAACAGACTTTTTCCACTGTGTGCTTCAGTTGAGAATAAAACTGTGTTTTCCTCAATGTTATTAAGGAGTTTTATGTATTTTCTTTGTGTTCTATACACAGGGTCAAAGAGATATCTATAAATGTCAGCATAGTGCAAAGTGTTAACATTTACAAGGTTTCTGTGGCAGGGTTGACCTTGCTGTGACTTTCACAAAAGCCTTAATCTTTAAAACTTACTCAATAACAGCCTACACAAGCATATCGATTGCAGAAATAGACTTAACTATAGTAAGTCTTTGTCAGCAATGTATGCAATCTATTGTATGCTAAGGGACTTTCTCTTTATACCACCCCCATCAAACACCAGGTACTGAATATTCCCCTATTAAATTCTAGATGTGTTGAGCCAAAGGAGGATAAAACAAAACCCCAAGAAAAACAGCTATAAATGTAACTAACTACACAGGGGAAACAAAGTCCTTCCTGAATCTATTGGATTAGTTGGATGGATAAATCACCTAAACTGTATGAAAAATAGGTATAATTATTAATACTATTTTTTGCAAGAAAGACATCTAATACATTTTTAAATCTATCTAGTGAACCTGCAATTAGTGGCTCATAAATGAATCCCATAGTCTAAATAATAGAGCAGCATAAACTTATGTTCCACAGGGTTTATGCTGAACGATCTTTCTTTAAATGCCTACAATACAATGCACAACAGCTGATCTTCTGAGAAATCACTACATGCACTTACACATGCAAATAAATAGAGAAAGGTAATCGAAATGACACAGATAATTTAGACCTTTCTCTATTTATCTGCAGGTGTTAATGTATTCTGTAGATGTAAAATGAATTATACTAATAGACTGCAACAGAGAGAGCCAAACAGTGGGTAACTACTAAGGAGTATAAATAGTTGCTCTAGTCTGTAGTTATTTAGATTAATAGTCTGCAACTCAAGGGGATTTCTGAGTATACCCTCCTCCCCATCATTTTCTGTAGTTTACCACCTCCTCTTCCTTCCCTCCATTTTCTGTAGCCCTCCCCATTTTTTGTAGACTCTTCACTCCTCTCCCTCATTTCCTTTTGCCTCCTCTTCCCCCATTTTCTCTGTATTAATGTAATTACATTCACTTACTCTTTTCTCTTCATGGCCGATACTTGCTTTTTCTTTCTTCTTTGGCTGACTCCTCTCGGCTCCTCTCCACTGACAGCGTAGTGACTTCACGATGCTGGAAGAGCCAGGCACCGAGCAGATGCTAAAATGTAGTGCTGCACTATAGCTGCACCGCAATGCAGACCTGGGGAAGTAGCGGGTGGGCATTGTGGCCTACGCGATCACACTACCTGCATTAAGTTAACTAATATAGAGATATTATTAATGTGTTTACTCAGCCACAGTGCTGGCCCCCAGATCCAGACGCTCTAAACAGCTGCCAAAAGCTGCTTAATGGTGGCGCCAGCCCTTGGTGAATGTATTAAACTGCAGTTTAGTAAATTGGACAATTTTCCACTATTTTAATGGCCATATTTAAAACATTAACATTATTAAAAGCAAATCTTAGCTTTTAAATATGGCCATCAAAATTGCCAAAAATCTGTGATTTCAGGAAATCGCAGTTTAATACATTTAATCTTAGATGGGGAATATGCAGAGGATACAAAACAGAGATTACAACAGTATTACAGACATTGTCAGAAATTCCTCGTCAACAACAAGTGGAAAGAATTTCTCAGACTCTTAAAGCAAGGGATACATACTAACACTGAAAAACAAGTACAACACTGACAACATGGAGAATAACAGTTAAAAGAATATTTTCATGAGACAGAAGGAAAAGAATTCTGTGAGAACCTGACACAAAGAACAGCAATGACTAGAAAAATATTTGACTCCATCGCCTTGAGGGTAAATGCATTAAATTAAGACAGCACGGTGGCTTAGTGGTTAGCACTTCTGCCTTACAGTACTGGGTCATGAGTTTGATTCCTGACCATGGTCTTAGCTGTGTGGAGTTTGTATGTTCTCCCCATGTTTTGCGTGGGTTTCCTCCCACACTCCAGAAACATACTGGTAATTTAATTGGCTGCTATCGGTCTGTGTGTGTGTGTGTATGTTAGTAAGTTTAGACTGTAAGCAGGGCAGGGACTGATGTGAGTGAGTTCTCTGTACAGCACTGGGGAATCAGTTGGGCTATATAAATAGCTGATTATGATGATGATTCTGCCAAATCGTCGACATTGCCAGCTAGATTTAAAATAGCAATTTAAATAAAGGCAAGTTTTGCCTTTAATCAAACTGCCATTTTCAATTTTAATGACAAAACATAATTTATTTTTAAAAGCTGTTTATTTTCTTTATTTTCCACCCCCATATCAATATGTTATCAATATCAGGATGTTATCAATATCTACTAAACTTAAAATGCATTTTACAGTTGCTCCTGATTGCAAAAACATGGTCTAGCATGCATACATAGCCATCGTCATAAGTAATCGCACCAGTACCACTAAGAGAAATTTTGGGCCTCTGTACAGTCAATTTATGGGGACCCCCCCCTGCACAGGTGAGCAGCAAGGGCGCTGTATGCCACCGCTGCACGACGGTGCCTCCATATGGGCGTGGCCACATAATGTTGGGGGTGTGGTTAACATGGGCATGGCTGCACTTCTTTAGACATGACATATTGGTGGAGATTCAAGTGCCAGCAATGTGACACACAGAAATCGCGCAGTGCACATTGAAGGCCATTACGGTAGAAATCTCCGCTCATTTTCCCTTGCATCTCTATGTGGTGCAAGTAAAAAATGGGAGGAGATTTCTGTCAAATCTCCATTGCAAAGTGTCTCGCGGACCTTCCAGAGACACTTCGCGGCTAATTGAATTCCCCTATTATGTGTTAAAATTGTGATACTCTCACCTACCTGTTATTGCAGCTTTCACAACCTGATACTGGATTCTTGCATGGATCCTGGAATATTGGGAGCTGTTGGAAAATGTAAATATGAAAAAGCAAGCAATAAGTGAACACCATACAAAGCACAGATCATGCAGTATATAATACATACATTATAATAAAATATTACATTTATCACACCCTCCTTAGCCACATCACGCCACCCCTTAACTACATAACGAATCATTCCAGCCCCTGCCACATCACCAATCATGTCACACCCCAGACACATCACGCCACCTCTCAGCTACATCAAGCCACCCCCAGACACATCACGCCATCCATCAGTTACATCACCCATCACGCCACCGCCCGTACACATCATGCCACCCCTCAGCTACATCACCCATAACCCCACCCCTCAGCTACATCATGCATCACGCCACCCACTGCCACATCACCCATCAAGTCACTCCCCAGACACGTCATACACGCGCATAATGCTATATACATACACATGCACGCAATGCTATATATCTAAATCCACAATGCCATATACATACACACAATGCCATATACATATACATACATAATGTCATATACACATACAAAATGTCACACATACATAATTCCATACACATACAAACTGCCCTACACATACATACTGCCATATACAAACACAATTCCACATATATACACAAAGCCAGTGTCAGGCGCCGTCCGCACGGCCGCCTGACTGTGTGATCGCGCGTCTGGTTGCTAGGCAACCAGACGCGTCATTTCCAGATTCCCCCTGCCATCCATTTCCCCCGCAGTATGACGCGCCCCGTTGCTAGGCAACGGGACGCTATGTATTCCCGGCGGCAGGCATGACAGCGCTCAGCGCTGAAGCTGATTGGATCCTCACATTATTTAAACCCCTTCCTGTCCTCTAGTCAGTGCCAGAGTATCAGGTCTTCCTGCCTCCAGCGTTTCTGTGTACCAGTTGCTATTTTGTTCCTGACCTTCCTCGTGCTGCCTGTGACCCTTTTGACCCGGACCGTTTGACCACCCCTATCTGGATTCTGCCTTTGTACTGCGCTCCCTGAAGATTACCGACTCGGCTTGCCTCACCATTCTTCTGGATTTCCCTTTTGTACCTCCTCTACCTGAACGTTGCTGAACCGGCCTGTCTGACACCCCCTTGTATCTCGCTGTGGACTCTAGGAAGGACCGCGACCTGCGTGTCCCTGCAGCGGAGTCCATACTTCCTTGCGGGGGTTCCTGGTGAATACCAGGGGCACGTTAGACTCCGCGCCTTCCTCTGAGTTGCGCCAACAACAGCAGGTACCTCCTACCAGTCATACACCCACTAACAGTCGTGACAGTATACTCTGGCCATGACAACGGAGGGGTCTGGTGAACCGTCTGCTCGTGACCTACTTCTGCATTTGGCCCAACGAGTGGAGCAACAAGAAGCAGCCCAAGCGCATCTTCTACAATGTGTCCAAGGGATTGCTACCCGCTTCGATACATTTCAGAATGCTGCACCCGCTACACCAGCCATAACCTCTGCGGCATCCACAGCATCCAGTGTGGTTACGGTCTCTACAGCGGCCTCCGGTGTACGCATCCCGACACCCGAAAAGTTTGACGGTGATCCCAAGAAGTGCAGGGGCTTTCTGAACCAATGTGCCATCCAATTTGAGTGCAACCCAGGGGCCTTTTCTTCAGAACGCACCAAAGTAGCTTTTCTCATCTCCCTCCTCAGTGGTCAAGCCCTTGCCTGGGCCTCACCTTTATGGGAACAAGGGGGTCCACTTCTTCATAACTCCAACTCTTTCATTGAAGCTTTCAGGAAAGTCTTCGATGATCCCGGAAGAGTTGCTTCTGCAGCTACCAGCTTGTTAAACCTCCGCCAAGGTGACCTGTCCGTGGGGCAATACGCAGTTCAATTCCGAACCCTGGCTTCCGAGTTAAGATGGAATAACGAAGCACTGGTGGCAACCTTTTGGCAAGGTCTGGTGGACCGGATTAAGGATGAGTTAATTTCCAGAGAACTCCCGGCTGAGTTAGATTCTCTCATCTCCATGTGCATCAAGGTGGATTTGCGTTACCAGGAGCGCACGCAGGAACGCTCTCCTGGCAAACGGTTCATACCACGGCTAGCACCCCAGTTCCAAAATCCCATCCTGCCAGTGGACGAACCAATGCAAGTAGGACGCTCTAAATTATCCCTTGAAGAGAGGGAGAGACGCTTCAAACAACGCCTGTGTCTGTATTGTGGAGATCCGGGACACCTGCTAAGAGTTTGTCCCAAGAAACCGGGAAACTCTTCCTCCTAAACGGTGGCGGGGAGGCCGTTTTAGGAGAATCCACAGTTGCTCCCTATGCTAAAGAAAATTCTCCAGAATTTCAGATGGCTGTCATCCTGAGCACCCCCAAGGGTACCTTTTCCACCACGGCCTTTGTGGACTCCGGCTCCTCCGGGAACTTCATTTCGGCGGATCTAGCTTCGCAGCTCCAAATACCTCTGAACCCATTGCCCCAACCGTTATCTCTGACGGCAGTCGACGGAAGTCGTGTCACTCACGGCTCCATCTCCTCCGTGACTTCTCCTGTTCGGTTGAGGGTAGGAGTACTTCACAGCGAAATGATCCAACTTTTGGTGTTGCCGAGGTCCATTAATTCCCTCATCTTGGGGCTACCATGGCTGAGAAGACATTCTCCTCAGATGGATTGGGACCACGCTCAAGTTATGTCATGGGGTGAAGGATGTCGCTTTGAATGTCTGTCTAGAGTCTTGCCTCCTAAATGTCAAGTAATGGCTCAGTCCGAGCTAACCCACCTTCCTGAGGCCTATATGGAATTCCAGGATGTATTCAGTAAAGTGGAAGCGGAGATCTTGCCTCCTCATCGTCCCTGGGATTGCGCTATTGTTTTATCTCCTGACCAACCCATCCCCAAAGGGCGGACCTACCCTTTATCTCGTCCAGAGACGTCAGCCATGTCTCAATATATTTCAGAAAACCTGAAACGGGGATTTATCCGCAAATCTACTTCCCCAGCGGGTGCAGGTTTTTTTTTTGTTAAGAAGAAGGATGGGTCTCTCCGGCCTTGTATTGATTATCGTCCTCTCAACCGCATCACTGTCAAAAATCGATATCCACTACCTCTCATCTCCGACCTCTTTGATAAACTCAGTGGATCTCAAATCTTTTCCAAATTAGATCTCCGTGGGGCCTATAATTTAATTCGCATCAAGGAAGGAGACGAATGGAAAACGGCCTTTAACACCAGAGATGGACATTTCGAGTACCTGGTGATGCCCTTCGGCCTCTGCAACGCCCCAGCCATCTTCCAAACCTTCGTTAACGATATCTTTCATGACCTGTTATACACTTCTGTGGTAGTATATCTAGACGATATATTAATATTTTCTAAAGATCTGAAGACTCATCGGGAACAAGTAAAGGAGGTCTTACGTAGACTTCGGAAACACCACCTCTATTGCAAGCTGGAGAAATGTGTGTTTGAGATTAGTCAGGTATCTTTTCTTGGTTTCATCGTGTCGAGTCAAGGTCTTTGTATGGATCCCACCAAGGTGTCAGCTATTCTGGACTGGCCTCAGCCACAAGGCCTTAAAGCCATTCAAAGGTTCATCGGCTTTGCAAACTATTATCGCCAATTTATTCAGGGATTCTCCACCATTATAGCCCCCATTACAGCGTTAACCAGGAAGACTGCCAACCCTAGGGTCTGGTCTTCGGAGGCCAAGTCTGCCTTCATAACGTTAAAGAAAGCATTCTCTTCAGCCCCAGTTCTGTCCCAGCCAGATCAAGAACGACCTTTCTTCCTAGAGGTAGATGCATCCTCAGTAGGCATTGGGGCGGTGCTTTTTCAAGAGTCTCCGGCTGGCTCACACAACCCGTGTGGGTTTTTCTCCAGACGATTTCTTCCAAGCGAATGTAATTATGGAATAGGGGACAAGGAATTACTGGCCATCAAGGCGGCTCTGGAGGAGTGGCGACATCTGTTGGAGGGGGCTATATTTCCTGTTACTGTGTTTACCGACCATCGGAATCTAGTGTTCATTCAAGAGGCTCGTTGCCTTAATCCTCGGCAAGCCCGCTGGGCATCCTTCTTTGCTCGATTTGACATGAAACTCACATTCTGCCCGGGAGCCAAGAATGGACGTGCCGATGCATTATCTCGCTCATTTGACGATTCCGATCGTTTAAGACCATTGGTTCCGCAGCATATTATTGATCCTTCTAATACCGTAGCCCTTACTAGGACCAAAACGTCCTCTCCTCCTCCAGGCCGGTCATTTGTGGAACCCCATCTCCGGTTCAAGACCCTGCAGTGGGCTCATTCATCCCGCATTGCCGGCCATGCTGGAATAAAGAAGACAACATCGCTGCTTTGCCGACGCTTCTGGTGGCCTAATGTACGTGCCGATATTGAGAGATTTATTGCTTCCTGCACTACTTGTGCTCAACACAAAACTTGTAGAAGAGTCCCGGCAGGCCTTCTTCGTCCACTTCCTATCCCCGATGCTCCTTGGGAAAGTGTGGCCATGGATTTTATCACAGACCTACCCCTCAGTGCAGGGTTTACCACTATCTGGGTGGTTATTGATCGATTTTCGAAGATGGCACATTTTATTCCTCTAACTGGACTGCCCACGGCCAGTCGTCTGGCAGATATCTTTATCAAGGAGATATTCAGACTACATGGGTGCCCGAAGGAGATCATTTCGGACCGCGGAGTCCAATTTACATCCCAGTTTTGGAGAACCTTTTGTAAAAGAGTAAACATAGAATTGAAATTCTCTTCGGGATACCATCCGCAAACCAACGGACAGACGGAGCGAATCAATCAGGATCTCGAGACATTCCTCCGCTGTTTTACCTCCGACAACCAGAATAAATGGTCTCAATTCCTTCCTTGGGCGGAGTTCTCCCATAATCAACACATTCATGAGTCTACCGGATTCTCTCCGTTCTTTATTGTATACGGAAGTCACCCTGTGTTTCCGGATCCTTTTCCAGTATCCTCTTCACCGGTTCCAGCCGTAGATACTCTTTATCGGGAATTTTCTCTCATTTGGGCTAAGACTAAGACGGCTTTACTCAAGGCTACTCAGCATCACAAGATCTTTGCAGATCGTCATCGGAGGGCCACTCCTCTCTTAAAGGTGGGAGACCAGGTATGGCTATCCACCCGGGACCTAAGACTAAAGGTTCCTTCTATGAAGATGGCTCCTCGATTTATTGGCCCGTACACCATCATGCAAGTCATTAATCCTGTATGCTTCAAATTGAAACTTCCTCCTTCTCTGAGATGTCATAATACTTTTCATGTCTCATTACTACGACCACTGGTACTCAATAAATTCTATCGACCTCCCGGTCGTCCCCCACCAATACAAACCTCTTATGGAACTGAATTCGAAGTCAGTCGGATCTTGGCCTCTCGCATTCTTCGTGGCAAACAGCAATTTCTGGTCCATTGGAAAGGATTTGGCCCAGAGGAGAGATCATGGGTGGACAAGCAGGACCTTCACGCTCCTAGAATTCTTAAAAAGTTCCTTCAAACAGGAGGAGGAAGAGGAGGGTATACTGTCAGGCGCCGTCCGCACGGCCGCCTGACTGTGTGATCGCGCGTCTGGTTGCTAGGCAACCAGACGCGTCATTTCCGGATTCCCCCTGCCATCCATTTCCCCCGCAGTATGACGCGCCCCGTTGCTAGGCAACGGGACGCTATGTATTCCCGGCGGCAGGCATGACAGCGCTCAGCGCTGAAGCTGATTGGATCCTCACATTATTTAAACCCCTTCCTGTCCTCTAGTCAGTGCCAGAGTATCAGGTCTTCCTGCCTCCAGCGTTTCTGTGTACCAGTTGCTATTTTGTTCCTGACCTTCCTCGTGCTGCCTGTGACCCTTTTGACCCGGACCGTTTGACCACCCCTATCTGGATTCTGCCTTTGTACTGCGCTCCCTGAAGATTACCGACTCGGCTTGCCTCACCATTCTTCTGGATTTCCCTTTTGTACCTCCTCTACCTGAACGTTGCTGAACCGGCCTGTCTGACACCCCCTTGTATCTCGCTGTGGACTCTAGGAAGGACCGCGACCTGCGTGTCCCTGCAGCGGAGTCCATACTTCCTTGCGGGGGTTTCTGGTGAATACCAGGGGCACGTTAGACTCCGCGCCTTCCTCTGAGTTGCGCCAACAACAGCAGGTACCTCCTACCAGTCATACACCCACTAACAGTCGTGACAGCCAGGCTATAACACCCCCACCCAAGTCCCTTGTACTCACTTTATCTTCAGAGGCTGATAGCTCCACGGCCATGTTCTGAAATTACAGGCAGCCTGGCAGCAGTCTCATTTGTTGCCTGGCTGCCTGTCTCATTAGTTCAGTGACAGGCTGTCACTGACAAGGCCGTCCCAATTAGCCTCGCCCTTTCCGGATTAGCCCCCGCACCCTTGCGGCCGGGTGAATGAGGGGAACATTTTTTTTATAAAATAAGCTTGTTGTCTGCAGTGCGGGCCCGGACCCCCTTGCATACCCGAGCCCCGGTAATTAGTACCCCCCCTCTCGGCGCTCCTGATCAGCACTTACACCAGACCTGGAACTGCTGCAGGCATACCTCCCAGCTGTCCCGTTTGCATTGGGACAGTCCCGATTTCACGGGACTGTCCCAACTTACAGTTTGTCCCGATATTGCAGAGGGTTTTTTTTTCTTCTTCAGTGTAGCTGTTGCTAAGCAACGTCCCTGTGACATCACCAGGTCATGTGGCTGCAGCAGTCATTTACGCTCCTTGATGATCCAGGCCCATAGTATTCAATGAATGTCATTGCGATTCATTAGCCATAAAATAAATTTCTATAATATAAGCATTGCTTCCATACACTATTTTCATTATAGTGTTTATTCCTGCAATTTTTAAATCTTATTTTGAGAAAAAGTGTGTCCGATAGGTTACTTAGCAGTACAAAAAAAATAAAGTAAAATACAGAGGTAAACAAAACTGGCTATTTATGAAAAGGGCACAATTACACTGGTTATGTTGTCAAGCAGTTGTTGGTTACCACAGCATGAAACAAAGCCTTTAAACAGTGGTTTTGTCAGTCTGTTTTTTTGTTGACGGTTGGGTGCTCATTTTAACCTTATCAAAGCATTAATGCTTTTGCAGTCTATCAAGTCAAGCCATGTAAAGTCCAAAGATAGACATCCCTGACATGGCTCAACAAAGCTGAATTGATCTTGCAACCCTGAGGACATTAAATACAGTGTGAGTGTTCTGACTCTCAGCTCCCACAACTTGGTTGATTTAAGGTTCATAACCTATTCTGGTGTTATAAAACATACAAATATATATATATATATATATATATATATATATATATATATATCAAATGCAGTTGAAGCTTACGCTAAGACAATAAATCTAAGCATGGGTAATATAATATGTCACTTATTTATTTAATGTTCAATTTGTACAAATGGGCTGTAACTCATAGCAACTCCCCCCCTAAAAAAAACAACTTTAGAATCTGGTTGCTATGGGTTTCAGCACATTTGTGCACATTGTACTGTTTTATTAAGCATGCTCCTATATGTCTATACAGTGGGGTTCTTAATTGAAAATATTAATGTATTAATTGTATAATGCAAAATTCAGATATTATTAGTCTAGACCTCAAAGAAATGCAATTATTATTCACATATTGCATTATGGGTTCACATACAGATTTTAATTAAGCAAATTGAGTTTGCACTCGACAACGCTCTATTGCTAAATTAGAATCTCAAATAAATGTCACTGGAATAATGTTTTTATTCCCAATATTTATAGCATATATTTTGTTTAATATGCAAACGATCTTAAAACATATGTAGGATATTAGCGTTGGAATAAATGTATATTTGCTATCAATATAGTATGTACATACATTATATATTCCTGGTTGTAAGGATTAATACACAGAAGAGGTGGTTCAATCAAACAATATAAATTTATGATAGCAGTCTATTAACTAGGGTAATACTGTACATCACACAGTGTTTACAGTAATTCTTTAATTCAGTTATGAAATGTGCAAAACTATTTCAGCTACTAGACATCAATCTAAAACAAAACTGAACAATATAATCACCTAGGTGCACAATATTAGGAAAGAGTAGAGGGACAGGTGCAGGAGTGATGTTTGTGAATGCAGGTATACCACACAAAAAAAATCACAATCCAAATTTAATGGCAAATTACACAATGATTAAAATATAAACAATTTCTGACCAAAAAAGAGATACAGTACAGTAAAATACAAACAGACAAACCAGAATAGCCAAATTAAATGATAAAACAGGCAGACCCAAATTTTCAATAGATGAGGGGAATTTCTGCTCAAACTTTGTTAGACAGGAAAAGATACTCACAACTACAAGTGGAGCAATGGTGGGAAACCATAACTCTGAAAAAAAACATTAAACACAACCTCATACCTAGGGGGGTTTAGTTTATACAAAAACCTACATTTACATCAGAAACTCTATATTCATGTCCCACCAAACATATTAACCTTATTATTGAGGAAAGTGACTCTTCCTTACAAGAAATATAAGAAGAAATTATACTCATACAAAATAAATTAACATCTTTTGAACATTTGGAGGATTTCAAAAACGTAGAGATTCTTACCTAGAATAAAATAAAACAAAAAGAAGATAATATCATACAAATAATGTGTTAGGCTGCCGGGCTGATAACGAACTCTCAGAACAGATGACAGAGGTCTTCACCTATAGCAGCCGCCTTTCCCGTAGAGCTTTATGTGCTCACAGGTACTCGGATGCCCCCAGGACTTAACTCCTAGAATAGTGAAAGTTTGTTAAGCAGCACCGCAGTGGCAGGCCAGAGGAGGCTGAGTAGATGGTGACGGATGGTCAGATGTAAGCCGAGGTCAGGGGGCACAAGCAGGTAGAATGGTCAAATAACACTCCAAAGGGTCAGGGTCACAGGCAAACAGCGAAATCCAGAGTACAGGCAAAAAAGTCAGGGTCACAGGCAAGCAGGCATGGTCCAAGGTACAGGAAATGGTTACAACAGCAGATCAGGGAGAAAGGTATCAAAGAGCAGGTCAGCACAGCACAGGACTGAAACGCTATAACCGGCAGGGAGGCTAAGCCCTCCCTGCCTTAAATACAAAAACCAACCAATCAGGGCTTTCCCCTGAAACAGTCCTCAGGCGCAGATTAATTAATTAATTGAACTATGCATCAGCCGACAGGCTGTGGTGATCTCCTGCGCATGTGCCCGGATGCTCTGATTGCCAGGGCGCAATAGTATTTATTTTGGCGTACGGGCATTGCCCTGGCAATGGTCGGGCCAAATACCCGGAAGTGACTTCCCAGTTGTCATGGAGATGGCCGGGATGACAGTGAGAGGGGTAGTGAGTCACGGCGGTGCCTGCGGTCACCGCGGCTCCTAACATAATGAAGAAAAAAAATCAAAAAAGAAAAAGGAGATTTCAAGCTAGGAGACAGAAACCCCCAATCAATTAAAACGAATGTGAGGACATGGAAAGAACATAGTGATAAGAAGAAAACCAACCATTACCAATACAAATAACCACCACCAAAAAATACTAAAATACAAATCCAGCTTACCAACCTAGATCACACCATATGAGATCACCACTTTTCAAACAACTACCAAGAGTAGGAAATAAGTTGAGAGTCTACAAACCTCTGAACCCCCTAAATATAGGGAATGAAATAAAACGATTCGAAAGAATCAAAAAACGTGAAATTGTTTTAAAAAAAGGACAATAAAAAAAGCTATGCAGGGAGACCATGGGACATTTTTGGAAAGGGAGCCAAAATAATAGACCAAAGTCTTCAACAAACCAAAAATAATTTTTTGGATAATATCATCAGCTCCCAGGATCTCATATTACACGATATTACCATTGAAAAAGACAATAAAATCCTAGACAATTTTTTAGCAATAGGACTCAAGAGAACTCATCATCTGGACAATATTACACTAATAGAGTTGTAAAACACCCCAACAACCCTAAAGAGAAATTGAGACCAGATACATGTGCCAAAATAAAGAAATAAAGAAATGAGTACACAAGGGATTTTTCAACTTAAATACTACTACATTAAGTGACCCACATTTACAACTACTCAATAAAGGCATGAAATTTGCTCCGAGCAGCACAATGAATAAATTTGATGAATATATCAACTTACATAAATTTACACAGAAACTGACTCTGAACAAATTCTTCTTGCAAGAAACTACCAGTAGTAATACTACATATATTGTAAGTAGTCCTAAAATCTCACCATATGCACATACAGAATAAAAAATCTAACATCTACCATCTACCCTTATCATCTCAAAGGTCCCTATGTACAGACATTCCAAAGGTGTATGGAAGAGGATTGGAAAAAAAATCCCCTAAAAGTAAAAAAGTACAAACAAAACCTAACTAAATATGAAGAAAATACCCTAAGGGAATTAAAAAATTATAGCTCCATAACAATTAAACCAGCCGATAAAGGTGTAGGAATTCAGATACTAAACAGATCAGACTACGAACAAGAAATACTAAGACAACTAAAGTATAAGATAACCAGCAAACCACTAAAAAATTACCCCACTTTGTCTTTAAAAAGGTTCTAGGAATGTTTCTCTCAGGAACATTACAAGAAGGATTTTTTAACAAACATGAATATGACTATCTCCATAGAAAACACCCTAAAATACCAGTCATATACTGCCTTTCAAACATACATAGGAAATTGAACATCCCCCCTCCTCCCTCACCGGAAACACCCATCATCTTAGGCATAGGCTCTCTCACATCCAGCCTATCTGAATATGTAGACGACTTCTTACAGCCTTCTGTGGTTAAGCAAAAGAGTTTATCTTAAGGATACTTCAGATGTATTAAGATACCTAATGACTTGGTTTGGGACAAAGAATACACACTTCTCACATGTGATGTTACATCTTTGTACACAGTCATAGACAACAGCGCTGGGTGTACACATGTGAGACATATACTTACTATTCAGTCTTATATCCATACAGCACAAATAGATTTAATTACAGAAGCGATAAAATATGTACTGGAACATAAATATTTATGTTTTTATATATTACCAATAGATATGTGAGACAGCAAAGGGAAGTAAATTTACACCAAGCTATGCAAAATTCTTTATGTCATATTGGGAAGAATTTAGCATTTGGAAGAGCAATCCCATCGCCAAAGACATGCTCTTATGGAGCAGATACATAGATGATGTACTGTGTATTTAGAGTGTCTCCCAGAAAGATCTCACTGTCTTTATTACAACATTGACTTAAATATATTATCACGTTGAAAAGTGAAATTCCTCTTCATCTTCATCTTTCTGTCAAGGCATGCAGATTTTATATACAGATAGCTATAAACTACCTCCTCTATCCTAACTAAAGCCCTGTACCAGATGAAAAGAAGAAGCCCCACAGCTGGCATGATGTTCTTTGGGTGATGAGCTGTGTGGTCTTTGCGCCAAAGATATCTTTTAGAATTAAGGCCAAAAAGTTAAATCTTGGTCTTATCAGACCATAAGACATTTTCTCACATGATTTGGGATTACTGAATGCATTTTTTTGCAAAATTTAAATTAAGTGTGCAGAGTACATGATACGTTGCGATCAGAATACGTGCCTTAATGATTCAGGCCGGGCAATGTCTAAAATATTGCAATAGTTTGAATTTTTTTTTAGAAGACTAGGCATTTAAGGAGTTCCTTGTCGAGTTCTAGATAAATGCAACAATGCACCCACATGCAATTTAGATTTCGTTTTGTGGGATATCATTTTTGAATCAAGATTCAAAATGTGTAGAGAGTGTTCTTAGGGAGGCGTTTACTCATTAATAGGGGAACAAGAGCATTTTATTTTCACATATGTCAATATTTGTCTTTCAAGATAGTGGAAAAGGAAATTTCTAGGTACACGTGAAATAGTGCAATAAAAACATTTTAACACAAAACTGCAATGCTTCATTTAAGTCATAGCGGCCCATTTATGATGCCAAGGTGATAACCTAGATTTTCTATTACTATTTATCACAGTGACGGAAAATTACATTTCAATCTGATTTAACAAATCATTGTCACTGAAGCAGCTGAGCATTGCTCATCACCCCAGCGATAATGGCTGGCAGCGGTAAGAGGAGTCCTACCACTTGACAAACTAGTATAGGGTCCCTCTGCATAAGCGTGAGCCTGCATGCTGAGTTGCACATACACACTGGAACTGAAAGCCCAGAAAGTTTAAAATAAAAAAAATGGTAAAAAATAATAATAAAAAATAATGAAAAAATAAAAGAAACAAATGCTTTATTTTGCTAATAAACAATGTTTTCTGTAGGTGCATCTGCTGTTGCCATCCTGAGATGGACTTTTACTTACTAATGCTGCCATTGTTAAATAGGCTTTTCCATTCTTTGTTTGGAGAAGATTTGATAGCCGCCAATAGTCATAATTGAAAAGGGGGTTTTCATAAATAGCCTTGATACTAAAGGTAGCCTTTCTCTAGTTTTAGCAGGAGCTAAAGCTTGAAAAAACAGGTAAAAGAAACTGAAAAGATGAAGCTAATGATAAGGATGGTCCTGCAGTGGTAGTATTTGAAGTGACATTGTTATTGCATTACCCATGAAAATTTCCAGCAAGATGTACACAAATCACTTTTACAGGTGCAGATCCAGAGACCAGAATGTAGGCGTATTCCTTGTATTTGTGATATAGATAATTAGGTGCATTTGCACACAAAGAAGTGCATTGCAACCCCACAGATTTAGGGGTTCATAAATGACCTTTGTCATCTTCAGTTTGGCTGTGTAGCTTTTGCACAAATTTTATTAAAGTAGATCTTGGACCTTAGAGTTCACAGAATTGTAGAAAAGTAGAAAAATGTTTAAATAAAACAATGCATGAATAAGAATTAGTTATTCTAAAAATATGGAGCTATACATAGAAATTAAATAAAAAAGAATATGAGAAGTCAACAATGAGTTCCGTGACCATATAAAAATACGCAAGCTGAGTGCTTTAATTCAAGTCACGAGATACAAAGAAGTAACTTATATAAGTTGAGCCTCATATGCAACTTTGTTTTACATTTACTGAAAGTTTCTTTTATATTTACTGAATGTTTAATCACAATGATACATTGTATATGATATTTTACATATATTCAGGTCACTTGGGTATTATTACTACATCACATTCAAATATAATCGAAATGCTTTTAGTAATCAAAAAACTGCACATTCTACTGAGCTAATTGCTTTTAAGGGGATTTACCTTCCACTGTAGAGTTTACAAGGACACCAAAGATATGAGACTCACTTCTTAGAATGGTTATGTTGCAAAAAGTTACAGTGATAATTTACTTTTAACTAATCCTTCCTAGGCTTTGCTTTGTGCTTAATCCATTATTTGATTAGATTACCATAGCCTTTATTCTTTCCAAGAACTGTATGATTTCTTCTTTGTTTTATTATCATTACCCCTTGCCCTTTATAAATAGGATTCTAATATATGTATAGTAAAGGCATGCTCTTGTAAGCTTATTCAGCTGCCAGAATGATAAAATGTTAACTCCTATGATGCCAACTGTTACTAAAAAACACAATATAACAGGGCACAAATGATCAATTTGGAAAACACATGGAATATATTCAAGTCCAAACTTATAAAATCCTTGTTTGTTTTTCCTCCAACTGAACAAAATTTTTCCTTCTTTCTTCAACAGGTGGATTTTAATCTCTGCGTCCTCCCCTTTATTACCCAGTCTCCACACAATAAAATGCACAATCTGAAAATCAATCAAACAAGCGTGCGCTTCCATTGTGTAAAATAAACCACGTACAAAACCTTTTCTGCATGTACCAGGTGTACAATATTATATATATATATATATATATATATATATATATATATATATATATATATATTTATTATTGTTCGTTCTCAATTGTAAAGTGCTACGAAATTCGCTGGCACTATATAAATAAACGTTGATGATGTTGATGTTGATGATAATGATAATATATGCCTATACATATTGTACCTTTGGTACTTGTATAATTTGTTTTATATGTGGCTTAATAAAATGGTAAATTATTTTACACTATGGAAGCGCCCCCTTGTTCTATTGATTTTTACTCTTAGTTAAATGTTTAATAAGTATTGCCAAAGTTGATCATACAATATCTTAATATAAATAAAAACTATACCCTTTAATGTTTTACAGAGAATTATAGACCAATATTGTCTATACTTCAGGGGGTAAATGTATCAAAGTGCGAGTTTGCGAGCGTGTTTAAATCGCGGCAAATGGCGGGTGTTTACCTGCGAGTTTTGAAAAAAAAACATGAAATGTATCAAGCTGAGATTTTGACACTCATGTTCAAAATCGCTGGTCATCTCTGGTGATTTTGTGCGATGTACACACTGCAGAGTTTAGCTAACTCTCCTGTGTTTGGCAAACTCTCCTGTGTTGTAACAGTGAGTTGTAAACACATCACTGTTACACTGACCTGTCATACACCTGCCGGAGCTCTGGCAGCTGTCAAAATGGTAAAGAGCAGATAAAAGTTGAAAAAAAAAAAGCGTGAGCGCATGCGCAACGCTACTTGTAATACAGTAAATACAGCTTACGCAAGTAGCGACCCCACGCAAAATTTTTCCCTGATTTTCACGGGACCAGCACTAGTCAGGCAGCACTAGGGTTAAGCATGAATAGTGGGGGGACCTCACGCTTTTTTTTTTTTAAACTTTTATCTGCTCTTTACCATTTTGACAGCTGCCAGAGCTCCGGCAGCTGTATGACAGGTCAGTGTAACAGTGATGTGTTTATACAACACGCTGCTATCGGGAGTTTGATCTCTGGCGATTTTGCAAGTAGCGATTTTGACAGAAGCAGAACTCTGGCGATTTTGCATGAAATCTCATCTTCATACATCGGCAAGTTTCAACTCTCCCGAGAAAATCGCTGGAGTTGCAAAATCGCACTTTGATACATTTACCCCCAGGAGTTATTGTATCTGGAAACCAAATAAGTTTATTTTTTCCTACAGGCCATGCATAGGTAGAAAATAAGTTTATTTTAAATGAAGCTCCATGAAAAGTACACTATTGTCATTATAAAAGGCCATATTGAAATGAAAAATAAATATTCCTGTTTCAGAACTTGTTGTAACGTTGAAGATTTTTTTAGATAAAGTTGTAATCGCATGAAGACATTTTTCTATGCTCACTAGGCTGTTTGGTAGAAATATAATGACCTGTGGTTTACTACGTGTTTTTGAAACACAAACCTCAGCATGTGGTTTATCAACACAAACAGCAGAATATATCAGTTTGTGATTTACATGAAATTTAGTTTGATGTGCGACAGTTTGAGAAGCTTTAAACCAAATATTCTCTGAGTGCTCCTGTTTCAGACATAAACCAGGGCCTATCTGAAAATGTGATAATGTGACATACTTTACATGTTTAATTAAATAAGACTTGTCTGAAGGCATACATACCTGCTAATATGGATGAGTGAGGAGCCCATTCATTACTCAGGAATTGGCTCTATGGAAGTGTGGAGATATTTATTATGTAACTATGTCAGTATTTGTTATTCATACAAATATTTTATATGGAAATTTCAATAAACAGTGCCCATTTACATGTATTATAATACATACTTGATCATGTCATATATTGTAATAATGCAATTATACAAACTCCATATGATGACCAAAGCTGTGTTTGGGTTTTCAAATGATTGCTTAATCATGTGTTGTTGGGACAATTTCAGGAGTTGTACACATGTAAACTTTTATATACATCACATCTACATAGTTAGTTATCCAGAAAAGCATGTATTACTAAGAAGTACAAAAGAGTTACATCCCACATATGACAGCATCTAAAAGTAATATGCAACACAAACTACAATACTTTTTTGGGACACTGAACATAGATATAAGTACTTCTCAATGTTTTTATGCAGGACAGTACAAATCCCATGAATGATTGCAACCATTCTTTATACCATACCATATACTGAGTTGTACTGAGCACTATAATGCATGGACTATATCCACCCTCATTTATACCATTATCACAATTGTTCCAATGTGACATTCATTAAAAGCTTTTAAATGGTGATCATTACCATATTCAATCTCAGAAATCACTAAGAAATATTTTAGACAGTATCCGGGATCTGAGACTGACAAATCTTTAACTTTCGTTTTAAAATACAGCTCTTATTCACATCAAGTGAGGCATATTATTAAAAAAAACTACCTAAACATTACTTAAACTAGATTGTGTATTGAAACCTCTGCTACCTGTAAAAAACATTATGATATTCATAAAAGTGAACACTGGCTCCAAGTTTTTATTATTAGCAAAATTAAAGAAGCTATTAATGATGGGAGACTTGAACATCTATCATGGCCAACTGAGAACCATTTTGCATCAGAAGTCGATACATTACATGCAATTTTTTTACAGCATAGTAGTCAGGAACTGAAGTCGTCTGTAATAAAAGAAATGTTTATATATGAAAGTTTTATCAATGTCATTCGTTATGTGTGTTTTTGATTGTAAGTGGGGAAAGCAATATGTTGGACGTATGACATAGACACTGAAAATTTGCTTTCTTGAACACAGTTGTAACATTATGAGGACAGTAGTGTCCCATAGCCTTTCAAGACTTTCGTTGCTCTGTTAGCATGGTGGATATATTTCCAATATTAGAGGGATTGAGAGTATTAAAAGAGTCTATGTTGAGAGTCATAGAAAACTGGGTAACAGAGTAGCAAAATGAATTTCCCAGCAGGTTTGAATGAGAAGATAGAGTTAAATGGCTTCCCAGGAGTTGGATTAGTTTAAGGAAAGGTAAGTCTTTATCCTTAATGAGACTGGAGAGGGAAAGCAATAAACTTTAAGATATTTAAAAGAAAGGTGTACTGTAGGATGTTCTATGTGCCAAATTAAGAGATGTCCTGAGTGGGATGAAGTGGTTGCGTACATCTGTCGGGTCAAAACGTTCTTGTTTGGAAAAAAAGTATGGATATTAAAGTTAATAACTTAGGAGGCCTATATGACTCTCAACTTCATGGTGTGTGTGTGTGTGTATATATATATATATATATATATATATATATATATACACACACACACTTTACTTTTCAAAATTCATTACATGAATGCTCTTGCTATGCAAGAGTCTTTGGGTCCTACCCTGGATGGGAGCCGTGGAATGCTTTGATGTTTAACATACTGTATATGCAGGGCCGGATTTACCACTAGGCAATTGCCTAGGGCCCAGCGGTCCCCAGAGGGTTCTCACAGGGCCGGCGGTGAGACCAACCTTAAAAAATGGGCCGCTACTTATGGGCCAGTGCTATGTGCTTGCCCCCTGGGCTAAAGTCTGCCAGCCAGCCCCTGAATAGGGATATATGTTATTATAAAAACTATAGTGCTATGGATTTTTTCAGGGAGGGGGCCCCAAACCAGTATATTGCCTAGGGCCCCATGAGGTCTAAATCCAGCTCTGTGTATATGTTATTGTTTTTATTGTGATCTACTCTTTTTTTTAGTTCTTATTCTCATTTCTTCTATATCCTTAGGTTTGTTTTTTTAACTTTTTATGTTTTACAATCTATGGTGATGTTTGTGAGAATAAGTGTTACAATATATATACCGTATATACTCGTGTATAAGCCGAGTTTTTCAGCATACTTTTGTATGCTGAAAAAGGGCACTCGGCTTATACACGGGTGAACTTACCTGGTGTCCGGTCCCTCGGCTTCAACTTCTGCATATGCGTTCCAACACAGGAAGTTCGGCATTTGGAACGCAAACTTGCGTTCCAAATGCCGAACTTCCTGTTGTTGGAACGCATATGCGTTCCACTGCCGGGTAAGTGAAACGCGCTCTCTCTCTCTCTCTCTCAAGACTGTGCGGAGAAATTGTTTGACCTGGTGGATAGTTTTGCTAAAAGCAACAAACGAAAAGTAGCAGTGTGGCCTTTGCAGATAATTTTACTCGTTCTGTGGCCAGAAATTATTCAGGACATTTCTAAGGAAGTTGTAGACGAAAACAAGGTGAGAATGTCCATTTCTACACAAACTCCAGTTAATAATCTGACCTATATGGAGATTAACATATTGTGTAGTACAGTTGAACAAGAATAAATGATCACAAAATAGCATTGAACATGGGCTGTATAATTGTTACCAAATTATAGATATACATAATATGGCAGTCAGATATTGATAAATAATGTGAAAACTACCTGGGAGGGATTTAGTTTCATGGTAAGATGGCGTTTTAGTGTCTCTCTCTCTCTCTCTCTCTCTCTCTCTCTCTCTCTCTCTCTCTCTCTCTCTCTCTCTCTCTCTCTCTCTCTCTCTCTCTCTCTCTCTCTCTCTCTCTCTCAACAAACAAACAATACAGCCACCATGTTCATACATTTATATCCCTAAATGTATATCCCTACCCCTTTATTTAGGTTAGGTTGTACCCAATGCCAATGATTTTATAATCATTTATGAATGTTCCTTGTCATCTACTGTTATTTATGGTTTAGCTAAAAATGATTTTATAGATTGAACCTATCATTTTTATTTAGGTTTTTAAATTAGCGCTCTTTTCCACCCTAGGCTTATACTCGAGTCAATAAGTTTTCCCAGTTTTATGTAGTAAAATTAGGTGCCTCGGCTTATATTCGGGTCGACTTATACTCGAGTATATACGGTAATCTCTAATTGGTGTATAAATCAAATTTTTCTGGCATGATGTTAGATGCTGAATGATTATGTGTTCTTTTGGTAACAATTTGATGTGAATAACTAAAATTATTCTATATTTTAAAGTATTCTTGATTCATGATTAATGATGCCCTTATTATGATCTAAATATATACAAAAATATTTGAATGTTATTATATACTCATTCCCTAGGTTGATTTAGAAATGCACACCTGATGTGACTCAGGTGTTTAATCAACCTTTGGATTGTGATTGGAGGAAAGCTGGTTAAATAATCAATGTATTGCAAGCAAGCAATGAACCTTTTAGTGGTCCAAACCACCGCATTTACTATTGAGCGGCTTGAGGCTTCAATTTAAAATGACTGGCGATGTTTGGCGGATTGAATAAGCTAAACTGCCAGCGGTTTCAATGAAACCGCCATCCAAATGACAGGACAGTTTTAATACCTGCTTCAGAATGGCTGGATAGCTTAAACATGCTGTTTGAACTATTTTGTCATTCAGAACATAAAAGAAGCACCATTGACATTTCAATTAGGTTGGCAATCGTCATTTATTGATTAAGGGGCAAAATGAATTAAATAATAACTTATGAGGGGGAAAAAGAATTCATTATATTAAGGGGATAAAATTATTATATTATTCGGACAATATGTAATGACAAATTGTGCAATATAAATAATTATATCCACCATTAACAATCAGTTAATTATATTATATATTCACATTTCCCACATAATATAATGCTATAATAGATTCCCTTTAAAAAATATTTTAAAAAAATTCCCCCATAAGTTAATATTAAATTTATTTTGTCCCTTTATTGATAAATAATGATTTTCAAAATATTTTAAATGTCAATGGTGCTTTCTCTTATGTTCTGAATGGCAAAATAGATCAAATAGCAGCAGTTTGAGCAATCTCGCCATTCACAACCACCTCTTTTATTTTGGCCGTTTGGATGGCTGTTTTGTGGCGGTTTTGAAAACCCCAGCTTAGTTCATCCGGCTGTTTGTATTGTTCATCATTTTAAAAATTGGGCTGGCGGTCTGTAAAGTGGTGGTTTGAAAAATGTTATTTCTGGGCATTTTAATGGCGGTTCGGGCTTTAGTAAATCCGACGGTTTTGAAACCGCTGGAAAAATAGCCGAAAAGCGGCTGTTTGAGCAAACCGCCCTTTAGTAAATCTAGCTCTTGGTATTTTAACTGGTTGAAAGTACATTTCTGAGAGTGTGGTAATGCCAACACCAGAGTAGTAATTGCAAATCGCCATTCAAGATCAGAGATGGTAATTATCACAGCTTAAGAGCTTTTATTGGATGTTGCATTGGAACACACTTGCTAATGCTATAACTAAGTGGGGATATATATACCATGCATTATAGTGCTCCCCACAACGTTGCCTCAGTATATGTTACTAAAATAAAAATCCATTATTGGAGTCATCTGTATTTTCACTACTAAGACCTGCCATTCTCTAATTGTGATTATCTCTATCCCAGTGTTTCCCAAAACCAATCCTTAGGGACCCCTAACAGTTTTTGTTTTCCATATCTCTTTGCTGGAGCACAGGTGTATTCATTGCTGACTGACACATTTTGAAAGATCTACAGGTGGTACTAATTATTTAACTTGTGACCTGGAAAACCTGTACTGTTAAGGGTCCCTAAGGACTGGGTTTTGGAAACACTGATCTATCCAGATGGACACTGATGATAAGACAGAGTGTTATTTTTTCTAATAAGTTTGTTAATAAGTCTAGTATGTCTGTGATGTTATATATTGTGTAAAGATGGGTAGGGTACATAATTGTGACGCAGCTAATGTCGGCACTTACCCTGCCGACATGAAAATGTCCCCAGGCTAAATGCCAGCCCTTACATTTTGCAGACAGTTTGACAATGTCGCCAATCACAACACCGACATTAAAAGACTAATGCCATTTGGTAGAGGCTATATCCGGTGGCATTGGTCTTTTGATGTCGGAATTTGATTGGCGACATTGACAACCTTATAATGCTGACATTTTCATGTCGACAGGTAAAGTGGCAACAATAGCTCCGTCGCAATTATGACCGCCACCGGTAAAGTTGACTATTTTGCGGCAGCTCCCAGATATATATGTTTTAATATTTTAGCGTTTTAATTAATTATATCTGTTAACAAACTTTGGGAATATACTCATACATTTTTATATATATTATGTTCTAGAGCACACTATTGTGCGGTTTTATATGTATTTTGCACCTCCTGATTCTTTTATTTAGTCTAATCTACACATAACCTTCTGTGACCTGACCAAGGCTCTCTGACAGCACACTATTTCATAGTCCCAGTTTTTCCTGGTGGACCCTTTATTATCTAAACTGTATGTAATTTTGTAGTTTGTATTATTTATTAGTAATTCACATTAAAAATCACACATAATGTAAACTGAATATAAACAAAACAGATTGCACCGTATTGGACTCTGGGGCCATGCATGATTCATGAAGGTTCCCAGCGTCATACAGAGATTTCCCAACAATAGTAACTGATCCCCCTGTAACACACAAAAGTATAGCAGTAACAGTTTGATTTCCAGCTAAATGAAAGTCTTTAATAACCCATATACCCCGCTTATTCTCCACTACTTTAGTGCTGCTGTCAGTGAAATGTTATTGTGTTGTATACTATGTTCATAAAAGAATATGTCTTTAGGTTATATCTTGCATCTTGAACTTCTGTGATCTTAAGCACTTCTCTGTGTTATGCAGCTTTGAGACACAGCAATTTCTTTAAATAGATATTAATTGCTGCACTACTGTAGATGCTTTGCTTGGTACTATTGTAGCTTGAATTAAAAGCTGTCTGTGCAATCCTTTTAGGATATTTACATTTTCATCTAGTTTCTCTATTTCGCTCTAAAAGTGTTATTATTCATGTTGCTTTTTGATAAACTTTTTGTCTTGTCTGCAATAGATACAAACTTTTTCAAAGCATTTCAATTCACTTTAAGACTAGAAAAAAATATGTAAAGTGTCACATGGGTGAACATAAAGAGAACATATTGAATGTAATGCTCCCACACTGTCTAAAAAGAGCATAAAATATTAAAAAGAAAATGTACAAATGGGACACAAACATCTATGTAAATACTATGTAAATATATTTTATTATTCATTTACTTTCATATTCCGTTTGATAGCTAGAACTAATTAAGAACAAAAAGGAATTATTACATGAGTAAAATTAGATTTACCCACTGACGAAGGCAGCTATATATAGCACAATATAATTTTAATCCATGTAACAACTGAAGGAATATATATACAATAAAATATAGTTAAACAGTCAGAATATTTATAATATCAAAGTAAAGAAAATTTGAAAATAATTTTATGGAGAAATCTGTAACAATAGAGTAGAAGAGTTAATGTTACATATAAAATCACACTGAAATTATTTTAAATAACTCATACATGCTCATATGTTCTATAAACTAATCTTTTGTGTACTTAGCAAACCATGTAAAAATCAAACCAGTTCCAAGAGGTATCAGAGAGGAGGAAAGCTACCACAATGTAGTTCAATGGATGGTTTGAAATATTGGTTCAGTAGCTTTATTTTAAGCATATCAATTCAGAAAGCTTGCCATGAATGGTTTAATAAAACAATCTATTGTATATTTTTTCTTAAATATAATTTGTTAAAAAAATTATTTTAAGTGGCTTTTTGTTTAAAAACCATTTAAATTACAATTTTATTTCGAATTCATAAACTTTTTTTTACTGAGTATTAATATCTGATTTGAAACTGATTTGCTGATATTTATGAAATGTAATGCTTTTTAAATTTATTATTCATCTCTAATGAGCACACAACTAAAACAAAACATAGATAAATATTTAATTAGAACCAATACCCTTAATTGCTTAAATCCCTTGTGTCATTTTATCCATAAGTCACTACCCTTCATATGTATTTGAGCATAATTAACTTGACAGGTAAAGATAAGCAAGGCTCCAAAAGTTCAATTGTAAAGACAATTTGTAATACTGGTTCAATTTTCTATAAATCAATTCACAGATCTTATATTTCTGACTTAAAAAAGTTTTTTCAAAAAGCTATTTCAGTGCAAAAAGACATTCATGTATCTTTGCTTAATTTGCAACTACTTTTTCACTTTCTTATATAATTTATTGATAAAAGTGATATTGTAACAGTCAAATTTGTTCAAAAATATCGTTTTAATAGATGATTGTGTTCTGAAATCTGTATGTCTTCATTAAGACATTGTGGACTAATTTACTTGCAAAAAAATTGAAATTCGCAGAAATTTAAATTTTGTCTAAAATTTCATTAATCACTTCTAAGAGTTAATGAGATAAAAAATATACCTTAAAGATCATTGGCGCACAACTGACACATGCAGCAAGCAAACTACAAATCATTCAATATGTAGAGATGCATGTACTATATGAATTTTGATTTGCTGAAACATTTGTTTCAGTAGTGAACATTATCTTCAACAAATGTTCTACCAAGTCTTTAGAAACAGCTGTTTTGAGAAAAAAAGATAGGGTAGTTTTTGCAAGCCTTTTTTCAGTTTTTTTTTTTATAAAAATCTTTTTACTGTGATTTTGGAAATGACCAAAAAAGGGTTGGGAATGAAAGTATTGCCTTTACAATATGGTGTGCTAATGCAAAGTTGGTACAGGACTATGTAGCATCAAGCCAAGTTTTTGTAAAGCCTCCTATGCACATATATATATGTGCATAGGAGGCAGTGAGAGGCAGGTAGAAGGATATCCCACCCGTTGATCTCTGCATTAGAGCTGCAGTCTTTTAATTAGACTGGATGGACAGAAAACTAAAAGTGACCTAATGGAATGGAGACCTGACCACTTACCCTATAATCTAAATATTACTTTCTGAATAAAGTATAAAGACACATATGACTGAATCACACATAGGTACCATATACCAATATACTGTATGTAAATGTGTGTGTATAAATATATATATATATATATATATATACACACATTATATATATATATATATATATATATATATATATATAATCAGAAGCATGTGGGGCAGTCAGGCTTGGTTTAGTTAACACTGTTGTGCACTCGTTACAATAGATATAAGTAGAAGATGAGTTAAAAGATATCATGGCTGAAGCAATTATACTTGCTACATGTTACATGATTTCCTTTTCAGCACAATATTATTATTGTATATTAGCCATTCTCCCCAACATGAGACTAACCAACAGGAGTCACTGTACAGTATGTCACTCAGGAAGAGCCTGAATTTATTCTCCATTTGTTTGAGGAACCATCTCTGACACGTGTGCAAGGGGTAAGGCAGAAAGAACACCTTTCTAACATGGGTATTCCTATACAGGAGTTCCCTGAGTTACAGAAAAAAAATTAATGAAAAGATAAAGGCACAGCACAAACTAGTATATGCACAAGGGCTTCAAAATGTTAACAACGATTGAGATAACTCATAATAGAAGTTCAAATGCTCTCTGCTGTATTAATAAAAAGGATACAGATGACAAAACCTGTTAATGATTGAATGGTGTGGTCAGAGAGGAAACTTTTCAGATGGCCTCTTCCTCTGCCCGATTGAACGTGCTATAATTGTATACTTATCTGGCCAGTCAACATCTCTTGAAAATAGCCAGTCCAGCATACCTGCTACATCAGTTCTCACTAATCCATCCAGGCGCAGTGTGCAGGTTAGAGGGGGTCAACGACCAGGAACAAGCACACAAAGTGATGAGCAGCCTATCACTAAACATAAAAAGTAAATTGTGCAAGACAAAATACAAACTGAAAATATCTTTATAGGTGTTAATGAACAATATTTAGGTAATAAATGGTCCATGTTCATTAACCAAGGTATAATCATTTTCCTTTGTTCTATGGGCAATATTGTTAGTACAGAAAAGCTAGAAGGTTCTTTTGCTTCCCTGTGCTAGTATTGTTTTATAGGAGTGATGTCAAGATGGATATAAGCATGGAAGCAATTCCCAGACACTCCCAATTCCACATGAAAATGAGAACAATTCACAAGGCGCACAATGAAATGCGTAATAAATGCTTACAAGATGCAGATTGTGTAGCGAACCAAATAATGGTGCACCGGTTTTAATATGGAGTACAAATCAAATAGAGTTACTAAAGAACTATTGATTTCCTATGTAAAGAGACACCTCTTGGTACGGTTAAGGTGAGGAGGAGGGATTAAAAAACCCTATAAGGATGGAAATCTTAGTAATATATTCACTATTCAGTGTACTGAATTAAAATGGTCACAAAAGCAGGTAAAGAGGTCTCACAATCTTTATTTATACTTGGACAAAGAATAGTTTCAGAATTCACACATATAAAGGTACATATAGCAACAATTTTGCACTTAATAGTTGAAAAGAGTCTTTTATCATATCAATGTTCCAATAATCTGTGGTACTTTCATGGGAAAATATAAGCAGCTTTACAAAACATTGGATATTTATTCACCATTTCGATGTGACTGCAATCACTTTGTATAGTAATTCCCATAGAAAGATAATTGCTGGTAAATAGCAGTCTTTGTGGGTATCACACATCTATTGATATATTCTTCCCAACAGTTAACGGTCACAGTTTCCAAATGCAAACTATTGCTGAATATGTAGAAGTGAAAGTGTTTACTTACACATACCTGGCATCTTCACTAACACAGCTTGTGTATGGGAAGTCTCCTTGTCCCCAGTTCTAAGGAACGGGGTGGTACCATTTGTCTAGGATTTCTGTTATCATGTTTGAAATGCTGCACTGTCTGCCGAGTGGCTCCCTTACAATTGTGTGTGGCTCCTTGTCCTGTACCTTAGCCTCTGTAGATATTTGATATTGAGCAGAGAGGAAGTGTCTTGCTGCAAAGTGCAAGGGCTGCTTTTTTGAGTTGTAAAGTGTAAAAATCCTGCACGTTTTGCCCATGGATCGATCTGGCTTCTTCAGAAATATAACAGTGTGTGCAGATGTAGCTGGCTGGCTATAAAAAGCAGAAGACCAATCAGTAAATTAACATATTTGGGTCCATTAGATTGCTCAGTCCTATTGGTCCTAACCCCACATTGGAAGCTGCAGTAGTAAGAGGTGGCCAATTGCAGTAATTATATATGTTCTGCAGTTCTGTAAAGGGTTTCCAATTTCAATAAATTCGTAAGTGCTGCAGTTTCTGGACAGAGTTTACAGTGAACAAAAGGATTTCATGGCACTAAATAGGATGGTTCCTGCAAAGGGTGATGTATGTGTCTGATAAAGCAACCTTTAGAGGGTTAATAGTCTTATCTCTCAGACCCAACCCTAATTATCTGTTGCTTGCAAAACCACTGCTTTATTCATCACTGCGTGTGCTCGAGTTTGGCATGCCATTACTGTACATTTACTTCAAGCGAACGTCCCACCCCCACCCCGTTCCCTCCCTGAAATACTTAGCTGTAGTAAGTGTCCTTTGCATACGAAGATGAATTGAACGTTGCTGTGTTTAGTTGCGTATGGTCCAGTTCTGGACATACGCAGATCAGATTTGTTGAATCAGGCCCAATATGAGGCTGCATGTTGAGTTCTACCTTTGCCCTGAGTGCTCTTACACTGCAGAGCTGTTGCTAAAATCGAGTCTCCAGCAGTCACAAATCGACCACAAACACAGGGCCAAATTTGCTTGATCAGTCAGTATATAATCTTCTGAAATTATTTTCCATTGTTTGTGTTGATTGGCTGAATATCTATTTTGAGAAGGTGACTGATTTGCTGTAGGACTTTTTATTGTTTTTGTGACTCAAAACAAGTCAGTAGACCTAATCCAGGACAATATTATAGCATTTAAAAAAACATATTGTTTAGAAAAAAAATGGGATGTTAAATACTTTTGTGTCAAAAAAGACAAAAGTATTATAGGAGTGATATCTTTGTTGCCAAAAAAGCTATCACTCCTATAATACTTTTGTCTTTTTTGACACAAAAGTAAGTATTTAACATCACAAAAAAACACATTAAAAGTGATCAAGTTTGAAGAAAAGAAACATAATTTATGATGTTTTAACTTTTATTTCTTTGAAAATGTTTGAGACCAAATTTAGTTAAAAAAGATAATATCAAGTGTTTCCAATACATCATTATTATTCCTTTAAGAAGTGTATTTAAAAAACATGAAGAGAAAAATGTAACTATTTTTATATATATTGTATATAATTTGTGCAACTTAAACATGTGCAAACCAACAATTTGCTGAACAAATAAATGTCTGAGTTTTAACAAAGACCACGGGAGTACAGATTGAGCATCTACGCTGGTAATTGCAATTCAAATTCCTTAACTTGAACCACCATTCGCAGCAAGTGCTTTGTGCAATGACCCAATTTTTGCCTAAATACAGAAAATGAAAATAAAAGATTGCAGGAATAAATCAAGATCTTGGGCTGGAAAGAATCTTGTTCAGCTTTTATTTGAACTCACTTCATCCATTTCTTTCCAACCGGGAAAATCACAGTTAAAGAACCTCCATTTTCCAAAAAATGGAGTAAGCCTTTTTTGTGTCTGTACTTTCTAAAGCATTAATAAAGAAAAAAATGACTTTGTTGCAGGTTTAATAATACATGTCAGAATACATTCAAGCAAAGGTTATCAGGCTATCCGTCATTTTTGTAGAACAGCAGATTTCCGTTATCTCAGATGGATTTTCCCTTTAACCTTAAGAAATTCTCTAGGCATATTAGAGAAACATTCATTTTTACTATTCTCTGATTATTATTCATTTTCATTTTTAGCCTTGGAATATACAGATGATATGCTAATATGTTGGAATACAATTAATCTATAATTGGAATCTTTACACCAGTGATAATTTTTAATAAAAATATAAGAGTGTTGCATAAAAAAATAAAACATCTGTATTTTAAAAATTCCAAAATGCTTTGACTAATTTGCCCACTGTGGCAGGATTTCAGTAATATTAAATACACTGAAAAAATTATTAAAGAAGAGTAATAATTATATGAATATATGATGGGAAGAAGCCTGGTTATTTTGGGATCAGGGTAGTTATTTTTGCAATTCTACAATTAGAAGATCAATGTCACATATCTTCCAGATAGATGGTGATGGTGGTTGCTTTACGGTTTACACAATTACATGTTACATTCCTTTATGAAAAGGACAGACATCCAGCATCAATTAAAGCACTATACCTGTACGTATAATTTAACATTTGAATTTTTAACCATGGCTTATGGATTGCCACTAATATATTCTCTCCTTCATTAATGGTCTTATTCATGGATCAAGAGTTACTTACCCGTTCTCTTGTTTCTTCCTGCATTCAATATCACTACATATTCTTATCTACTTAATCATTATCATCATTATCATTTTTTTATATAGCGCCACTAATTCCGCAGCGCTGTACAGAGAACTCATTCACATCAGTCCCTGCCCCATTGGGGCTTACAGTCTAAATTCCCTAACACACAGACACAGACACACAGACTAGGGTCAATTTTGTTAGCAGCCAATTAACCTACTGGAGCACCCGGAGGAAACCCACGCAAACACAGGGAGAGCATACAAACTCCACACAGATATGGCCATGGTTGAGACATTGGTTACATGACTGCCACGCCGATATAAGAGGTGAAAATGTTATATGCCTGTCAAACTCATGCATGTGTATTTGCAGTCCTGCCACAAATATACATTTAATCTTCTTTGTCACACCAGAAGACCCTCTATCATAAAGATCTTGTACTGTGGCAGTAAACACAAACAAAGACATCATGTTTATTTTTCAAGATTTTCTTACAGATGGAGTGTACTTGGCTTGTGTTCCATGTAAAACAATAGGACTTACGGCACGACATGACGTTAAAGAGTCCTACCACTTCTGGCACTATTTATGTTACCATTACTGTTCTGCAGTACCAGTCATGGCAACTTTGGGATTTCTTACCGCATTATGAAAGTCCTTCATTTATAAAATATAATTCACCACTGAAAATAAAGGAAACTGACATTATTTTGCCCCCTAAGTGAATAGCCTGCACCAGTGCTTGTAGCGTGGGATTGGTACCACAAATGGATTAGTGTAAACAGCATTGGGCCCCCCTACAAAATCAGTAATGGGCACCATGCTACCCCACACTTGGCTAGTAAATACTATAACAGGGAAACACGCAACATTGACTCCCTCTGTGATAATGGGACCAGACCCAATATAGTTAGCATGGGACAGAATTCCCTAGAGGAGTATTGCCAGCAAACATAATGCAGGTCTTTCCCTAGGAAGAAACAGCCCCATGCAGAATAGCACTAGGGCTCTTCCCAACCTGAGTTGGGTTGTCGAGGTCAGGGTAAGGAGATAAAATAAGAAGAGGATTACTTTAGTTTTCTTGTGCAACTATACGTCCCAGCCATTAACTGACCATGCTGACACTTGGGGGGTTATATGTGTCAGCATTCCCATGGCTGCCAATTGCTGCTAGTTCATACTGGTGCTTCAGGTTGTCCAAAAGGAAGCCAGGGCCTATGGGAATTTGTAGTTCCACACAGTAAACTATTAGTAAATAAACATACACACTGACTTTCAAAGCACTTTTTAAAAAAAACTTCGATCCTAAGTACATGTGGGACTTGTCCTTCACATATGGGTAACTTACTGCTAAACTGTGAATGCTATTGGATCTTCTTATTACAGACTCTCCAACCAAAAGGCCTTAATGTTCAGATGGACCTTGTTTCTTGAGTGGTGGTTGATTTTTGGAATATTTGGAAATGTATTTTTTTGTGTGTATATATATAAACCCTAGGACTGAATAATATTCTATATTGTAAGTCACTTTGATGGTCATGAACTACTTTGCCCACATATATACCAGATTTACCATGACAATTAAAGACCATTATTGAATGGATTTTATGCGTTTATATGCCACCACATACTCTCTTCACATGTCATGCCTCTCTGTTTGTCTTTATTACCCATTATTTAATATTACCGTGTTTGTCCCCAATTGTAAAGCTCTTCAGAATACGCTGGTGCGATATAATTAAATGTTGTTGTTGATGATGAATTACTTATCTTTGCTATTCGTTCATTGGTTATTGTTGGTGTTATTGTATTATGGCTGATATGTTTCTTCAACATTTTTTTATCTTTCATGCCATCGCTATATTTCTCTATAATTCATTGCAGTATTTTGGGGATGGATTACTACAATTTTAACTAATTATTGTCAATAAAAGCAGTTTCATTTTGTTTGGTTTTACCTTGGACATCTTAACTAATCATTCTTCACTCGACAGCTTGATACTAAGTAGTAGAGTTGCTTTGTTGATATATTTGATCTTTCTCCGGTTTCACTATCTTTGCCAGTGCAGTGTTTTTCTTTCATGGTTTGGATAATCCTGTTATGGGAGGACCCAATTGTCTATTAATAATTAATTATCCCTATGTTAAACTTAAATAAATAAATAAAATTCAAGGTTTAAGGATACTTCCATGACTTATATAAGTGTATGGTGTTTTAGGAATGCAACAGATTTTTTATATTTATTGTTGCACCTGTATGTTTTGTTCTATATGTAATTATTTAACACCAAGGGGTAAATGTATGAACCTCCGGATTCTTCAACTCCGGCGAGTTCAGCGTCTTCAGCGCTTAAATTTAAAGCGGTGCTGCCTTGTAAAGGGAGACCTCCCTTTACAAGGCAGCGCCGCTTTAAATTTAAGCGCTGAAGACGCTGAACTCGCCGGAGTTGAAGAATCCGGAGGTTCATACATTTACCCCCAGGTGCTGCTACTATAGCATTATATGATATACAGTTATAAAATACCTGTCTTGGAAAAAGACCGAAAGACCGAAATGTTGAAGACAAAAAGACTGTTTACGAACTTAAAATGGATAGTGCTGCTTATATATATATATATATATATATATATATATATATATATATATAAATTTCTCTATTAGCAAGCAAATAGCACATAATGAAATATATGATGAGTAGAGATTGCTTTTCCAGATGCTGTTTACTGTAGTTCACATTGTATCTATTAGTGATGTTAATAGTGAGACCTATTGAGTCTCTGGTGAGCGTTAAATGTCTAAGTTTAAAAAATATTTTTCACGAAAAGTTAAAAACCAATCCTATTCTCCCCATATAACTCTTTCAGACCTTGAGTAAAATATGCCCATATACTAAAACTAGTTGAATAAATGTCAATCTTATTTTTTAATGAAGTACAGAAAATTAACTAATTGAAGTGTCAAGTAATGTATTTTGTAAGTAATTGTAAGTAGTGCTAATCAATGTATTTATAGCGCTACGGAATCTGCTGGCGCTATATGAATAAATGTTGATGATGATGATAATTTTGTGACTTTCTCGGTTTTTCCTTCCTCTGTGCCTTATGGTTCAAAAATAAACTTTATTTGGCAGATTCAGTTGGCCGCATTACTGTAAAAATTAAAGCGGCCTGCGCACTATTACCAACATTACAGTAATAGTGTGTGTAATAACTGTAATTTCAACGTTGGCTTTTTGAACACACCTCAGTTAGTCATGAGCAGAAAGCAGGCTTAAAATTACTGTATTAACAGTATTAGCTTTAACGCCGCGTTAGTAGCGGCTGAATTGAATCTGCCCCTATGAGCCTTGTTTAGATTTGGATGTAAAGATCCACATGTAGTACAGTTTTATATTATGTGTATGGCTTATTTTCCCCTCCTGACAGTGTAATACAGTCTTATGTTATGTGCATGTCTCAATGTCCCTACGTCTAACGCTGTAATACAGTATTCTGTCAGCTCATTAATGAATGTAATATACTAAAAATGATATGCTAATTTTGAAGAAAATTATATTATACACAAATTGAAAACCATCCCTCTTCTCTGGACGCTCTGATAAACAGATCACTGATGTCTAGCCAATCTAATCATTTGGTGTGTCCTCAACCTCCTTGGTTGCAGCAGCTACTGTCACAACTATCAATTTCAAGTTAAACCTCTTAGATTGTAAGCTAATTTGGGCAGGGCTATATTAATATTCTGTTTCATGTCATTTTATGTAATTTGGGTCATATCAGTGTGTAACATTATGTAATATGCCAGTCCTTATACATAAATAATTGTAATAATAATAACAAACAACTAGATCAACATAAAATGGAAAACATTTTTTCTGTTCTTCTTATTCCATCTAGCCTTGAATCTCACTGTCTCTATCACCTGTAGTTCATAACATGCCAAGCATACATTTAGTTTAACAATATATGTCATGTAATATTTTATTTTTATTTTCTTATTATAACTGCATTAATCCAGAGTTTTCCCAGTATTCTTTCAAAAGTGTCTCTGCAGTAGTACTGATTTGACAACATTGTTGATCTTTTTATCATATTTATATTCTATTTTTCAGCTTTAATATGTTTATTCATAAAGGCACAAATAAAACCTGTTCTATTGCATAAAGCAACAAGTCTGTCACCAAGGAACTGTAGCACTCAAGGTAATAGGAAAACACTGGTTTTCCATAAACTTAATAATGTTGATGCTTCTTTCCACTGCACAATAAACCTCTAATATCACGTTAAAGTTCACTAATATCCCTCTAATAATGAAAAAAGCACACAAAGATGAATATGGCAAAAAAGGTCACAGTTTTAATTAGAATTGAAAGTGTGGCGGAGAAAGCTAAGTCGGGTGGGGTAGGTTTTTCTGATGGCAACTATTCCGACACGAGTTATCTAAAAATTACTAGTTACCTAAAAATGGTGAATATTATAAGGGCGGCATTGAGGAAATAGAGACTTACCATAATTCAGATAGACACTATTTCCGACACACCTGATAGACGTCTGCTATAAATTGTGACTGTACAAAACACCGCTTCCTGTATACTTTATACAGGCGGCGGGATGTCCCAGTTGCTGCATTTTGTACCGTCACAATTTATAGCAGATGGCCCTGTCCTCCTGCAAGCTTCCCCTCTATCGGATACAGGTCTTGTTGGGTTTATTCAAATTCGCGTGTCGGGTAATTCTCATGGGTCGAGTGTTCTGCAGGAAACTTCACTTGGCCACTGCAGGTCATATACATCCACAAAGCAGTGTACAGCTATCAGATGAGATAAAAGGAGATTTAACAGTTTCGTCCACCTTCTTTGATTCTTTTATTGGCATCCGCATTTGGCCCTCATGTCCCATATTCAGTAAAATCCTTGATTTGCATACAGATGCGTCGGGGTCCTGTAGTTTCGTATTTTCAAGGGGCTTGGTGTGCATCTTGCTGGCCCGAGTCCTGGTTCAATTTGGATTTAGTCAACAACTTGTTAGTCCTTGAGCTTTTCAGCATCATAGTAGCAGTAGATCTTTGGTCACCCCTCCTTCAGGGCCGCGATATTATATGCTGGTGTGATACTTGGGAGTAGTTCAGTGGAAAATAACAAATACCTGGCGCTAATAATAAAAAAGACCCTGCAGGAATGTCTCAGAAACGCCGCTAATCTGGGGAAAGTGTCACTTCCCTCAATAGTACCAATCACAACAAAACAATGACAGCACAAATGTGAGGCATCCAGTGGGTAATATGAACCAGTACTTTCCAATAGTACTTATTAAATATAAATTTTACAATGATTGCAAAATATAAATAAAATCAACATTTATTATAAAAATACATAAGATCCCCAATAATAATCTGAAAGTATTGGTAATTAAGCCAATGATAAACAGCATATAGTGTACAGAGATATCAGTATATCTTCTTAAATGACCACATGTATAATAGAACCCTATTACAATGTCTCTTAGACCGTGAATGATTCAATCTTCAAAAATATACACTCCAAAAAATACTATTGTTCGGACTGCTGAGATGAATACCTGATTCGTCTCCTAGAGATGTAGATCCTCCAATAATATAGTGTAGACCTCACACTGTGAGTATAGCAAATACTTGCAGTTTTCGATGCCCACATGGAGGAGTAATCAGTTTCAGTCTCAGCGTCTCTGCAGGAGTGAGGTGCGCACCTCTAAGATGTCCGGATAAACACAATGTTGTTCAAACTGTGTTCCGCTTAGAATCCTCAGAGCTGTTGGTAGATATAATAACGAGAGTCCAATCAAAGTATAAGATAGATGCAATAGAATATACTTGGAGTGGTCTAGATGATCCAGTGATATTGTAGCTGTAGCGACGCCTTTTGTCCTTTAGGTAAGGACTTTTTTCGCTGATTGGCTGCAGGTCACTGCCCTCCTCGAAGTACCTTAGCTATTGGTTCCCCGGCTAGGGAATCCCTTGATAGGCCTTGTGCAGGCAAGGCATTGTGAGTCCAGAGGAGATGTGGTCACTCTGCCGCCAGATTTAGCACCAGCCAATCATATACGACTATCGTCCTGGGACCAGTGGTTAGTGCCGTATAGCCATACACTGTTTGGTTATGTATATTGGTTGTGCCGTCTCACAACTTGCCATCTCCATCACCAATTTAAGCTCATTCATTATTCAATAAAATGTAACCTTATATTTCTTCAAAACTCTCAGAAACATACCTTACGCCAGTGAACGCAATTGCATGCAATTCATGCCCGTATGCAAATGACACTTACTACAGCCTGAGGTTTGAGAGGCAAAATGGGAGAGGGAAGGGGTGGACAAACGTTGGCAATGTACTGTGTGAGGGCGTTCCAACACAGATGCTGCCGATTTAAGTCCTGGGATTCTCGTAAGCGCTCTTGGTTTCACCTGTATAATTTGCACCAGATACAGGACAGTTGTACGTGCTGATAGTGATGACTGACATGACATAGAGGTAAATTTATCAAGCTGTGGGTTTGAAAATGAAGAGATGTTGCCTATAGCAACCAATCAGATTGGTCTAGATGATCCAGCTGATATTGTAGCTGTAGCGACGCCTTTTGTCCTTTAGGTAAGGACTTTTTTCGCTGATTGGCTGCAGGTCACTGCCCTCCTCGAAGTACCTTAGCTATTGGTTCCCCGGCTAGGGAATCCCTTGATAGGCCTTGTGCAGGCAAGGCATTGTGAGTCCAGAGGAGATGTGGTCACTCTGCCGCCAGATTTAGCACCAGCCAATCATATACGACTATCGTCCTGGGACCAGTGGTTAGTGCCGTATAGCCATACACTGTTTGGTTATGTATATTGGTTGTGCCGTCTCACAACTTGCCATCTCCATCACCAATTTAAGCTCATTCATTATTCAATAAAATGTAACCTTATATTTCTTCAAAACTCTCAGAAACATACCTTACGCCAGTGAACGCAATTGCATGCAATTCATGCCCGTATGCAAATGACACTTACTACAGCCTGAGGTTTGAGAGGCAAAATGGGAGAGGGAAGGGGTGGACAAACGTTGGCAATGTACTGTGTGAGGGCGTTCCAACACAGATGCTGCCGATTTAAGTCCTGGGATTCTCGTAAGCGCTCTTGGTTTCACCTGTATAATTTGCACCAGATACAGGACAGTTGTACGTGCTGATAGTGATGACTGACATGACATAGAGGTAAATTTATCAAGCTGTGGGTTTGAAAATGAAGAGATGTTGCCTATAGCAACCAATCAGATTCTAGTTATTTATTTAGTACATTGTACAAAATCACAGCTAGAATTGGTTGCTATAGACAATATCTTTACTTTTCAAACTTGCAGCTTAATAAATTTCCGCCATAGACTTTGTTTTAAAAATTATATGTATGTGTGCCACTAGCTAGCCCATAACATGTGTATGCAAGTAAGATAGACTATAAAAGGCATTGTATGTACAGTATGCAATAAAAGCATATTTATTTATGTATTTAATGTTGAAAAAATTCATATTTTTACTAATGATTATACTGTTAAGGGTTGTTAATTAATTTTATAATATACTTTTTTTGCATGTGTTTTGATGTGACCTTATATTGCACATACACTTGTGCTTATACTGCAGGCTGTTCTGCCTGTCTATGTAAGGCAAGTACCATTAAAGCACAGCGTACTTCCACCCAAATTCAAATCAGTATGCATGTAGAGATCCACTTAGATTAGAATATGGTCAGAACTACGCTTAAGTTTCATGCTCTTTTTTAACACCATCATTAATCAAACACAGTCTAACAGTGTATTGTGCGATGGAAAATGTAAATTATGTGTTTATTAAATTATTTGATTTTGTATGAAAATATCTGTACATTAAAATATATGTAGTCCCGTCACCATGGGTGACCTTAAGTGACCAGAGGTCCCCCACACATGCAGATTTTACAGTAAAGTCTATTTAGGGTTTGGACACAGGTGTTGTAACCACAAAAATAATTTGGCCACAAGAAGATCTCTCATATGCAAATTAAGGGAACTTTATTTACACTTCTTTGACATCCATTGTAGCAGTGTTTACTTTTGAAATGGTGTCTTATGGCACATTTATTTCTCTCAGCAGTGTTTACTTTTAAGATTGTGCCTCAGGGCAAGCCCCCTACTCCTATGCGGCCTGCGTCTTAATACTGACATGCCTTCACGGAATCCCCACCTGCAGTTAACGGGAGTCGGGCTACTAACGCCAGATATGGCGTTACATATAAGTTAAAATATTTTCCTAAAATATTCACATCCGAAACATATGTAAATAAATGGGTTATTATACATATACTTTAAATATAACATTTAATACATGAATTAATGTAATATTTACACCCCTGATGTCATATTACAATAGTAACTTGTCCGTGTGTAATGCAATATGACTATAAAAAAAAAATCCAACACCAGTACACACCAACAAATCTTTCTGAAAAACAGTAATAATCACACTTAACACATAAGAAATTTTAAATGCTTGAGCTAGAGGTATCCATAAACAAACTTAAAAAAAATACTTTTGTAAAATAAATATTGTAATATTTTTTTTATTCCCAAATAGCATATAGAAGCTTCAAATCCAACAAGAAAACATTGACCAGTGGATCACAAAACTATTACCCATCTCTATAAAAACTATTTAAAAAAACACAGGTGGAGCAACCCATAACTAAAACCATATCAAAGAAGTACTCCTTCTTGAACTGTCATCCTAAGAAATGAATAGTATGAGAACAACTGAAGAGATGATTCAATTTAAATCATTGTCATGAGAGCCCACTTCCAAAGCTCTATTTAGATATTATGCTGCCCTCGGCAAGTGAAAATGATGGCACAGTAGTGCATAGCAATTGTTTAAGAAAAACTAAATGCCAGTTTAGCACAAATACAGTACTTGCTAGATGATAAGCAGAGATTGTCGAAACCACTGCTCTCAAATGGCATAATGTATCTTATGTCTAAAAGATAGCTGCTGTTAATTATATAGTGTATATAATTTATTACAGGATTAAACATAACTCGTTGTTGCACTGGGGCTTCAAAAGTAGCTCTTTAGACCTGTTAGCATACTACTATAAGTAAAAAATATTTATTGTGGTGTAGAGGTGAGAATAGAGGTTCTGTCAGGATCAGAGTTCCTTTACCGTGGGAGATACATTGGTAGATTGGTAGACCCTATGATAGTTCACATTTGGATAAATGTGTTCAATCTCCATACCTTAAATATCTGATGTATTTGTTAAAAGAAAATAGTTTTAGAACAACTGGGGTACAGTACCATCTGGAAAGTAATTAGTAATTAATTAGTAATTAGTAATTTTTTTTCTGCATTTTGGTACTTGAGGAACATCTGAGGGACAGTGTAATGATTTTACTACATTGTTTACCAGTGAATGAAATGTCAAGCTCTGCCACATCTTCATTGTGTAAAAAGGGGACATACAGCCATGCTTCTGGCCTCAATCCATCTTCTGAGGGACTCAAGTGGATGACTCTCTGGTTTTAAAGTTTCTTCCATCATTCAAAGAGTAAGGAATATTTTGGATTAAGTTCAGGACTGTCACAAAGGGTAACTGGGTATAAAGACATACAGGAAGCCCCTGTGCCTGGAGAAAACTAAAATAGTCGCTGCTATTACTGTGTAAGAGGTTACATCCTAATTTAATTGGAAGAGTCTGCATAAGATACAGAAGCCTTAGGAAGTGAATGCACAGGAATAAGCACACCTAAGTGCTTTATATGGGCAGGATTACATTTAAATGACAGACTTAAATAATTTAATTATTTATTTTGCTACAAGATGCAGCATGATATATTATCACTGTTTTTTTCCTTAAGATTAAAGTGCTATTACCATTTTAAAATAAATAATTAAATTGTGCACCTTAACAGAGGTGATTTTTTGGCCTTTAATTAGCTCAGAGACACTTTCAGTGAATGTTAAGGAACATTGTAGAATACTCATGGGCAGGTAAAACACCCATACTATTCATTTTGTTAGAAAATAATGAAAACAAATAGTGTTATTAAACAAAATCATATTGTGCTTTTACGTTCCCAAGGCATGTTGCTTTTGATATAAATAACATTCTTCCCAATTTAGAGATCCTATAAAGCCAGAATTTTCTTGCAAAAAGAAATCTAATGCAACCATTAAGATATTCTTTACTAACAAGAGGATTATACTGTTTTCGCTTCTGATGTCAGTTGACACGAGCAGTTTGTTTGCTAATTAGCAATGTCAAAAAAAAAACTTACTGTATTTTGCAATGAACATGGCAGAGCAGAATTTAACTTAAAATGTTTTGACCAGAAAAAATATTGTTCAAACAGATGTCTAAGAGTTCTTTTCCTGGTTATATGTTAGATGAATTACCTGGAGCATGGAATTTCCCTATGCCTACCTATACCAGCAGACCATTTGAATATCTGGGAACAAGGTACTTTAATTAAAATTAATTAAATGTTAAGAAACTATTGAGTTTGTCCAGGTGCTAGCTCTCTATCCTCTCACAGGGCCCGAGTCATTAAGGAGAGCAAAGCATAAAAAGGGAGTAACTTTGCACCTGCGCTAAACCATGTTGCACTTTAAATTTCAGTGTAAAAGTAAAGATATCAAGTATTTGTGTGCTAGATGAAAAAACAGCCAGTATTTAACTTAAGTATAAAATAATAAACTAATTTGCACCCCTTGCATTGTAACATGGTTTGTTCCATAGAACATGTACTCACTTTTTTGCCTCACTTTCCCTAATAACTGAGGCCCACAGTCTCCAAGCTGACATTTGGGAAATAATTGCCAATCCCTTTTATTGAAAAACCATGCAACAAATGAAAAATAGCCAAGAAGTACCACAATAAAAATAGTTAAACCCAAAGGAGGGGAATTCAATTGACCAAGTTTTTTTTGTGTGGGGGATGGGGGGAACGACCATTTTTAGCTAACACTGTGTAAAAGACTGCGCTATGCAATTTGAAACCTTGTAATGCAGCACCACGATTGGTCAAAGCAAGTTTTTTATGGGAGTGGAGGGGAGGGTTTAATGCGGCCATCTTGAATATAAAAAATAACGCTGCCACCAGCAAACTGTCATTTGCTGATAGCTGTTGGCTGGTTTGGTGACTGCATTGCATCTGGCTTTGTGAGTTTTCTTCACTCGATAGAATTGGCATACATTAGCATTACACTACACAATACTATTTTATTAATACATAATGCATTTTTGCTTAATACACTAATTAAATACAAAACAATAGTTCATACACATTAGTACATGCATACATACATACATACATACATACATACATACATACATACATACCCACTTTAACTGACACAACATACACACATACCTATTTATAGCAATACCTATAGCTGTATATCTCCATTTTTGGGGGTGTATTTTTGTGCTGTAATCTGTATTAATGCAAATTGTTTTTAAAAACTGTCCTATTGAAAAGAAACCATTAGCACATACACATATTACATACATAACAACATACATACATTTAATATGTATATTTGTTGTTTTTATTTATTTTTCTTAACTTATTTTTCTTAAATATGTTTTTTCATTCTTAACATGCAAGGGAAGCAGTACCTGGAAAGAGAAGAGCCAAATCTGGAGGTAATTTTAAAAACTAAAATTTAACAAATGTATTTAACTGTTAACTTTCTAACTGTTAATTAAAGTAAAGTTTATCTGGATAGAGTACTTAAAAATTATTACACAAAATAAGTTTTTGATTTTCGGTAGACTTTCATTTAAAAATTTGTTCTTAGGTAATGATGCCTTTGTCTAATGTGTGTTTTATATTTATATTAGATTTGGGCTCTTCTCGAGGACAGAAGGGCCAGAGGAGTGGAAAAGGTGAAGGTACGATCCAAAAACTTTTCAACAATATATGACATTATACACAATAGCCATTTATGGATTTGCATACTTATATAACACAAGTTAACCCGTGCATGATACTCATGCATTCTAGTCAAATCAAGCTACTTAAGGTGTTAAAAAGGTTCTTGTCATGCATTTGCGTCGGGAAGTAACGCTCTTCCCCTGAGGAGGCATGGGCTAGGCCATGCCTCCTCAGGGGAAGAGCGTTACTTCCCGATGCAAGCGCCCTTTTTTAACGTGGTTTTGTCCAAATGTCACCACCTCATCATTTTTCTCTATCACCTCATCCTTCATCTTCATCGCCACATCCTTCATCAAGCTACTTAAGGTGTTAAAAACTCCCCACTGTCACCCCGGCAACCACCAACCACTCCCAACTGTCACTTCTCCTTCAAGAAATATATAGGTCAGTGTATAACTCTGCCCAGCAGGTGGCGCTGCAGCTTGGTTTATTTTCCCACACACGCCACTAGGCATTTATATAGTAGATAGTTTATAATTTCAGTAGTATACCCATATATATATATATATATATATATATATATATATATATATAACAGTGCTTTTAGAAGTAAAATTGCTTTCTTTCATCAAGTAAATATGCAATGAAAGTAACCAATGTCCCTGACACTCCTGGCCATGGGTAGTCTAAAATATATTTGTGCATTGTTTTTTGGTGAAAAACAACTGTTTTTATCAAACATAATCTGCTAATCAACACAACAATAGGTATAGACACCTTTGACATAGTCCCCCTAAAATGTATTAGCACATTGCTTTTTTTGAGGAAAACAGCAGCTTTTCAACAAGGATATCTGCTAATCAACACAATAGCAGGGCCAGAAACACCTGGTCATATAAACCTTTTAATTTTTTTAACACATTTCTGAACATGTTAAATAATATGGGTAAAATTGTAAAATAAATATTTGCTCACAAAATACGTATATGAATATCAATATATATAAAATATATATGTATTGGATGGCCTATGTGTGTGTATATATATATATATATATATATATATATATATATATATCAACATCAACATTTATTCATATAGCGTCAACATATTCTGTTGTGCTTTACAATTGGGGAAAAATACACTAATAAAACAACTGGTTACAAGATACAGACGCAAACACATACATATGTTTAGATTAGTGATTTGTATACATATTTTTACATTATGCAAGAAGTACGTTTGTATAGGCCTATTACATGTTGTTTAATATTGGAAGAATATCTAAGTCCCTCACATTTGTGCCATTGATGGTAAGGTCTATTGAATAGTTTGATTGTTGGTAGGTATAAATGTATAATTTTGATTTATGTATACTGATAGATTCAAGTAATACAAATTGATGGCAAAAAATACAGATGTATCGATATAGATACATCTTAATATAGACATAAAAATAAAATTTTGTGTTAGGTATGTGATTACAAATGCCAAATCAACCCGCATTGGAAGTAATTTGAACGTCTTCAAATGCTGGTAATCAAATTGAACTACATTTTGCTAAGGATAAGACAGTTCAAAAAAAATTTGCTAAGCTTATTTCTGACAGAAAAAATCGGTTTGCGCTCTACTCTTCAATGCTGCAAGAGCTGCACTAACCAAGGGTTAGTCCCTCCCTCAAAGCCAATAGATTAGAATAATAGTTAGGTGCTCACTGACTATAAGTATTATGTTGTATACGTACTCCAAGGTCCTAATGCGATGTAGATGTTAATTTAAGTGGTTATTGTCTATCCTCATTACATATAAGGGGAGTTAATTAATATACCAATTTTTATTAAAATTGATTGAATCACACATATAGATCCAAACAATACACAATACTAATATCTGATAAGTCAAAAACATAAAATCACATAAAATTGTATGGATTACATAAAATTGCTGATAGTCCTGAAACATAAATAACAATATAACAAATGAATTGTGTGTAAATATTAAAACATATTAATCTTATTCCAATAGTTGAAGACAAGTCCAGCCAAATGTCTACTCAGTAGTCAATCTATCCAGCCAATGTCTATCTGTTACTATACCAATGTATGGATCGAGGTGAGTGGAAATTCACTGAAAATAATGCAATGTAATCGATCGTCTACATAAAAGGAAAATGGTAAAAGTTATTCTGCATATCTAGCAGCTGTACAGAGGTCCTTCTCCAGCAATGTCTGCGCTAAAGCATATGGATGAAAATCTGCAAAATGTTGGTATGATACTTGCAGTGAGTCATTAAGCCGGTCAGGTACTCAGCAGATGTTTGTGGTGTGGGGATTGTGCAGTGCGGCGAGGTCAGGATATGTGTGTTTTCCACTGTGGAACGCAAAATCGTCACTTCCAGGTTTGGATAGACTAATAGAATTGCTGGGGCGTGTTACCAACGCGTTTTGTCCCCAAAGGGACTTTTTCAAGGACAAAGTGGACGTATATGTCCTATGTGAGTATGTTTAGTGTGATTCCACTTTGATATCCGTTCTGATTGGCTGGAGATCTAACATATTCTTATATATCCATTTGGCAGGAAAGCTCCTGACCTTAATAGGACTCTAACATATAATTATATCCCTAGAGAGATAGTCACACACAAATCTAGTTGGTTAAATGACAGAACACCTAAGAGTGACTTTTTCTATAGTGGCCAGTGCTCCAATTGTGTAGCACTGGGGTGCAGAAGCACAAGACCAGTAAGGGAATGCCGATCAACAGCTAGTGGACAGACATTTAAGATTCAGGATTTCATGACATGTAATAGCCAAAATGTGATCTATTTATGCAGTGTACATGTGGTGAACAATATATTGGTAGAACAATTAGAAAATTGAAAGTGCGAGTTAGAGAACATTCAAGGAAGCCTATAACTGTGAATACACGGGTGCATCCTTTATTGGAATCAAAAATACTACCAAAAATTGGAGAGGAGGGTATTTGATACAGAAACTGAATAGGGAAGAGACTAAAGCAATATATAATCTAAAGACTCTAACACCAGAAGGATTGAATTTGATTTGTCTATATATATTAGTATGAAAGAACTATGCATTATGCACTTGAGAAACAATACTGTCCTTCCCAAATAAAAGCATCCATCATCCGCTTAATGGTTACCATTTCCATGGGATGGCATGTGTGGGACAGTTAGTCTACAGTCATACATCCTTGGCTATGCCAAAACTCTGTCGATCTTGGGAGCCAAGCAGGGTGGAGCCAGGTAAGTAACAGGATAGGAGACTACCTGAGAACACCTGGTATAATAGGAATATTGTACCCCCATGCGTACCAGGAATACCATATATAGTGGAATGACTGGTGGCCATTGACCTATGAATCATCTGGTGACATATTCCCAACAACTAGAGTGCCATTTATGAGCTATACATTAGATAAACCTTTGGGGAATAGCAGTAGTTTTTAATTACTTGCATATATATTTATATGTTTTTATGAGTTATGTACCCATTTGAGGAATTTAACTAGGAATAGTAACTTCATTAGGTACACTAAGGTCATATTATACGAATTAGTATACATAGTTTCCATGTAGAATAGGAGATGTTAATATTGTATGTAGACCAGAAATGGAACATTTCTGGACTGGTTCACCCAACAGCACAGCAAAGGACGTCACTGGAACTTAGGCCCCACGTGGTGGAATTAAGAAGACCTGAAGGAGCAAGAAGAAGATTCCGGGAAGAAGTGGCAGAAGAGGAAGCCATCAACCCAGTGTCAGAAGAGGAAGAACACTGTTCGTGAAGAAAATAATACCAAAGAATCAGGATCTTGCAAGTTTTGTTTCAGGTGACATGAATATGGCAGCTCCTGATGATATATGTAAAGCTGGGGGCGAGTTTGAAGTAGTTAATAAGTTGTTAAACCAAAGCGTTTTACATGTATGCAAACTGATCGTCCATACCTGTATTTATATCAAATAGCTGCAGATTACAGGTGTGGGGGATCCATTGTTAATATAGGTATGGACGATCAGTTTGCATACATGTAAAACTCGTTGGTTTAATGACTTATTAACTACTTTAAACTTGGCACCAGCTTCATAAATCATCAGGAACTGCCACATTCATTCAACCACTATCCACACACACACATAAGCTGTTTAAACATCAGCCGTGTCACTAATTTCAGGCCAGCCGGCAAGCACCAAGGCGGACTGCGCATGCGCACCCTTCAGAACTGCACATCTCCTACGGGACCCATGAGCGAGAGATAACACCCACGTTCATGGAGGGAAGGAGTCCCCGGACTACAGGAGAGAAGTGCCACAGCTCTACCAGCTGCATCATCTTACAAACGTGAGTTATTAGGAACCATTTCCCAGATTAACAACTAGACCTATTTGACTCAAACAGTCAATGTATAGAACCATTCATTAATAAACTATTTTATTAGTATTGAATAATCAACATTTTTTTGGCATCATTTACCGGAGTTACTCGCATTTAGACAGACGTTATTGTGAATCTTTGGATTTCATCCTATTGAGACTTTCTGACTTGTTACAGTCTAGTTACAATCACACAGACCTTGCACAAGGTTTACCAGAATCCAGAGTGTGTCATTCCCAGTGAGCAGCATCAGTTGTGGGCTGGATAACTTTTGACACCATGTTTCTGTATCCATGTTAAAACAGGAACAGGACACAAACACATCAAGGTTAAAGCTAAAGTCTGATAATATTAACCAATAACATTGCACAACTGGGTGAGGCAAGACACAAGAATAACATCTGCAACAGTCTTTTCTACTTTCTCAAGTGACTTGGGTCAATCCCACAACCTTGCTCAACATATTGGTTGCCATTCTCAACAAATGCACACATACATCAGGAGCCCAAGTGAAAGATTTCTCAAGCTGTTTTCCAAATGTAGTGCAACTCAAGAAAACCGCCAGAGAAATAACACATCTAGTATCTAGATCCACAAAATAGCTCTGCGCGTGCTCACAAATGACCCATACACCTGTGAACACAATTGCATGTAATTCATAGCGGATGAACATAGGCAATGTACAGTAAAGGCGAGCCTAGGCTGTTCGAATGCTGCTGTGGACTATTTAAGGCCTGAGTTTCTCTAAAGCACACTTTTTTAGCCATTATCTTTTGCACCAGTTACAGGGCAGGTCTAAGTGCTGACTTATAGCGAAGACTGTCATGGCATCATCATTGAATTAAAAACTACATCTATACGTGCCACTAGATAGCAAAGAACATATGTATGCAAGTAAGAAAGTAGAATCTAAAAATGCATTATGTGTACAGAAATCATTAAGAACATACAGATCTATGTATTTAATGTAAATAAATAAAAAAAATAAAAACACATATTTTTTATTATGAGTTATTAATTTATTTTATAGAATATTTTATTTTGCATGTGTTCTGATGGAACTTTATACTGCAGATATGCATGTACATATCATGCACTGTGTCCTGTCTTTTAACATACAGCAAGTAACATTTAGGGCTAGATTTACTAAGCTGCGGGTTTGAAAAAGTGGGGATGTTGCCTATAGCAACCAATCAGATTCTAGCTTTCATTTTGTAGAAAGCACTAAATAAATGAAAGCTAGAATCTGATTGGTTGCTAGAGGCAACATCCCCACTTTTTCAAACTCGCAGCTTAGTAAATCTAGCCTTAGTGTACTTACATTGAAATTGAAATGTATCTTGAGATATGCTTGGATTTGAATGCGATCAGAACTCCGCTCAAGTTCTGTGCATGTTTTTTAAATGCAAGTTGCATGCAGGTTGCATCCGAAAATGAATTAGACCCTATATCTAAAAACTACAGATTTGGGTTTTTGCTTGCTTTTCCACCATCTTCTTTATGTAAAATAACAAAACAACTGTCACCCTACTAACTGATACTAATTGTACCTCCAGCTTAATGTTAATATAGTAAATATTGAGACTCAATTTAATATCAAATTAATATAAACTCTTCGAAATTAACCCTTAATAGTGACAGAGCAATACAAATTCAAAAAACAGTATTACACACAGAATTACCGTATTTCCCCATGTATAAGACCCATGTATGAGACGCACCTTAATTTTGGGGCCTAAAATGAAAAAAAACATGTATCATGTCCTTTTGCCAATCAGACACCAATCGGATGGTCGCATACCGGTAATTTGTGCTCTCCCACTCAGAGGATTCATATTCTGCCTTACCTTTGAGACTACAATCGGCCATCAGCACCTGGGTAGTGGAGAACACTTGCTGGACTCGCTGGTGACTTGTTTGCTTCCTGAGTCTCCCACTGCCAGCCGGACGTCCCGCGTCATCTGATGCTCTGAACACGCTGCCCTCCTGGCGGTTGCCAGATTCCCGGGTGCCCCCCGCCTTCTGAGAGTCCCCCCCTGGCCCTGGTGGCTCCTAGCTAAGTGGCTTACTTCACGGAGCGCCTATCACGGAAATTGTGGCCTGTTTCCGGTGGAGACCAGGGGCTGGAGTTGGAACAGCCTGGCGGACCCGCTACTTCCGGTTACGCGGCAGAACTTCCGGTTCGGGGACACGCTGTTCCAATTAGCGGGGACTCCTCTCTGACATCCAGGTGCCGACTTCTTCATTAAGGTAAGTAGTGCTTGCAGTGTATAAGACGCACCTTTTTTTAGACCCAAAATTTGGGGGGAAAAGGTGCGTCTTATACATGGGGAAATACGGTAATTTGAACCCATCCACCTGTATTTAGCAAATTCAAAAGTATTATATTAATAACTAAGAAATATATTAGGCCTATCAAATAAATTTATATTGCTCAAAATTAATGTAAAATCCAATCCTACATAACCCCCATTTAGTATTACATTTAAAAATAAAACAATTATGACTTACATTCCAGCTTCTGCAATTTTAATTTGTGCAAGAATCACTCCCTGTGCTACAGTACTGGTCTCTTGATTTGGGCAAAAAACGTGTATTTAATGTCCTGGCAGGTATATTGTTCACATCTAGGAGAGCTGAATGCCACCAACTTACCAGGTCCAGGAAATGTTACAGCTTGTTTGAAAAACAGTAGAGACTGATAAGCTATGGATTAGCCTATCACCTTACTCCTTCTTTTTCCTTCCAACCAGCAGGCATTGCTGCAGACATTGTTGCACACATGGGTAAGTTACATCCAGTATGAAACTACGAATCCTCTACTCTGTCCTGCTCCTGCCACTCCTGGAAGATTCACATTACAATGCTGTATTTGCTGTGACTAGGAGAAGCAGAGCAGAGAATCGAAGCTCCTCATTAGAGGTAATTCACTGATGTGTGCAGTGATGCCTGTCTATTCAAAGGAACGTACATAATAAAAAGTGATAAGTTAATCAATAGCTGACCACTTTACACTCACTACTGCTTCTTCACATAGTATTGCCAGGATAGGTCAGCTAGTACGTCATTGGCAGTGGTAAAATTGTGTACCTACGTATCCTATGATTCTGAACAACAGGACCCCCCCAAGTGTATGCCTTTTATGTATACTAATGATCCTTCGAAGTACACTCCATCCGTCTCTTCTCCCCTATCCACCTCCGCATCTCTGTCATCTACCGCCCCCCCAGCCCCACCTCTTTTTTCCTGGACAACTTCGCTGCCTGGCTCCCCCACTACCTTTCCTCCGACCTCCCCTCCATCATACTTGGCGACTTTAACATCCCTATTGACAACTGCTCTGACCCTGCCACCATCAAACTTCTCGCCATTTCCAGCTCCCTAGGCCTCACTCAGTGGATCTCCTCCCCACCCACTGTCTTGGTCACTCCTTGGACCTTGTCTTCTCTCATCTTTGCGATCTCACCAACTTCTCCAACTCTCACTTCCCTCTCTCTGACCACCATCTCCTCTCCTTCACTCTGTCCTCCTCCCCTGCTCCCACTTCGCCTAAAGCTACCTTCACTAGGCGCAACCTTGAGGCTATTGACCCTACCTCTTTCTCCTCCTCTCTTGACACTCTCCTTTCACCTCTTCCCTCCCTGGTCTGCCCTGACCAGGCATCCTCTCTCTACAACCTCTCCCTCTCTAGTGCCTTTGACCCTTTTGCCCCGGCCTCTTCTATTTGCCAGCGCCGCCTCATTCCCCAACCCTGGCATTCCAAACTCACCCGTTCCCTCCAAAAGTGCTCTCGCACTGCTGAACGCCTCTGGAGGAAATCTCGCTCCCTGGCCGACTTCCTTAATTTCAAATTTATACTCACCTTTTTCTGCTCCGCCCTCTACCTGGCTTAACAATCCTTCTTTAAGTCCCTGATTTCCTCTCAGTCCTCCAATCCCCACCGCCTCTTTGCCACTTTCAACTCCCTCCTCTCTCCCCCTCCCTCCTGTCCCACCTTCCCTCTCCACTTCCGACTTCTCCACTTTTTTTGAGACCATCCGACTGAACATCTCCTCATCCCATCCCTCGCCCGCCCTCATCACTTCTCCCTCCAACATACAACTCTGGTGCTCCTTCTGCCCCACCTCGGGTGAAGAAGTTCCCTCCCTCATTCTTTCCTCTCCACCCTCCACCTGTCCTCTCGACCCTATCCTCTCTCACCTCCTTCGCTCTCTCTCTCCTACTGCCTGCTCTTACCTTGCACACCTTTTCAACCTATCACTCTCCTCTGGTGTAGTCCCCTCTTCATTCAAACATGCTCTTATCTCTCCCATCCTCAAAAAACCCAATCTTGACCCCACCTCTCTTGCTAACTATCGCCCTATCTCACTTCTCCCCTTTGCCTCCAAATTACTTGAGAGGATTGTCTGTAGCCGCCTCACTAGACACCTCTCGGACAATTCCCTCCTCGACCCTCTTCAATCAGGTTACCGCCCCCTCCACTCCACTGAAACTGCCCTGGCCAAAGTCACTAATGACCTACTTTTAGCCAAATCCAAGGGTCACTTCTCCCTGCTCATCCTCCTTGACCTCTCTGCGGCCTTCGACACCGTGGACCACCCCCTCCTGCTTCAAACACTTCTCTCTCTTGGCCTCTCTGGATCTGTCCTCGCTTGGTACACCTCATACCTCGCTAACCGCTCCTTCTCTGTATCCATGTCTGGCTCCTCCTCCACCCCCTCCCCTCTCCCTGTTGTGTCCCTGTGTCCCTCAGGGTTCTGTTCTTGGCCCTCTACTCTTTTCGCTCTACACCTCCTCCCTGGGGGCTCTCATCTCCTCCTTCGGTCTTCAGTATCACCTTTACGCTGATGACATCCAATTCTACATCTCCTCGCCCGATCTCTCCTCCACTCTCCTCTCTCGTGTATCTGACTGCCTCTCTGCCATTTCCTCCTGGATGTCCTCGCTCTTTCTCAAAATTAACATCTCCAAAACTGAACTCATTGTCTTTCCTCCCCCTAGACTCCCCTCCCACCACATCCTCTCTATCACTGTTAACAATACCACCATCTCCTCTGTCACCCAACTCCGCTCTCTGGGCGTCACCTTCGACTCCTCTCTCTCCTTTGCCCCCCACATCCATTCCCTTGCCCAAGCCTGCCGCTACCAGCTACGCAACGTTGCCCGCATCCGGCCCTTCCTCTCCCAAGATGCCACCAAAACTATCATCCACGCACTTATCATCTCCCGCCTTGATTATTGCAACCTCCTTCTTACCGGCCTTCCCCTTTGCCATCTCGCCCCCTTCCGCTCTATACTCAATGCGGCTGCAAGGCTCATCTTCCTTTCTCGCCGCTCCTCATCCGCCTCCCCTCTCTGCCTTGCCCTACACTGGCTCCCCATTCCTTACAGAATCCTTTTCAAACTCCTAACCGTCACTTTCAAGGCTCTCTCCCAGTCTACCGCCCCCTATATCTCTAACCTCCTCTCTATTCACACCCCTGCCCGCCCCCTGCGCTCGGCCAATGACCGTTGCCTCTCCTCCACTCTGATCACCTCTTCCCACTCCAGAATCCAAGACTTCTCCCGTGCTGCCCCCCTTCACTGGAACGACCTCCCTCGCTCCATCCGTCTTTCTCCCAATTTGTCCTCCTTCAAGAAGGCACTCAAAACTTACCTGTTCCTAAAAGCCTACCAACCTTACACCTAACCCCCTCATCTTATCTCCTCCGCCTGCTCTCCCCCTCTCTCCTCCTAGCCCCCCTGTTCTCTCCCCACTTCTTCAAATAGCTCCCTGTGTGCCTGTGTTCTGTCTACCCTACCTTAGGATGTAAGCTCATTTGAGCAGGGCCCACTTCCCTTTGTTCTCCATACCTGTTCTTCTGCTCCGTCTTTACTGCATTAGCCTGCCTGGAGTCTCTGAAGTTTTGGTATTTTTGTTTACTGTGTGTAATGTTTCACCTTGGTTAGTCTACTGTTTGTGCTGTGTACGGTGCTGCGGAACTCTTGTGGCGCCTAACAAATAAAGGATAATAATAATAAATAATAATATATGTACTTGTCTTTGCTGAATTATCTTAATGCTGCATCACACATACAGTTTAGGTATCTGTTCCTAACAAACAGGTGACTGGCCTATCAGCTATTGGTTTCTATAAGCATTGCCATATTGAGGTTATTTTGATCCCAATAATTTTGAAATTAAGCTATTCTCTTACTAACGGAAGGTGAAACCTCTACTGAGTTTTGGTATTAGCCACCGTTCAGCCAGGTTTTTCTTGCTTGACAAGTTTAAACCTTGCAAAACTGTGCAATGCTGATCTACAGCAGATTAGAGCAGTATGATATCCAAATTTTATATATATATATATATATATATATATATATATATATATATATATATATATATATATATACTGTTTATATAACAAATTACAAGAACTCAGGAACTAAATAATGAATAATGAATAATATAGTCTGGTAAGACTGTACCAGCAGGATAGGGTGCTGGGTAGTTGGGGATGGAGTACTCCAGGGCCGAATTAATAATGGGCTTTATGGAGCTACTTTTAATTTTAGATGCTGTTTAACAGTTGAAGCATTAAATTACTCTGGCCGGAATAGGGATAGACTCTCTTCGGTGGGCTGAATAGTTATGAGTCATTATGACTCATAACTTCTCTGTCTGCTGGTTGGCTTCATTTCATTGAATTGAAACATTAGTCCTGGGGGCAGGGGCCGCTCACAGCATGCTCGTGACTATGCTAGTGCATATTGAATCTGCCCTACTGCCTCCATACAGAGTGAGAAGAAGGAACACCATTAATGCACCAGGCTGAGGAAGGATGCTACAGCTACCTAATAGCAACACAAGTTAGGAACGCACACAGAGAATAGTAGCAGAGGTTAGGGACACATATGGGGCATAGCAGCATAAAAAAGGAAACACATGGCACATAGCAGCACAGGTTAGAAACTCACAAAGGGCATAACAGCACAGGTTAGGAACATATGAGGCGCATAGCAGCACAGGATAGGAACACACAAGGGGCATAGTAGCATAGGTAAAGAACAGACAGCGGGAATAGCAGCACAGGTTAGGCACAAAAAAACACTTTGCATAAAACCTAACCAATAACTCATAGACAGAGTTGCTGACAATGTAAAAAGATCCCTAGTTTGAGAACATAGATTTACAATAAGAAATATAAGGTGCAAAAAAACAATGAAATGTAGGGGTAATATAACACTCATTAGTGACCTCTCAAGAATAATCATTCAAAAAATCACCAAAAGCCTTATTATTCAAAATATTAAGTATGTACAATTGTATTCCTAATCTTCAATTGACAATACATAACAAAATCAATTAATAAATATTTCTAAGAGCAATATTGTATTGATTTGATAAAGACCATGAATGTGATGTCCATTCCTGTAAAAAGTCTCTTAAAACCTTTATAAAGAAATGGATACAGCCATATATTGTGCAGTTTGGTTTCCTATAGCCAAATATGTTACATGTTTTCCTATTGCAGATATCATAGTCTGTATTTGACATCCCAGTTTAATAAACACTAGCGTTCTTATGTTGTGTAAAAAAAAAAGCTTTATTGTTAATGTCTGCATACCAGTAGTAACAATGAATTTGATTTGTATCTGTTTCTTTTTTTCCTACACATACTATATACACATCAATATTTTGTAATCTTTCAACTCTCACAAGGAAAATTACACAGGTCCTGCACCAATAAAAGATTTAATATTAAAATAATGTATGTAGAGAGGAAAAATGGAGGGCAAGAGCTACAGCAATGCACAAAGGATTTAATTTAATGCCGGGACTGCTGGTGGTGGTGTTGGGAAATAGGTCTGTATATGTTGTGGGGATGGTGGCCTGATTATTAAACATGGGTGCTATTAATATTATGTCAGAACTGGGTGGGGAAAATCGACATATTTATTACATGTGAATATTAATTTAATTGTAGGTCTTGTTTAGAGGGAAGGAGTAATTATTAAATCAAAAACTATACTGATTTAATGTTGGGCTAAATGAGGGGAGGGAGGCATGTGTTGTTCACTCACTGCTCAGCTTTCCAGGAGGTGAAAAGTAACCTCAGTATCTCTAGTATCTCTATCTTTCCAAACAGGGCCCCAACATTCCAGGATCCAGCAGCCGAGCTTAAGACACCAGGGAGTAAATGTATCAAGCTGAGAGTTTTCCAGTGGGTTTGAAAATCCAATCAGATTCTAGCTATCATTTATTTAGTACATACTACAAAATGATAGCTAGAATCTGATTGGTTGCTATAGGCAACATCTCCACTTTTCAAACCCGCCAGAAAACTCTCAGCTTGATACATTTACCCCCAGATGCAGCACCAGGTAGTCCAAGCGGCAAGAACATGTAGGAAAGAGCAGCACGGGTTTGGAGAGCAGTCTAGTGTTTGTAAAGGCTAGGCACTGCTGCTGGGAGGCAGAATCTACTCACGCAAATAGGGAGGAAGGGGTAGAGGGTGCAGTGTTCTCTCTTATCTAGAACACTAAAAAGTCTAGTTACAGCTCTGCTGCATACTATTGTTTTCATATTTGTCATTAGAAGCATGAGTCTGACTGGTCAGTTACCATCATGCTTGCTGAAGTACAGATTAGATTGACCTGACACTTTTTCAAATCCTGTGATTTAGAGAGGATATGGTTTCACAGGAGCATGACAATCTGAGGATACACTTTTATTTATTTTTTTACAATTCCTTAATTTATTTAGAAATATATATTAATATTAGTTGAGTATAAATTACAGCCACACAGATGTTGCTATTATTGTTTATAATGATTTGTTCTTACAAGCCTTTAAAGTAAAAAAAAATACGTTCAAAATGAGATCATATTTTTTAAGATATTTTGCAACTGCAAGTTTGTAAGTTTCTTCATATTCAACTTGATAATTTTTCGATGACTTTTCACTAATTGACTGGAGACACATTTTCCCTTACATTACTGCCAAACAGAATTAGGTTTCATCCATAAACGGAGGTAGTACAATGCCAAACTAGCAAGAGAAAGATAGATACTGCTTGCTTGGACTTACCAAGCAATAACTTCTGCTGAAGGATCTCTGACAAAGGATTAACCTGTATTTGAGAACTCAGAATCTATATAAAACATTGTCTTTGAAGAAAAAACAAGTCTGCTAGAGACAAAATGGCTCCATATTGCCAGCCGTTTAATATTAATAAAATCTTCAGAAAGATATTGTTACTTTTATTTGATATAACAATGAAATGTTTATAACACTGTTGTGTATAATTAAAATACAATATAGTGTTCAAGATTAATTCAAAATAGAACAAAATTGCTTAGTGGCTGAGGGTATGAGTCCAGGATGTGAACCAAATTAGATCCAAAATCCACAAATGTAGCCATATTGCGTTTGAGTGTGTGTTTTTACAAGTATCATTATCACTCATTAAAACCACAAGCTGGGTCAAGATTTATGGCCAATTTTTATACCTCTACTAATTAAAGTTTTGTGCAGGGGTGTACAGGCACTATTTATAAGTAACCACTACATATAAAAATGCTCAGAAACCTGTGACATAAATCACCCCATTTATGTTTCTAGTAATGACATGCAAGTGACTTTACCAGTACCCCAAATTTTAAAAGTAATATTTGATGCTGATCAGACCCCTCTGACTGCACAATGCTGCTCACAATAGGCCCTTAAAAATGTTCAGATCCAGGCCCATGTGACCTTGTCAATTATCTATGAAATGCCATTCATTATTTATTATTAATTGCATGAAACTTGTTTCTGTGTGTAAGTTACCCCTATTGTGTGGTATATATCTTAGTGGCATCATTATAATTTTTTTTATGTGAAACAATTTCTACGCAAATTATCATTATGATGTTTAATGCATCAAACATGTATAATTTGGTAGTAACGATGAACTGCTGAATTTGCAAGGTTAAAATAAAGAATATTTCATTGCTTTATGGCGTCTAGCGTGACCTCATGGGCCATCAACATTATTTCCCATGGGCTCAAGCCTGATGCTGATCACAAATATAGGTTATTTTATTATTAGCCCCAGTAAAAAAAAGATATTTAAGAGAGTCATAATTACAGACAGAACTGGGTTTGCTTTATTGAGCAGAGTACCATAGCTAAGGATTATTCTGTGTTTTAAAGTGACAGATCTGATAAACTAAGCAATGTATAGCTCCAGTTATTCATCTTAATTGCAAAATATATTGTCTGCCATTGGAGATTTAGACATTTTCAATCTGCAGCGAAATATTTGCCCTATTCCACCTTATTTGCGGAATTTTGCGCTTTCTCAAGTGGAACTTGGCAGTAAATGTTTCGTATGGAATTCCTCTTATGCTTTTCTGTGAAATGCAGTATTTACAAACACACACCAGAATGGCCATTCCATGGAAAAGAAAAGTAAAAGAGAAATTTGAAGATTATGCTGTTGGAACTTTGCACCTCTGCAAAATGTTTATTCTGCATCAAACTTTGATTTGCTGATCTATATCTGTCATGATGCGCCAATCACTTTCATAAACTGAAATACTCAACTTCAAGATGTTTTTCACCAAGTATATTAAAAATCTCAGATGACATAACAGAATCTAAAGCATATATATATAGTAAATTAAGCAATTGACCTGTATCATTCATAGAAACATATTCTTGTTATATTTAGCAGGCTTGAACTCAATAATGTTTTGCTTACAACCTCTCATTCTCAAATAGGATTTGTCATCTATACCAAAGTTAATAAGAAACATATCATTAAAGGATAACACCAAGATTAATAATCTAAAGACGTCCTCCTCCGGTTTATTTGCTCTAAAATTTGCATGAACAACAACTTTGGTTCTTCAGTTTATCTACTATCATGGAAAAGACATCTTGCAGTCTCTTCCCACTCAACAGAGAATATAATACACTTGTCATGTGTCAAAATCAAATCTAAAATTTTCCTCAGTAAATCAGATCTAAAGTAGTTGTTGCACTTCCCTATATTTTCTCAGCATGTTGTTTAAAAAATGCAGATATGTGTCTTAAGCTAGAACTTACTAACTTTGGTAGCAAGCACTCCAGGAGGGGGATCTGTCCTGGGGGCATGGCTAAGTGAATAGCGCCTTTATGCCCTGCCTCTCTGCTAAACGGCACAAATTTTGGCCTATTACAGCAGGGAGCGGTCCTAGGATGATACGTGTAGCCCCACCCCCACCCACTTCAACAATGAAGAGAGCAGGCTGCGGGAGGTTGACCTGGTCTTCCGGGAGACCGGGGGAATGCCCAAAAATTCGGAAGTCTCCCAGACATTCCATGAAGGTAGGTAACTGACTTACCAGCCAGGACTGAACTTTATGTTAGTCTAGTGACATACTTACGCATTGTGGGTAATTTACAGGTTACTGGTACCATGGAATTTTCCACTTTAAGATATTTACCTAAATGTTCTTCTATAACACCCCCAACTATTGCTTCATCTGCCAAATTAAAACATTTTGTATGTAATATTCCGCAAACGATCAATGTCCAGCTTCATTTATACATTTGAATAGTAATTTATTTGCTTGCTGTTTGTGCAATGCCATTCATACTGTTTTGCTTTATAAACTTATCAAAATAAATCACCATTGTAACAATGGTGGTTTATTTTCTATACGTTTGATATAAATGTAAAGAGTATCGAATGACCCCTAGCTCAGCGATCCCTTCAAAATGACCCTTAAAATACACTATGCCTTGTTGTATTTTACAAAAGTGGAGCAGTACAATGATATTTTTTGAAGCGTTATCTAGATCCTTAAAACTGAAAGTATCTGAAAATGCACTAGATACAAATTCACATTGTTTGCCTTGTCCACTGCTAAGGATATTGTTTATGTCCTCAACAATACATGTAAATATCCCTGGTGCTTAGTGTATTCCACAACATCACTGATAGAATACAAGATCTGTCCAATATAAAAAGGATTCATTTCTCTGTCACTTTGACATATTTTAGCTTAGTTTCTTCCTCCAAGTGTTAATACAAATGTAAATTGAAAATAGGGCTGGTACTGACATTTATATAGATCCAAGCATTTCAGAATATTTTTGCTACTATTAATCTGATTGATACAAGCAAGTAGTTGCAAAATATTGAGATACATGCCCTATCCAACTTGTGCCAAGTTTACACCTTCTAAAAGGTCATTAATGTACACTTAAGCATTACGAATACTTATGTCTGGTTAATTATTCCATATATGGGTATCTGACTGTGTGTAATGTATTATTGAACTGTCAGTAAGCTTCAGCAGGAACATACTTCTCTTTACATTTTACAATAAATACTGTTTGACATTACAAAATTCTGCAGTAGCTGCATCTTCTAAATGAGTCTCATGAGATGTACATAACAGAATGCAGCTCACAGGAGAAAAAAAAGTAAGGTGATAAATGAATTTGGTATCCAATGCCAAATTTTTTGTTTGCCAATTGCCTACATTTTTCCAACTACAAAAAGATGTATTATATCAGAAATAATAACATTTCACAATTTGCATAAATGCCGGGAAGGTGCAGAATTAGCAGAAACCAATCCATACATAATCGAGACATTTTATGGCCACTGCTTTCTTTCTTGGCAGGCGGTGGTGTTTATTGGAAACCTATATGCTAAAAAATGGATTTCTGTGTTTTTAATGACTCTTTAATATTTACCCCAAATTATTTATATGCAGTGGGTAAATCTGCACACATGAAAAGTCAATTAAAAAATTTGTGATAAAAAACTAAAAAACATTTAGCATCTGTAGAATACTTCTAAAATAAATGTTATTTATAGTGAAACATTAAATAAAAAGCCACTTTTGTTTAATAATAGAACCTGCATTTCAACCATAATAGTTTCTGAAAAAAGATTTTATGACAGGAATTTTCTCTACTGGACACCAAAGCTTATACACGGGTGGGTGCACACATATATTCCTAAAACACAAGAAGGAATATTTCTATATATTTGAATTCACTTTAATTATTTATATATATATATATATATATATATATATATATATATAGTGACAAAGAGGGTAACTTGCCACACCTCCCCTGCATAGTGACAGGTGAAATCTGGAGTCTGTAGGTACAGGCTGAGGACATGGTTAAATTCCTACTTATGCTACTATACAGCATACAGACACACAGGTGCACCACATGGGTGTAATTAGATTGCTATTTCCTTTACTGATTAATTAGTGCTTGGGAGGAGAATAAAAGTCTGCTTATTGCGGACGGAATAAACAAAACCAGTTAGTTGGCCAGTGACTAAGCAGAAGATGTTTGTCTAGACAGAGACAGTGTCGCAAGGATTTTGAATGGCTACAGGTATCATTACATGCTGAACAAACTGCTGTCCTTGCAATCATGACAATAAAATTGGACACTTTATTCAGCTATCCTGGTGTAAAGTGTCACATAAATACCAACCACATCAATATATATATTTTGGTGGCTGCCCAGGGCCATTTTTGCTTTTCTATTACATTTCATCCAAATCCATCCAATGTAAGGCCCAAAACAGGCCCTCTGGGTCGAAGTTCTGGCTAGCGTACACCGACATGAGGTACGACTGGGACCTGAACCCCCTAGTATGACTTCTGGGATCCAAGGTTACCAGTCTGTGAAGTTTTCATACAAATCCATCCAATGGAAGGCTCAGAACAGGCTCCCTGGGTCATAGTTCTGCCCAGAGGACACCAACGGGAGGTTCGACCAGGGCCCTAACCCCCTGAAACCTGGTCAGGATCCAACTGGACCAGCTTGCATTGGTTTCATCCTAATTGGTGCAGTGGTGTCCGAATGCATAACCGGTCAAACAAACCAAATCCATCCAGTGAAAGACCCAGAACAGGTTCCCTGGGTCAAAGTTCTGGTCAGCGTACACCAACGGGAAGTCCAGCCAGGACCTCAACCTCATAGTGTGTCTTCTGGGATCCAATGTTACCAGTCTGTGAAGTTTTTTTCCAAATCCATCCAGTGTAAGGCTCAGAACAGGCTCCCCAGGTCAAAGTTCTGGACAGCGCACAATGGGCGTTCCAACTGGGACCCTAACCTCCCTAAAACCTGGTCAGCATTCAACTAAACTACTTCGCATTGGTTTCATCCTAATCAGTGTCAAAGATATTTACCAACAAACAAACTTTTTCTTGTGTATATATATATATATATATATATATATATACCATTTTTCCTACTGCCTATCAAATTCCATTCACTTACATTTCAATAGGTTCACTTTTTAAATTCCAAACAATGTAACGGTACCTGCAGGACTATATACAGTGGTGGGATTCAGCCGGTTCTCACAGGTTCGCCAGAACTGATATCCAATTTTTGACTAGGTTCAGCGAACCGGTAACTACAGGCTGAGTCCAACCTTTTCATTGGTGGGGGGAGCAGGCCCTTTAAAAAAAAATAAAAAAATACTCACCTGTCCACGGCGTTGGCACTCCTCCTCCCTTCTCCGTCCGAACTGAATGCCGGGTGTGACGTTATCACGCCCGACGTTCAGAGAGGAGCGGTGCAGAGAGAAGTCGGCGTCAAGCAAGAAGACAAGAGAAGAAAGAAACCGTTAGAAAAGGTAAGTGAAGGAATGGAAGCAAGAGGGAGCAAAGGCAGCATGGCAGAGTGTAAAGGGGAGCAAAGGCAGCATGGCAGAGTATGAAGGGGGACCAAATGCAGCATGGCAGACTGTGAAGGGGAACAAAGGCAGCATGGCAGAGTGTGAAAGGGGGCAAAAGCAGCATGGTAGAGTGTGATGAAGAGGGGCATAACTGTGACATAATATAAACTGGGGGCATTACTGTGGCTTAATTTAAAATGGGGACACTACGGTGTGGCATAACATAACTCATTACTATTATTATCTTGATATTAGCAGCATAAAATAAGAAATATTTTATACACACACGCACACCTGGGTTTGACTAGATAAATGGCTCTTGATATTGATATCTTTTTGTATACTTTAAGCGGTCATTAAGACAGAGAACCGGTTGTTAATTTATTTGAATCCCACCACTGACTATATATATATTGTGACAGAGTCACTGGAATGAGGCTAAATGGCCAGTGGTATATGTCCCAGGCTTTCTGCTTTGTGTACGTTAAAACACCAGGTACAATGTGTAGGGATGTGGGAAAAGCTTACCAGAGAGTGTTTCCCTGCTGGAACAAAACATGGTAAGAGTCCCTGGTGATGTATGGACAAACGGAACGATGGACTCCATACATAAGGCCCCGTCCAGGTCTTATGGTCTGCCAGTCTCTAAGCAGACTGATCAGAAGTTGCTCCTGTGTGCTGCCTGGTAAAATTCAGCTAGAATTTGTAATCATTTTTGCAGTAGAGCAGGACTCTATGGATAATATAATCAAAAGCAGATTTAACATAGGATAGGCAAAGTACCTAGATGAAATGTAGCGTCTCAATAGTGATCAATGGTACTCGTGCAGCTACAAAACTTCACACAAGTTGGGTGTGGCCTGTTTCTGTGCAAAACCAAAGAGCAAGATTTTAAAAAGAAAAGTTTATTGGAAAAAATGCTGGTTATTGTAGTATCACACATCCTAGATCAAATTAAATGTTTTTCTATAAAGAAAGTGCATTATTTATATGAAGATAAAATTGATTGCTTTTCAAGCTACATTGGACAAGAAAAAGCAGAAGGTTATGATTTTAAAACCAGAAAGATTGCATATAAATCTACAGAGTCTCAAGATGGACAGAAAAATTTAAAGGGCCAGGTATTTATTTATTTTGGGGTTTGGGAAAAAGACTGTTACAGTGCCCTAGCATGCAGGATTTGGGCAAGGCATTTCAGCAGTTAGTTATTGAGGAGTCCTGGAGGCCACAGCAACGAGACCATGAAGCCCTCCGTACAATGGTGAGCTCTGTTGAAGAGGTAGCACTCAATGTCCCTTTTAGTGAGGAAGGAAAGGCTCCAGAGCAAGTCATAGAAATGCTCAGATGTGCTGAAACAAGATTTGAAGTTGCACAAGTGAAATGTTTAAAATACCAACAGCATATAGATCACACGGGGAGAGAAATAAATGAGCTACAAGATAGTTTGAATAAAGAGCGTGAAAAAGTTCTGGTAACTGCAAAGACAGTGGCCCAACATAAAGAGATACTAGGTCATGACCTACAACAACTTCAATCTAAGATACAAAAACTCGAAGCAAATATATTACCGTTGCAAGAAGCAAACTCTGAGCTCGGTAAGAAAAAAGATGTTGCTAGGGGAAAAGAATTTACTTGAGGAAGATGTAAAAAGTTGGAGGACCACAACACAACAGCTCACTGAAGATATTGGAGAGTTGAAAACTGATATTGCAAGGCTGAATGAAGCCCAAAATATAAGTCAAAGTTAATATCAAAGTGTAAAGGAAGAAGTAATAAAACTGAGGAATGAAAATGAAAATCTGCAGAAAGAACTTGATGCCAAGGTCACAGATATGCAAGAGAAAATTAAGACCGCAAGCCAGGCTGAAAACGTTGGAAAGCGATACAAAATTCAGTATGAAGAGTTAAAGATTCAGTATGATAAGCTTGTTGCCAAGACCTTCTCAGCTCAGGCAGCACAATCAGAAGAGCGAGCTTCTCAAATAGAAGTACAAGAGTTAAGAGATTCTAGTGCCCAGGCTGAAACTGAGATATCAGCACTGGAAAGCCAACAAAGGTCTATAGATGGAAAAGAAAATGAACTTAAACAGGAACAAACCTCCCTAATTCAGTCAGAGCTGTGGAGCTCTTTCCCTGCTCATAAAGTGAAGGACAAAGAGATTAGGAAACTAGTGCTTGATGAGAAAACAGACCTGTGCTGGAGAAAATGTAAATCTGCTCATAAGGAAGTCATTAATCCTGTTCTCGACTTGTTAAAGAAGGAGGAATCTGCACAAGACCAAAAAAACGTTTATCTGTCAATAGCGGAAAGCACCCAGAAGGTAGGACTGGATGTTATGCAACTGGAGAGGAAGGTTCTGCAGAAACAAGTTCATTGACCAAGAAAGATGCTACTAAGGTTGCCAAGCCGGCCTCTGAACCTCTTGACACTACAACAGCACAGATAGCTTCTCATAACTTGCCTGCAGTATGCTGCACACCACAGGTAGCAGAGCCAGTTAGTAATGTTCTCCAAAAGAGGGTGCAGACTGTGGATGTTGCCACCTGTCCCGCGATCCTCTCCTCTTCCGGGTCTCGGCAGCACTGTCATATGACCATGCAGGGTGGGGAATTTAAAAGATGCAACTACAAAAACCCTGCTCAGTGTACCAGACCTGCTTGCTGACTTTCCAGGCTCTCTGCTCCAGTGTATCAGACCCAGGCTTGCTGATCACGTTTATCTCTCTGCTACAGTGTACCAGACCCAGGCTTGCTGACCATGCTATCTTTCCGCTCCAGTGTACCAGACCCAGGCTTGCTGACCCAGTATCTCTCCGCTCCAGTGTACCAGACCCAGGCTTGCTGACCACAAATATCTCTCCACTCCAGTGTACCAGACCCAGGCTTGTTTACCACGCATATACCGTATCCAGTGTACCAGACCTCGGCTATTCCTGACTACTGCATTCCTGTATTCTGATCCGGCTATCCTGACCACAGAGGGGTTTACATTATCTTCCGGTTTTAGTGTGATCGTGAGCTACCTCCCACATCCTTACCTCTAGAGGCAGACCAGTGGACCACGACCTGCGACCCTCTGCAGCGAAGGCCATCTCGCCTTGCGACGGTTCTTGGTCGTTAGACTCCGCACCACTGGCCGGCCAGTGCTGATCTAGAGTAAGGCAAGTACTCCATATTTTATTACCTACATTACTGCATCATTACATAACTGTTACAAGCAGTTGAAGGGGCTGAAAAGTCAGCCGCATTAAGAAGCTGAGTTCCAGTCCTCGTCTATTGCTCCACAGACAAAGTGTGTGGCGACAGAGAATCTAATGAGTACACCCCACCAGGCCCTAGTTCGGAAACGGCGATCTGCAGTGGATTCTGATAAGACTGTTCCAGGGGAAAACAGTTCTGGGAGGTGGAATGAACTGAAATATATAGAAACTGTAGGACCAGAACCTGAGATTGACCTGTTATGCTAAGAAGGTACCGGCCTCATACGAGATGTGATAGAAATGTGATTAGCTGTTTTAGATTCGGTGGCTTAGGCCATATTGCTGTTAATTGTTCACGTACCTTTGAATCTCTGCAATGTGATAATGTTTCCATACATCGCAGAGTATCTTTAAGTGCCCAGCTAGCCTGTACTGCAGACCAACAGGCTGAGCCAGACCAACTAATTTGTGAAATTATTTTAGAAGGTAAAGGGACAAAGTTTCTGCTAGATTCTGGCAGTCCAGTTTTGCTTGTAAAAGCAGAGTTGGCGGGTCCCTTAAAGCATCAAGGAAATACTGTTGGGGTAACCTGCATACACTGCGAAACTATGCGCTATGTTACCACTGATGTACACATAGAAACACAGTGTGGTCATATGGTAGTCACAGTGGGATTAGTTCCTGGTTTAATGTATGATGCAATATTGGGGAGAGATTAGGCGTGTTCCCCAAGTCAGAAGTGCTCCTTTTATTAAATGTGGTTGGTGAGTTAGGAAGTGACAAGGGCAGCAGTGGAGCACAGGATGTGGTATCTCCTGCTAAAGTAGGAAATAAGGTTGAACTTAACTGTGTGCTTGGGGTTAAAGTAAAGAAAGATGTTTTTGCCTTAGAGCAGTTAAAAAACTCCACCTTGGTAAGTGCCCGAGAAAGTGTGGAGATTATTAATGGGAAGCCAGTAGAACCTGGTAAAAGGTTGTCATACCCTTACATGACAATAAGCCAGGGGTTATTGTGTCAGATGATTAAAGGAGGAAAAGACATTTTGGAACGATTGGTAGTTCCTAAACTATATAGAAGATTGTTGTTAGACTGGGGTTATGGTTTCATAACTGCTAAGCATCTAGGGGTAGTAAAAACCTCAGATAGAATTTTACAGCAGTTTTTCTGGCCAGGAATTTGAAAAGATGTATTTGACTATTGTGCGTCCTGCCATGAATGTCAGTGCCATACTCCCAGACTTTGTTGTAGGGGTCCGATTGTCACACTACCCTTTGTTAAGGTATGTCCATAAGGCAGAAGAAAGCCAGAACAGGTCTGCTGTGAAAAGTGTGTAAAACCATGGAAAAACAGAGCGACTCTGTCAACTATTCTGGTCTCTCCAGTAAATACTATTCCTTTGGGTTTGAAAGGAGCTGTATCCAATACCCTCGCACCCAGTGTATAGCATGAGGCTAAAATGTTTTTGAGCAGAAATACACGGGTGTTTAAGGATTATAAGTGGTAGCCCATGGGTCAAAACAAAGGGGGGGAATATGTGACATAGTCAGTGGAATAAGTGGAATGAGGGTAAATGGCAGAGGTATATGTCCTAGGCTTTCTGCTTTGTGTACATTAAAACACCTGGGAGAATGAATAGGTATGTGGGAAAAGCTTCCAAGAGAATGTTTCCCTGCTGTAACAAAACATGGTAAGCGCCCTGGTATTTATGTATGGAGAAAAAAAAGGGTGGGCTGCATACATAAAGCCCAGTCTGGTCTTCTGGTTTGCCAGTTTCTAAGCAGGCTTATCAGAAGTTGAACTTGTGTGATACCTGTTAAAATCTGCTAGAATGTGCAATCATTCTTTCAGACCTGGGGGGAGGAGGTTAGTTACTCTTTTAATCTTAAGAAGTTATCTGAGAACGAGAAAGGTATTCAATTAAAAAATGTCCGAAAAAGAATTAAAATGGTAATAGTAATTATTTTTTTGTTATGGCATTATCGGTTAAATAATTAAACCCTTAGAACATGCTTCACAAGGTCTTTGTCTATAGCAGCTTCCTTTCCAAGCAACAAAATATACTCAGTTGACCCAATGGTAGTAGGGGCCTCATATTAAGTCTAGATATTGCTAAGTTAAGTGGACAGGACATTGAAGGAGGCAGATGGTGACTTTATGAATATGAGAAACAGACAAAAGTCATAAAGGGAGATGGCAGGCAAGGACAAGGTCCAATAATCAGGTCCAGGTCAGGGCAGGCAAAGGTTAATAGCAAATCCAAAAACAAGCTGAGGACAGGACACATATGCAGAGTCCAATACACCATTCCTGTCACAACACAAGACACAAGATATTCAGACACAGAACACAGACTAAAATATCACCAGCACAGGTTGTAGAAATGAGCAGGTTTAATAAGGATGGGAGATCAATGAGAGAAAGAGGGCACTTAGCAGGGCATAATATAAAACACCTGAAATAATGATCAGACACTGCCAGGCAACTGCTTTTGACTGGCAACTGGATAGTCACCTGCAGCAGAGATGGCAACTGCCACTGGCGAATAGCTGCAGGTCTCCATTTACCATTACCAGGCAAGTGGCTCAGCAGACTGTGGTGCCTACAGCTATTGCTAACATAATTAGTGTATTTTAAGACTTTGTTTTCTTCCAGTTTAAGAATATTAGTGAAATGCTTTGCTAAGCAGAATACTTTTCAAATGGTCCTAATCAATGGAATATGAAAATTACGCAAAGATTCTACTTTTGGCCCACTTTCATCATCTATTTTTTTTTATTTTACTGTTGACCCTCTTTCATCTGAAATCTGTCTCTCAGGAGAAGAGAAACACATTGGATGCTACATTTAAGTGGGCTATCTGTCCTTTATTTCAAAGGACAGACTCAGATCAGTTTACAAATGTGAACCCTTATGCTATAAATGTGTTATTAGGCTATGTGTTTGTGTGCATTATATTCTTTCCAATCTAGCAGTAATATTTAGTAAGAAAATCAGTAATAACCTTCAACACTAATAGAAGGTAAATTTGTTTCCACTCTATTAAATAATTAAAGTTGAAACAAGGGTCCTAGAACAGATTTTGTTAATTCATTATTTCAAATTGAACCAATTACCAGTGATATTTGATCACTTACATAGGCATTTACCATATATATATATATATATATATATATATATATATATATATATATATATTCACATCTTTTGAAGTACATGCTATTCGCATTTTTAATCCATTCTCTCTACGTGTTGCGGTGATCTATCGTCTCCCTGGAGCACACCAACAATTTATTGAGGATTTTTCTGCATGGCTCCCTCACTTCTTATCTTCAGATATCCCTACCATCATCATGGGTGATTTTAACATCCCCATTGATAACCCACCTTCCAAAGCTGCTTCCAAACTACTCTCTCTAACCTCCTCACTTGACCTCTCGCAGTGGATTGAATCATCTACTCATCATGATGGCCATTGCCTTGATCTTGTTTTCTCTAGACTATGCTCACTTTCTAACTTTCTTAACACACCCTTCCCCCTCACGGATCATCACTTTATCAGCTACACGCTCACCCCCAGTGCTGTAACCTCTCTACTGTCTATCTCTACCAAGCCCCCTTATACCCGGCAGAAATCTTAATTCTATTAATATTCAACAATTTTCCACCTCTCTCCAATACCTTCTCTCCCCTATCTCTACATTCTCCTCCCCTGAGATGGCATTACCTCATTTTCACCAAGCCTTAGCAACAGCCATTGATCAAGTGGCTCCAGCGACACTACATACTACACATCGACTTCGATGTCAGCCGTGGCACACTACAGCAATGCGAAATCTCGAAATCTTCAAAAACTTTCCCGTAAGCAGAATGTCACTGGCGTAAAACTCGCACCTCTTATGACTTCTTCATATATACTTATATCTACCGCTCCTATCGAAATGCTCTGGACACTGCAAAACAAACATACTTCCAATCTCTTATCTATGCTCAGGCTTTCAACCCCAAACGCCTTTTTAAGATATTTAAAGCTCTTCTCAATCCTCCCACCCCAAACCCTCCGTCCACTATCAGTACCCAGGATCTTGCTTCCTATTTCAAGGACAAGATTGATAAGATCAGACTAGAATTGGTATCCTCTTCCTTGACAAGCAATTGGTTCAATTCCTTCCCACCAAACTCTGACATACTCTCTTCATTTGACCCCACAAATGAAGAGGAAATTTCTACTCTCTTCTTATCCTCCTATTCTACCTCCTGTCCTCTTGATCGTATCCCCTCGTAAATTGTTAGATCCCTGTCTCCTGTGCTCATCTCACCTCTAACTAAAATCTGTAATCTCTCGCTCTCTACTGGCATCTTTCCGTCACTATACAAGCATGCAGTGATTACTCCTATTCTAAAAAAACAAGATTCCGACCCAAACTCTCTATCAAATTACCGTCCCATCTCTCAGCTGCCGTGCTCCTCCAAACTTCTAGAGAGACTTGCCTACACTCGCCTCACACGCTTCCTTTCCGCAAATAACCTGTTGGATCCTCTTCAGTCTGGCTTTCGTTCTCAACACTCCACAGAGACTGCGTTGACTAAGGTTGTCAATGATCTGATCACTGCTAAAATTGAACACCATTACTCTCTCCTAATTCTTCTGGATCTCTCGGCTGCATTTGACACCGTTGAACACTCTCTTCTCATACAAAAACTGCAATCCCTAATGCTTCAAGACACTGTTCTTTCCTGGTTCCCATCCTACCTTTCTAATCACTCTTTCACTGTTTATTTCTCTGGGGCCACCTCTGCTCCTCTTCCTTTATCAGTTGGAGTACCGCAAGGCTCAGTGCTAGGTCCTCTGCTGTTCTCTATCTATACTGCTTCTCCTGGAAATCTAATAAGTTCCTTTGGATTTCAGTATCATCTCTATGCGGATGATACCCAAATTTATTTATCCTCTCCTGATCTCTCGACATCTGTGTTGTCCCGTGTAACTGACTGTCTTTCTGCCATTTCATCTTGGATGTCCTCTCGCCAACTCAAACTTAATCTTTCTAAAACAGAGTTAATAATATTCCCACCCACCAACAAGAGCATACCTGACATTTCTATCTCTGTTGATAACATGACCATAAATACCACCCCACAAGCTCGCTGCCTAGGTTTAATGCTTGACTCACACCTATTCTTTGTTCCCCACATTGACTCTATATCTAAATCATGTTACATACATCTCAAAAACATTTCCAGAATTCACACATATCTCACACAAGATACTGCAAAAACCTTAATTCATGCACTTATCATCTCCCGCATTGACTATAGCAATTCCCTCCTTACTTGCCTTCCCAAAAACAGACTCAAACCCCTACAATCTATTTTGCATGCTGCGGCAAGATTGATTTTCCATGCAAATCGTTATTCCTCTGTTAAATCACTCTGTATGTCTCTACACTGGTTGCCGGTTTTCTACCGAATCCAATATAAAATACTCTTACTAACCTACAAGGCCATCAACAAAGCTGCACCAACATACATCTCCTCTCTTGTCACAAAATATGTCCCAACTCGGCAACTCCGTTCTGCACAAGATCTGCGTCTCTCATCCACACTCATTACATCCTCCCATTCCCGGTTACAGGACTTTTTCCGGGCTGCACCCACTCTATGGAATGCTCTCCCTCCCACAATAAGACTTTCCTCTAGTCTACAAGCTTTCAAGCGTTCTCTGATAACCCACCTCTTCAGACAAGCTTATAATATTCCTCAACCACCCTCTTAACCTCACTACACTACCCTATTACCACCTGTTATACAACTACCCCTTGACCAACATTGTTGTGTGACAGGATCATTTAGCTTATGAGTCACTTTTACCTTTGCAGTCTGGCTGGGCCGACTGCAAATGTAGACTTAACCTCATGTGTCAAACTCCCACTGTCCGATAGATTGTAAGCTTGCGAGCAGGGCCTTCTCACCTCTTTGTCTGTTTTACCCAGTTTGTTTATTAGTTTACTATGTTTGTCCCCAATTGCAAAGCGCTACGGAATATGTTGGTGCTATATAAATAAATGATGATGATGATATATATATATATATATATATATATATATATATATATATATATATATATATATATATGTGTGTGTGATAAGCCAACTATAATCCTGCTTTGGCTTGTTTAAATAGGTATTGTAGTCACTATGATCACAAGACAAGACATTATGAAACCCTTCAATTGTCGAAATGCTTTATCTGTATTTATTTTCTGGAAATGATTGTATTTGAGCATGTACAATAATATGTGAGACTAACTAATACTATATAAACTGTGCAAAGCACCCCTTAGCCAGAATTCCAAGGGTAAGACTCTGTCTGTTATCAATAAATGCATCAATATTTAAGAATCTGGGGCCTGATTCATTAAGGATCTTAACTTCAGAAACTTCTTATTTCAGTCTCCTGGACAAAAACATGTTACAATGCAAGGGATGCAAATTAGTATTCTGTTTTGCACATAAGTTAAATACTGACTGTTTTTTCATGTAGCACACAAATACTTGATAGCTTATTTGTACACTGAAATTTAAAGTTGATATTTGTGTGTTACATGAAAAAACAGTCAGTATTTAACAAACAGAAAACTAATTTGCATTGTAACATGGTTTTGTCCAGGAGACTAAAATAAGAAGTTTCTGAAGTTAAGATCCTTAATGAATCAGGCCCCTGTTTATTTAGACAACATTTTAATGGTGATGAGGCTGGGATTCAGGGTTCTTTGAGACACATGCCATACAGAATAAGTTGGCTAGACATTTAAATAACAGGACAAAAAAAGACACCAGGTAAGATGTTCTTACTAGTTGGTCACAAATGTCTAGATGTGAAATGCAATCTATGACATAATGTTAGATGTATTGACGACAAATCAAAGCACAGTGGCTAAGTGGTTAGCACTTCTGCCTCACAGTGCTGGGTCATGAGTTCAATTCCCAACCATGGCCTTATCTGTATGGAGTTTGTATGTTCTCCCCGTGTTTGCGTGGGTTTCCTTCGGGTGCTCAGGTTTCCTCCCACACTCCAAAAACATACTAGTAGGTTAATTGGCTGCTATCAAAATTGACCCTAGTCTCTCTCTCCCTCTCTGTCTGCCTGTGTGTGTGTATGTTAGGGAATTTAGACTGTAAGCTCCAATGGGGCAGGGACTGATGTAAATGAGTTCTCTGTACAGCGCTGCGGAATCAGTGGCGCTATATAAATAAATGGTAATGATGATGATGATGATGAAGGGAGGAGGTGTACAGCAAGAAGATCAAAGGTCTGAGGGCAGAGAGGGGAGGAAGGTTAAAACAGAGAAGGAGTGGTTGGTCAGTTAAGAAGTGAACCAGCAGAGGATGGTGCCATGAAGGCCATGGGAGTGAAGGGTGTGCAGGTGAATAAGGAGGTCCACTGTGTCAAAAGCAGCAGAGAGGTCCAGGGTGATGAGCAAGAAGTGACCCTTGGCACAAAGAAGATCATTGGTGATTTTGTTGAATGCGGTCTCTGTGGAGGGAAGGGGACAAAAGCCAGATTGGAATTGGAGCAGGTCAAAAGAGAGATTTGCTCTAATAATTTAGAAATTAATACAAGGAGATAAATTCGTCAGTAATTAGAAACATAGGCTAGGCCAAGAGAGGGATTTTTGAGGATGGGACAAGAGTATATTTAAAGGATGAGGGGAAGATGTCTGTAATATGTTGGTGCGTACATCCAAGAGAATTAAAATAATTAAGTGTATTGCTTGCAGAACCATTAACCAAACTTTCTAGCTAGTCTCTGCTAACACACATAATTCCAGATTTTGAAGAATGGTAACTGTTCCATTACCCAAAAGTCAGTATGGAAGAATATAATAACTGTTGTCTTGGGAATCTCCCATCAACAGTAAGGAAATTAATGGAATGATACGAACAATTGAATGGTGATGTTATATTATTGACAGCACAGGAAAGGGATCTTGGAGTTATAGTTGCAGATGATATGACGGTAAGCAGCACAGTCAAACAGTGGGAAAAGGCAGTGGAATACTGTTCTATAATAAATTAGTATTAGTAGGAATAGGAAGAATTTGTAATATTAGTAGAAATTAGTAGCAGTAATAGAGAGGTTATATTGCCACTTCATAGGTAAGACCTCCTCTTGAGTACTGGAGACATTTCTCAAGGCTCCAAAATAATAATAATTCAATAGAAAAGAAAATCATACAAGGTCTTCTAAAATGGTGCATTAGCTGCATAACAAAACATCCAAAAATACCTCAAAAACTGAAAATGTAGGAAATAAAAGGACATAAAGCACATGCTGGAAACATTTGAATACATCAAAATAATTATTAGATTTCAGGAAAGCAGTATTTTTAAAAATGAGAGGATATCAATTTTAAATTGAAGTGCGGATAACAAAAGGAAGAACTTTCTTACAGAGAGGGTGGTAGATCAACAGTTGTGGTGGAACCTCACACAGTAAAAAAATTCAGAACCTCATGGGGCAAAAAAATTGTTGTTAGAAAAGACCCCCCAAAAAGAAAATAACAAATTAACTTCCCCATAAAAAATAACAAAATATATAGACTGGTAGGTTCTTTTCTGCTATGAAATGCGGTTTCTATGTTACATTTAAAAAATAATAGCAAACAATAGGCTTATTTTAGGGAATGGAGCTGTTACTGAGGACATTTCACATACTGAACTGTACACCACACAACCGTTTCCATATTAATAGAGAAGGACAGTTCAAATATTTCATTATTTCATTGTGTTATGAATTTAAGTTCATCCAAAAGACAACATTTCAACAGCCACATATCCCCATATCTCTTTAATAGTGTCTGTAAAAAAAAAAAAAAATCTAATCACATTATTTCTACATTCATTATTTCAATTTATTAACATTAATTAGCAGACCAAACATTTTGTAATATTATTTTTCCAGGATAGAAACATGAAAAAAACATCACACTTAATAATTGGTTTCACACTGCACACATGCCATATTCTCTCACAGGAAAGCAGATCACCAAAATAAAAAATTATTCCTTCCTGTAATTACAGTATAATTTGACTCATTCAAGATATAGAATTCAAAGTTTCAAAACAAATGTTAAAAATTTGACCTGGCTTGGTGTTAGTGGGTGTCCATCTTTTTAGAGCTTACATTTTGGACACATATGCATCCAAGTCTGTATGAGGCTCTAAATATTTAATACATATACAAATCACCAATTGTGCCAGTACAATATCACTAAACATTGCATTTTGAAGTGTTCTAAGTGTTTTGATTTTTATTTGCATCATAAGTGCTATTTATATTTCTAATGTAAATGTGACTAAATATATTTTGGCAGTAAAGGTAGGGTTATGACCAAGAAAAGAGTGTCAAAGAAAATTGAATCTCCAGTAAGGATATCAGCACAAACAATGTCAACTTAATTGAATAGAATAGTTCATGCACAGTATAACTGCTTTTTATGTTAATGGAATGCTATCAGCACATAAATATTCAACAGGTCCCCTTATTAGACAGAATACAATAGATTTTTGCTGTTGACATTTGCTCAAAGTATTTCCTGATCAGAATGATGCATTATTTCTATTAGGAACTGACATGTCATGTTGGCCATGTAATACATTTTAAATAAGAAGCAACTGTAAAACAAATCATGGACTGTATCCTATTGGAGCCATATATTAAAAATGGTGTAAGGTGAAAGTCTGTACAGTATTTAATAAGCCAAAGGACCACTTTAAAGTATAGTGCATCAAGATGACACTGGTACTCTTAGTTTAGGACTTACAATATAGCTTATTTTTAACCTCTTGGTAGTATTTTCCTACTTAAATCTTGCCAGAAATCTCAACAAACACATCATCATGGGCACAAACACAAGACTCTGAATTCATAGGGGAAGATTCAATTAGCACATTTTTACTGTTACTACAGTAAATTCTCTGCTGATTTTTTCTTACAGAGAAGTCTTGTACAAATTCGGCGGCCATGATCTTCTGAGGAACATTGCGGCTAATTGAATCTCTCCCATAGAGTAAATATCTCAGGTTATTTCAATATTTTGCTGATCATAAATTTGGGTTCTCTCTTGTTCAGGTACCACCCATAGGGAAATTGCTTCTTTCTGACATTTTTTTATGTCTCAGTTTGGCACTCTTTTGTGTGCTTTACAAAACTCAAGGTCAAGACCACCTATCCCTGGATAAAAATTCCACAGCATATAAAGTATAAAAGAGAAATCTGTACAGTATAAATAAAAAGTGGATTCTGGGCCTCCTGCCAAAGTGAGAGATACCTTAGTTTCATGAAAGAAAATAATACAATAAATATAGCAAAACAGAGACATGATCATTTCTCATTTTGTAATTTAAATATTTACAATTACTATGACAGTTGCCATATTGGTTCATTAATATGCATGCTGAGCTTCTAGAATGAAAGCTATGTCAGCATAGCATGCCTTGGAGGCAACATATGCCTGCATACTGTAGGAGATGGCTTCATCGGATGAATTGAATAAATTGGTCTACTGTATATGATGATGAAATGCATAAAAAAAAATTCAATCTCTGCCCACCAAATATTTCCCAGACTTGGCATGATTCATATGAAACTTAATGGACAAAACTACTCGGTGCAGAGTCAGATCAATTACTGTGAAGCTAATGAAAAAGAGGCAATCACAATAATCACAATCACATCACCATAACCTTATAAAAGTAACCTGTAACCACATAAACCCTACATAAACACGTGTATGTAGGTGACACGATTTCCAGTGACCCTTAACTGAGTCTAAACCCTTGCAGAGCTCTGTCAATTGAGTGTAACTTTCACATAAGTATTCCAATTTTACTAGTGGTTGGCAGCATTCATGATTGTGGATGTCCAGACAAGGGAGGGGTTTCTTCACTGTCCAAATGAATGTATATTAACTGATTATGAAATGGATTTTCAACTGAAATAACTCTTCCAGCATTACCTCCTTCACTCTTCTGTTTGCTTCTATATATGGTCCAGCACTCCAGCACAAAACAAACAGTATATAAATCACTATGTGTCATCATATATATAAGTAGGAAATTATGTGCGCAATATAGCTATATTGGGATAAACTCATCTGCCAATATAAAGGCATCTCCTGTAGGTGAGACCATAGTCTGTGTAAATGTTCCCAGGATGTCATAGTTAACACCTTACAAACTATGAAGTACTTATGAGGGGAGATGGCTGACACCCAACAAATTAGAAATTAGTGAAACAAAGGTCTACTATTTAAAATAAAACAAATGTTTACAAGTGAATAATATCATTTGAAAAATGACACTCAGGAAGGTTGTAATTTTGACATTGTGAGTACACTTGTTGTTATTATTTGTGGCATGAAATGTTTGGAATTTTAGTTTAACAATGAGTATTTGTGACAGGCTGGACCTCTCTCTGTCACCCTGTCCATTGCTGCTGGGGATCGTCTGGGCTTGCCTTGCCACTGTCCCCTTTCTTTATCCCAAATTGTGCCCCACTAAATGCAGCAAGAGTGACTTGCTGCTGCCAATTCTAGGTTCCTTCGCCAGCACCTAGAACCGGTCTGGGTAACTTTTTCGACTAGTGTACCCCCTCGCTGGGCACCTGGGCTGATACCCATGACTTCTTACTTTAGATTAGGGTTACTGTGGATGGTTCCCTCTGGCCTATCATGCAAGCCAGAGCTACAATGTAGTGGGCAGAGCGTTTATATTGGAATGCTGGGTTCCATCCTTAGAACAGCCGGATAATGGATTTGATTGGTCTAATCTATAGGTCACATGGATTGCCGCTGGTAAGTAGGCCTCAAAGCAGGATCTTGAAGCAGTGATGTTTATTAGCTCAAATGTCCTAATATGGACAGTTACACTAGTTTGTGGTACTAGTGATCTTCAGAAGGTACAGATGGTATACTACTACTATATTACATGGTCAAACAGTGTGCATTTTATACAGATTTACACAGATACTTTGGCAGAAGGTAATCCAACCTCCTGCCCATCTAACATACATCAGCCTGTAGCGGTTTAACACCTTTTTACATTGCTGCTAGTGGCACCACAAAGTCTGGGGTTTTATATTGAATGTCTACCACCAGGAAATAGCATTTCTCTAATCTTGCTTTTAACAGAATTTAACTTGCAAAATTCACATTAATCTGTGATCACTTTCATCCTGAGTCTTACGAACATAGGAAGTCTACCAGCAAGTCTAATTATCCCCTCCTGTGCTTTCAGGCTCAACAGACATGTTGGTCACTCAGCGATGAAAAGGTCTAATTAACATCAAATTACCTGTCTCCAGACAGTTGCAAAAACACATCCCTTTCACACATATGCCTACTTGGTGTTTACTCTAGAAAATTTACAAAACCCAAACAAGACATACTGTCTCAGAAATCAATACATTTCCATACAAAACACATACCAATATAAAAAGTTTTGCAATTATATAAATTGGCACCTGCACCACTAATTGAAATAAATTTCTACAATAAATTATTTCTATGTATTCCAGACACAGTATTGTTTACAATATATTTGTTTTATTTAATGAGGAATTATACTAGATTTATTTGAAGATAGTGAACAGATGGTTGAATATAGTGGGACGCTCACTTTAAACAGTTTCACTGTTATATTTTCATACATTGCTGACTATATTATTCAGTGCGCAGATTTGTCAGTGTACACAGTTTATATCTTTATAGTATATTGCAATGGGTATGTAATATACATTATACAAAGAGGAGCAGTTTTTTTACTTACCTTTTTTAATTTTTCATATAAGGCAAGCTTTCAGCTGCCTGTTTTTCACTGAAATGTCCACAGGAGGTGTGGTTATAAAAGATCAGAGTACACTTTATCCTTAAGGAACAGAAAACTGCATGCCTTGTAAATGTCTGTTTTTCATTCGAATAAATACATTTTCATTACAGATTATTGAAATACACTTTGGGCCTGATTCATCAAGGCACATATCTACTGATTTAATGCAAAATCAAACTGTGCATGCCTAGAACCAGACTATACTCCAGTAAGCGCAGGCCTGTCCACTGCATCCTTGTATGCAAAGAACACTTGCTACAGCCTAATATTTTTTGGGAGTGAATGGGCAGGGGTGGGCTAGCCCGCGGGGCACCCCCAGGCTGGCCCAGGGGTGCATCCCGGGCTAGCCCGCCACTGCCCATTGTATGTGTGTGAGTAAAGGGCCAGTGTATTGTGTGTGTAATGCTATTTTATTTGTGTTGTGATGATGGGGCAATTTAATTTAACAGTGGGGCCTATGAAGTTAAGATGGGGTGATTGGACCTTTAATTTAATGCTGGGGTGGTTTGGGATCTATTAATTGAATGTGGCGCTGTTTAGGGAAAAGTAATTATGAATTATTTAATGCCTGGGATGGTTGTGGGAAATGGTTATATTTATTAAATGTAAATGCTATTTAATTTATTGCTGGGGCTGTTTGAAGGGAGGGAAATAGGTTTATTTATTAATTGGGAATACTATTAATTTAATGTCAGGGTTAGTTGGAGAGAAGTAGGTCTATTTATCAAATGTGAATAGTATTACTGGTTGGAGTTTTCTAAATTCAGGTATCCATTTTTCTTCTCCAAATAGGGCCTCCAATATTCCCGGATCCAGACAAGCGGCAAATGAGTTAAAGAAACCAGCAACAACACGTGACAGTGATAAGTATTATTCTTTGTAAACTAAGTTAATGTCTTTTTACAATCACTAATACAGGGGCAGAATGGGCTGGGGGGCAGGGGGGCACATGCCCACTGGGCCAGACAGACAAAGTTTGTTTTGGGCAGGTCTCCTTCTTGGTGGCTGGTCCCCCTCCGGGAGCAGACACCTGTCTTCATTGGCCGCGGATCTGTAGATAATGCCAGGGATGGTTGTGGAAAATGGTTATATTTGGTAAACATAAATGCTATTCAATTTATTGCTGGGGCTGTTTGGAGGGAAATAGACTTATACTGTATATTAAATGGGAATATTATTTATTTAATGTTGGGGCTGATTGGAGGGAAATAGATCTATTTATTTAATGTATTTGCTATTAATTTAATGTCAAGGTTGTTAAGAAGGAAAAAGATCTATTTAGCAAATGTGAATTTTATTATTTTAATGTTGAGGCTGGTTGGAGTTCTAAATTTCATGTACCCATTTTTTTCCAAATAGGGCATCCAACATTCCAGGATCCAGACAAACTGCAACTGAGCTAAAGAAACCAGCAAGCACAAGTGACAGTGATAAGAACAGGTAGGAGAGAGCAGGACAGTCTGCCAAATGTCCTGAATCTGGTGGGGCAGTCCCAAATTTGGGTGACTGTCTCGCTTAGGACAGTTGGGAGGTATGTCCCGCTTCACCGTGTACTGCTCGTGAAGGCAGAACTGTGTGCACCTAACAGTAGTGCACACAGCAGTGCCTGTGTATTTGTCTAAAATGATAACCATGCTACATCATAGGGGGTTACCCCTATAAAGTGCCCAGGCCCCCCAGAGCCTTAATCCAGCTCTGGGCCTGGGCATAAAACATATATATGGATTAAGCAACACTAAAATAGCCTCTTTTTATATAGATAAATATATATTGTACCAAAAACAACCCATTAAGGATGGGCCGCTACTTATGGGCCACAAGTTAAATAGAGAAAGTATTTAACTTGTGTGCAAAATAAAAAACTAATTTGCACCCCTTGCATTGTAGCATGGTTTTCTCCAGGAGAAATTTCCTGTTTTTTCATGTAGCACACAAATATCAACTATAAATTTCAGTGTACAAATAAGCTATCAAGTATTTGTGTGCTACATGAAAAAATAGTCAGTATTTAACTTATGTGCAAAACAGAATACTAATTTGCACCCCTTGCATTGTAACATAGTTTTGTCCAGGAAACTGAAATAAGAAGTTTCTTAAGTTAAGATCCTTAATGAATTAGGCCCAAGGTGTCTATTAGAAGAATTGCTCTATGTATCATCATGTCCGCTCCCTGATTGGCTGACGAGAGTTTAAAGACCTGTGCTGGAGGCATGTATCAGACATTACCTTGATAAAGACCCAGGAGCTCGTGTAAAAACGTGTTGGCTCTTATCTTTATAGTCAGAACATTGCTTGTGTCATTAATATGTTATTTAATTAAAATATTTGCTGCAGTAGATGTGCAGATTATTGGAATACATTTTATCCTTATAGCGCCAGAAAATTGCCTGTCTCATTAACAACTGTTTTCAAGAAATAATTACTTCAATCAATGACATTAAATATTATTCATACATTAGTCCTCTTTATATTTTGCAATTCTTAAAAAAATACTTTTTTATTTGAAATTCTCAATATATATTTTACTTATGGTAAAAGTCATATGCTTTGTTCAACTAAATAAATACCTCAGTGTGGATTTAGTAAAAGCTAAAAAATGCTGATACCCTCCCTAATTTCCATTCACATTAATAGAATAGAGAGAGAAAATGGCTCTGGGAATGGTGGAATCTAGCGTGACAGGACTTCATGTAGGAAATATTTTTTGACCAAATTGATTTGTGGATTACTGGTTTACGGGCCTGATTCACTAAGGATCTTAACTTAAGAAACTTCTTATTTCAGTCTCCTGGACAAAGCCATGTTACAATGCAAGGGGTGCAAATTAGTATTCTGTTTTACACATAAATTAAATATTGACTGTTTTTTCATGTAGCACACAAATACTTGATAGCTTATTTGTACACTGACATTTAAAGTTTATATTTGTGTGCTACATGAAAAAACAGTCAGTATTTAACTTATGTGCAAAACAGAATACTAATTTGCACCCCTTGCATTGTAACATGGTTTTGTCCAGGAGACTGAAATAAGAAGTTTCTTAAGTTAAGATCCTTAATAAATCAGGCCCTACATTATTAAATTCGGGAATCAACCACTCATTACATTTTAAAATATTTGCTTAACAGCTGTGATGATCTCTGAGGCAACTATTGTCATACTGCTTTGAATATTATCAAATACACAGTGGAATAAATTAATTTAACTTTCACGGCTGTTAGCAGATAAAATATATTCCATAGTCATTATAATAAAAATAATATAGTCATGTAGCAGACATTGCATCACCCCTTTAGTAAGCAGATCAGTAATAGGCAGAAAAGTAGAATCTAGTAGCTGGGACTCCCTTCAATGACTAACAGCAGTTGGACCATTCACATGATAAATGTGAAGTTGGACTAGAGTTTATTGGTTGTTGGAATCACAGTACCACTTTTGAGTCCTGACATTTTCAAAGCATTTATTTAAAGTGAGTTGCGTAATGTGAGATGGGTACACACTACAGACTTTTCAGCCGATTATCGTGCCATCACAAGAAAATTGACTGTTCGCCCCGATATTGCTTAAGTGTGTACACTGCAACAATGAATGATTATCATTCCAAAACTCATTGTATCATTTGATTTTTAAACTGGACTAAAAATCTCATGATGTAATGATGGAACAATGTCCTTCTAACTCTGCACTGTGTATGCACTGATGATCTGGATCTCCATACAGTTTACAGAGTCATGATCTTTTCAGCAGATGGTTATGACATATGAAGAGCAGAGATCTGAGGGTAAACCTTTTAAAACATGTATGGTGTGCACACATGAATTGGCATGCTGATTGGGACTTTTTTTTTTTTCAGTCATTAGTAAAATTGTTAATGATATGGCATCTTCTGTACTGTGTACCCAATCTTACACATTGCAGCATGACTAGTACAATCAGAGTGTTCATCACTGGTGGAAAATAGTCCTATAATGCTGCACTGCTCTTATCAGGACTGCCTGCATTAAGTCTACCAAAGAAAGTGGAAGACAAGGAGATATACAGAATAATTGGCAATATAACTGACAATACAGTACAGACAATACAGACAATACATTATGTTATAATAATCTAATAGAGAGCAGAAAAAAACAAGATAATGCTGAAAATGTAATAATGTCACAGCAGCTGCAAATATGCAGGTGCAAAGTCTTTCAGTACATGTTGGTTTGTCCTCTAGTGACTTCGTGTTACTGTGTATAATAAAATCTTAAAATACATTATGACTAGACTAAAAAGAAAAATGCTGTAAATATTAATATTTATATGAAACAATAATTTAACAAAGAAAATGTAGAAAAATCAAGAATTACCCCTTTAGTACAAAAACTATTTATACACGAAAAATTATATATTTTGGCAATAACTTGCTTTGAATTAACACTGCTATTCTATGGCCGGTGTCATTTTCCTATCTCACTCTCCAGCCCATTGTCTAATATGCTTTATGACTACTTGATTGCCCCCAGGTTTTGTGCATGAGATAGAGGTGTTTACTAATTGGGAGGATAGGGAACCAGACAATAGATGAATGTTGGAGTGGAGGTAGAAACTACAGGTAAACTGTCAATGGTTAATTCCACTGTCTATAAAAACATGCTAAAATGTCGCATTCTGTACTCCCTTTCTCCTCTTTACCTAAATTATGAGGGTCCCATCCCTGTACATTTTTGGGGTCCATTGCATTGTTGGGCCTCCAAAAAGTAGGGCCCAATAAATGAATAGGCTGCTTCCTCATTATTCCCCGACTTCAAAACAATGTTTGAGGTCCAGTCTTGATAGATAAATACCCTGAGACCTCAAATGTCATCTGCCTGAAGTGGCATGATAAGGAAGGCAGGATAAATAAAATAAGACTTACCTTGTTTGCTACTCACATATTTGACCCTGCATTGTGGGGAACAATATAAGCATAATTCACAAGTAGGTCACACAGGGGCTGATTGGGGGCTGGGGGCATGTGCCCCTTGGGCTGGTCCCATAATGGACTGCAGAGTCACTGGGCTACCTGCATTTTTTTCCCTTTAAATTTTTTCTAATAGGCTGCTCAGCCAAGGCTTGCCCCCACATAAAGGTGTCTTATAGCACAAAAGTTAACAGAACCGTTAATGAATAGAAATGTTTTACTACTTGTGTAGTAAAGAGTAGTATGCTGGATGGCTATATAACCATGCTGAAATAGAGTAAATACAAGTTATTATACTTCTCATTTAGGATTGCAAGAATTAAGAATATGCTTAACTTAATATTAACAATCATACATTAAAAGAACATAATTATAATGGTATTAGTTGAGTTAAACAGTGTGTGTGTGCATGTGTGTGTGTGTGTGTGTGTGTGTGTGTGTGTGTGTATAACACAACAGAGGTGTAAACATAGTAAACATTAAATGCAATAAATAGTCAAAGTAAGTAATTTAAAAATATCTGAAACAAATAGCAAAGCTTAACCAATACAAGATAGGGAGTGCATATTCTTATATTCTTTCCCCCACTCTATAATCCCATAGCGCCTTGTTAATAAATGTATATAGTTATAAGAGACTGAAGATATTCCTGAAGATTATACAAAAGTTATATTTAGCTTCTTTCACTTCAATAACAAACTATAAACTTTAAAACTTGAAATAAGTCACTGTTGTATTATGAGTGGCTCAAGACTGTCATGAAAGTCTATGAAAAGTGATATGCTTGACAGCATAGAATGTGTTCTGGATGCGTTGCTTGATCCATGTTTCAAGGGAAATTGAAGCCACAGGTTAAGGACATAGATCAGTAGAGCTCCCATGAATATAGATTATCTATTGTCATTCAGTCACTCATTCATTTGGGAACAGAATATCTAATTCAAGCTTCACTGCATTTCCCTCAGCTGAAACATCATTTATGCTGTTTGTATTTTCATGAAAGCCATGCACTGTCTTTGGCATACAATGCCATGAATGAAAGTTGATACAATGAATCATGAATTTTGAAACCACTACATCTAAATACTTGGCCCATATTTTTTTAATAAGAGCCCGGAGGGGAAAAAAAACAATATATATAAGCATGTACAGCATACAACTACAGTGTTTTTTTAAGATACAATAATCTTGGGATAATAAAGTTATATTTCCATTAATCTCTGCTGATATTACATTCATTTGTTTCTACAAGAAGCAATTTTAGATGCTGAATGCACACATCCTGCTTCTAAGCATTATTAGAATCATGGGCATGTTATTTAGAACTGAAAGAAACATTTATCAAATGATAATGAAACAAGTTAAAGAACAAACCAAATGCAGGAACTGGGTATCTTGTAGAAAGCATATTACATTACATACATGTAAAACTGTCAATAAGCAATAATCAACAATGATAATTATAGTACCCTTTCTACATAATTATTTTTTTCTCCTAATTTCTATAACCATTAATTGATGTTGGTGAAACCTGCATGTTCATTAACTGAGGAGCCTGTTAACTGGTTTCTTTTAGCACAATGAGGCAAAAAAGTTATGGTAAAATATGACAGTAACATGCAACGATAAAGGGGTTAAAAAATCCTTTGCATATTATATTTTAAAACTTTTTTGCTTGGATTTTATGATGTGCACCTTACAGTAATATCCTAAAGCTCTAATCAGGGCATGACAGAGCTCAACTACATGCTACAGCTATATTAAATAATTCATGAGATGGACTGTGTTATACAGATGTTTAAGAAGCAAACTTCTTGAATTTACAACACTGTATTACAATGTGTTTACTTTAAGTATAGTCCAGTGGGAACTCAGTGGGAAAAAATACAGTGTAATATAAAAAAACTAAACAACATGAGTAGATTTAGTATCTTCTTGCTTAAATTTGAACTTTTAATTGTGAATCATCAATAATAATTAGCATCTAATATCATACCTAACTAAACTGTCACTATTGACTGCAGTCTGAGTTGCAGTAAGGGAATTTGTACCTGGCAATTTTGTATTTTGATACGTATCTTGCTCTTGCAGCCCTTTTGCTTGGAGAGGGAGACCAGGGGGTAAATGTATGAATCTCCGGATTCTTCATCTCCGGCGAGTTCAGCCTCTTCAGCGCTTAAATTTAAAGCGGCGCTGCCTTGTAAAGGGAAACTTCCCTTTACAAGGCAGCGCCGCTTTAAATTTAAGCACTGAAGAGGTTGAACTCGCCGGAGATGAAGAATCCGGAGATTCATACATTTACCCCCAGGAATGTTTAAGTTCAAGTGCAGATGGAATGTAGAGGGTAAGCACTTCCCCTTGACATATGTATTATTTTGAGTTGTAAGTATTTTAAATGCGCCTTTTGAGAAGCTTTTCTTTTCCTTGTTCAAAAGCCAGGTGCAAGTTCATGCATTGATGAAGATGCCTTGCCCTTCTTTGCTCATAATAGCTAGATTTATAATTCCAAGTATCTTTGTAAATGTTACTTACAATTACATTTTTGTGGTGGCAGGGTTGGCCAAGCCTTATTTTATTCAGGTACTGATGATATAAGCATGATGCCGCAATGTGAATAAAAGAACAATTTTGAACCTTGGCCTAATTTCCATGTGTCATTGTTTTAGCGGATGTCACATATGTAGTTCTGATTCTACATCTGAGAAATATGATAATATTTTAAAACAAGAAACATTACCATTCTATCAATGCGCAGGTTGTATGTGATGCTTCCCTTCCCAACAGTAACCTGGTGCCAGCATTTCCATGGAGCACTTCTTTATGGAGAGGAATTCTGGGATATGGCAGAAATTTAAAAAGAGACAAAGAGCACATGAGTGAGCTTTTCTTTCTAACAATAGTGCTACAATTGGAGAGGTGTTAAAGTGGTACAAACAATCCACAAAAAATCCACAGGTCAACTGTATCCCTAGCACAAGGAATGTGTAGTTCAGTAGTTGTTAGTTTCACATTATGAAAGTGATCCAGTGGTTGCGGTGGTTATTATGTTGATATATTTTTTTTGCCATATTAGTGATCCTCATGGTAAAACGTTTTATCACGTTTTTTTTCTCTAATTGGTTTTACAGCTGCTTTCAGTATTATGCAGATTGGGGCTAATGTAAATAATCAGGTAACATTTTCACCTGGTCAATTCATGTAGCACTACAAGGGGTCCAAATGAAAATGTTTACTGACCATGGAAGGCACATAGTGTACTTTTTTGCATGATGCTCACAAATATCTCTATTTTTACATTTTGATTTACAGTTTGATTACATAGCAAGCCCTCCAAGCTCCCACCACCAAAGCAAGATGCAAATTACTTTCACAGGGCTAACTTTATTTCATATTGTTGTCCCCTCCTGTCCCACTGACACACTTGTTCTGTTTTGTTTTGTTACTTACTGTTGTTTTTGTTTTGTTACTTACTCCTTCATCCTCCTTTGTAATGTGTACCACTTCTTATATTCCTCAACATTTATTACAGTTGAATAAATGGAATTTATCTATTTTTCTTTGACTTTCACACACATTTCTGTCTTAGCCGCTTAAGTTAGCCTTCATGAGCTGTGTTGCTCCATCTCAAGTATGTTTTTTACAAGTACTTCTATTTCTTGTTGAAATTAACCTGCCTGTTTGCTGAAATGTCTATACTGTTGGTGCCTACCTAAGAGGTGCTGGTGCTTAGCAGTTCTGTCATAATCAAACAATTTGTTAAACAGGTTTTTTTCTCATTATGTACCTGTGACTTGCATCATACAAAAGTGTTTATTTATTTGCAACTTTAGTCTTCCACGCATGCGTCGTATAGATGATTGTAGATCAGGGCACCAGTGGATGATGATTTAATGATGCACACCGTAGTGACACATGTCATTGATTCAAATTCTTACATTATTTCAAATGGGAAATCTAGTTAGCAAAATTTAAGGGGGGGGGGAGCAGCAGGAGGTAGAGTAGATGCAGGGGGGCGACTAAATACTGGAGGAAGAGCTGGCAGAGCAGTGGGATGAGTAGGAAGAGCAGGCAAAGAAGTGTGAGGGGGAGTCACCAGTGGAACCCCAACAATGTAAATATTCTATATTACCTATTATACTTAACATAAATCTTGTATGTTGCATGCATAGCACTGTATACATTTTGTTACATGTTGCACAGTCTATATTAGTTTATAAGTGCAACTCCAGATATTTTTATTAATTGTTAATTTCCTTCACCAGAAGCACAGAATTATTTATCTATGTGGAAATATATAACTCTGTTGCTGCATTTGATCCCACTTTTCAAGCATGGAGAAACTGTTTACTTCTAAAATTGTGCCATTTTGCAAGATACATGCTTGTTACACATAAACATCACAACCACAATTAGTGCAAATATAGAAAAGCTGTGCTAACCTTAGATAAGACCCTGAGGGAAAAGCTTGTTGCATTTTGCAATAGGACCTATTCAGATTGTGACTTTATGAATAAACATATTAATTAGCAATGCTGAAAGACAGAACATAAGTACATATGACCAAAACAACATTAACCAAATTAGAAAATCATATAAACTAATAAACAGACTGTTGTGAACATAAAGAACTTACAGTTGTTTATAAGGGTTAACACATCACATCATTGTGGAGAATAAAGCCTAAATCATAACTGCAGTGGAAATCCATTGATAAATTGAGCTACTAAAGTGTAAAATAGAAAGTCTGCTGTGTATGTATTTGGGAGGCTCTGCACATCCCAGTGTTAGAAGATAGCACTGTCAGCTGTAGCAGCGTCAAAGGACCCCTGTTGTGAGCCATATCCTGACACAAGTTAATTTTTGGACACCTGAATAGACTTTGTGGGGCTGGTCACAGCTTGACATCCTTGCAGCCAAAGACAGCATTTGAAGGCCTATACACGTATACAGAATTATGAGCTTCAAAGGAAAATGTCTTCATAGTTCATATTTTGGGAAATCTGGATGCCATTCCATACTGAGGAGCAGATATCACACCAGGGTTGTGAACGACATGTACTAGCGGCATCCGGGAACAGTTATAATCACATATCTTGTCATAATTCTATCATGTTTGGTATTTAAATGTGCAGGAGATTATGACAGGTTTATTGAAGGGGGAGATATGTATCTGGGATATATCTGTGAAGAATTACCCAAAGGTCAAAACTTTGGGAATATTTGTGAGCAAACTATAGTGACACCCAGGGGACATCCCTGCCCCCCTATTAGCATTAAAACTGCCCCTGTGACAACTGTCCCATTTCATTTTACTTAAAAAACCTGTATTGGGAAGGGGCAAATTGTCAGTCTTTTTGGAAAATCAATCCACATTGATAAGCTGTTCATCTTCCTAGCTGTGATTTGTTAATACATTTGACTAACAAGCCTAGTGTGTGCTTGCATTTACATTTGTGTAACAGTCTGAAGGTGTGAAGAGTTAACTCTGTGTTTGCTGGTGTGGGCCTTGCTAACCTGTGGGTAGCCAGAAGCCTTGTGTGCTGTGTGGGACAGTATATTGGGGTCCTATTGCCCATATTCAATAGGTGGTGGCAAACCTGAAATGTGTGGGGGGGTGAGAACGCTGTGTGGGGCGATTCAGTAGGTCTATAACCTGTGTGATAGGTAGAGAGAGACTGCGTGCTGGAATCGTGTGTAACCTCATACAGCAAAACACCGAAAGTCATGGTAACTGGGAGCGTGTTCATGACACAGACACATTCAGTGGTAGAAAACTGTAATTGTGTCATGTTATGCACTACAAAGCAAAATAAAATTTGTGCCGATATAGTAAAAAATCCAAATTGTTATTTCTGAATTAAACAAGTTAAAAAAATCAAACAGTAATGCTGCTCTTTGTACACACCAATTTAAAAGTGTAAAATCTAAAATAATCTAAAAAGACAAAAACACTCATCCAGACTGATCACTTTATTTGTATATGTTGGTCAGCCTGGGCACTTTTCCTTAACTATAATGATAGTTGTGTGTTTCTTCTTGTCTACAAGAAGAAACACACTTCTTGTGTTTCCCCTTGTCTACATGCAGCCAGCAGCCAGAGGCTCAGTTCCTTCAGTCATTGCAGCATGACTGCCTGGAACTCCCAGGAGGCATTGTTCCTTCTTGATTCAATAAAACCCTTCTGGACCTGCTGAGACGGCATCCAGTGCTGCCATTTTTACAGCAATCTAACACTGCCAGGCTGTTCAGGACCCAACTAAACCACAGAGTAAGCATTATTAATCTACACATATATGTTTACATATATCCCCCTATCCAGGTAAATTGAAAACAGTTTCCCACATTATGTGTGACAAGTAGGCCAGGAGAGATACCAAGAGTCTGCAGGTATAGACCATACATGCCAACTCTCCCGGAATGTCCAGGAGACTCCTGAATTCCGGGTAGGTCTCCTGGAATCCCGGGAGAGCTGGCGATTCTCCTGCGTCTGCCCACTTCACTAAATTAGAGCCGGCATGTACGAACGGAGGGGGCGGGGCTTCACAAATCGTGTCATTTTGGCCCCACCCCCAGTTATGTAATGCTTGTTTGCAGGAACTCCTTCCCCCGGCCAACATAAGGTTGGCAAGTATGGTATAGACTGCAGACAGAGCTACTTCCCACACAGCCTTTTCCAACGCACACAACCACACAGGTACATCATGGTTGCTATTGTTTGGTTTGGGTGGGGGCTGAAAGACTGTTGTTCACTTATGTTTGTGACCGATGCTAGTAGAACTGGCCGCTGACTATAGAGCTGGTTTCTGCGGTAGTTAGCATTAGGATAACCAGGAGGTATTAGCAACTCTGTATTGCTTACTGGTGTCATCCTGACAAGATTGCATGATATTTTTTTTGATGCAAACAATTAAGCACCATTTGATTTGAAGTAAGTAGTTGTTTGTGTGTGAATCACCTAAGGGTGTCAGTGTGCTACAATATATATAGAAGTGTTAATACCTAATTTTTTAATTAACAAAATGCAAAGTGAATGAACAGAAGAGACATCTAAATAAAATCAATATTTGATGTGACCACCCTTTGCCTTCAAAACAGCATCAATTCTTCTAGGTATACTTGCACACAGTTTTTGAAAGAACTCTGCAGGGAGGTTGTTTTAAACATCTAGGAGAACTAACCACAAATCTTCTGTGGATGTAGGTTTGCTCAAACCCTTCTGTCTCTTCATGTACTTCCAGACAGATTCTGATATTGAGATCAGGGCTCTGTGGGGGTCATATCATCTCCTTAATGACATGGGCTGTATGTTTGGGGTCATTGTCCTGCTACAGAATAAAGTTGGAGCCAATCAGACGTCTCCCTGATGGTATTGCATGTTTGATAATTACCTGCCTGTATTTTTCATCATTGAGGACACCATTAATCCTGACCAAATGCCCAACTCCATTTGCTGAAATGCAGCCTCAAACTTGCAAGGAACCCCCACCATGCTTTACTGTTGACTGCAGGCACTCATTATTATACCGCTCTCCAGCCCTTCGGTGAACAAACAGCCTTCTGTTACAGCCAAATATTTCACATTTCGACTCATCATTTTCTTGCATCCCAGTCTCCATGTTTTCATGCATAATTGAGTCACTTGACCTTGTTTCCATGCTGAAGATTTGGCCATATTTCATGAAGACTACTTCTGGCCAGACTTCTCTGAACAATAGACTGGTGTACCTGGGTCCCACTGTTTTTCCCAGTTCTGAGCTGATGGCATTGTTGGACATCTTCCGATATCAAAGGGAAGTAAGCATGATGTGTATTTCGTCTGATGCACTAAGTTTCCTTGGCCGACCACTGTGTCTACGGTTCTCAACATTGCCTGTTTCTGTGTGCTTGAATAGCAAATATTGAAAGCCCAGTCTGCTTTGAAATCTTTGCTGGGCGATATCTTGCTGATGCAGTATAACTACCTTGTGTCTTGTGTATGTGCTCAGTTTTGCCATGGTGTATGACCTGTGACATGAAACTGTCTTCTACAACCTCACCATTGCAACAGAGTTTGGCAGTTGCTTACCCAGTTTTAAGCCTCCTACACAACTGTTTCTGTTTCAGGTAATGATTGTGTTTCAAGCTACATATGAAAATAATGATCATTATTACCTGTTTGGTATGATTGGTTAATCATATACCTGACTATAATCCTAAAAAATCCCTGACTTTGTGCAAGTGTACTGAGAAGAATTGATGCTGTTTTGAAGGCAAAGAGTGGTAACACCAAATATTGATTTGATTTAGATTTCGCTTCTGTTAATTCACTTTGCATTTTGTTAATTGCTAAAAATAAACTATTAACACTTCTATTTTTTTCCACACCTGCCTAAAACTTTTGCACAGTACTATATATATATATATATATATATATATATATATATATATATATATATATAATGTATATAATGTTACTAGAGCTAAGAATGCAGAATCCAAGCTATAATCTCGATCAATATCTTAAAAATAGTCATATGTTCTTATTATGCAATCAGTGGAGAACTGACAATACTCAGGTAAAATGAAACAATTAAAATGTAATGGGTAAGAATATCATCATGGGAGTTCAGCTACTCAAATCCATCACATCCATAATTTAATTGATATGTGGTTACTTTATATATATTGAAAAATCAATTTAATTCAAAGCATTTTTCTCAAAGCAAGTCAGATATACATTAACATATAATGTATATAACATTTTAGAATGACTCACACCTATTAAATGTGTATAGAAATGTAACTTAGTCTTTATCGAAAAAAAGTGTTGAAGCACAGCTACTTTTGGTTGTATAAATTGACAGTGATTTATAATATCCCATTTATATTATTGTCAATAGACCAAGTTTTCCAATTATAGATAGTATCTTCTAAACATAGGTAGTATAACATTAGTCAGTCAACACTAAGTACAGTTTCATTTTTAAAACAAATACTGCAATTTTTCCAAGGTCTGTTATGCTTCTATTCTTTCTATGGTATAAAACAAAATTTGAACAGGAAAAAATACAATATTTCCATTGGGAGTTTTCACACATACTTAAACAATTCATCTCAATCAAAAGATGACTGGAAAATGTGGTTTTAGTGCATTTATACTCTATAAATTACAGTAGAGTGGTAATTGCAGGCCTAAGTGGAGCTGCAGTGGCCTCAGATGACTGCTGCTTTGCAGTAGTTTTTGTTACAAAGGTCAGTGTCTGTCCTGAGTAATGTGATTAATGGAAAGTCTTGAACTTTTCTCTGCACCAGTCTGTATCAAGATTATGCTCAATTTTTGCAAAATACACAAGCTATTATTATGTAAACTAAATAGAAAGGGGAAGACTGTCAAATAGCTTCCATTACTAATTGGTATAAAATAAAAAATAAAAATATGATGATTTGCTCACTATGTACTTTGGTAAGTCTCTGCTATAAACCAGGTACTGCTGTAGAAAGGATGTGAATCCCCATAATTTGCAGAATCACAAATCTACACAGGTCCAGTTCACTGTTGTATTACATAGTGCAATGGCAATCTGAGAGGCTATAAAAAGTGAAATAAGGGACAAGACAATGTAGAAGTATGCAGTATGTGTGTGGTGGAAGTTTTATTATTGCCATCCACTTGTTTCAGGAAGTGTTTTTCTACATGGGAAGTGGTTTGTTATACAGGGAGTGCACATGCAGCCAGGTTCTATTCAGCATGACTGCAGCTAGTAAAGACAAACTTTTTCAGTTCTCCAAAGTTTCATGGTGATTTGCACACTGACCATGCTACAACAAGAATTGTTGTACAATCTTGACAAAACACAATGGATAAGTAATTTATTGTCTTAAATGTCAAAATATGAAAAAAAGTAAAATCTGTCCTTTAATTGCAGTTAATGTTCATATATAAATAAAAAGGAAAAATGTATTTATTTATATTAGAACTAATTTTGATAGAGGCAGTTGTTTTACTAGTATTAAAATTTGAATGTTATTAATTTAGTATATTGCTTTGTTTTCAGTAATTGGCTGATCGATAAATTATTTAATGCATTTTAATCTCATATATAATGTCCAGAGATGTCACCAAAGCAAATCAAAGAGAAAGCCGAAAGGTGAAACCTGTTAGGTGTATATGTTTTGTATGCTATTGTATCTTTAACAACCCAAATTGTAGCTGACATAATAATTATCTGTGAGCAGAGCAATTAAAGCATTGGATATTAAAATGATAGTTTACACATTCTGATATTCTTAATATTATTATTTAAAAAAGTATATAAAATGAGTTGGCTCTATTTTTATCATGGTGCAACAATATTCCTACAGTCCATCTGTTTATGCTCATTTATGAGTGATACAAATAATTTTTATAATTAAAGACAGGAATTGGCATACATCTATCACTAGACCTTTTGAATAGACTCCCTGAAGCTTTCCAGTTGTAATTTATAAGTTAGAGTTTTAGAATGACTAAGGAATCCCAGTAGATTTATATTTGGCTCTAGTTCATATACTGTCATATTGCCAGTGGCATATTGTTGTATGTGTAATATTTAGCTCACATTTTTCTTATACCAATTTACTGGCTCAAACAATTATAATATAATAAAAACATAACGAATTAAAGAGGGAGCTTGAGAAGATAATGATCACCTATAGCTATAAATGATCAAAATCAAGTGGAATTTTGTGTAAATTGAGTATTGAGACAGAACATGCTGTGTCGTAGAGGTGAGAAATTTCGACAATACAATGTTTGAGTTCTGTTTTTGCTTTGCCACTCTGCGGAATGCCATTCCGCAATGTGTTTAGAAATGGAATGATGGTTTAGAAACAGGATGATGGCAGGCAATTCCTTCTGTTGTGTGGTGTGGTTAAGGAAGACTGGTAACACTTGAGGTCAAATTTCATCATCAAAGCATTAAAATTGGTGGGTCAAATGCAGAATAAAGCAAATGTTTCACAAAACAGTTTTTAAAATCTCTATATAACATATATCATATGAGATATATTTCTTTCAGCAGAGAATCCTAGAAGTGTATTGCATTATTATATAGTTAAATAAAAAGTCATGTTTTTGATTAACAGTTAAAGCAGCAATCCCACATAGAAGGTTGATTTTTTAAAAAATTTGAATAGCAAGTTAAGTGCCTTTTGCGTGTGCATCCTATGGTCATATTTTTTTTGCTTCTCTCTACAATATATCTTTTTCAACATCTCTCTGGAGGGCTCACAGCTCTTAGCATGTCATGTGAAGGCAGAGGGAGGAGAAGGAAGAGAGAATTTTACAATGCACAGTGCAGAAGGAGCTTAGAAGAGTGTCCCAAAGCATCTTTGCTTACTACATTATGTGCCATCTAACTGTGGTTGCCATGATAGCCACATTATTATGCAGAATTATAAATGATTTATAGTGAATGCCCATAGTCAATATAGAATAAGGGCGTGCCACGCGGTGGTAATCGTGTTAACAGGGTTGAGAACCCCGACACGCTTCTCACCTACACGAAAATTCCGATTGCAGTAATAAACAAAGGCAATCTAAACAGACTTGCCTCAAAACCGAAGATCCAGCTCTCCGATGGCAGTGGATGCAGACAACCAGTCATTTCGATGAGGCAGTTGTCCGGCACTTCACTTTGACGTCAGTACGCTGTAAATTAATGTTAATTTAAAGTGGCAATGTCTGGACCCCACAGGCTAAGTATTTAAACAATTACCCTATTTATTACCACACGTATCTTCACATCCGCTCCTTGCTGAATACATATGTGCGTATACCCGTTTCGCATTCTTTTTTTTTTTCTTAAATGCACCTTATATTTGTTTTGCGTACCTTACTGAATCAGGCCCATAGACTTTAAATCGAACCATGAAGTGCTCACCACACTCCCTATCACACCCTAAAATCTTCTGGGGGTATATCTTCTAAACTACGGGTTAGAAAAAGTGGAGATGTTACCTAAGCAACCTATCAAATTTTAGCAGATATTTTGTACAATGTACTAAATTAATGATAACTAGAACCTGATTGGTTACTATTGACAACATCTTCACTTTTTCAAAGCTGCAGTTTAGTAAATATGTCCCCTGGTGTATTTACATATACATTTTAACAGAAGAACAATGATAAAAATAGAACAGCCCTATGGTTTTAGACAGTTCAGAAAGGGTCAGCATAATTCCATGATTTAGCAGCGGTTTTAAATCTCCCCATGTGAAGTTCAAATATTCTGAACGCTCTGTGAAGGAAATATCTCTGTAAAAAAGTTCACACTCTGCAGCCGAGTGGAGTGGTCTTGAGACATTTACCTGGTAACGGAGCCTTCAGACTTTCTGGATCCATTCAAAAATTGATCTCCTGACTAAACTGTCTTTTCGATACCATGGTTGTAAAAACCAATCTCCTGTCCAAACTGTTCTTGCAATATCGCAATGGTAAAAACAAATCTCCTGTCCAAGGTGGATTAAATTACCTACGCCTTAATGTTCCCAGAATCTCGGCCAGTGCTCTCTATCAAAGTGATAGGGATTTGAACCCCTGTCTCCCTTCTCCAGCAGATTCACCAGGTGAACAGACCCACGAACAACTCTGAATTGAGCAGATATTTGTAGCAAAAAGATATGGAGGGGAGTTGTGGGTCACAAGCAGGATCAAATGCAGGAACCACAATGAAGCTGGTGAGTGACAAGACTCTACAGCAAGCTCTGGAGATCCTAGAACATGTTTTGGTTCCCCTTGCAGGCTGTCTAAATGGTTCAAATATCCCATGGTGGGAATCCCACCCTACAGGGGTAATCTTAAGCCAGTTTGGTTCAGGATTGGCCGGAATGGAAAGTTGTGTTGGTGGTGGGCAGGGATTAAGATACTCCCCACGTGGGGATCTCACCTGCTGTGATGGTGCCTCCAAGTCTACTAGAGTCCAGGTGAGAACAATGGTGGTTAAACCTGGATAATGAGATTCCTAATCATCGCTGAGCAACTCTTTGTTTAAAGCCTTTACAAACATTTGTGATTTGGGCAGCACAGTGGCTTACTGGTTAGTACTTCTGCCTCATAGCACTGGGGTCATGAGTTCGATTCACGACCATAGCCTAATCTGTGTGGAGCTTGTATATTCTCCTCGTGTTTGCGTGGGTTTCCTCCGGGTGCTCTAGCTTCCTCCCACAATCCAAAAACATTCTAGCAGGTAAATTGGCTGCTATCAAATTGACCCTAGTCTCTCTCTGACTGTCTGTGTGTATGTATGTTAAGGAATTTAGACTGTAAGCTCTATTGGGTCAGGGACTGATGTAAGTGAGTTTTCTGTACAGAGCTGTTTAATTAGTGGTGCTATATAAATAAATGATGATGATGATCTTGAAGGGGCTGAATGAGCTGCTCACTTCCAGTGGATGATGAGAGGGAGGATGGAGGTCAGGAAATATGGAATCTACTATTTTGTAATTCCATGGCATGTGGATTACCTGGCTTCATTTAAGTACTGAGGTGGTGCCAGTCCAGATACAGTCCATTTGAATAAACTTCTTAACCCACCACAACCCCAAATAAAAGAAAACGTTATTAATATTCAAGGAGCATAATTAATTCCACAGGATCTGTTAAACCATTGAAAAGACAGTAGGATGGAATGGTCGATTTGGTCCGTGCAATCATATAATTCTGCTTCAGGGCTCACAATCTGTCAGAAAAATTATGTTTGCAGGTTGTTTGAAAATAAGTTATTCAGTTATCAGTTAATAAGTTGTATTTATTGTACACAGAATTAATGTAACATTATGACTTGTCTGTAACACATTCAAACAGAGGAACAGTGTGGAGCTTAACACAGGAACAGGGTTGATAGTGTCAGACAATGTCACAAGAACTCAGTTATAGGAATGCTTTAATTAATATTCAAAGATTTTCCCTAATAAAAATATTGTAATTAAACTTAGTACTTACCAACCACTGTTCTTTGCATAGTTTACAGATGCCCTGTCACTCATCATCAGAAGTTTTACACGGCGTATATTGATCGAAGCCCTTCATCTAACATCTAATCCAACTGTTAAATTAAAAAAAACAAAAAACACTTTGATCTTACCCAACTGTGCAAAACTGATGGCCATTTCACATTTCTTTCTGCCCACCCCACTGTTTGACTACATCAGGTGTGGGTTGGCTAGAGCCCCAAACAATAGGCTGGACGTCATTTCACTTTACACTGCACCTACTGTAGTGGAATCAGATATTTATTCTTATCACCATATACGTATTAATATCTATCTATATATATATATATATATATATATATAAATATATATATATATATATATATATATATATATATATAGATAGATATATTGTTTATGTCTTACAGTCTTACATATACAGTATGTCTTCAGATATATTATATGTCTTACAATTGGCTGACTAAATTAAACTAAAGGGCAAAATTACTATATATACATATATGTATGCAGTTTCAAGTATTAATGATCCCAAATTAAGTTCAGATATGAAAACTCAGCTCTATTTTACTAAGATTTATTTTAGGTCATACTGATGACAAGATAAGAAAACAATTGTGTTAAGTGCTTTCATTATTTATGCTTCCTTATCTATCTGCATAACAAACCACAACATTTTTTTACAGACACTAAACAATTAATACATACTTGCAAGAATATATGAGTTGAAATATATATCCTTCATTTTGTCTCCTCACCAACTCCATCTGAACTTACTGAACTTACTTTACTCCATCTCCTAATGAACTAACTTCCTTTGTTTTGACCTTATATTTATACTCCTGCCTCACTGGAAAATTCCCATAATATGTTCAATACAATCTTTTTCCATAAAACAATCTTCCCTGAGTTATTTTTTTCAGAGGGTCCTTAAAACAGTTTTACGACAAGTTCACGATAAATAAGGGGTCATATAGGGTGTCTTTGGTGTGTAAATCAGTTCAATATGAACCTTACCTGAGTGATTTTCCAGAATGTCTTAATAATTCTACCCAAGGTAATAAGGAAGCAGGATGTTATAAATAATGAGGGGGTAAATATATCAAGCTGTAATTTTTTCATCAATTTAAAATCACTGCAATTTGCGAGAGATCACAGGTGATTTGAGCCACCAAGTTGCCATATGTGTTAACTAATGATTTTAAGTCTCAAATAAGAAATTGAAGTTAATTTACTGTGATATTTAGTTGTCCATGTTTAGCTGTAAAATTGCATTTTCAAATCAATACTCATTTTTAATTGGTTCAAAGTTTTACATGCAAAATTTGTACGATTTTGACCTCACCATCATAAAAAAAGCAAGGTACTTCCTTTTTTGAGTTGATAGGAGTTTCAGGAGCAAAGACAGAGCAAATGACAGTGCAGAAGAGAGGGGAATTTATTTAAGGAGTGTGGAAAGTTAGTTTTTTTTATTTTTTGTGTGTCTTATTTGATTTAGCTGTTTTTGTTTATCTTACTGTCTGTGTGTTTAGCAATATTTATTTTTTGGTGAGTGTTGTATTTTGGTGTTTTCTGTATTTCCCCAGTGTTTGGTTTGAGAGTGTGTTTGTTTGTTGCTTTGTCTTTTCCCTGTATTTTCTTTGTGAGACTGTTTGTTGTTTTGTCTTTCCCCTGTGTGATCTTTGTCTCTCGGCATGGCGAGAGGAAAGACAGATGAGGAGACTAGGGACAGTGGGGAGGAGAAGAGCGAGGACCTAGGAGGTGAGGAGGAGCAGGAGGCAGACGTGGGCCCTTCTGTTGGTAAAACAATGTCTGGGCACAATGTACACTTTAGTTTTGAGAAAAATTGTGTGTTCATACATAATTTAGTGCCCGTGTATGAGCGGATTTTGGGGAGTCTAGCTGCCAAGACCATGTTTGCACATAAGAAGCAGCTGTGGTCATAATTGTGCGATGCAGTCTATGCGGGGGCGCCCATTAGGCATACAATTGAAAACTGCAGCAAATGCGTCAGTGACATCAAGTGTAGAGTGAAAGAAAAGATTTTTCTACACACAGCCTCCACCTAAAAGCAGACAACACCAACACCAGCCGTCGCAAGCCAGGAGAATAATGACTCCTTAGAATGTAAATCCACCTATGTTGTAGTAGGGGTGAATAAAATGCTGTTAATCATTTGTTTGTATTGTAAAGCACCTGTAACTGCTTTTGTCCTGATAATGGTTATTAATGGTGTTATTTTTCCTGTTTTTTTTTTTCATTTTCCAGTACCCCAGTGCATAGCAGTGGGAGGATCAGGGGCGGCCGACGTGCATTCACCAGCCAGTCCTAGTCTCCATATTCTGCTGCCAAAATAAATAAATAGACACTTTAAAGTTTTTCTGAAGCATTTTTTTGCATTTTGACTTTTTTTTTCATTCTGAAAAACAGACTCGTGACATTGCACAGACTGTGTTATTTATGTTGTTTGGAATTTATCTATAACATAAATAATTGCTTTATGCACACTGGTATTATTAAAGTAATTATCCTTAAGATGTTTAGATGAGCAATTTGGGTAAGCTTATGATATTGTTTTTATCTTCAAATAATGCTTAAATGATTATTTCAAAAAGCATACACATACTGTAGAGAAGATTATTGGTTTTTCAAAAATAGTCATGTGCTTATGATGTTTATTGTGATGTTGATTCTACAAGAATAGATAAATCTAAAAAACAAGGTGCACTTACTTTAAAAAAAACTTGCTTACCTGAAAAGTAAGTCTGTAATATCCTTTCTTTGACCTGCCTCCACCCTCTGTATTATGCACATCAGCTGCTGGAATGAGCTCACCTGCTTTGTTACTGTCTACTGCTGGTGTTAGGGTAAAATTATGCAGCAGACAGCAGCACAAGATCATATCAACCACCTTACCTGTGATATAGAGAAGCACACCACCAGATGTATCAAGGACCCCGAATGTGGACTTCGAAAGGCCAAAGGTAAATTGTTAAATTGGTATATGCATTTAATTTCATACTCTTTTTTTCTGTTTTTTTCATTACAGAGCCTGCTGTCCTGTCACAAGAAGTCATGTTAGATGTTTCTGACCAAGATGAGACAACTACAACAAGTATTGTACAGGAAAGCCATGTGACACTTGACAGCCAGGATGTAGAAGAGGAGAAAAAAGAGGTTTTGGGAAATTAAGCAAAGTGATGCGCTAACTACAAAGATGGTGGACTGCGCAGTTTGATGGCCAAAAAACCTGAACAACACACTTTTGATCTACTTAGAGCAATGCTAGCAAGTTAAATGTAAAGTGCAAGTTGACCAATACAAGTTCAAATGGAGTGTTTGGTGTCTGACCTTATGTGTAGGGCTACTGTGAAGGATTTGTTCCTGGAAACAATTATCAAACCACAGGCAGACACCACCTTACACATTTTGGCATTTACACATGCAATATGGAAATATGGGAGGACAATGTTTAATGCCGAAACCATACATGACTTCCACTCCTATACCCAGCTCTAACGTGCAACATTACAGTGGGAGTCCATCACAAATGGATAATAGTGAAGTGTTGCACTATGAACAATTGTGAACACTTTATTTGGTTGAATTTATTGCACTGCACTTTATTAATATAATATATATTTAAATTTTTATGTATGTTAATAAAATTATATATTTTATTCTAAAGAAGAATATTTATTTTTACCAAGCTTCATATTCTGTTAACTGAGAACTCCAATGATAGCATCACAGGTTTTAGGTATTATCAAACCCTGCACTTGAGGTGCTGTATTACTGATCAGCCAGTGTCCTTCCGGTTCCAAAAATCTAATGGTATCAACCAGTTTCTGCTCTGCAGATATGGGTCTCCTTAAACGGGTGTCCTCCTATTGGATGATGGAGCAGACTAGTTGGGACAGTTCCTGAAATGTGGGTTCATTCATTCTCAGGAAAGTCCTGAAGTCATCAGGGTTTTTCTCCCATATCTCCTGTAGCTGGGGTATATGAGAGAATGAGTCTCTCCTCTTGAGTCATTCTTTGGTTCAACAAGATCTATTCTTCCTTCTTCTTTCCCTTCAGGTCTGTAGTTGCAGTCTTCTTGACACAGAGAGCAGTAAAAGAGCAGTTGCATGTTGTTCTTCAACAATTCATATTAGTAAAAAAAAATTGCTGAGGTGCGGTTGCGAACAAACGTACACTGTACACAAGTATGTGCTCACTAATGAATGAAGAAAACATTTTCCCTTCTCTTTTTATGAGGTTTTGGGTGATTACTATTGAACATGCTCTGCCCTTTATTTATATTTCTTTATATTATTGTTACATGTACTTCATATGTTGTTTCAATGTGTACGAAAATCAAATCTTTGCTCACGACAATATGGCTGTGAAAAGTTGCTGCCCAGACAGTCGGTCTTTCGTTAATCATACAAAATGTGACTTGTGTGTGTGCATTAATCGCCCGAGTGATCGTACCTTCAATAAACAATTCTTCTTGCTTGATTGCAGAAAAATAAAAAAGGGAGGAGCCGCCGCAAACAGCTCCTAGCTAGCTAGGAACTCCGCTATGTCTATTTACAGTATTAGGTGATTTTCCCACGCTAGTGGGGAAACCACCTAATACTATAAATAAACCTAACGCAATGAACTTAGAGTTCCTACTAGCTAGGACCTCCGATTGCGGTTGTTCTATTTATAGTATTAGGTGATTTTCCTACTGTAAATAGACATAGCGCATGAGCTACGCTCATTGCGCAGCGGAGTTCCTAGCTAGCTAGGAGCTGTTTGCGGCGGCTCCTCCCTTTTTATTTTTCTGCAATCAAGCAAGAAGAATTGTGGGATGTACAAATATGGGCCCCTCCTGGGTGAAGAACTGAAGACTTCTATCAACAATGTCCCCCCCTGGGTGAAGAACAGAAGACTTCAATCAACAACGGGCCCCCCCTGGGCGAAGAATTGAACAGATTACAAGCCAGGACATTTGGAAGTACAAATAACTTTTGGAAATACAAATTGTTTTTGGACTTTGTCAAGCCTGGGCATTTGGAAGTATAAATAACTTTGGGACAGGGGCAAGTCGGACTTTGGATACAATTTTATTTTGGACTTAGTTTACAGCCATTTTTGGATTGAAAGCTGCTGACAAAAGTTGAAAATTTCATTGGTGACTATCAGTAAATATGTTTTATTTTTAATAAAAATATGTGGTATCAATGAGGGTGTTTACTGTATTTATTGTGGGTTTATTATTTTTATTAAATATTAGTGGTTGTAATGAGGGAATGGTGGTTTATTTAACATTTTGATTTGTGGAACTACAGGTCCCAGCCAGCCATGGATGTCAGGGCATGATGGCACTTGTGGTTCTCCAAGTGCCAACATGCCCTGGCTGCCGTGGATATGCTTGTGCTTGTAGTTATACAAGTAGCAGCATGGCCACAATATTTTGGGCAACCTGGCTGGCTGGGACTTGTAGTTCCACAAAACAAAATATCGTCCGTTTGTTTTTTTAACCATATATGCGCCGTTATTACCCTACACCCACCGCCCAGGGGTGTAGGAAGAGCCCTAGTGCTATCAGCACTGGTCTGGCTGTCTCTAGGGGGATGGCCCGCTCGCTTTTTTTTGGCGGACCCCACTCCCTAGTGCCTCCAGCCAGCCTGGTTTGCCTAGTGCTGGTTAAGTGAAAAACGGGGGGACCCCAAGCAAAATTTTTCCCTGATCTTCACGGAACCAGCAGTAGTCAGGCAGCACTACAGTTAAGCATGAATCAACGCTTTTTTTTTTATAATACTTTAATCTATTCTTTACAGTTTTTACACTGACAGGCAGTGTAAAAGTGATGTGTTTATACAACATGCTGCTAGCAAGCAGCGTGTTGTATCTGGCGTGTTTGAAAGCAAACTATCCTGAGTTTGCTTAATCGCGGCTTTATACATTTGAGACTTGTATAGACACAGTGCCAAACAGTCAGGAGTTTGATCTCTGGCGATTTTGCAAATAACGATTTTGACAGAAGCACAACTCTGGCAATTTTGCATGAAATCTCTGCTTCATACATTTCAACTCTCCCAAGAAATAAGCTGATTTTGCAAAATCTCACCTTGATACATTTACCCCACGCTCTCTGGCAGGTATATATGCATCTATATATAGGTCTACCTCAATCACATTAATGTGAATACGCCCTTACTGTCATGAGTCTATGCTCACTGGCCCCTTCCTTCCCCTGTTCCATGTTGTGGTAATTATGTAATCACTGTTTGTTACTTTTCCCCTAAATATTCATGTATGACAATGTGTATATTGTATGTAACCAAGCAATGTAAAGTGTGCTTTGCTGATTGATACCAGTGACATATGCATGTGTCAAGAGTCTTGAAAGTAACCAGGCTAGACAGATAACATCTCTGAGACACTCCAGAGTTGTGTAAATAGTCCAGCCAGTCAAGCAGAGCAGAATTGAGAACTCCTGCCCTCTGAGATGCCAAACATGTATCTCAGGAGTAAATAACTCACTTCATAACCCTCGAGTCATTCTGGGAATCAATCTGCCCTGGCTGATTAGACTAAGTTTCAAAGGTGGGGGTGAGAGCAGTGTGAGAAGTTAAAATTTGTTGCCTGACATGATAATGTTTCATTCTATGGAGGAGACCTGTATCTAAGGTTAGAATTTTCCATCTCTCCCAAAGTGTACTCCTTTCACACCAAGTCTTAAACTAGTAAGTTAGTGACTCTGGTTTTATTTCCTATTTTATTTCTGAAACTTATTTTTGCAACTTTTTTGTATGTCTTGTTATTAACTGTTTTGTAATTAAGCCTTGGAAACATTTTTCAGATCAAATACTTTTAATCTAGCATATTCTTCATGATTCTTTGTGAACTTACGAAGTCAAGTGAGGCTCATGCTACATGTGTATTTGAAAAAAATAAAAGATATTATTGTATTAGCGCTGACAATCAGAAGCTGCCCTCAGTCTTCTGGCTTCTGATCCGTAAATCTGAAAATCAAACAATATTCATAAAATTCAAAAACAGAGATGGTGCTGCCGATCAACAATCTTATACTCAAAAAGAATATACAAAAAAAGTGTTCTAAATGTGAACTAAAATCAAACTCTCTGTGAAAAGTATTGAAACTACAAAAACAACAAAACTTCAAATCTACAGTATCCAAAATGTACAACCATCCCAAAGTTCATGTAGTCCAATTTCTAATTGATGAAAAAGTCAGTGACATTAATTTTTCTTAAATCTTTTTCCCACGTGATAGAGATATAAAAAATAAAACAAAATAAAATAGTGTAATACTGTAAATAATAATCACATAGATATGTTCCCAAAGTAATCTTTGATTTTCAAAGTCAAAATGCGTTGGGAGTTAGTACAGCTGGGGATTATGTGCGACAGTGGACTGTTCCTCTATCCTTGATGTCTGCAAAGAAGGAAAGCCAGCCACCCTGATACCATCGTGGGGAGTACATTTCTATATGTCTATATCTAATGTGATTGGGTGAGCTAATCTTAAAGGGATATTGGACATATTTTGCTTTAAGAAGATGTCACATCTTTGATATACAACGCAATGTTACAATCAATATTCTGTGAGTGCATTTACAACTGGGATGTTGAGTTGCTCAAGTGGTGGTATTGATTAATATTACTAATCACCTACGAGAAGAAGATTACTTTGGGAACATATCAATGTGAATCATTATTATTTACAAAGGCAGCACTGCACATAGGTCCAGCTGATGTTGGGAAGCACAGTAGCTGGAAGAGGTAAGTGTACCATTTCCACTTTCAAAGAGCAGCTCTTCTTCATTGCAAAGAAATAAAATGCACCAGCGCCAGTAGATAAAGGTCTAATGAGCCCACAAATGAGATTATCCTTAATGTACTCAGACATGGCCTGTGTCTCGGGTAGACCAGGCATTTGGGAGGAATTTTGCCTCGTTGATGATCAATGGAGCAAGTCCAAGGTCAATGAGAATGAAGGACCTCGGAACGTCCTTTGTCAAAGACACTGGCAAATGAGGAGTATTAAGGAGGAATAGATGGTCGGGCTTCTACTTACCCAGAGGATACAAATTATACTAGTTTGACTTCTGTAAGACAGCAACATTTGCAAGCAAGGCCCCAAACCAAAATGTAAAAGAGAGACCAGTCTATGTGAGGGGAGTGTTGCTGGAGCAATGGAAGGCCCAAAGTAATAGGACTGGTTACTTGTGGGAGGACAGAAAAGTAATTTGTTCAGAGTTTAAAGCCCACAACTCTAGAGTGAGAGGTACAGTCTGAGGCCATATGATGGAGTTGCAACCACCATTAATGGCTGTGATGGTAACAGGAACAGACAATGGAGTGGTGGGCACAGTCCACTGGTTGACCAGAGAAGCAGAGATAAAATTTCCTGCAGATCCAGAGTCCAGAAAAGTGGAGGAAAGAATTTACCGAGTGGAGAAATGCAGAGACTGGTATAGTGCAGATAGTAGATTCTTGAGTACTAGGTGAAGAATTAGATGACCCCAGCCTGACCTTCCCGGAAACGGTCGGGGTTTGAAGTCTCTCTGGAGCTTGGGACAAGAGGCAAGGGTTTGTCCAGGTCCAGCGCAATAAATCCAAAAATTATTCTATAACCATCTTTGTTGTTCCTCGGGAGTAAGTCGTGAGCAACCTAATTGCATGGGTTCCTCCGGGAAACTTGGGTGTTGGAAACAGGGGGCCAGCTTGAAGGTGGAGTCTCTTTTTTCTGAACATCTCTCCCAAAAGTGAAAATCCACTCAGTTATAGAGAGAAATCAGAGAATCCAGGGTGGATGGTAATTCTTGGGAAACGAGAACATCCTTTATGTGGTCTGACAACCCCTGCCAAAAAGCTGCAACTAAAGCATCATAATTCCACCGTAGCACAGAGGATAGGATGTGATATTTGATTATGTACTGGGAGTGACAGTACTGGAACCTAGATGCAGCCTAAGGATTTTGGAGGTCCCGGAGGAAACCCAGCCCAGCTCATAAAAAAATTGATGGAAGGTTGAAATAAAGGCAGTGCTGTCTTGAAGGAGAGGGTCATCCTGTTCTCACAATGAAGAGGCCCAAGTCAGAGCTTTGATCAGAGAGGAAAGAAATTATATAAAATACCTTGGACCTGTCAGTGGGAAAGTTATGGGGTAACAACTCAAACTATATGGAACATTGATTCGAGAACCCTTGGCAAGCCTTGGGTTCACCAGAAAATTTAGAAGGAGTGGGTAACTACAGCATGGAAGTGGGTGCTGGTGCTGCAGGAAGTGCACGTGGCTCAGAAGCAGCAGAAAGTGGATTACTGAGTAGAGAAGCTTGATGTGAATCAAGTGGCCAAAGTTTGGAGGCATTGAAATAGTTGGAGCTGGGTGGCGCCTTGCTGCTCCTCTCTTCCCACCAGGTATTACAGCATATCTTTGGCTGAGGGATCTACAGAAGGGTCTGCTCTTACTGTCACAGATTAACTGGGAAGTGGGATCCTCTGGGCCTGCTTGGTTTAGTGCCACCTTCAGGGAGGCGTGAAGTCTAATGGAATAGAATGTGTTCGCTAGTGACCCCCGCTAGGAGGTGTGGGCTTAGCAGCTTCTGTCTGCAGGTCTCGGTTCTCCCCATAGACAACAAACAGGGCCCGTGAAGTGTGCAGACTGGATGGAGATGCAATAGGTAGTAATAGCATGAACACTGGGATCCAAGTATACTTGGCAGCAGGATGTCTGAATAAACAGAGAAGTCAAAGTCAAAGTCAGCATTGTACAAAGGTCCAGGTAAAGCTGAGAAGCATGCTAGCTGGAACAGGTAGGTGTGGAGTTCTGCAACAAACATGCACAAAATACAGGTATGCTGGGCAGCGGGGTGACTGAATCAATGGTGATGAAAGGTGTAGCAGAAGAGATACAAAGTGGTCCAGCTGATGCTGGGAAGTATGGTAACAGGAACAGGTAAGTTTAAAATTCTGCAGTGAAGATACACTGAGATCCAGGTATGCTGGGCAGCAGGGTGGCTGGATCAATGGTGATGTGAGAGGTAGCAAAGGAGATACACAGTGGTCCAAGTGATGCTGGAAAGCATGGTAACTGGAACAGGTAAGTGTAAAGAAGTAGAAAAAAATCAGACCCCCCCCCATCTAGACAATACATCATAAATAAAATTTTGTTCTTGGCATAATGGAAAAATTTCAGCATACCTGAACAATAAATCCCACGAATTCTCCCAAATCTGGTTTGATTGGTTTATATATAATAGCCCCTCCAGTACAAACAATACCAACACTTACCCTTAAGATACTTCATCCCTCTTCTTATAACCTGATAAATTTGATGTTATATGTTGATTCTGTTTTCCTCAAATAGGGTAACGCTGGCCTTCGGAAGTTCAGTGTCTTGTCTCAGTCCCCCCCCCCCTCCCTCTCACATCCCTCTCCCACTCTTACTCCTTACATCATAGAAAATAGACCTCACACCCTGACAAATCATTCAATGGTTTTGTACTTATTACTTTGGTACATTTCAGGCCACCTAAATAAATGTGTATTATATTTGCCTTCTTGTTACCCTCTATATACATTCTTCTGTGTAAAGGCTTGGGCTGTCACACAGGCCCTTCCAGACATATACATTGTTACATATTCTGGCCTACTTTGGCCCTTTATTCTGTATGTATACTTTATGTGTTGGTACTTTATGAATAAAGTTACGAAAAAAAAACAACAACAATATCTCAGTTCAGCACTAGCAAAAAGGCATAACACAAATCCGCGTGTTCAGAACTCCCCAAACTATCCCCAATCTCTTCACTCTAAGGGGTATATTTACTAAACGGCAGGTTTGAAAAAGTGGAGAGATTGCCTATAGCAACCTATCAGACTTTTGCTATAATTTATTTAGTACATTCTGTAAAATGACAGCTAGAATCTGATTGGTTGCTATAGGCAACCTCTCCACTTTTCACACCCACAGTTTAGTAAATATACCCCCAAGAGTACTATCTCAGTCCACCAGCAAATAAGTATATATATATATATATATATATATATATATATATATATATATATACTTATATAGCCAGCTATACTTATCTGCAAATCTTCCACTCCAAAGCTCCTTGTTTGAACTCTCCTTCAATGGCTTTCTCTCCATTTGAACTAGAGATGGGCGGGCTCAGTTCCCCGTAGAACCGAACCCACCAGAACTTCGGCAATCCGAGTACCAAGCCGAGTCGGCTCGGTACCTTCCCGCCAATTCGGATTCCAAATCCAGGCGAACGTCAGCGTGACATCGTCGGATCTAGGTTCTCGCGAGTTTGGTAATGTATCATGATTCGTCTGCTGTGTCGTTTAGGTGAAACAGGAAGGGGTTTGACTGTCAGAACAGTGTCTCCTCCTTGTCAGGAACTTATGCACTGAGCTGTACTGGAGATTATACTTGGCTATCTATACACCAGTCAGGCATGGAAACCAGCTCTTAAGCAATGAAAAAGAAATTAAAACAATGTAAGTCCAATTAGTTAATGCAAAATCATGAACTGCTGTGTGTAATTTGAAAATGTGAACTGCTAAATGTGAAGTACAACAATTTCAACTGGATTTAAAAAATAATTCATTTTTTTTAAATGATAAACATTCAGATAATATTGTTTTTTGGATATAGTAATTGGACAAGAAGGAATCTGAAAGTACCATCTGAGGATTAAGGAAAAGTACACTGAATTTTATATTATTATGATTAGAAGTTTGCAAAATGTTGTACCAACTAGCAAACCACATGTAACAGTATTACAGATAAAGTTATAGTTATAAATAATATAAGATAGGGAAGGGACTAAAGAAAGAAAACAATCCTATTTGTTAAACAATATTGCTAAATTAGTCAGCAGCGACTTTCAGCCTGAAAGTATATGAAAATAATATTGTGGCCTGTGAGGTGGTCAAAATTTAATGGAAATGACTGCAAATTAGTTTTAGTGAGGTTAATAATAATGTAGGTACAAAATAATACCTACATTATGTTATTTTAGCCCAAAAAATGACATTTTTTAAAAAATTGCAAAACAAAACCAAAACACGCAAGGGCGGTTTTGCCAAAACTAAAACACGAAAGTAATCCAGATCCAAAACTAAAACCAAAAGCAAAACACGGGGGTCAGTGACCATCTCTAATTTGAACAGACATATACACTGGGCTGGCTTAACTCTTCCTCTAGCCTCTCCCCAGCAGCAGTGGAGCTTGGTGGGAGATGTAAATTTTCTACTATTCTGGCGCATGCTCAGTTGTCTTTAAAATACTTTTTTTACTTATTATTTCTTTATTATTCCTAAATACGTATTTTATGTAAATAAAACATAAGTATTTCAATGCCTGCACAAGGCCCTAATACCGTAGAGCAGCGGTTCCCAAAGTGTGCGCCTCAGTAGTGCCTAGGCCAGGGGACGAAAAAAACAAAAAAAGACTTGCCAATCTGGCAGCGCCCGGGACCCAGCATCCTCTTCCCTCCTCGCTTCTCCCTGAATGCGGACGTGATGACGTCATCACGTCCGACATATTCAGTGAGAAGCGGCAGGACAGGGGAGGATGCTGGTTCCCGGGCGCCACCGTATTGGTAAGAACATAGAAGAGAAGACAGAAGAAATAGAATAAAGAAGGCCAAGTATGGTAAGTAAAGAAATGGAGGGGAAGGTGAAAGCATTGTAGGGGCAGACAGCGTGTGGATGAAGAGGGGCAGACAGCGTGTGAATGAAGATGGGCAGACAGCGTGTGGATGAAGATGGGCAGACAGCGTGTGGATGAAGAGGGGCAGACAGCATGAAGATGAAGAGGGGCAGACAGCATGTGGATGAAGAGGGGCAGACAGCGTGTAGATGAAGAGGGGCAGACAGCGTGAGGATGAAGAGAGGCAGACAGCATGTGGATGAAGAGGGGCAGACAGCGTGTGGATGAAGATGGGCAGACAGCGTGTGGATGAAGAGGGGCAGACAGCGTGTGAATGAAGAGGGGCAGACAGCGTTTGGATGAAGAGGGGCAAACAGCATGAGGATGAAGAGGGGCAGACGGCGTGTGGATGAAGAAGGGCAGACAGCATGAGGATGAAGCGGGGCAGAAAGCATGTGGATGAAGAGGGGCAGACAGCGTGTGTGGATGAAGGGGCACAGAGTGTGTGGATGAAGGGGCACAGTGTAAAGGAGAAGGGGCACAGTGTGATGATTTTTGTACAGGTTGTTGTTTTATTTTGTTTTATTTTGTTTGATATTATTCCTCTTAATATTAGCTGTAAATTATTCTTTGACCGAAATATAATTGAAAAAAATATATAAAAATATTCTTTTCCCTTGGATTTATGTATATTATTTTTGCAATCAACTTACTAAGTATTTCTGTTCTGACCTAAATACTTATTACGTTGTTTTGACTCAAACACTTAAAAAAAACAGGACTGCTGGGTAATTATTTTGGAGGGGTGCATTGAAAAAATGATGGAGACTCTAAGCGTGCCACGAACTAAAAAAATTTGGGAACCACTGCCATAGGGGATTTTAGACATACATGGAAGGACATGAAATTATACTATATCTGGAAAAATCTAAAGATCAAATAGGGTCTGATGTTTTTAGGAATAGAATGGGATGATTAGATGGGCTCTGTGTTTGTTATCTGCTGTCAAATTCTATGTTTCTGTTCAGTGAGGAAAAGAGAATAAGAAAGACTGTTTTTAAACTAGTGTAAAGATGGGTACACACTACATGAAATGCTAACGATTAGCGATTTATGAACGACAGACAAAAAAAAAAAGTCACGATCAGCATGCCGGTTCATGTGTACACACTACACACGATTTACCTTCAGATTTACAGCCTGTCACAGTCAGCCTGGAAGATGTTATGGGGATGAACTGAAGCATGCAAATGTCCTGCAGTGTCCGCTCTGCCCTTAAAGACCACTCTCCGTTTATTTAGCTAACCTAGTGAAGTGTACATCAAAGACTTGTGCTGCAGCAGAATGAATGAATGAAACGGCCGGCATTTCTCACTATCTGTAACGCTGACTGTGTGCCTGCTCGCTGTCTCTGTTCTCCTTCACTCGGGATGCAGATAGTGCAGATTTACACTGACTGTCAGCAGCTGCTGACAGTTAACGAGCTGCTAAACGACAAAAATCTAACCAATACGAGCAACCAGATGAAGCGATTATCGGCACTTTGGGGCGACTGTTATGTGCGTATTGTGGCTAACCAATAACGATTGTCGAACCTCGATTTGTGTTTCCAACGCACAAAGATTAATTCGCAAATAGTTGAATAATATGCTCAAGCGAAGTGATAATAAATACAGCCGTTACTTATCGCAGGCGCTCTGGATCCAGTGCAGTCATTTAATCCTGAAGTCTGGGGACAAGATCTCTGAACACTGGATGTGAAGCTGCTGCTTATATACACAATGAAATACAGTAATACAATGAAGATGGTATAGCTTGCATCTATTGGTCCAGGTCTCAGGAAGGTCCAAGGGGTTGTCAATCATTGGCTAGTTCATCCTAAGGAATCCAAAGGAGGGGGTCACCTCTCCAGGGGGTATGCTCGGTTCTTCCCGCCAAGATTCCTTCGTCTTAAGTAGTTCATAATTCCCTATCATTCATAACTTGTGTATGCACTCTGCGATTCCTTCGCAGAGTGAACCAAACAGTAGGATATGTAAAGAGGTTTATTATGATACCACTCATGATATGATTCCTTCAACCTGTTCCGTGTATTTCACTAATATGCATGTAACTCTAATATAACATATAAATACTACTATATTTCGACATAACTGACTATGTGTTGCAACTACCATTAATGTGTACTATTTTATTAGTATGCGTGTTTGTGCGAATGTATGGTAAAAGACCAACTACTGTTGCTGCCACGTGTAGTGGATGCGTACGCCCTTTCACGCCGTAGCGTGCCCATGTACATCGTAGTGTACCGTATGCATCTTTTCAGACAAAGACAACTAAGTTTGCTCGACTTTAATTGAAATGACTTTATCCAATTTGCTGACTTCGACAGCTCCACCCTTTGATAGTGTAATAATCTATCACCCAATCACCGTTTCAAGTTCAGGATTATACAATACTTCTTCACAGACCATGATCTCGGTATCTGGTACCACCCTTACAGTCTCTTTCTCAGTGTTACTCCTATGAGACCGTTTTCCACACTTCAACACAGTAGGAACACATTTGACAACTAAACCAATTGCTAAGATGACATCCAGTATAAGGAGAAGGAGCTTACCTACACTAGCAACCATTTCCTGTACCCACTCCCCCAGACCGGAGAACCATTTCCCAGGGTTCAACCACGAGAACCAACCCACCACCTTTTCCCCGACCTCATATAACGAAGAATTATGGCTCTTTTGAAATTCCCATTTCAGCTGCAAAATTTCATCCATCTTCCGGTCTATAACCTCTTTAGGGTCATCCGTATTATTAGTAATGTACGTGCAACATTTGACACCGAACTGGGTGGCCAGTGTCACACAGTACCCACCAGTAATAGAGGTGAGATAATTTAGTACCAGTATATGTTGCACCAACTCCTTCTTGTACGCTTGTAGCTCCCTTCCAGTATACCTGAAAGTGTCATCATACATCTCGGTGATATTATCTATTAATTTAGCTAGGTCTTGGATATATTTAAAGTTTAATGTTCCCCGAGCGGTCCTGGTGAGATCTAGAGCAACCATAACTTGGAAACCAGCAGTTTCACTAATCAATTTTGTAGCTATGGGTTCCTCACCAGGAATCATATTTCTCTTGCCACGGTGTTCATACTGTGTGTGTATGTATGGTGGTGACGTAGTCTTGTGAATACCAACCATTTCTTCATGAGTAATAGTCATGATTTCAGGAACCAGTTTAGCTAAGAAACACAAGCCCTTGGAACTCGGAGTCACCCAGGAATAAGCTTTCCTCCCACAAACAAAATACACATCATCAGGGAGAACATAAGGAACAGTATGCCCATGAATTATATCACACAGAGTTTTGATAAAACTACCCATGCCTAGTGTCTCCATTTGCTCTAGACACGTGTCGGCATTAATGACATTTTTACATTTATCTGTAGAGACTTTTCCAATGGATACCTTCTTATGTTTGGTTATACGCCCTAATTTGTGACTTCCATCAACATTCCTGCCTAGTAGTGACCTTGTGAGTCTCCCTCTAAAATGAGTGTGGCGCGCCATTGTCTGATCTGATAGGTCAGCCTCCCAATTCTCCAGGCGCTTTGCATGAGATATGTTTAGGCACAGCAAAGATCTGCCTATGGAGTATTGTCGAAGCGTCAGACTAGGGGACCTAGTGTTATTGTACCTCCCGTCTATGGGCCTCCCACCCCTCAATTCGAGTACTTCATATATGTTTAGAGGGAATGGCACTAGTCCTATATTATGCTGCCCTTGCGGCACGTGAGAGCACACCCAACACTCGGTTTGGTTTAGCACCTTACCCACCAGGGAGTGATAATCCTCCAAAGGATGCCCGCCTATATTCAGAGTACTGGGGGACTGGCATCGTTGGATGCATCTCTCTTCAACTAGGGAGTCGCAGAACTTGCAGATACAATACTCATCAGACAATAGCCCCTCACACTGCCTCTGAGTTCCTGAGCTAGCAGACCTTTTCATAACCCCTGGACCAAGTTTGATAATGGGCTGCTCTGAGTATCCTATTAACTTTTCTTCTGCCTCCATTTCATCCGTATCACTCCCAGAACTCTCCTCCGTCCTCCGTCCTCCATCCTCCTTCACAAAAGTAGAATGTCCTAAAAAAAATGAAAACAAGGAAAATCCTGGAACAAAAGAAAAACAAAAACCGCCACTCCATCGCTGGAAAGATAGTTCTGGGGCAACGTCTCTGGTTCAGGTGTCTCGACTGCAGGCTTTAGGTCTCCCGGAACAGACTCACGAATGACAGATCTATGTCGTTAGTCTTAGCTTTATCTTGCACTTTCTCCGGATTATGGACTCTCCTGCAGTGGGTGGAATGGACCCAAGTGTCTCTCTCTGCAACCTTCAGTGATGTCGTACTGGTCAGCAGCACTTGGTACGGGCCTTCCCAACGGTCTGTTAAACAACCTGAACGTAAGAAATTGCGGATCATAACATAGTCTCTAGGTTCAACATCATGACAGTTCGTTTCTGGCATACCAGGTGACAGCATTTTTAGTTTTTGTTGTTGTTGCTTTAGCTGTCTACTCATTCTTATAAGATATTGTACAGTCACTTCATTATTACACTTCAAGTCGTCTTGCGGACTCACGATCAAATGAGGCTGTCGTCCGAACAGTATCTCAAAGGGGGACAGATTAAGAGGAGGTCTAGGAGTGGTCCGAATGCTATGGAGGACCAATGGCAAAGCCTCAGGCCATGCCAACCCATTTTCAGCCATTATCTTACCCAGCTTGTTCTTTATAGTACCGTTTACTCTCTCAACTTTACCACTGGCTTGTGGTCGGTAAGGGGTGTGAAGTCTGCTACCGATTCCCATGAGTTTACATATATTTTGGAAGATATCACCAGTAAAATGGGTACCCCATCACTTTCAATGGTTCTAGGGATACCGAACCTACACACAAAGTCTTGTACAATTTTCTTTGCAGTGAACACAGCAGTATTAGTGGCTGCCGGATATGCTTCTACCCAACCGGAAAACACATCAATACACACTAGCACATACTTTAGATTCCTGCACGGTGGTAATTGGATATAGTCAATTTGTATTACCTGGAAAGGTCCGTCTGTAGGAGGGATGTGGGATGGCTCAGTTGGAATAGTTTTCCCGACATTTTTCCTCAAACAAGTAAGACATGACATTGCCTTCTTACCAGCCTGAGAGGGAAATCCGGGAGCACACCAGTATGCTCTCACCAGTTTGCACATACCTTCTTTACCCAGGTGAGTCAGGCCGTGTGCTGCTTCAGCCAGGCTTGGATAGTATGTTCGGGGAGCTACAGGCTTACCTTGTCCATCCCTCCAGAGTCCTGAGGACTCTTGACCACATCCCTTCGCCTTCCAGACCGCCTTTTCCTGCAGGGAACACAAATCTTGCATTTCAATTAATTTCAGCATGTCTAAAAACCATCATAGTCTCGGTCGATACAGTCATAGGTTGCCCTGCTGCCCATTTAGCAGCTTTGTCTGCCCTGTTGTTGCCCAATGACACTGGGTCTTCTTCAAAGGTATGGGCTTTGCACTTTATGACGGCTACTGTTCTGGGTAACTGTATCGCTGTCGGAAGTCCTTTTATGTGTTGTGAGTGTGCCACTGGCGTACCTGCTGCTGTCGTAAAGTTTCTAAGATGCCAAAGGGCCCCAAAATCGTGCACTACCCCGAAGGCGTACCTAGACTCAGTATATATATTGGCTGATTTACCCTCTGCCAATTCACACGCTCTCCTTAGTGCTACTAGTTCCGCCACCTGGGCTGAGTGAGGTGGACCAAGGGGTTCAGCTTCTACCACATCCTGATCGTCCACAACAGCGTAACCAGTACATAGCTCTCCTGTCTCTGTCTGTCTATGGCAACTTCCGTCTGTATAAAACGTAAAATCTACATTTTCTAAGGGGGTGTCACGTATGTCGGGCCTTGCAGTAAAGGTCTGATTCAGGTGTTCCATACAGTCATGCGTGTCAGTATTCTTGCCTAACTCATCATCAACCAGGGTCTCCTCACCTCCCACCCTTTGTGTCTCTAGAGACATATGGAAGGTATGTAGCTGGATTTAAGGTGCTACATCATTTGATGGTGATGTTTGAGGGTGCCATCAGGGCTAGTTCCCACTTGGTGAATCTAGCTGAAGAAACATGTCTGGTTTGGGCTGAATTTAACAGAGCTGATACAGCATGGGGTGTATAGATAGTTGAATTATGTCCTAATAATATGTCCTCGCTCTTACTTACCAGAAGAGCCGTTGCTGCTACACTTCTGAGACATGTTGGGAGTGATCTTGCCACATTGTCTAATTGTGCACTGTAGTATGATACCGGTCTGCTAGCATCACCATGTTTCTGTGCGAGGACACCTGCTGCACAACCATCAGCTTCTGTACAAAATAGCTCGAAAGGCTTTTCATAATCAGGTATTCCCAATGCAGGTGCTCTAGTCAGACTATCTTTAAGATTAAAGAACGCTTGCTCTGACTCTTCTGTGTGTACAACACGTTCTGGTTTTGAGGAAGAGACTAGCTCCTGCAATGGTAATGCCAGAATAGAAAAACCTGGGATCCAGGATCTACAGTATCCACACATCCCTAGGAAAGTACGAATCTGCTTCTGGCTCTGCGGCAGAGTCATGTGTTGTATGGCCTCAATCCTGTCGGTTGTCAGGTGTCTTAGCCCTTTAGTGAGGCAGTGTCCTAAGTATTTGACCTTAGTCTGACATGGCTGTAATTTATCCTTTGCCACCTTGTGCCCTGTTTGTGAAAGATGAAGCAACAACAATTTAGTATCATGTAAACATGACATAAAAGAATCAGAGCACAACAACAAATCGTCCACATATTGAATTAGAACAGACCCATTGTGGGGTTGAAAGGATTGCAAACAGTCATGTAAGGCTTGGGAGAAAATACTGGGGCTGTCAATGAACCTCTGGGGTAGTCTGGTCCATGTGTATTGCACTCCCCTGTAGGAGAATGCAAAAGGGTATTGGCAGTCAGGGTGAAGAGCGACTGAGAAGAAAGCAGAACATAGATCAATGACAGTAAAATGACTGGCAGACGGTGGAATCTGCATGAGGATGACAGCTGGATTCGGCACTACGGGGAATTGGCTCTCAACAACTTTGTTAATTCCCCTTACGTCCTGGACTAATCTATAGCCCCTCCCCCCATTCTTCTTCACATGGAAAATGGGACTATTTGCTGTACTGGCTGTACGAATTAAAATCCTTTGTTGTAACAGCCTCTTAATAACAGGATATACCCCTAGTTCCACCTCTGGTTTTAATGGATACTGTGGGATTTTTGGAGCTATCCTACCACTTTTTAGATTGACCATGACAGGGGCTACGTTTGCCATCAGTCCAGTGTCCTGTCCATCTCTGGTCCATAGTGAACCTGGTATTTCCAGCAACATCCCCTTTACTTGAGATGGACTTTGTTCTATAACAGGAGAGTGTAACATTAACCTTTGAGGGGTGTCCAATATATCCTGTACCTCATGCGCGACCTTCTCCGGTATATCTAAGAACACACCATCAGAAGTACAGTATATGACACATCCCATTTTACATAGCAAGTCTCTCCCTAGCAAGTTAGTAGGAGCCGCCGCAGCCAAGAGAAACGAATGCTTATTATGCAGAGGCCCGATAGTAACTTCAGCGGGTTTAGTTAGAGGATAATGTAACACTTTTCCCGTTACCCCGATGGCTGGAATTGTTTTACTGGTCACCTGTAGATTGAAAGGAGAGGTTATCACAGATCGGGCCGCCCCTGTATCTACAAGAAAGGTTTCTTTCCTACCAGCTATGTCAACTATCATTGTTGGTTCTTCACTCTGCCTCTAAGTTAACCTCACTGGCTGTAGACTACAGGTATGACCGGACCCCTAGCGCTGACTATTGATTTCCCGCGCAGCATTTGCTGCTGTAATAAGCGCGGGTAGATGTGAGTCTTCTAGTCTATGTAAATCCCTCCTTGGAGGATATCTATGTGACCCTTAATTAGGATTATACCTTCCCTTTGTACAATCTTTTCTCATATGTCTTTCTTCTTTGCAATTGTAACATCTCAACATTCTGCGTTTCCCGTTATGTGGGTTATATGCTGGTGGTCGTGTATGCATTCCCCCTAATGCCTGTATACTCACCGTCATCAACTTGTCACTCTTTTCTTCCCTTTTCCTAAAGATATTTTTGTCATGTTCAACAGCAACTTCTCTAAGAGAATCTACCGTGCTGCCTCTCCAACCAGGGGTTGAGGTTTGTACTCTTGTTTTTAGATTTTCCTTTAAACCATCCATCAGTACTGTTACAGCTACTTCCCTATGATGTGGGTTCTCCCTTATATCTGATACCCCCGTAAACTGTGTCATTGATGCAAGAGCTCTACCAAAATAATCCGCTGCAGTTTCACTGTCTTTTTGTTTTATGGTGAAAATCTTACTCCAATTTACCACTACTGGAAAATATATGGCCAAGTGTTTGACAATTCTTTCTATATTCTTTTGGTTAATCTCATCAGTCAAGGTGTCATCTTCCTCCAACAAACAATCTTCAATAAATTTTTGTATGTTAGTATTGGGAGGAAGACACGCCCTCAACACTACACGCCAATCCTTATTGGTTGGTTCGTTGGCATTTCCTAAGTCTTTAACAAATTTCTGACATTTAGCTAACTCCTTTCTAGGATCTGGGAATTCAGTCATAATGGAACGTAATTCTGATCTAGTCCAGGGACAATGCATTGTAACATTTCTTAAAGGAACTACACCATCCTTGTCCGGTTTCCCATTGGGGACTGATATTGTGCGGACTGGGTACGCACCCTCTGGTTCACTGACTTCAGGGGACACTACAGGATTTGCTGGTTCAAGATTTTGAACGCTTTCACTCCTAGTGATCACGCTACTCTCACCTATCTCAGCCATTTTCTCATACTTGCGCTGAGCCTCTAGTACACTAACAGCATGGACAATGGCCGAAATCACAGTGGGTTCATCTTCATCTTCAGATACACTTGATTTAAACTGGCTTAAAACAGGATACAACTTAGCAATTTTTTTTTCCCAGTTTTAATACCGGCTGTACTTACCGCTCCCGCCACATAAGGTGGCGGGAGCGCGCTTGCGCTGAGTTCGCCACGCTTCTCAACGGTTTCTTCCGTTGTGCGCGCAATTTTAGTCACGCCTACTTCCGCTTTGCATTCGCTGCTCTGCCACGTGTTACCTTCCATTTGCCACAATTTTAAACGATCATTATGTTTATTCCTCACTTTCGTTGAGTTAATCAACCATACTTTATCTTTTACAGTATTTAGTACCTCTGCATTAAAACTCCCTATTGTTGGGAAAGGCCTATCACAACCTTTGGTCATCTTGACCCATGTGTCGCAATACGCAGTTGCGTATGCACCATATTTCTTACACATGAGAAATCTCGCTGAACCAATAGGACCTTCCTTAGGCAGTACCTTTACCTTCTCTAGCATTTGCTTAGCACCCATATTGAACAATAGGGTCCCAGAAATATCACAATATCCTGCCACAAAATAGGGTTCCAGAAATAACACAATATTCAGCCACTAATTTTCAACTCTACCGCTAGAGATATTTTACCGGCCTGTGGACGTATTTACTACAAGCTGCGTCCACTCGCTTCCTCTTGTATTAAACAAGGACCCCTAATACAGAAATATCAATGCGGACTAAAGGGTTATCAGCTTCCTGATCACCCCTGACTCTCCAACAAAATCTGTTGAGTTTATTACGTTTGGCAGCATCCGGTAAAGTCAATTACCAACCTTACTAACGTAATTCCTCCCCGTTACCCCCAAGTCGCAATCACGGCTTTCCTTGCCGTGCGGTGCAATCGCAACGCTTAAAGCTAGTCTGTAAGCGATACGATTACCCTTGGGTGCACGTCGCGAAAACTTATTCAGTTTCCGCCCCCTGGTATACCTGCCTTGTATACCGTACACCAGTTGGGCACCTGCCTCGTCAAACAGCAACTGACACTCTATTTTACAATAGATAAAACCTTAGTGTATTTAAAGTCAACAAATCACACAACATACACCTTTTCTGCGCAGAAAATAAAAGAATTCCCAACAATAGTAATAATGCCCCAGAGGTTTTCACAAGTGATTTATACTATGCATGTATAACTATCAAATCGATTGTTTAACCATGTGGCAAATCTACCGGAAGTTCGCGTACGCACAGCAGGAAATACACATACGCTAAGCAATGCAATACAGTTAAAATGCACAATGACAGAAAAAAGAAACAGTTTTCTCTTTTGTCCCTAGGTTCTCGTTAGCGTGCCCTAGATAATGCAAAACGGACATTCAGTTTCACAACACAGAGTAAAATTCAGGTTTTGAACACAATGCGTTCTTACCCGTATATGATGCGACTCCACCCTTTGTTGCGGAACCGAAATCCGTTGGTCTTGCGTATCATCGGCAACGAAACCTCCAAAGCTCACGAGCCCCCAAATTGTTATGTGCGTATTGTCGCTAACCAATAACGATTGTCGAACCTCGATTTGTGTTTCCAACGCACAAAGATTTATTCGCAAATAGTTGAATAATATGCTCAAGCGAAGTGATAATAAATACAGCCGTTACTTATCGCAGGCGCTCTGGATCCAGTGCAGTCATTCAATCCTGAAGTCTGGGGACAAGATGTCTGAACACTGGATGTGAAGCTGCTGCTTATATACACAATAAAATATAGTAATACAATGAAGATGGTATAGCTTGCATCTATTGGTCCAGGTCTCAGGAAGGTCCAAGGGGTTGTCAATCATTGGCTAGTTCATCCTAAGGAATCCAAAGGAGGGGGTCACCTCTCTAGGGGGTATGCTCGGTTCTTCCCACCAAGATTCCTTCGTCTTAAGTAGTTCATAATTCCCTATCATTCATAACTTGTGTATGCACTCTGCGATTCCTTCGCAGAGTGAACCAAACAGTAGGATATGTAAAGAGGTTTATTATGATACCACTCATGATATGATTCCTTCAACCTGTTCCGTGTATTTCACTAATATGCATGTAACTCTAATATAACATATAAATACTACTATATTTCGACATAACTGACTATGTGTTGCAACTACCATTAATGTGTACTATTTTATTAGTATGCGTGTTTGTGCGAATGTATGGTAAAAGACCAATTACTGTTGCTGCCACGTGTAGTGAATGCGTACGCCCTTTCATGCCGTAGCGTGCCCATGTACGTCGTAGCGTACCGTATGCATCTTTTCAGACAAAGACAACCAAGTTTGCTCGACTTTAATTGAAATGACTTTATCCAATTTGCTGACTTCGACACGACTTTGGACCATCGGGTAAGTATACACACTCACAGATATCTGGCCAATCAGTCGTATATCGTCTGATTGGCCTGATAATCAGTGTAGTGTGTACCCAGCTTTAGTCAGTTTTTAATTTTTCGGCTACTGATTTAATAACAGCAGTCAAGCTCCTCTCCTCTTATACTGTGCAACTAAATTATGTTAACCTACCACCATTGTTTCTCTTAACTGCTCATTTGTCTTAGTATTCTCCAGTAAAATATTGGTGCCAGTTACAGGGTACTTTCTGTGTACACCATGTCACAATAACTAAACAGTCCCCCTACCCAATCTACACTCCCTTGGCATTCCTCAATTTTGTCCTCACCAAATATCCAAAGCTATCCTAACCACGGGTGCCACCTATTTCTCTTGTCACTAACATGCCAACAGCTTTAGTTGGCTTGATGTTAAATGAATGGGACTATTCACAGCGAGATACTGTTGAGTAGAGATGTTAGGTCAACACGGCCCAGGGGAATCACCAGATATAAGCCAGGGTCAGAGAACACAGTCTATTCAAGTTACAGGAAAAAAGGCCAGGAATTCCAACAGTTTCTGGGGCAAACAAAAATTGCATAGCAGAAATAGATCCAGATTGACATATGTTTACTTACTAAATGTCTCAGAGTAGCAGGGATGTGGGCATCAGCTAAGACATTGGAAACAGACACAGACAGAAGTCTTGTACATTAAAAAGTATAGCTAACAGTAGAATCAGTGGAATCACTGATACAACAGCTGGACAATACAAGGCTTTAATCCTGAGTGGAACAAAATGTACTGTGACATATCACAGCAATACCAGTTACGGTAAAAGAGTCAGAAAAGGATCCATAGGTCTTTTAAAGATGTTATCCAGAGAGAAACGTATGCTATGAACAGCAGTGAAAACTACATAAAACAGGTATGTTTCTCACACAATCCTGTTCTCACCTTTTCAAAAAAATGCCCTTGGCACACACTAGCTTTTGGTCCCACTAGAAAGCTAAGCCCTGCATTCCTTCAAAAGAATTTCTTACAAACAGAAAGGTGGCCAGAGTTCAAAGAAGTGCACTGCTTTTTATTTTGCATATTTTATGTGGTTCATATGTTTGTTCCCGAAATATTGTTTCTCTGTGTCCACTTTATGTCCTCAAGTTATAGGAATGATGTCATGCTGCATAGGAACTAGCAGTCTACACTATATAATAAATAATACAATTGAAGTGGCTAATTGTATTTCATTTCTGTATGAGCCTACATTTATGTTGTTTGTATGATGTATATTTTATTATTTCAATAAGGCACTGTATATATGATTGATATAGTACGACATTTGTCCCCAGTACTAATTTTTTTTTCTGGTGTTTGTAGCCCAACCCTTATCCATTAGATTAGCTCTATAACCTGCAATTTATGTATGGAGTGTTATTGTTACCTACTGTTTTCATATCATTACCTTGGCTAGACTGAAGGTGATTAGCTAGTGTAACCCCATACCTGCTTGCTGCATTGACAGCCAATGGGGTAATAGCTGATTATCCATGATGAATTTCAAATTTATAAATAAAATATTAGAACACTGATCAGAATATCCACAAATAATGGGTTTGTGATTCTTAATATAACATCTGATCTATTTCATAAATGGGCCATCGATGGGATTGATTTAGTGCCCTGAACTAAATCTGATAGAAAATCTGTGGATGATGGAAGTTACATATTCATACAGATTGATACAAATCATACAGATACAGATACAGGCTGTAATTTCAGTAAAACGTGGCTCTACAAAGTATTAAACCAGGGGACTGATCACTTTTCCAACTCTGTTATTCTAGTTTTTCATTTTTTATTAATTTTCAGGAGTAAGTTGAATGTTGTAAGGCATAATGTGTAAACAAAGCTGGAAAAAGTTTATTTCAATTTCCATGTTGTAATCTGACAAAAGGTAATTATTTTGACAGGGTATGACTATTTTCTCTAGGCTCTGTATCTTGAAATATAATTCTGATAAATAATAATAATAATTATAAACCCTGTCATATTCGGCCTATTTATATCTATAATTTGCACAGAACAATAGAGTTTAAAGCACATCTGCAGAATACACCAGATTAGGGCATGATCAACCAATAGGCTGATCAAGCTTCAGCCTGGGACACTGAGTCTTTGGGGGCAGGCACAGAGCCGGCACAATTGACATCTTAAGCATTTTTTTTTTCATACGGTATATCATCTTCCCCGACTGTCACTATCCAACGAGGCTCAGACAGGCAGCTAACAGCAAATCTGATGCTGTTAGCTGCACTGTAAGTGTGAGTGCTTAATTTGGTATTGTGAGATTACCACATCTCATGTGACCAGACTAAGTACACAAACCCCATTCACATTGACAGGGCAGCTTACAGCATAGGATATGCTGCCAGCTGCCTGTCAAGAGGAAATAAGAAGTGCTAGAGCTTAGAGGCTGAAAAAGAGCAGGAGCAGGGTCAGAAGAGAGTAAGCCAAGTGTTGCTTTTTAAATATAAGGTGGGTGGGTGAGTTGATATATTGTCTGGGGAAAGGGGTTGATGACTGGGAGGGGGGCTGATGAATTTTCCACTGGTTGATAGCTGAGAAGATGATGACATTTTGAAGGTGATACATTGTCTAGGAAGGGGACTGATGGTTGGGGGAGGGGCAGATAAATTGGCCACTGATTAATAGCTGAGGGGTTGATGAATTTGCTGGGGGTGAAGAATTGGCTCGGTGGAGGTGAATAATTGACTGGGGAGGTGATGAAATGGCTGGAGGGGTTATAAACCTCTCTAACCCTTCAGCTTAGAACTGGAAAAAAACAGTGGTACCCAGGGACATCATCTACTGTTCAGAGAAGTTTAGCCAGAAGTGGTCTTCATGGAAAATTTGCAGCCAAAAAGTCAACCTTCGACGTGGTAACAAGTCGAAGCGACTCAACTATGCACGAAAACATAGGAAATGGGTGTATAAAAATAGCAACAGGTGCTTTGCAATGATGATTCAAAATTTTAAATATTTGGCTGTAACAGAAGGCAGTTTGTTCTTGGAAGGGCTGAAGAGCGGTACAATAATGAGTGTCTGCAGGCAACACTGAAGCATGGTGGAGGTTCCTTGCAAGTTTGGGGCTCCATTTGAGCAAATGGAGTAAGGGATTTGGTCATGATTAATGGTGTCTTCAATGCTGAGAAATACAGGTGGGTATTTATCCATCATGCGTATTTATCCATCATGCAATACCATTAGGGAGGCGTCTGATTGACTCTAACTTTATTCTGCAGCAGCATAATGACCCCAAATATACATCGAATGTCATTAAGAACTATCTTCAGCAGAAAGAAGAACCAAGAGTTTATTTACCAAAGATTTATTTATATATATTGAATCACCTAGAGTATTCTCACAGTGCTGTTCTTTCTAGTGGTTTATTTTGTATAGTTTATTGAGAAGTATCCTTCTCTGAACAGCAGCAGTGAGAGATTTGTACTTATTTATTTAAATGATAATAATAAATATACAGTGGTTGAAGTAGGCTGGTATTGCTGCTGGTACTTCTGTTGTTTTCAATGTAAAACTATTCTAAGTTTCCAAATTGATCTATCTATCTATCTATCTATCAATCTATCTATCTACTAGAGACACTTAAATACAGATTTTTAGCTGAAAATGAGTGCAAACCTTGGTGGAGGGCGGCTACCGGTGTATTAGCCTAGGGCGGCTGGAACCCTTAATCAGGCCCTGCACCAGATTAACCTAAAGATTGCATTTGTGACTTCTTGCTCAAGTATACACATTCGGGAGTTATTTCACCTGCAAAGTAATCAAGCAGCCTTTAAAGATGCTATTCATATAGTTATTTCCCTACAACTGTCTCTGGGGTAATATGTTTCACAGTATAATGGTTCCTACAATAAATAGCTTTACCTATTAAACAAATGAAACATTTCTTCTGGCTATAAAGACTTTTTCTTGTTACTTTTATTGCTTTGGGAACTAAAAGTTTATCCAAGCTGATCCTCATTAAATTTATACACAAAGGAGATTATTTAAAATCTCCATGTGACTGAACAAAGCAGTGCTCTATATGTATGCTGAATGTGTTCAAACTTGTTCAGCATTGAAATCATTCTTCATTTTATTCTTTGCATTAATTTTATTATTATGTTTTTATTTATAAAGCATTGACATATTAATCAGCATCCTACATTGAGGGGATCATGACATGACACAAACAAAGGACATACAATGACATACAACAAAGGCTAAAGACTGCCTTGCTCAAATGATCTTACAATCTAGGAAGTGTGGGAAACACATGATACAGAAGGTAGCAGAACAGCATTTGGCAGGGAGACTGTGAGTGGCTATTGTTAAGCAACAACATTATCAGCCTACATTAATAAATAATAAAGCAGTATTGGTGACTGTTGGGTAGTACAGTTGGAACTCAAATTGGTAAAACTTTTAAAAAACTTTTTGGGATTCTGCTCACTTCTAATATATATTGTCACGATCTGCCTCCTGAAGCTCCTGTCTGCCAAGTACTATGTAGGACTTTTGCATTTATATGTATCCTGCCTGCAGTACCATTGTTTCACCAAAGGGGCCACTGTGGTGCTTGGACTGCTCTCCTACCTGCCAGAGCTAAGCTAATTTTTCCGAGATGCTTAGCACCTGTCCCTGGCCTAGAAAGACTTTTCCCCCGCAATCCTTTGCCAGTTCCTCTGTTGCCTTAACCTCTGCTGGTTCTCCTTTGAGTTATCCTTGTTTGACTTCCTGATTTTGACCTCTGCTTGTCCCTCCATTTTAGCATCTCATCCTGTGACCCCTGACTCAGCTTTGTTATGACAGCACCCACAGTTCACATCCAGTCTCCAGTATCTCCTGTGTACGGATCCAGAGACTATTGCATGATGTGTGTCATTTCCACTGTCTAGTGGTAACACCTCACGGACTATCTCATCATGTTTTTAGTATCCCCAATGTTTCAGTCTGCAGACTATTGCATCCTGTGTGTCATTTCCACTGTCTAGTGGTAACGCCTCGCAGACCATTGCATCCTGTTTCCAGTCTCTCCTGTGTATCGATCAGCAGACTATTGCACCCTGTGTGTTATCTCCTTGCTATAAGACCATACTCTGCTGACTTTTCATGCCTTACCATTTATTGCATCAGTTACCTTTATAAGTTGTGTTAAATAAATGCCTCTTCATTCCACTTGCTTTTTCTCAGTGGTTGTTATATTGGGAATCCTGACATATATATTAGAATAATGTACAGAGTAATGCTGCTGAATATGTATGCCTTATAATTAAAGATGGTTGTTATTGATTTCATTTCATAGTAATAGGGGGAAGGGAGGCCTAAACAGTTCAATTGTTGCTTGGTTTTACATGTTTCATGTATCCAGGGTCGGACTGAAGCACTGGGGTACTAGAGAAATACTTGACGGAGAGTCCCACCACCTACCCTAAAGGGCCCACACCATGCACCTGTTCCCTGCACCTTTAAGATTCACAGCAACAGCAACAGCATTGTGATATTATTTGGTCACATACATGATGCTGCCTGTGCAGGAGCCTACCAAAGCTAGCAGAAAAAGTTAAGCTCCATCTAAGGCTAGCTAACTAAAGGGGGGAAGGGAGTCTGTGTTGGATGGGGCAGAGTAAAGACAACAGAGCACCTGCATGGATGATGGGGAGTTTATGAGGAGTAAGTTTATGTGTGAAAGAGTTGACATTTAGAGATGACTACTCTTCATTTGTGAATAGTTAATTTTATGTGTAAAGTAAAAGATGTGCTGGTGCTGGTATGGTATAGGGAGAATTAGGGCTAGATTTACTAGGAATCATGTTGTGCTGATGTTGGTTTGCAAGAGAGGGAGACATAGGGCTAGATTTACTAAGAATGGTGTGTGGCGGTGGTTCAGAACCAAGAAAAAAAATATGTGTATTTTAGGGGCACTCCGTGGTGGTCAATACATAAAAATGTATTAACTTTATTAGGTATGCATTAAAATTATGTTGAACAAGTAGAATTGGTTGGATGAAGAGTGAATTAATTAAAAACAATGGATAAAAAACATGTGTCCTGTGAAATTAAAAATGCAACACAAATTGCATAACCTTGCTGCCACCATAAATATTCCAATATTATGTATGTATATATATAATCTGCTAGCATTTTCACTAGTATGGTCCCAAGGTTGTCATGATGTTATATGTGTAGAGGGCTGATTTTACTTTGTTTTATAATTCTCATCTAGAGTATTATTATGATATACCAGTCCCCATTCGATATGCTTTCCTAGGACGATCAAATATATTGCAAACAGTTTATTTTCTGATCGTAGTGCTAAACTATCATCCAGATAAAAAAAGAGAACATACGTAAGAGAGAATTTCAATATGTTTTCTAGTCAAAAAGAGAGAATAAATTACTACTTCAAAAATATAAATCCCTATAATCACAAGGTTATGTTAGAGTCTCAACCTGATAGGGTCTCTAAGTCAAACACATTTGGCTATGTGATTATTATACGGAATATCATTATGCAATCCATTCCTCTGCATCTGTCATGCAGTGGGCCCCATTATCTCCATGGGCCCCGGTACACGCCACCTGCTGCACCAATGGTAGTTCTGCCATTGTTTCGTAGTCATCTTCTTAGGCTGTTTACCGCTAGCAAATCATCTTACTCTGAATTTTTTATACATTAGCAAAATGAATCCTTGTCTGAATTTTATTGACAATGACTACTATTGACAACTGTAATTGTTATTACAATTACAATTGTAATTAACCAGTTGCACACACCCTTTTCTCATTTGAACAAAGGTCAAACTACTTGCACTCACCAAACCAAATTGTACAGAATCTATAAGACTTATAATTCAATGTACATCATTCCATCAATTGTAGAATTCTCTCACACTCAGACACACAGAGACATTTGTAGAAAATATGTTGCACAGACTCTTTTATCACTTTCACAGACCCCTATACTCATTTGCAGATGCCAGGGACATTTTCACAAATACCACTGCACAGACCTTCATGTAATTTATACAGATTCCATTGCACAGACTAAATTGCCATTTTCATAGATTGTGTTGCACAGACTCAAGAGGAATTTGCACAAAGTAGAGTCTAGTGATACTTGCAACATGAGGTCCCTCTGTGTGAATATTGGAAATGATTTACCTTCAAGTACTAGTCAAACCTATGCCATAATCCACATTCCACAGCATCATGTTGTACCCCTCAGGTCCACCATGCATTATTTTGCAGTAACTTAGTGCTCACTGAACACAATGCAAGAATGGGCATGTTGGAAACATGGAGCCACTAACCGTTGAGTCTCTATTCTATTGCACTGTATAAATGTACTAAATAAAATACCAAGAAGTCAACAACTGCAACTTTAGAGCAACCCACTCATGCACTGTCATCAGAAAACACAGAAAACCATGGTTGCAAAATAATGCATGGTAAATCTTCAGGAAACATCGTGGTGCTGGGGTAAGGGAGGAGAGCCACTAAAGTGGTGCTGATTGTGGGGAATAAGGGAGAAAATAAGTTGAATGTTACTGAAAGTCTGGGGGCTAAGAGGTCAGAAAATATTTTAGTATTGGCTGTAAATCCATCCAGACCAGGTGGAATTTTTTAGTTTTAATGTGTAGGGATATCTTTTTGGAGAGTTCAAAGATTCTATTTGTGTGGGTGATAAAAAGGAGGATTTTAACACTTTTAACTTTCAAACAAACAAATAAATAAAGAGAAGCGCTCATAGGGATAAATTTATCAAGATATCAGTTTAAAAGTGGAGATATAACAACCAATCAAATTCTAGATGTCATTTTGTAGAATGCACTAATAAATGATACCTGGGGGTAAATGTATCAAACCCCGGTTTTGTCAACTCCCGCGAGTTCGGCGTCTTCCCAGCTTAAATTTAAAGCGCCGCTGCCTTGTAAAGGGAAACTTCCATTTACAAGGCAGCGGCGCTTTAAATTTAAGCTGCGAAGACGCCGAACTCGCGGGAGTTGACAAAACCGGGGTATGATACATTTACCCCCTAGAATCTGATTGGTTGCTATAGGCAACATGTCGACTTTTGAACTAAAGCAGAAACAGCTTGATAAATTAACCCCATATTGTAGTAATTTGGGCTCCAAAACGATAATCAGATTATAAGCAGCATAACTATATATAATTATCTTGTGCTTATCTGTTCATAACCTCTTTAGCGATCATATATCTCACTAGATCAAAAATCAACCTTGATGTCTTTACATTGTTATAAGCTCCTGCTTATTGTAAAGTATCTGTGGCTTACTCTGATTATGAATCTCTGCAGTTTACTCTGTGCCGCTCCTTATGGATACTCCACTCATTGACCTGGTGCTGGCGTAAGGGAGGAGAGCCACTAAGGAGTCTCTGATTGTAGGGAATAAGGGAGAAAATTAGTTGAATGTTACCGAAAGTCTAGGGCCTAGGAGTTCATAAAATATTTCAGTATTGGGCTGTAAATCCATCCAGACCAGTAGGTTTTCTTATCTGTAATGTTTGGGGAAAACTAATAAGCTCCTTTAGATTTCAGTATCATCTCTATGTGGATGATACCCAAATGTATCTATCATCTCCTGATATCTCACCATCTGTTTGGTCTGTGTTACTGAGTCTCTTTATGACTTTTCATCTTGCCAATTAAATCTCCCACCAGATAACAGACTTTAACTACCTGACATTTCTATTTCTGTTAGCAACACAGCCATAAACCCTACCCCTCATGCTTGCTGCCTAATTATGAACCTTGGATCATAACTAACCATCATATGGCTCAATGAAGAGTATAGAAATCATCTTATCTGTTGGTATAGATATAATAATAATAATATATTTTTTATCTGGAATGGGGAACAATTAGTAATGGACAACTTCCTCAGCCAGATAAACAAAAATGAAGTCAACTTGGAGTTTACAGCCAGCACTAGTAAACAGGAGGTTCAATTTTTAGACCTCGAAGTCTATCTAGAAGAGAGAAAAATTATGACACGTACTTTAGTCAAACCAGTAGATTGTAACAACTTTTTACCTGCCTGTCACGGGCACTAGGAGTCTTTACCCAGGGATCACCAGGTGATAGGCTTACCAGAGCAGTATAGGTGGTAATATGGTACTCTGGTAGCAGGGTGATCACGGAACAGGAAATAGCAGATGATGAGATGCTCAGGAAAGTCTATGACTAGCAGCACTGGCAATATGGAGGTAGTAATACACGAGGAACTGTATGGACAAAGGACACGTGAAGGTAGTCAGTGGTCTGCGGTAGCAAGTTGTACCACTGCTATAGTGAGGAGGAATGTCCAACAGAAACGAGGAGGTGATGAGAGTCAGCGGTCTGCGGATAGCAAGTTGTACCGCTGTCTGAGTGAAGGAATGGAATCCAAGTGGAGATATCCGGGGAGTCAGTGGTCTGCGTTAGCAAGTTGTACCACTGCTATGTGAGAGGATACTGGAACAGGTGAAACTGTAAACAGGAGTCAGTGGTCTGCCACTAGCAAGTTGTACTACTGAATATATATGTGAGGAGGTGCACGGGGAGAGACTGCAACACAATATATACACGGGCACCTTGACTTTGATCCACAGTAATATGCACAATATAAATGTATAAATGACTGAACAATACTGCCAATATAGAAAGTCTCTTGAAGTAGTCCAGCATAAGATAACACAGTCAATGATGGCAATAGACTCAGCGGACAGCACACTCCAGAGGAGAACCAACACAGTCCAGCAAGGTATGCAATACACAGCACAGTCAATGAGAAGTATGCATACCGTGGTTCAGGAGGCAGTCAGACAGGAGTGCAGAGATACCTGAACGGCAGGAGGCCGGCAGGATGCGAAGTCCCTGGATGGGTGAAGCGGTGGTCTAGTAGGTGCAGCGCACGGGAAGGTAGACCAGCAGGGAACACAGGAAAGCGTGGAGAGCGGATCAGCAGTAGATGGATGAGTAGTGCTGAGGAGTAGCAGCAGCGGGTCTCTGCGGGAACACGGAGGTAGCCAATAGCAACCAGCAGGTGCAGTAACGATGGGACACGGGAGAGCAGAGTTGAACAGGCACTGTTGATCACGGAGAATAGCGGGTAGCAATAGTGGAGGCAGACTCAAGGAAACACGGGAGCGTTGACAAGGACTGAAGACTGAAGCGCACAGAGGCAGCGGATAGGAATCAGCCAAACAGTCACGATGAAACACAGACGGGTTGCAGGTTGAAGACTGTAGTGCACGGAGGCAGCGGATAGGAATCAGCTAGCAGTCACGATGATGAAACACAGACGAGTTGCAGGTTGAAGACTGTAGTGCACGGAGGCAGCGGATAGGAATCAGCTAGCAGTCACGATGATGAAACACAGACGAGTTGCAGGTTGAAGCCTGTAGTGCACGGAGGCAGCGGATAGGAATCAGCTGGCAGTCACAATCATGAACAGGTGAGTGGATGTGGTTGAAGCCTGTAATGCACGGAGGCAGCGGATAGGCATCAGCTAACAGTCCCAATGATACATGGTAGAGTTGAAGTGATTAGAAGACTGTAGTGCACGGAGGCAGCGGATAGGAATCAGCTCACAGTCACGATGATTCAGTAGATGGTAGAAGTGGTATGGGAACCACAGTAGCAGAAGTGGTTTGGAAACCACAGAGGTAGAAGTGGTTTGGAAACCACAGGAATCAGCAGGGCTGAATAAACAAGGAAACACAGGAACACCTTCAGAGACTCATGGGGAATGAGACTCCAAGATCAGGCAACGTGGTGATGACCACAGGTGCTTAATATAGGGAGGTTGCCTGATCTGCCAATTAAGTTAAAGGAACATACACTGGAGGTATAGAAAGGGCTGCGCATGCGCAGTCCCTCAGGATAGAGGACGTCCACGGTTCCTAATAGTCCGGGAAGAAGCACTCACAGTCCGGTGAGTGACAGTACCCCCCCTTTTAAAGGTGGGCACAGAACGCCTGGAACCGGGCTTGTCCGGATTTTTGGAATAAAACTTCTTCAGAAGGGCAGGAGCATTAAGATCTTCAGCTTTGATCCATGAACGCTCTTCAGGACCAAAGCCCTTCCAATGAACGAGGAAACGGAGGACTCCTCGCGAAATTTTTGCATCCAATACCTCAGTAATCTCGAAATCCTCCTCCTGATGAACTTGAACTGGCTGCGGTGCTGAGGGAGGAGTCGAGAAACGATTGATAATAAGAGGTTTGAGTAAGGACACATGGAAGGCATTGGAAATCCGAAGATTCTTAGGAAGAAGAAGTTTAACACATACTGGATTGATAACTTGAATGATCCTATATGGACCAATAAAACGAGGGGCGAATTTCATAGATGGAACCTTCAAACGAATATTTTTGGTAGATAACCAAACCCGATCTCCAATTTTTAGTGGTGGAATAGCCCGCCTCTTCTTATCTGCGAAAGACTTATATTTGTTAGATGTCTTCTTTAAACAGGTTTTGACCTGAGACCAGATATTTTTGAAGGTCTGACAAGCAGTCTCCACAGCAGGAACTTGGGTGGGTGGGAGGGCAGGAAATTCCGGAAAAGACGGATGGTGACCGTAAACCACAAAGAATGGAGTTTTGGATGATGACTCATGGTACATGTTGTTATGGGCGAATTCAGCCCAAGGGAGCAATTCTACCCAGTTGTCTTGGTTGGCTGAAGAGAACATCCTAATAAAAGTCTCAAGATCTTGATTGACTCGTTCCGTTTGTCCGTTAGATTGCGGATGGTAAGACGATGAGAGTGCTAATCGTATGCCCAAGGTTTTACAAAGGGCCCGCCAGAATCTGGAAACGAATTGTACTCCTCTATCTGACACAATCTCAGACGGACATCCATGGATGCGGAAGATTTCTTTAATGAAATGTTCAGCCAGAGTAGACGAGGAAGGTAAACCGGACAGAGGGACGAAATGAGCCATCTTCGAAAATCTGTCTACCACTACCCAAATAGTATTGTGATTCTTACTTGGCGGCAAATCAGTAACGAAATCCATACTAATATGGGTCCAAGGCTTGGACGGAATGGGTAGTGGTCGCAGCAACCCTGCTGGAGTTCTGCGGGAGGATTTGAACTGAGAACATAAATCACAGGAAGCAATAAACTCTTTGACGTCTCTCCTCATTGAAGGCCACCAGTAACTACGAGAGAGAATCTCAAAGGTCTTATGTTCACCGGCGTGTCCAGAAAAACGAGAGGCATGGAACCACGAAAGGATTTTCCTCCTCAGAGTAGGAGGCACGAGGGTCTTCCCAAATGGTAGCATTTTGGTGGATGAAGCAGCCAGAGAAATACATTTGGGGTCTAGAATAGCATGGTTGGGAACCTCTTCTACATCAGAGGACGTCACAAAAGCTCGAGATAGAGCGTCAGCTTTCTTGTTCTTAGCAGCTGGTTTGAAGGTTATAATTAATTCAAAACGGGAAAAGAAAAGAGACCATCTTGCTTGACGAGGGTTCAAGCATTGAGCAGATTGCAAATATGACAAGTTCTTATGATCCGTGAAGATCGTCACCGGATGGCGAGCTCCTTCCAACAAGTATCTCCATTCCTCTAATGCAGCTTTGATGGCCAGCAACTCCTTGTCCCCGATAGTATAGTTTTTCTCTGCGGGCAGAAGACCCCGAGAGTAGAAGGCACAAGGATGTAATTTTTGTTGCTCCGAGCGTTGGGAGAGAATAGCTCCTAAGCCCACATTAGAGGCATCTACTTCTAGGAAGAAGGGGAGTGTCACATCAGGATGTCGCAGAATGGGAGCAGACGAGAAGGACTCTTTGAGGATTTGAAAGGCTTGGAGAGCCTCAGATGACCATTGCTTAGTATTAGCCCCTTTCCGAGTTAAGGCCACAATGGGAGATGCAATGGATGAGAAGTCTTGAATGAAGCGTCTATAGTAATTGGCAAAACCTAAAAAACGCTGGATGGCACGAAGAGTAGTTGGCTGAGGCCAATGTAGTACAGCATTTACTTTGTCTGGATCCATCTTCAGGCCAACTCCGGAAACTATATACCCCAAGAATGGAATCTGGGGTAACTCGAATGAACATTTTTCCAATTTACAGAACAATGAGTTTTTCCGTAGTCTGGAGAGGACCTCTGCCACATGTTGGTGATGAGAAGGCAGGTCCTGTGAGAAGATCAATATGTCGTCCAGGTAGACAACGACACATACATATAATAAGTCCCGAAAGATCTCATTGATGAAACCCTGGAAAACCGCGGGGGCATTACACAGCCCGAAGGGCATTACTAAATATTCGTAATGCCCATCTCTGGTGTTAAACGCGGTCTTCCATTCGTCACCGGAACGGATTCTAATTAAATTGTAGGCACCACGAAGATCCAACTTAGTAAATATCCGAGCTCCCTTGATGCGATCAAATAGCTCAGTGATCAGCGGAATGGGATACCGATTCTTGATAGTAATGGCGTTGAGTCCACGAAAATCTATACAAGGGCGTAATGATCCATCCTTCTTTTTGACGAAGAAGAACCCAGCTCCAGCGGGAGAGGTGGAAGGTCGAATGAACCCACGCTGGAGATTCTCCTGTATGTACTCAGATGTGGCTTGAGTTTCAGGTAACGAGAGAGGATAGACCCGACCCCTGGGAGGAGTCTTGCCAGGTAGAAGGTCGATCGGACAATCCCAAGAACGATGAGGAGGAAGACGTTCAGACTGAGCTTTATCAAACACATCGGCAAATGAAGCATACTGAGGAGGGAGTCCCGGGGAGGAAGATGAGATGGAAGATTGCTGTACTTTAAGAGGAATAACTTGAGAGAGACAACGATGGTGACATTCAGGCCCCCAAGACGTAACTTGAGGGGTGCGCCAGTCAATCTGGGGAGAGTGACATTGAAGCCATGGAAGGCCTAAGACAATCGGACTTGTCGTAACAGGAAGAATTAAAAACGAAATTTCTTCATGGTGTAGTACACCAATCTGAAGGGTTACTGGAGACGTACTCTGGGTGATGAGACCATTGATGAGACGTGATCCATCTATAGCCGTCACAGTAATGGGTGTTTTTAAAGTGATCACTGGTAGGGACCATTGATTCACTAGTGATTTAGAAATGAAATTTCCTGCTGCTCCGGAATCAATCAATGCCTGTGACTCAAAGGATTTAGTAGCAAAGGAAATCGTAACATCGAAAGCGCAGACTTTAGATTTCATAGACAATGGAGAGGACTCCAGGGACCCTAACTTCACCTCTCCAGAACTAGTTAGGGCCTGGCATTTCCCGATTTCTTAGGGCAAGAACTGAGCATATGTGTGGAATCAGCACAATAGATACAGAGTCTATTCTTTACTCTTCGTTTCCTCTCTTCTAAAGATAATTTGGAACGTCCTATCTCCATGGGAATCACAGAAGGTGAAACTGGACGAAATTGAGGGTTTAAACGAAGAGGTGCTTTAGCAGAAGTTGTTTTCTCAGATTCTCTTTCACGAAATCTCATGTCTACACGATGGCAAAGAGAGATCAAATCTTCTAGTGACGAAGGAAGCTCTTGGGTAGTCAGTGCATCTTTAATTTTATCGGAGAGCCCCTGCCAGAAGGCGGCAACTAATGCTTCAGTGTTCCACTGAAGTTCAGAGGCTAAGATCCTAAATTGAATGACATACTGTCCTACTGTATGGGAGCCTTGTCGCAAACGAAGAATGCTGGAAGCAGCGGAGGTCACACGACCTGGTTCATCGAACACACTTCGGAACGTGGAAATGAATTTGGCACTATCTTGTAGAATTGGATCGTTTCTTTCCCACAGAGGGGAGGCCCAAGCCAGGGCTTGTCCAGAAAACAATGAGATAAGATAGGCCACTCTGGAACGATGGGTAGAAAAATTTTGAGGTTGGAGTTCAAAATGGACTGAACATTGGTTAAGGAAACCTCTACAAGTTTTGGGGTCCCCGTCATATTTTGACGGAGTAGGCAGGTGAAGCGTAGGAGCTGTAGACACCTGGGATGGCACTGGGGAAACGGAGGAAAGCACAGGAGCTTCAATACTAGCTGTAACAGTCTGTCCAGATGTTCCTTGGGAGGTTAACGATTGGTAACATTGAAGTAACAGCTGTTGGCGAGCATCCTGTTGCTCCACACGACTGACCAGATGCTGCAGCATCTCTTTAGCAGTAGGTTCCGTATCTGGGTCTGTCATGGCCTGATCTTACTGTCACGGGCACTAGGAGTCTTTACCCAGGGATCACCAGGTGATAGGCTTACCAGAGCAGTATAGGTGGTAATATGGTACTCTGGTAGCAGGGTGATCACGGAACAGGAAATAGCAGATGATGAGATGCTCAGGAAAGTCTATGACTAGCAGCACTGGCAATATGGAGGTAGTAATACACGAGGAACTGTATGGACAAAGGACACGTGAAGGTAGTCAGTGGTCTGCGGTAGCAAGTTGTACCACTGCTATAGTGAGGAGGAATGTCCAACAGAAACGAGGAGGTGATGAGAGTCAGCGGTCTGCGGATAGCAAGTTGTACCGCTGTCTGAGTGAAGGAATGGAATCCAAGTGGAGATATCCGGGGAGTCAGTGGTCTGCGTTAGCAAGTTGTACCACTGCTATGTGAGAGGATACTGGAACAGGTGAAACTGTAAACAGGAGTCAGTGGTCTGCCACTAGCAAGTTGTACTACTGAATATATATGTGAGGAGGTGCACGGGGAGAGACTGCAACACAATATATACACGGGCACCTTGACTTTGATCCACAGTAATATGCACAATATAAATGTATAAATGACTGAACAATACTGCCAATATAGAAAGTCTCTTGAAGTAGTCCAGCATAAGATAACACAGTCAATGATGGCAATAGACTCAGCGGACAGCACACTCCAGAGGAGAACCAACACAGTCCAGCAAGGTATGCAATACACAGCACAGTCAATGAGAAGTATGCATACCGTGGTTCAGGAGGCAGTCAGACAGGAGTGCAGAGATACCTGAACGGCAGGAGGCCGGCAGGATGCGAAGTCCCTGGATGGGTGAAGCGGTGGTCTAGTAGGTGCAGCGCACGGGAAGGTAGACCAGCAGGGAACACAGGAAAGCGTGGAGAGCGGATCAGCAGTAGATGGATGAGTAGTGCTGAGGAGTAGCAGCAGCGGGTCTCTGCGGGAACACGGAGGTAGCCAATAGCAACCAGCAGGTGCAGTAACGATGGGACACGGGAGAGCAGAGTTGAACAGGCACTGTTGATCACGGAGAATAGCGGGTAGCAATAGTGGAGGCAGACTCAAGGAAACACGGGAGCGTTGACAAGGACTGAAGACTGAAGCGCACAGAGGCAGCGGATAGGAATCAGCCAAACAGTCACGATGAAACACAGACGGGTTGCAGGTTGAAGACTGTAGTGCACGGAGGCAGCGGATAGGAATCAGCTAGCAGTCACGATGATGAAACACAGACGAGTTGCAGGTTGAAGACTGTAGTGCACGGAGGCAGCGGATAGGAATCAGCTAGCAGTCACGATGATGAAACACAGACGAGTTGCAGGTTGAAGCCTGTAGTGCACGGAGGCAGCGGATAGGAATCAGCTGGCAGTCACAATCATGAACAGGTGAGTGGATGTGGTTGAAGCCTGTAATGCACGGAGGCAGCGGATAGGCATCAGCTAACAGTCCCAATGATACATGGTAGAGTTGAAGTGATTAGAAGACTGTAGTGCACGGAGGCAGCGGATAGGAATCAGCTCACAGTCACGATGATTCAGTAGATGGTAGAAGTGGTATGGGAACCACAGTAGCAGAAGTGGTTTGGAAACCACAGAGGTAGAAGTGGTTTGGAAACCACAGGAATCAGCAGGGCTGAATAAACAAGGAAACACAGGAACACCTTCAGAGACTCATGGGGAATGAGACTCCAAGATCAGGCAACGTGGTGATGACCACAGGTGCTTAATATAGGGAGGTTGCCTGATCTGCCAATTAAGTTAAAGGAACATACACTGGAGGTATAGAAAGGGCTGCGCATGCGCAGTCCCTCAGGATAGAGGACGTCCACGGTTCCTAATAGTCCGGGAAGAAGCACTCACAGTCCGGTGAGTGACACTGCCAATAGTAACCATCACCCTCTTTGGATAGGGAACATACCCAAAGGCCAGTTTAGGCGAATAAAAATAAACTGTTCGAATCCAACAGATTATGTCCGACAAGGGGAAAATTTGATGGAAAAATTCATAGAAAGGATGTATGATAAACATCCAGTACAGAAAGCATTCAAAAATGTGAAAGAGATGGATATGAATGAACTAATAATATATAAAGAGGAAGAAAAACAGAAAGGGTTTGAAACCGTAATTGTCACCAAATTTAGTAGCAATTATCAAACTGTTAAAAACAATAAGAATTATTGGCATATTTTACTACATGATGAAGACTTGAAGCCCATTATCCAATCTAAACCAAAGATAGTGTTTAGGAAGGCCAACAATCTAAAGAATATATTGACTCATAGTTTTTTTTACCAATGCATGAACACAAAGATACTGATACATCCCAAGGATGTTATTTCTGCACTTAATGTGCATGCTTTAAAAATTCAAAGATGGAATCCACCATCTCCACTACCACTTATACCTCAAAGATTACCAAACAGCAGTATAAGATCAAAGAAAAAATAAACTGCAATTCTGAAGGTATTATATACCTTGTGGAGTGCCCATGTGGCTTTCAATATGTAGGCTGAACCTAAAGAAAATTAAAAATCCGAATAATGGAACACATCCGAAACATTAAAAGAGGCATAACTACACACAGTGTGTCCAACCATTTCTTAGATAAACATAATAGAGACCCTACAGGTCTGACGTTCCTGGGCATTAAACATGTACCGAAGAATTGGAGGGGTGGCAACTACATCCCTGCAATGTCCAAAATGGAAACAGAGTACATTTCCAGATTAAAAACTTTGGCACCATTAGGACTTAATAAAGAATTTGATTTATTGCCCTTATTGCTATCAACACTTTCATATACATATATATATATATATATATATATATATATATATATATATATATATAATTAATTTTAATTTTTAATATTTATTTATATTTTTTATATTTTTAAAGAAAAATAGCATTTTATTATATTATTGTTTTATTATATTACAATCTGGCTTTTTAATTGTATCTATGCACACTAACTTAATATGATGAAGAAGAATTATAACTTTTTTGCAACTGTTTGAGTATTGCAAATATGCTATTTTAATGTTTTTTTTTAAAAATCAATTAAGTTGTTTGAATTTTAAAACTATAATAGGAGGCAAAAGATAGATGACTCTTATCCTTGATAAAGTCCAACAGGACGAAATGCATCGGATATAGGCTACAGGCTACATTGAAGGTGATTTTTGACCCATTCAGTCTTCGGTACTAACAGGAAGTAGTTTGTGCTCCACTTGCGTTCCAGGAACCTTCGGACAGAGAAGGACGCACCGAGTGAATGTTTGAATGAATACTGAAGAATCCACCGATGCAAAAAAAACCATTTAGGAGAACTGTTTTCCTATAGGTGTTGGGTGTGGACTCAAGAAATCCACCTTCAGTTTTTTTAAATATGACATGGCCATTATATATTTATTGGGTAAATTAAGTCCATTGACATTCACCACCACTCAAGGTGTAAGAAAAGTTGTTCATTAGAAAAATGGTAATGCTACAGGCATATAATGGCTTCAAACTTTTCTTCTGGTTCAAAATTGCTTATCTTTTCACACAGCTATTTTTCTGTCCTTTATCGAGTTTGTTTTTGAATATGCTTTAATTGACATTTAGGGGCGTATTCAATTGTCAGCGTTAACGCTGCAAAACGAGCGCTCGAAAAATATTACAGTTTATACGGTAATATTGCACGCGAAAACCTTTAATACGGTAGTTTATTCGCGGAATTTCAGCTCGCAGCTCAGGGAGCTGCGAGCTGAAATTCCGCGAGTAATTACCGTATTAACGGTAAGATTTTTCGAGCGCTCTTTTTGCAGCGTTAACGCTGACAATTGAATATGCCCCTTAGAGATTTCAGTTATGTGCTGGAAATTATTGAGTATGCTTTTTTGACACAGAATATGCTTCTCTGTTTCACCAACACATGTTCAAGAGAATTACCTTTAATTAGAAAAGGCTCCAGAAGGTTTTAGGAACCTATTTCACTCATGTCATAATCTGATTGAAACATATTCTGTTTTCAAACAGTTTGGGAATTTAGACATTTTGTGGATTCTGCTAGTTCTATCTGTGCAATTGTACTAGTTGCTGTTTCTGGATGAACCTGAATTAAAGCTAGGTCAACCAATGAAATAAGAATTAGGGATTGAAGTAATACTTTTATATATACCACTTTTCCAAAGAAGTGAGCAGCTTGTAAAACGCATCAAATGCGGTATTTTAGTTATGGACTGTACACTACTGGAGGACCATTTTATGCTCTCTAAACAAGAACTGGACTCCTAATATGTAATATAAACTCTATGGATGGGAACTGGACACTGAGCTCCTAAAGTAGTGTTAGTACACCAGTTTTATTGTTTAACTGATTAATGGTTTACACTATTTAATATTTCTTATTTTAAAAAAACACTTTTTATCCCATTTGGGGTTATGATAAACACAGTTTTTACATCTCTTGCAGAAATCCCTCAAGAGAAATGTGATTTAAGGATTTGCATACACATTTGTTAGCTGCGTATTTGTTTGAGTGAATTGGGATTTATTTAATTGTTTGTAGCACAAATTACACTATTTCTTTTTTTCCTTTTTATTTATAGATAAGGGACATTTACACATATTTGGATTGTGGTGAAAAAGCACCACAAGTTTTCAACAAGTGGAGGCACATTAATTTTAAGATTGATATCACCAGGTACAGGAGTGTGACACACGAATGAACACTGTTTAACTTCAAGATATTTATTTCTCTGTTGTAATTAATTTATTCATTTTCCAAATTATTTCAATTTTAAAACATACTAAATATTTTTTTCAGACTCTTTGGAGTTCCGGCTGTTTAGAGGGATTTCGCTGTATTGGCTACTTGTCCGTCTAGCACATTTCAAGCTACACACTCACTATTGTCCTTCAAATTGTTCCTAGAAGATAAATCTATAAACAGTTTTGCGGGTTAGTGAATACATGAGAAAATATACATGATGGAAAGAAGGAAATGTCTCCCCAATTCCATCCTACGAGCACTTTAGGATAACCCCTTTAGTGATATAAACATTTTACTTTCTTATCACCTAACATACCGCTCAGTTTAGCTTAATTTATGGATTAAATTAATAACAAGACTGAAAGTAGTCATGTATTCATTTGTTGTCATTTTTCTTGTGTTTGAAGCTTTTTATGACATTAGTTGAAGAGTGCATTAAAATGTGCATTACAAAGAAGTGTAACTAATAGCTAAAAAATGTGTAATTATATGAATAAGCCCCTACCTCCAGCTGTTCTTAGTGCAGCCATTGTTCTTACATGAAAAAAGTGTAAAAATGACAAAACTTTTCAGTGGCTAAAGTAAGTAAGCAAGCTACATGCTGCAAAAAGGCTGCTCCATCTGTATAAAGTTGGTAGTAAAACTAATGAATGTACAAAAGAGGAAGCTATAATACAATCAATATATTTATGTTCTGTGTATATCAATGTATTAGTAATTGCACCATAGACATATACAATGCAGATAAATTTGTTATATGCCGGAAAATTCCTGTCTTATGAAAATTCCCATTCTACTTTCTGATTGTGGGATTAAACAATACAATGCGTATTGTTTAATCCCACAACTTGAAGATAGCATATAAAAGTATGTTAATATGTATATCAAAGTTGTGCTACTGTTACATTAAGTCATTGATTTTCTACTGAAAAGAAATGCGAAAATGATGAAGAGATACAAAAATCAATATGTTTATATCCTTTGTTTATTTATGTACTAGTAATTGCAAAGTAGACATATCCAATGGAGATAAATGTGATGTCTATGGGGAAATCCTTCACCCAAATCTCTGCAGAAAATTAAATAATGTACCTCACATCAATTGAGATTGATTTTTGTGTAACAACACGTAGTTTTTCTCGCCACAAATTGGTAGAACTAAGTATATGCCAAAATCAATTTAATTGTCTGCTCGGTAAAGAGCACTAGTGACTGTTGGCAGTATCTGTATATTTTCATTTCCAATAATTATTTTTCATTCCTTAAAGTGTTATTCAAGGAAAATTGATTTTAATTTGGGCTTGGAATCTTCGGTTTTAAATTTTAATTTAAAGCCCAATTAATGTAGACAAACATTATCATTTTAATTTGTGTTCATATTTCATTACAGGAAAGAACAGCTGCACAACAACAGTTTTATTCTATCATAGAACCAATTATATGATAGATGCAAGGTTAAAAAATACTGAAATCTCCATTAATAAAACAAAAATAGGACCTCAATTAGGAAGTGGACTGGATGAGTAATGGATTTTAATTGGTGCTTCTAGAGGATTCACCCAGCACACTTTCAGGAGATACCTCCACAAACTAGAAGTGTTCCTAGGCTTGCAGAGAGGTGGACAAATCTGAAGAAGTGCACTGTGCAAAGTGGAAATATCATATCAAAGTCCAACCTGCTGCCACTATAGAATCACTCCTATCCTGAACAGTATTTAACAATATTTATGGCTTAAATTAATCGTGAAAGAGATACGTCCTTTTTTTTTTTTTGCCTTTTTTACACGCCTTTTGTGTTTGAAGCTAGGGCAAATTCTGTCAAGGAATGTCCTTCCAGCAGCCCAAAACTGGTGCAAAATTAAGTCATTTTGTGAAGTGAATATGGCTGTGTATGCATATTCTCAGCAAGGAAAAGCCGTAAAAAATACCCTCTCTACCCATTTATCCCATTTAAATATTCTTTCTCCACAAAATAAAATCTTGTGTTTGCACTCCTTTGCCAAACAAAGTGGACTGGTGCACCCACCCAGTATTTAGGAAAAAACTGCCTCTCTGTGCCCAATTCTTCCTATAAGCTAGTGCAAACTTCTGCCCTCCCCAAATCCACCATCTTGCTGCTTTATGCCCTTTGGCAGAACTCTAAGGGCCCCTGTGAAAATCAAGGCTAACAGAAATACCATAAAGATTTTGCATTGTGCCTCTGCCATTTTGCAATTCACAAATAAGGCCCATTGTGTTTGACTGCAATCTTGAGGAGGGAATGAGGGGTTAAAATATATGAAATCTTTAAAATATCCACATTTGTAATTGTAACCATGAATTTTATCTTAAAATATTTAACAGGAAGCATATAATACAGAGTTTAATGTGTTGGCATGAACTTTAATTATTAAGGGAAATGTAGTAATGTTTAATAAATTGAGGCATGTCAGCTTTAATACAGAAAAGAGGTTTACATTGATCTGTTTAGATAACTGAATGAATTGGTGCTATGATTTTTGTGACATAATCACTTCATTTCTAACATTTACTAAATAGATATATGACTTATATTAAGAATTTGGAGAAAATTAGTTCAAATACCGTCAGCTCTATTGTATCCACCACATATGTAACATACCGTATGTTCATGTATGTAACCACAACAGTTTACCTGCATTTAAAATATAGTATATTTTTCAAACACAACCTTAAGTAAAAAATAAAAAACAGCGATTGTTTAGTATATTCTTGGAAAATAACAAACTATTTTTATCTGTCATTCGAACACTACAGAGAATAGAAAATGCAGTACTAGAAATTAAGCTGAAATTAAATAAATGTCTGGGCACCTTAACACAAACATGATGGCACCCTTTGTGTCCCCAAGGTACATCCTAAAAACACATTGTCAGCCAACTTTTTATATTATTAATTATATTCATAGCAAAATGATACAGGTGACTGAACTATTGCTAACATGCTATACTAATATCATCATTATTTTCCTTATGTCATACCGTCCAATATCCATTATGGTGGGAAGACCATCAAATTGCTCATGTACCAAATATGGTGTATATCATATCATGAAGTTTGTAGTTTTTTTGTAATGTGGACATGGTTGGGTGGGGACTGGAAGACAATTGTTTTGGGGGGATTTTGATCTGATTTTGCTTTTGAAAGTGTTGTGGTCTGCTAACACTGCAGCCAGACATTTGTTGCACTTAGTGCTAGGCTCTTTATGGAAAATGCATGAAACTTGCAATTGTAGCAAAACTGCAAAACAATAATTATCTATACAGCTACATTTTAGTTAAGGGTGACAGTGAAACATTTTCCAACCAACCCTGCATCTCTCATGGTTAGGTATTGTCAAGCAAACTTTTAATTTGATGGAGCAGGCTGCTGGCTATGAGAGCTTTCCAGAACAGCCAAGCTTTCTTTACAACTTGCTGAGAGACAGTATAGGACCACAAGAGGTGTAAGTAATCTATTTGGCCCTGCACTATGTCACTGTCAGAATTCTAGGGTCAACATTGTGTCACCTATAGAATTTAGGTGGGTGTTGTTCCTACTTTGTAAAGCCAACAGGGAACTATGGTCTATATTGTAAAGCCACCACAGATTTGAAAGTCTTCATTGTATAGTAGTCTCAAGAAGATGGTTACACTGTAAAGTTGTCTCTAGTATAGACTATGTTTATCATAGTGGTCACTAGAATGCTGTCAGTATTTTATATTGGTCAATTGGATGTTTTCTGTATTTTATGCTCTCTGAATTGAATAGTGGCCACCAGAATGTTCTCCTAATGAATAGCAGTAATTAGAATACTCTCTGTATTGCGAACTGTGATACAAGATATATCTGTATTGTATAGAGGTCACTTGAAAGCACTTTCAATTGTATAGTTGTCACTATAAATTTCTCTGCATTGTGTAATAGTCTCCAGAAGTGATTAATTTCCTCCCAATCTTCATTTCCTCCCAATCTTCCAATCCCTGTCACCTTCAACACCCTCCGTTGTTCACCTCTCCTCTCCTCTCATCCTCCCTTATTGCCACTGACTTTTCCAAGTTTTTCACTTGTATCATTGCCTCCATCAAACATGAAATCTACATCTACCATCTCTCTTCTTCTGCTTTCCCTACCACTCCACCCTCCTCTCTCTGGGGCTAACTGTAACGCATTTACCTGTCACTCGCTCCAGTGCTGCTCCGTCGTCCCGATCCCGGCACTTCTGGGTGGCGAGTCACATGATCCACCTGTTGGGGCAGGTATTTTGAAAATTCTCTAATTATTTAGATTCTGCAGTGACAAATTGCCTGTGTCAGTGCAACATAGTTGCTGAGCGCCTGATTCCTGTATTCTCTGTGTGCCCTTCTCCCTGTGAGTGAGTACTGCTGCTGCATCTCTTGTGTACCATTACTTGGCTTGTCTGACTATGTTTGCTGGATCTCCTGTGTACCGAATTTGGTTGGCTGACTACGCATTACTGGATCACCTGTGTAACGAACTTGGCTTGGCTAACTACGCATTGCTGGATCACCTGTGTACCAAAATTTGGCTCGTCTGACTACGCATTGTCTGACTACCCATGTACCTCTCTGTCTAATTCATTGTACTAGACCCCTGCCACCCTGTTATTCTGTGTGCATCTATACACCTGAATCCTCCATTATCATTACCTCTGTTCTATCTTCTGGGAATATCATCGCTTGAGGCCTGTGTTTCATCCTGAGACTATCCAGGGGGCCGAGACCTGTGAGTTCCTGGCAGCAAAGTCCATCTTGCCTTGCGGCGGTTCTTGGTGAACACCGGGGAACTCGTTAGACTCCATACCCCTGGTCTGCTGGTGCCAATTAGGATTAGCACAGGTCTTTTACCTGCAGATCGTAACATTAACACCTCTTGTACTGCTTCCTCTCCACTATGGGTGATGAAGTTCATTCTCATCTACTATCCTCACCCCCCCCCCCAAACCTGCCCTCTAGATCTTTTTTTTTTAAAGTAGATCTTAAACACTCTGACCTCCTTTGCTCCTTCTTCCCCACTGCCTGCTCCAAAATTGATAATCTCTTCAATTTATCCCTCTCAATGGCATCTTACCCTCATTCTTCAAACATGCTCTTATCTCACCCATTCTCAAAAAAGCAATCTTGACCCTACCTCTCTGTCTAACTACTGCTTCATCTCTCTCCTCCTCTTTGTCTTTGTCTATTGGCCAAATCCTGGGGCCATTTCTCCCTGCTTATCCACCTGGACATCTCTGTGGCCCTTGACACCATGGATCACCCTGTCCAATAGGACAGGGTGATCTATGGTGTCAAGGACAATAGCACTCAGTTCCCACCATTGGTCTTTCTGACACTGTCCTCTTGTAGTTCACCTCCTACATATTTAACAGCTCTTTCTATGTTACTACCTATGGTTCCTCCCTCTCCATCCACCCAACATCTCCAAACTCATCTTTACACATACTCCTTCCTCTCAGGTCAGCCAATGACTGTCGGCTCACCTCCCCTCTGATATTATTGTTTTACTCTTACATTCAGGATTTATCCCGAGCTGCCTGCCACCACTGAAAATATCTCCCTTGCTCTATAAGACTGTGCTCTAGCCTGCAAACTTCAAATTATCCTTATTGAAAATCCATCTAATTACTAAAAGCCTACCATTCAACTGTTTAACCATTCCTTTATGAAGTACATCCTCTTTCATCCTCCATCTCACCCACTCTTACTTCAACCCCACTTTTCTGATTTCTAGATCCCTTTACATTGACTCCATCTATGTGTCAACCATTTGTCTGCCCTTTTATCTTTAGATTGTAAACTCTCATGAGCAGGGCCCTCTTGAAAATTTTTGAAGCATTATCAGAATTATAACTGTGGTCATTTGAGTAAAGCCAATTATACATCTTCTATGTCTGGTAAATGCCACTTTAAAAGATGCAGTAAACTTTTGAAAAAAATATCTCATACTTTTTCATTGGTACAAATTATTACCTTTTTACATGAATTCACGTGAGTTCAAGTCAGAAGTGAGTATTTTGTCAGTCACATATAGCTTGAGTCGCAGTCAGCGGGCCCAAAAATTGTTAGAGAAGTACATTGTATTTTTACTTACATTATCCAATATTTGAATCATTCGTATGTGTCCTTCCCATTCTATTTAATGCATCCACTTGCCTTTATTATATTCATTTTCATTAATGCCTTCACTCAGCAGAATATCAGCTTATCCCACCAATTAATATCCGATTTCAGTGTTCATCCACTTGTTCTTTAATTAATAGTAGGCCTTCTGGTCTTTTCTACTATTCTCTACTGTTCTGCTCATTTTAATCTTTAATAATTTATTCTGCTTAACACATTCTTTAACTCATTTGCTTTGGACATATGTAAATATGGAAAAGTACACTTGGGTCTAATAATTTATTAGAAGAGTCATTTAAATTGACAGGATGCTTGTATGCTGGAGTCCAGCACCTCTCATTTTGTGTTACATTGTCTTTCATCTGTAGTCTTCTATACTTAATAATTAGTCCCATTTAGGTAGCTATTTGGTGTGATTTTTTTGTGAAACAATTAATTTAACTCATTTGTTTTGTACTTCTGGTTTTTATATCTGCAGGGCTGGTGCAAGGTTTCACAGCACCCTAGGCAAAATGTCAGCCTACTGACCCTGCTCGCCCCAAAACCATCTTCTCAGTCGCTCACACTTGACTTTTGAAAATATGTGAATACAATTTCTGCAATTACTGTTTAGGAACATTAAAGGATTTGTAGAGAGGGATTTCCTTGCCATGCCACCAGAGTGGCCATGACCATCACTTATGGGGAGATGCCATAATTTTATACAGTGCTAGGCTTCTCTACAACCCCATCCTATCACCATCAAATACACAGGCAATGCTGTGTGCCCTACTGTTAGGTGCACGCAGTTCACCCTTCACAAGAAGAGCAAAGTGAAGGGTGACCCCAGGAAGAGGAAGAGGACCCCAAACTGTCATCTTCCTCTGTCCAAGACAATGTCCTGACTGAGTGGAACAATCACCCAAAATCAGACCTGCCCCACCAGAACCAGAACAGTTGACAGACTCACCTGTTCTCACCTACCTGTTCTTGAAGCTTTCCCTATCAGCATCTGCTGGTGTCTTAAACTCAGTTGCTGCTTGTCTGGATACTGGGATGTTGTTGACCTGTTTGAAAAAAGGATAGGTACATGAAATATGGAAAGTTTACCAATAAGTGAACCCTCTGAGCCTCCCTCCCCAAAATCAACAGCATCCAAGTTTGATAATTAGGGCTGCCTCCATGCAACCAGCCCCAACCTTAAATTTATATCATTCCCATTTAATAAATAGGCCTACTTCACAATCCAAACCTGACATTAAATTAATAGAATTTCCATTTAATAATAACCTTATTTCCATCCAATGAGCCACAACATTAAATTAATAGATTTCACATTTAATAAATTGACCTACTTCCATCACAAACAGTCCTGACCTTTAATAAGTAGTATTCACATTTAATAAATATCCCTCCTTCTCTACAAACTCTGCCCCACATTTAATTAATAGCCCCCAAATCATTCCAGCACTATAAATGTATAGTCCCACATTAAAAAGGGCACCACCATGGCAACACTTTTATATTAAATACCCCCAAATAAATAGCCCTCACTCACAATCTAACAGTTTCCACCTACCAATAAATGATTAACCCCTTGCAATGTTGAAAAACATAATACCTAATTTATCATTGTTTTTACCATTAAGTAGCAATGTAATGTATATTTGCATACAGTTTTAAGAGTACTTAAATAAAATATCAGAAACACTCACTAAGGCATTAAAAATTGAAGAAATACAAAACTTGTTTTATAACATGTAATTGTATTTTGTTTTGAGTAGCATTACCCTACTATTAAATGAATAGCCCTGGCCTCCATTCCTCAACATTAATAGCACTCCCTCTCTCCTCTCTAACACTTACCTTCTTCCATGTGAATGTCAGCAGGGAAGAGTATCCACAATATTCTGATTCTGCAGCCCACCATAGATTATCTTTGTCTCATCTGGGGGGCGGAGCAAATTGGTTGGCAGTGGTGGATCTTATCGGCTCGTGGGAGTGCTGCTGAGTCTCCTAGACTTAGATATGACATACCAGCGCATACCACCCCACTTCGAGCACTGTTTTACATAAGGTCAACAATGTTTATCACTGCAAAAATCTGGCAAGTCCTCTCTATTACAGAAATGGCCTGAACTCATCTTTCTGACCTGGGAGTCTACTGCAAAGCACATCCATGTAACATACAGATGGGGTGATAAAACAGGTGCACATATAACTGTAGTAAAAGATGCTCTCAGCACAATTATTAATGTACTCGCTCAGAGCAGCTTTCTCAGAGTGTTCTGTATTAACTATTTCCTAGCCCAACATCTCCGACAGGGGTGTTTGAGGAGCCCAAGTGCTTTCAGCACAGGGCTGTTTTTTCCTTTGGGAGGACATTATTTTACAGGACCAAATCTGCTGAACAGTCATTACATATTTAATAGCCATGCTGCGGCTCCCTTTCCACAGTGTGACCATTCCATGAAGTTTGTCGCACTTACCACAAGTAGCCCATACTATAAGCCCTTTTGATTGGATAACTTTTTTTGGGTTGGGGGGGCACACCAGTGTTTACAAAAAAGACTTAAACTTTATTTTACACACTGCAAAGGTCCATGCTGCTCCAAGGATAGACAAATATGCCTCCTGGTTGCATTCACTTCTAAGTAGAGAGCAGTTATGTGAACACACCTTTCCTGTACCCAGCCTAAGCTTGCACACCCATTTCCTCCCTTTTTCCGCCTCCCTAAGCATAAGGAGGCGCAAGCCAGGGATACACAAAAAGCCTAATATGGGCACAGGGATTTCTCATGCACTGTCTGAAAATATGGATTTTACTCTTAAAAACTGACCAAATCTAAATGAGGCCCTAGATTTGATTACTTTTACAACTTGCAAGCCTGGCACCTATATTCCATCCATATCTGTCTTTCTTAAATACTATCGTCTCTAAAGATAAATACTTAATTAGATGATTATTAAAATGTGATGAACTTCAGATATGATAACTATAGCTTTCATGTGACCTTGTCTGTAGAGGAAGACAATGGGAAAAGGTGTCCTATGCCATAGCTGCAGCTTTTTCCAACAACAATTTCAAGCCTTACACTAAAGTTAAAAAACACTGGTAGGTTAAAATCAGTAAACACAGAGCACAACACAACCGTCACTTTTTTATTTTATGTTTTAGATTTTGCTAGCAAGATCAGAACATAAGGAACCTATTGTAAGAGTTGCAATACAGGTAACATAATAGTAAAATAGTTCAAACACTATTTACATATGAGTAATTCTGCAAAATTATAGATCCAAACATTAACAACATCCTGCATAGTATATGTAAACAAATACAGATTGGGCCAGCACATTCCGATAAGTAGTAGTAAACCAGATTGGTGGGGGATAAACCGCGCTTCCCTTCCATAATGCTACCTAGTGTGGGAATACTCAGTGTAAAGGGTGGGTCTTTTCCCCTAATGGTGATATAGTAAAGAAGCTGTACTCCCTGGCGCATCTACATGCGCCAGGGAATACTGTTTCTTTACAGCACATTCAGATACATATTATAAAATCATAGTAGCCAGAACCATTCTCAATTATCAAAGCTGAAACAGGAGAATGACAGCATATAGGCACGTGCCTGGGACTCAAAAAGAGTGCAAACCTTAAAGCAAGTGTTTAGATATACATGAAAGGGTCATTCTATGTAATTCATTGTCTTATTTACTCACAAAAGTTGCAGGCATCTTTGCAACATTTTAATATATCCATTCAATTTGTATATCGGGATATGTGCTTTTGTTTGAATACTGCAAAGGCAATGATTACAAAACAAATTCTAATTCACAATGTATTGCTTATTTGAAGTAGTTACTGGAGGCTTTCCTTATGTCATATTGCCAAAGACAGCAGAAATGGAGCAAATCCTGCCAGTCATCAGCAATTAACTTTACTATGATGAACACTTTGTTCAATGTAAGCACAGTTCTGCTTAACATTCAAACAGCAGGAAGACGGTTTCCTCTTAGATAAGGTAATGTTTCTAGAGATGCCCTCAAGCTGATAGAAGTATATATTTTGTTGGCATTACTTTGTAGAACACCTGACATTACAGATGTCTGAGTGTGTTTTGAATTTTATAAGATACAGCTTCAACAGGTTTTGCATTACTGTGGATAAGTGAATAACCAAAGAAAATAAAATATTTTGAAACCTAACTTTAGATCCCTCAGGGACTCTTTCAGGCAATATCACGGATACAGTACCAGCAGGGGAAAAAATGAGCCAAATATGATTGCATTAGACAAACCAATTGCTGACTTGCTTGACTATGTGCGTAATCTGCAAGCAGTTGGCATTGCATACAAAAAACACATTTTCCTGCTTATAATTCAATAACAAATTATCTCTGTCCAATTACATAGCTCTGACAATTATCATGTATAGACAAGAACTATAGCAGTACACAGTTCTACAATTTCAACCAGAATAAATATAATGTATTGTAAAAAGCCTTTATGTGCTCAGTCTGCAATTTTGACACTAAAACAAAATCAATGGCTTAAAAAAAAAAAAAGAAGAAGAATCACAGCGCCTGGACTAAATGTCTTCATTAAAAGTTTATACTCTTGTGATCATGTCAGTTCAGGGTATTAAATATAATACAATAATCCAGTATTTCTCAGAGAGTTTCTAGGAAAATACAATGGTTGAAAAAGAGTAAGGGGCCTGTTTATTAAGCCATAAACCATGTGGATATGGCTTTTTCTTCATGGTTGAGGCATTTTGAAGTAATAATTCTATCTAACAAAAGCCTAACACAGGAGATGTCATAGATATCTTCTGCATTAGGCTAAATATTGCAATAAACCGCAGTCCCCATTATTTTCAATGAGGACTGCAGTCTGGGCAAATTTAACAAGCTCCAAAAAACCGAGCCTTTCAGAGCTTGACCCCGATGGCTATCTTCATCTAAGGATTATGTTAGCCATTCTACTCTATTGGGAGAACATGCACAGTAAAGACATCGGGTCAGAACCCGGTAGGAGAGTCATCGCCAGGGCAGCATCCTATCGGAAGCGCTGTTCCGGGATGATTGTTAATAAATGGCCCTGAAATACCTTATCATTGCGATAAAGATTGATACTTAACAGGAGGGGAGAGGAAATGCACCCATTAGTAAACAGGTCACTGCATTGGATTTTGAGACTTGTATACGACATAAAACTAATAGGTCTTGCATGTTTTAAGTCAGCTTTAAATGTATAAATGGATAAAAGACCAAGCTGATGAAGGAAGCTCTCAAAAAAACCAGATGACCTATATTTGTTCTTACAATGTATATAACATAAGGGTAAATAACCTCAAAATTGCCACATTTTTTATGTTTAATAATATAACTTTACTGTAAAAATAAGGTGTAAATCTATGACTTTTGTAATTTGTATACAATTAAACTAAAATGTTTTGTTATTTACAATTTCAAAGCCCAGCACTGATTTTGTTGATGATGCCTGGTAATTGATCAAACCCTATTGTTTCTGGGTAATATCTCCAAACTTGTGTTCATTGCCAGGCAGTGAGCAGGTATATTGTGACTGAAAATACTGTTTCTCTTTACATCCCCAGGTAATGCAATCCAATGTAATTGATGCAAATTATATGAATAAATAATATATAGATAAATATTACAACATTTATTGCATTTTTACAAATATCATTTAAAATAAACTGCCTTCTGTGTGACTGCACACTGTATTTGTAATCAATTACACATAATAATTGCAATGGTATATATTTTATAAAGTTATTCATTGATTACATCCAGTGACTGACTAAATCTGCCCATACATAGGCAGTTCCTGTAAAGATTTCCAGCATAGAATGACAGGATCTCTGCACAGTTTGGTCACTCAGATGTTTATCTGGATTGCTATTATTTTGGGCTCACACACATCAATTTGAAGCCAGTGTGGCTTGAGATAAACAAACTGGTTATTACTGCATTAATGGGAAGTATAACAATGGCACAAAGGGCATTGTGAAAGAGAATGGTACAAATCACAGTGTCTGTTTCATGTGACAGAGGACAAATCACTTTATTAGCTTAACTGAGTAGGGAAAATGTGCCTCTTCTGTCTACAGGACTGTATACATTTGTGTGTTAAATAGTATTTACTTTTGTAATAATTTAGTGGACGTTTGATTTCACGGCAATGTATCATTTATACTTGTTTCTAAGATCCTTGGAATGTTCTTTAAAATACATATTTAGCCTTTTAGTGAAGATATGAAGCCACTGTAGTGTGGAATGGTCAAATATCTATCGACTTTTGTGAATCTGAATTAACCCAAAGAAATAAGGAAGTCAAATATATGCAGCATGCCTGTAAACTGTTCACTCTGGATCCATAGACATTTAACTCATTAACAAATGCAAACGAAATGTGCATTTTTAAAAACAAACAAAAACACATGTAAATGAGGTGTATGCGCGTCTTATTAACAAGTGACATTAAATGAAATATTTTTATGTGCGTGTCTTCTCTGTTAGACCCATATTCATTAACAGACGTAACGTCAGATGTGTTGTTTGAATGTTAACCTCGTTGAATTTTAACATTCTTTTTAATTTGGAACAGTGAATAGTTTTTAAAGTTCAAATTTTGCAGTTTACGTTCGTCATTTGAGATTTTTCGAGGTTTGCTTTTAAAAACAATTAAAATTTATAAATTTAAGTTTAAACATGGTTTAACAAGCTCGAACATGGTCAAAAATTGCGTTCTCAATTTTCTCTATACTGAATCTAAAATTATGGCAGATTTTCTCAGTTTTTGACCAATTTAACAAACCAGATTGAGAAGCTTTTTGAGGCCAGCTTTTTGAATCCTTTTCCTGTAATATACAAGTAATGATGTAATTTGCTTTAGATATCCTCTGCTTCTCTCTGGGCATCAGGAAAGACCCTGATCTCTCTAAATCCGTTCTCAAATCTGTAATGCCAGACGATCTTTGCTGCTACTTTAAGGGATTCCCAAGTCAGGGAAAACCTGAATCAGTAAGCCAGGATACCAAACCAGGAAACTCATAGTACGAAAAGAATCTCAAGGGTTCATTGGGTTGCCAGACTGAGTGACCTGACAACTCAGCATACAACGGGGATAGGCTTATAATACACATGTACAAGTCCACACTGATAAAATACAAATTTTGTTAACAAAGCTTAAAATGTTTTAATCTTCAAACAATAAGCAACTTTATTATTACTGCAGACTACTCATCAGCATTGATTTTCACAGTACGGAATATGGGTTAAAATAATAACATAAAGTATAAAGTAAAGTATAATACTATTAACAAAATTGTTAATAGCTTGTGTCATATTTGTTGTGCACAGGATTATCATGCTTTTCATAAAACATATCTCCTCCACAACTATTACGTTGCTACAGTTATGGTGGTAAATATGCCGAGCTTGTAAAAAAAATCTGTTTGATTTAACATAATGATACAAATGGATGTGATATGTTAAATACACACAAAATTGGGTATATGACCTTCACTTTGAGTACATATATAGTGGCTGCCAGAAATAGGGAACAGGTGTGGATGAGGGGGAGTTCCAACCCTCCAAAATACTAGATAGCAAGAAATGTTTCATAAGGCACCTAATAATATGCCTCTACATACTGTAAGAAAATGATTTAGTAGTGTAGTTGTATATATAGCGGTTCCCTAGATGTAAACAATAAATGGAGTTTTATCAAGTCCAAGTATGTAACAGCTGCATATAAGAATACATTCTAAATAGACACTACGTATTATTATAAAAGGCTTTTAATTTTAAAGAAGTACTCCTCAAAAATCACAGTAGAAATGGTCATACAACAGTTCTGGCCAAAAGATCAATGCATAAAACATCCAATGCATAAGAACATAAGTTTTTTGTTATGTCAACTCATCTGGTTGAATCTGTAATTTGTTCTGATTATACAGATATAAAGGAAGGACTTATGCCCTTATAGAAAACTTGCCAGTGCCAAATCTATGTTGCTTGCCAATTGGGTGTGTTGTTTTTTGGTCTGGCCAGAACCATTTATGCTTTGTGTACGCCAATAAGCTGAAAACATTTACACCTACTCTCACAGCGCAGAGGAACTCTTTACATTTACCTATAATATTAGGGATAGAGGTTCCCTATTTTCCTCTGGCAGCTTTACTTGCAATAGAAGTGCTGTACTATATTCTATCTCTAAATGTAACTGGATAGATTCATTGGGAGAGAATCTATACCTGAGACAATAAGTCTCGCAGGGGGATTGGTAAGGGACTTATGAATTTTGAAAATATGATATATTATTGGTAATCTGGGATTCTTAATTACCAAGAAGCTTAGTTCTGACTTAAGGATCCCTTCTCCTGAGGTATCTCCAAGTAGTTCTTCTAGACTTTTCTGATAGTGGGTAGTGGGATTTTCTGAAAGATGTTCATAGGTGGCAATATCGCAGTATAGTTATTACTCCGGCTCTGTTACGTATTTATCAGTGTCTAGATTAGTGATCCCACCCTATTTGTTGGCTGGTGTGATGACTATATTTTTGTTATTTTCAGGATCTTTGATCGCTCTTCTTTCTGCCTGAGATGTGCTGCAATGGGCAGAGCAATTTTGTATCTTAATCTTCTTCATATCCTCTTCCACTAATTTTTGAAAAGTGGTAATGAAGACCCCCTTCACAAGTGTGGGATAAAAAGTTGATTTATTTCTAAACTCAGTGTGAATGAATATGAATATGAATCTGTGTTGGTGTTCTTCACTTGTTCTAGTTGTTGGTGCTTTTTCCATGAGAGGTGTATCTTTGGAATTGTTCAAAAATATTTTTTTAGGGCTATTTTTCAAATAAACATGTGCAGGTCTATATACAGTGTGTCTCCAATTTGTTTATAGTTTTTTCATTGGTGAATTTCAACCCTTTTCCTAAGTTACTATTTTGTACCAAAGAAAGTTGTGTGCTACAAAGGTTGAAAATCCCTTTATCTAGCTCTTTTATCCTCTTAATTTTGGTTTGGTCGTTACATTTCCTCCCTCCTATACTCTGTGAGTTTTTGTCTTTTCTTTTTACGGGACTTTTGTGGGCTCTGGTATTGGGAACTGTTGGCAGATTGTATTGTGCGTAGTGGAACTGTTGACTCCCTGATCAATTCTAAAAAAAGGGGGTAGATTTTTATTGGGATCCAAGTCCCAGGGGGTGTGAACAATATATAAATTTCTCTGAGCTCTTTTTATTATATCTAGGTAGTTTTGTTGGCTATTGGTGATCTCTAAGAAGGCCGCTTCTCTCATCTTCTTGTATTCATCCCTCACTAATTCCATATATATCTCTTTTTGGGTGTGTTAAAACTACGTGTAGTCCTTATATTCCTTGGATCTAGGAATTTATATACCCTCTTTGTACCTCCATATGCAGTATCCTCTTTATAATGGTGATTTGTAATATGTACCTCTCCTCTGGTTCAGTTTGAATTTATGTTCCTCTCTTCTAGGTGTCCTATTCTCCTTAAAGTTTCTAATACTCCTTCTAGTCAACTGAGTATTGCAGAGATATATATTTTTATATAAAATGTAACAGATAAGGTAATTAAAGATAAAGATTAAGTAAGTTAATAGAAATAGATAAAACTTTACATATACATGCAAGCAATGTATATTATAAATTACAGGCAGAATACATATAAGGTAGATGATAGACGATAAGGTTATATAGACAGAAATTGCAGGAATATATAAAAGTTAGTGCAGGGAATACCTTAAATTGTAATGTGATGTCCAATAAATGTCCCAAGCTTCCAGGTGTGTGTAGATGTATGGTCAAACAGGCTTGTTCTTCCTGGGTCAGGAGTTTATGAAGCCTGAACCAGCATGCACTGTTTCAGGTGGGGGTGATGACCTTCACCAACCCCCCTCACAACAGCACACTCAACGGTGAGTCACTGCTGTGTGCTTAGCTGTACTTCCTGTCAGGCCCATGCTTCTTTGTTTGATATTAACTTCCTGCCAAACCTCATGTTGGAGACAATTTCTTTGTTAGGTTTCTTTGTTATTCTGTTTGTTTAATATTCTCTGGCTACCAGCCAGTTCATATAAATCTGTGCATGAGTTCGGCATGTGCAGACAGCAGTTACCATTAAGGGTGGCTCAAGCTCCGGCCACCGCTATTGCATCATCGCAGGCACACCAGTGACAATATTGGTTTTCGTTCACAGTGGGTTTCTCTAAAATTTACACATGCAACTATCATTTTAGGCCACTTTACTTAAAAATATACAGAGCATTGGACTAAAGAACTTGTCAGTACAAACTAATGCAAATTTATATTAATACTTCACATTTTCAATCTAAAATGATTGCATTCTTAAATATCTGCTACTCTGTCTGTCTCTTTATACTTCTATGTTTAATACTTTTTAATTTACTCCTGTTATGATGTAGGCATTCAGACAACATTTTACAACTGTTTTATGATTTGGACAAAGCTTTAATATAACATTCTGTACTGTGGATATTGCTTTTCATTTAGTATGCCAGGAAATGTTGCCTTCTTTGTTATTTTGCTGAAATGGGCCACAGTATATAGTTTATAGCATGCAAACTAAATATCCACTGAAGTCAATTTTGTGCATATCTGTGTATATAAATTTTCATTTTAAATTAGTCTTGAAGTATATATGACTTCAACTAACATTTTCTATTTCTCCAGGAACCCAGCAGCCTGTCACAACATGTTGTTTTCATAATATTACTTCTTAATTATAGTCATATTTTCAATAAAAGTGTAAATCAGCATTTTATTTTTAAACAAACTAAAAAGATAGAGATAAAGGAAAGATGACACACTGTAGATAGTATTTTGTGTCTGTACTCTACAACATATTAAAAAAAATACAAATATATATCAGAAAAAGAATGTACAGTTGCTCTGATTTTTATGGCAAGATGATCATATTCCTAATGCAAAAAAGGCTACTGTGCTTTTGCTGGAACTACTGATTCAGGGCCCTGAGTTAAGAGTGGCCAGGTGGTGAGAAGGAGGCATGGCAATGCTGGTTCACCCTCCAGTGCCTGTTCTCATGTGAGTAAAGGGACGGGCCTCTACTGAGCATACGCAGGTACGATGCTCACGTAATTAAGCCAGAAATTACTCAGGGGCTAAAGCAGAGTGTGGCCATTGCCTGTTTGCTCAGCATAAAATCCTAAATTTACACTGTCTATGCCAACAAAAAAAAGCCTATGCGCATGTGCAGATTTTCTCACATCTGACATTTATGCCTCTTTACAATTACAATAGGCAGACCAACACGGAGATGCATTTAAGTCTGTCAGTAACCATATATCTTGTGGCTGCAAGAGAACAGGTGTGAATACATGCTGAAGGTGATGATGAGCGGCACCATTATCTTGTAGCTTCTTGATTTATGATTGCGGATTCACCTTTTCAGCTTATAGCACGTCCTTTATTGCTTATGGCTGCATTACTGGATTTAGCGGCCATTTGTGTGACATTTTGGTCTTTCTGGTCAGACCACTACAGCATTGGAGTTCTATACATTTTTTTTGTTTGTTTTTTTTATACAAAAAGGGAATATGTGTCATGTTAGCAAAATAAATGTCAACAAACATTTCTGCTTGGGACATTTAAATTATAATTATTCTTAAGATCAGTACTCTGAAAACATACTACTCTGTGTTGAAGTTTATTTACTATATTTTTTTACTCGGATGTTTTGTGCTTTGGAAATAAAACATGCCAGGACCGCTACCAGTAATACTTTATATAATCTTTTTCTCTGATATAATAGACATGTAATTCTTATCATTTTCTTTTGCAAATCTGTCGCATGTGTTTTTTGAAGATATACCTATTTTATTGTTTTTAAATGTTTAGCTAACATTAAGCAATTTCTTTTAATAACGTCATCATTATTTATTAGTAATGTTTTGATCCATTTCTGATTCCTGTTTTTCTGACATATAGCACATTGCTTCTCAGCTGGTGTTTTGTGTTGTCCAAGGACATCAAAGATGGTGCCTTCTTCACCAGCAGCAACAGTGACAAAGTTCAAGGGCCTGATTCATTAAGGAAATTTAAGCAAAAGTTGCATTGGAGGTGGAGGTGCATTTAAAATGTGATGGCAGATTTATATTTGGGGTAGGGCATGTCCTAGATCAACTTTAAATTTCAGTGTACAAATAAACTTTCAAGTATTTGTCTGTTACATGAAAAAACAGACAGTATTTTCCTTACGTGCAAAATAATAAACTAATTTGCACCCCTTGCATTGTAACATGGTTTTGTCCAGAAAACTTGAGTAAGAAAACTTACTAAATTTTTTGCTTAAATTTCCTTAATAAATAAGGCCCCATGTGTCTACAGGTCACATGAAAGCCTATTTGATATGCCAGACACAGATGTGATATGTTGGTTTTGGCTCCCATTAAATGGAAACTCTATAGCTTGTGCAGACTAACCTTGAGATAAATTATTTGCTTGCTGTATTACATTATTGTGTGTCTGGCTCATTCAAGACCACAGTAGCTGTGGAGGAGGAATACCCCCAAACTGCTTTTATTTGGGTACTATGGAAATTCCTGTTACACATCAAGCAGTTTATTAACGTGTCATTGCAATTCTACAACATTGCTCAATTTCTGCATGCCATGGGGGCAGTAGATAGTACTCATGTAGCCCTGGTTTCACAGGGAAGAAATTGTTAATTTTTTTCAGAATCAGTAAAATTTTCATTCATTGATTCTCCAGGGAGTGCCCATGAACTCTTCATTATGAGGCAATAAGTAATATGGCAGCGATTTTCAAATAGGCAAGGTGAACAGGCATAGCTGCTGTGTAACAATGTTTCATTTTTAATTAGTGAACATGCCTTGGTAATGTAAATATTAATTGATACAGAACACTATAGTTGCTACAATGCTCCTTATATTTTAATCTCATTTTCCCAATACTGATAACCTTTTTAGAATCATGATTTGAGTTGTTTAAAACCCTGCCCACCATTGTAATCCAATAACCCCAACAACCTTATCTGCATCTCTCCTTTTTCCTCTCTCCCTCTAGCCTGTGCTCTCTAGAATTCCAGGTCAGTAACAAACTGGCTTGCATACATTGGGCCTGAGTCATTAAGGAGAGCAAAGTATAAAAAAGTAGTAACTTTGCGCCTGGGTAAAACCATGTTGCATTGGAGGGGAGGTAAATTTAAAATGTGGGGACAGATTTATATTTGGGGTAGGGCATGTCCTAAATGAACTTTAAAATTCAGTGTAAAAATAAAGCTATCAAGTATTTGTGTGCTAGATGAGAAAACAGCTGGTATTTAACTTATGTGCAAAATAATATACTAATTTGCACCACTTGTATTGTAACATGGTTTGTCCCAGAGAACATTTACTCTTTTTTTTGCCCTATTTTCCTTATTGAATCAGGCCCATTATCTTTATACTCTAGCTTCATCAAGCTGCTTGTCATCACTGAAACCTGGCTATCCCTTGACGACACTACCTCTCTCACTGCTCTCTCTTTCAGGGGTTTGTCCTTTTCCACACACTTAGACCTGGGGGACAGCAAGGTGGAGGCATTGGAATCCTTTTTTCCACCTGCTACACTTTCTGATTTAATCCCCTCTCTTTCTCCTCTTTTGAGGTCCATTCTATCTGCCTCTCAATTCAATGATCATTTTGCCACCTGGCTCCTTTACATTCTCTCCAGTGACCTTCCCTCCCTCATCATGAGGGATTTTAAAATCTATATAGATAATCCCTCTGACATTGCTGCTTTCAAACTTCTCGATCTCTCCTCCTCCCTTGATCTCGCCTAATGTAGATCATATCCATACCACAGCAGTGTCCACTCGCTTAATCTATTAATTTAACAAGTATTTACTGTCTATGACATCAAAAATTTACCTTTCCCTCTCTACCAACAATCTCTTCTCTCTTAGCACCTGCCCACCTCTCTTACCTTCCCCTTCCTTTAAAGTTACTACCACTTTTTCTTTCTCCCATGTCTCACTCCTCTGCCTCATCACCATCCTTTTTTTTCCCTTGAACAGGCTGTATTTTCCTACATTCAAACCCTTACCACTACCCTTGACTCTGTCACCATGGCTATCACTATCAGCCATTGTCGGTCCCTCAACCTCACCTTAACCTTGGCACTCCAAACTTACTCTCTATATATTCAGAACAGCTCTGGAGAAAGTCACATGCTTATGCTGACTTCCATCACTTCAAGTACATTCTCTCACCTTATAATTTTGCAATATCACTCTAAACAGTCCTACTTCAAGTCTCTCAATTCCTCACAAGTGTCCATTGACCAACTCTCCTTTTGCAAATTCTTCAATCTCTAGCTATCTGTAATACTGGCTTCTCCTGATTTTCCTCTTCCCTTACAACTGTTACTTTTCAGTCTCTACACATGACTCCACTTCCCCCCTCTTCTGCTACTTGTTGGAGTTCCCCAAGAAACTGCTCTTTGCTCCCTGTCTTCTTCCTCTACACCTCTTCCCTTGGTGACCTCATCAACTCCTTTGGCCCCCAGTACCAACTGTATGCTATGTGTTGGTCTGCCTAATCTATCTTTTCCCTCTTGACCTCTCCCCTTCTCTTATGTCTTCTCTCTTCTGCTGTCATTTGCCCATCTCATCTTGGATGTACTAAAACTTTCTTAAATTCAAGATTTCTCAGACTGGAATAATCGTCTTCACCCTGCCAAGGCTCCTCACCTCTCACCACTATCTTTCTGCTGATAACACTACCCTCTTCTCTGTACCTCAAGTCTGCTATCTAGGGGTCATCCTTTACTCCTCCCTCTCCTCCAAACCTCACATTCAGTCCCTCGTCAATTTCTGCTGCTGCTACTTTAGAATATATCCAAGATCCAGACATGGAAGCTGCCAAAACTCTTGTTCACTCCCTTGTAATTTCTTGCTTTGATTACTGTAACCTCCTCCTCTTGGGCTAGCTAACTCTCACCTTGCCCCTCTTCAACCCATATTCGATGTTACTGCCTTACCTTATATATCTCTCCTGACGCTTTTTCTCTGCTATCCCTTTCTGCAAGTCACTATACATGCATCAAGATGTCTACCGAAAATAAATAAACTCTTCATCTTCACCTACAAAGCTCTCAACCAAATAAACCTATAACTCCAACCTCATCTTTACCCACACGCTTCAGCTTTGTTTTCTTAAGAAATTGTTGGATATTACTATCACTCTCAGTCACTGTCCCATAAATAAATTGATTTTATATTTTGTTTTTGCCCCAAAATGTATTATGTAAGGAGATATGAATTGTTGCTGTCTGTGTATTGTGCACAACTGTAAATTTTATGTATGGAGCTGTGGACAATTCATCGTACCTTATAAATAAAAGACAATAATAATAATCATAATAATAATCATAATAATAATAATAATAATAATAGTATTCCTTTAAAAATATATTGTAGAATTTACCCCCCTCTAAAGCTATTTATGTCTCAGACTTTACAGTGTCTGTAGTAATAAACTATGGAACAACACATATTTATTTAAATTTTTTTAACAAAATGAGCTTGTTCTACTTTTTGGAGACAGCCACAGCTTTTCACTCCTATTTTAAATTCAGCCACACACTAGCATATTGCATACAATTACGCACATGCCTCTATCAGGTCAGTCATTGAATGATTGGTTTTTCCATATCCGATTATCATTCCGATGACCAGTCTGAAGGAGCCCTCATGTATGTACTGGATATTGTGTGCGATATTATTGGTCTTCATCACAATTAAGAATGGAGATGCATTTTAAGGAGGAGGTGGAGACTGATAGAAAGAAACCTGAAGATCATGATCTATAACCTTCCCCCATGGAAGAAAGCCAGAGCTTTCAAGATTACAGTATTCAATAATATTTTTCTAACTATTATTTTTATATTTTTCTAACTAAAATCTAATAATTGAGTTCCTGATCCAATTAATTGAAGAAGTCCAGCAGACTGTCTTCAACATTTTTATTATGTGATAAAAAAGAAAAAGTGCAATTTCTTTTCTTTTCATTGGAACATTGAACATTTTCATATAGGGTTTATTTTAGATTGAGCCCGAGTACTGTGGACTGTTGAAGAAGATGCTGTTATTGAAGCTGTTGTTCCCTTAGGCTCACTAGGGTCATATGGAGGCCAGGCCTTCGGGCCATGGGAACCATCTGGTTGAGGATTGCCACTTGTGGTTTGACAACCTCCCTTCTTGATGTTTCCTGACACTCATAATAGCACACCTGCTGGCCCTATATCTTCTGGAGAGTTTGATCGATTGCTGACAGCAGTTCTTTGCTTTCTCTAACGTCTTGTAGTCCCTTCAGGAGGCAAACATATAGTGAAAGGTAATACCAGCAGGTCGAGAAGAGGAATTGTCTCATCCTCCTACTCCTTCAGCTGCTCTCCTGTGCAGGGTAGTTACTTTTTATCTTTGAAAATGAGAGAAAAAGACATTAACTTTTATTAGGCTAATTATTTTTAGTTATCTTGTTAATGCTTAACAAGCTAAATCAAATGTAAACAAGCTACTTTTTGTAATTGAAAATTAATTTTAGACATTTAAAAAAATATGAAGACATGATAATAAATAATGAAAGGAATAACCACCATTACAATGATTTATTTCAATATGAAAAAATTGTAACAGTATGGAAAACTATTTTTTGTTGTAAATAATACACTTATAAGACCCCCTATCTCTCTCTTTCCCCCCCTCTCCCTCCACAGTGGCGCGCAAAGGGGGGGTTTCTAGGTCTCCAGAAACCCCTCAGCTAAAGAAGTGCCCCTGTACTATTCAGCAGCAGCTTCTTTGACAGCGCCGCAGGCATGCGCAGCTACATTTGCTTTTTTTCTTTTTTTCTTTTGGGGGGGTTGGGGAACCCCCCCCTTAAAAATCCTGTGTGCGTCCCTGCTCCCATTATTTTTTGACAGTTTAAAATTAAATCTTGATAACAAAGATAATTGCCAGTCAGACTGACACTATTACACTGGGATATCACCATCGCCATCCAGTTTCCCTACCTCCTTAACTTCCTTGATGTCTATGCAGGCAACACACCCTGCTTGGTAGATAACAGGTCTCCATGAAGAGCCAGTGAAGGGATTTGCAGCATGGTCAAGGCTGAGTAATTGTATCTATAGGTGTATGGGAGCTGCTAAGATAAGAGGTGTCCTTTCTCTTTACAGAATATTGAAAAGGAAAGAACAAAGCACTACACCTACTTTAGTAAATGTGATAATGCTAGAACATAAATGTCCAAATGAGGTTGAGATGTGATTTAAATGACAGTGCTCATGTGCAGGAAAGGTTGAGAGATAACGAGTGTTGCATTTGCAGATTAACCTTTATATGATCACATTAAAGTTACAATACAATAACAATGTTGACATTTCATATGTATAAGGAATGGCACACAGTAATTCAGCAATCATAAACTATCCATCATAACTTAACACAAATTGATCGTTTATCAGGAGGTACATAAAGGGAATGGAAGTTACAGCAATCTGGTTTCTAGTTTCCATTGTGTGGCAGGTGATCTGCATCACACTGATCAGTAACGTCCGGGAGGTAGTTAATTGGTGCTCAATAGGGTAATTGCTGTGCAGCTTGAAAAGTGTGACAGCATATGTGTTTGAGGCTATAGAAATAGGTTTTCCAAATTAGCGATTATTAGAGAAGATATTCCCCTAGGGCACTTGGCATGAATGGTGCCTAATTGGTTGTTTCCTAACCAAGCTAATAGTAGGGACAAATCTGTCAGTAACAAATAGTATTCAAATAATGTTCAGATTCTGGGTGTTCATTAAAGTAATTGTATCATTCAGTAGTAAACTTGTTCAAGTAGAACAGTTATAGAAATAGTCTTGCTATTTGCAGAGTGGTGCCTTGGATAAGGTGTGGTAAAAGAGGTAGATCCATCTTGCCACTACATTTCGCATAGATCGAAGTGGAGACAAATGGGTGAGGCAAATGCCAGATAGGAATAGGTTGCAGTAGTCAAGACGGGAGATGATGAGAAAAGGGACAAAAGTTTGTCCAGCATCTTTGATAAGAAAAAGGTGTATGAATAATGGAAGGATGGTGTAAGGATAAGCTCTGTTATGAACATGTTGACATTCAGACAGTGTTAAGACATTCATATGTAAATGACAGAGAGAGACAAAAGTTGTTCCACAATTACTGTTGACATAGTTGTGGCCAAGTCTGCAGGTTTGATACTATGTGGGTTTCAGGCAAATTATTTGCTTGTATAAAACAAATGAATAAAGAGAATTTGGGCTTGTCTTAAAAACATTTAATGGAGAATATAGGTAAAAAATAAAATGTATTGAGCAGTGAGTCTGACCCAGAACAAAACACAACTGTTATAATACCGTAATTTTGTTTTATGGTGAACCTTTCCATTTTATTCGGACAGGAAACCCTTTGACAAGCAATAGTTTCTGAGAGGTGTATGATAAGCCACCAAATCAACGTCACCATCATTTTGTTTTTATAGCACCACCAAATATGTAGTGCTTTAGAGAGAATTTTTGTCATTCACCTCAGTTCCTGTCCCATTGGAGCTTGCAGTTTATATTCCCTAATACAGTGGTTCCCAAACTTTTGTAGTTCACGGCAGCCTTAGAGTCTCCATAATTTTTTCAAGGCACCTCTCCAAATTAATTACAGAAAAGTCCCGTTTTATAAGTAGTTGGGGCAAAAAACGTAATAAGTATTTAGGTCAGGACTGAAATACTTATTTAGTTGTATGCAAAAATAATACACATAAATCCAAGGGAAAAGAATATTTTTATATATTTTTTTCAATTATATTTCTGTCAAAGAATAATTTACACACTGTGCCATTCTTCATCTCCACACACTCTGTGCCCTCCTTCATCCACACACTCTATGGCAGACCTGGGCAAACTCCGGCCCACGGGCCACATACGGCCCGCCAGCCTTCCGAATCCGGCCCGCCGGGTCTGCCCAGGAGATTTAATTAATTTTGCTGCCAGCCACAGGTTCTGGAAGGGATACGGAGCTGGTCGGCGATGCGCGTCCCTTCCAGAGCATCAGATCATGCCGGGGCCGGATACAGCGTAGGGAGGAAGTGCGCACTGTCCATACACCTCTCCCGCCGCATTCACAGCAGCGCCGCGGAGGAGAGCACAGAAGAGTATGGAAGAAGACAGTAAAAAGGTAAGTATTACCGTTACAGACAACATCATGCCGGGTGCAGCAGGGCTGAGGGGCAACACGGCACGATGCGGATCACCACAGGACAGCGGGCATCATGCCGCGCTGCCCCTCAGCCCTGCTGTGCCCGGCATGATGTTGATTAAAGATGGACAGATGGACGGATAGAGCTCTGGTATAGTGGGGTAATATCTAGGTGGGGGTTCCAGTCACTGTGTTTATTGATGGTGGTACTGTGGGTCACTGTTTTTATTGATATTGGTACTGTGGGTCACTGTTTTTATTGATGGCTGTGCTGTGGGTCACTGTTTTTATTGATGGAGGTGCTAGTAACTTGTTCTCTTCTGTTTTTTATCTCTTCCCAGTAAGTTCTCCTGCCACTGCCATACTGCCAGCTGTCTCGTCCTCTGCTCCTGACCTTCAGACACTCTGCTTAAATCTGCCTAAACGTGAGTGATACCACCTATCATAGGGGATACTAATTTGCTGCCCATTTTGCCGGCACTGCAGTTACTATTGTGCTTCTCTTTGTTTGTTTACATCGCCAGCTGCTCCTGCCCCCCAAAAATGTCGTCTCACATAAAAAAAAGGAAAGTTGATTCTGAATGCCGTGTTTTCAACAAGACATGGACTGCTAAATATTTATTTACGGAAGTCAAAGGCTTAGTTTGTGGCACAGTTGTCGCTGTGTTGAAAGATTATAATCTGAATCGCCACTATGTGACCAAACATGAGGATAAATATAGGAACTTGTCTGACCAAGAGTGAGCAAAGGAGTCGGAGATTTTGCTATCCAAGCTGCAAACTCAACGAACACTTTTTACAAAACTTAGCACATCCAGAGATACAGCTACCAAAGCAAGTTATCTCATATCTCATAAAATAACTAAACGAAGTAAACCGTTTTCTGACGGAGAGTTTATTAAAGAGTGTTTGGTGGGCTCTGCTGAGCTAATATGTTCAGAGAAAAAGGATGCATTTGAGAACATCCCTCTGTCCCGGCGTACTGTGACGAGAAGGGTTGAGGACATTGCAGGAAATTTGGAGTTTCAGCTGAAGAACAGAGCGGTTACATTTTCCTTTTTTACCCTGGCTCTGGATGAGAGCTGCGATGTACGAGGCACTGCCCAGCTACTTATCTTCTTACGTGGGATCACTGCAGACTTCAAAATAACGGAGGAACTGGCAGCCATGCAGTCAATGAAAGGGACAACAACAGGGATTGATTTCCTAGCAGAAGTAAATGCCTGTCTAGACAAGTTGGGACTGAAATGGGACAAACTTGTAGGTGTGACAACAGATGGTTGTCCAAATCTGACGGGGAGAAATGTTGGACTTTTGAAGAGAATGCAGGATAAAGTTACCGAAATTAACCCTGAGCAGAAATTGACATTTTTGCATTGTATTATACATCAGGAAATGTTGTGTAGGTCAGTATTAAAAATGAACCATGTTGTTGATGTTGTAACTAAAACCGTTAACTTCATCAGAGCAAGAGCACTGAATCACAGACAGTTTGTTGCACTATTGGAGGAAAATGAGTCTGAACATTGTGATATCAGCTACCACACAAATGTCAGGTGGCTGAGCCTGGGAAAAGTCCTGAAAGTTTTCTGGGACCTGAGAGAGGAGATCTGGCAGTTCTGTGAGAACAAGGGAAATGACATCCCTCAGCTTTCAGATGCAGACTGGCTGGCAGACCTTAGTTTTGCTGTAGACGTGACTTCTCAGATGAATGACCTGAATGTCAAACTGCAATGCAAGGGCCTTTTTGTGCATGAAATGTACAGTGCAGTGAAGGCTTTCATGAAAAAGTTGCAGCTTCTATCAAACCAAATGGGGGACAATATTCTCACTCACATGCCAACACTGAAGGAAGCCAAACCATCAGCTGATCACCTCCACAGGTACTCATCCATGTTAGAAGCACTGCATGCTGAGTTTTCATTGCGATTTCAAGACTTCAAAAGACTTGAGAGTGAAATGGACATGGTTTCTTCTCCCTTCAGCTGCAATGTGGATAATGCACCCAGTGATGTTCAGATGGAACTCATTGACTTGCAGTCTGACACACTTCTGGCAGCGCACTTTAGGTCTGTCCCATTGCTTGAGTTTTACTCATCACTCAAAGAGGAGAACTTTCCACACATGTGGAGACATGCTCTGAAAATTCTAGTCCTCTTTGGATCTACCTACATATGTGAACAGACATTCTCAGTGATGAAGTTCAACAAATCCAGACACAGATCCTGTATCACTGATGACCACCTCTCAGCTGTCCTTCGCATAGCCACCTCAGATATTCCGCCAGATTTCAGTGCACTTGTTCAGCCCAAGACAGACTAGATTTCTCCCACTGAACAGGTAAATGATTCTTATATATAATTTGCTGCATTTTATGATGGGCCCTTTATAATGGCCTTTTATAAATTTGGTTCGGCCCTCGAACACAGATCTGATTTTCCATGTGGCCCCCGAAAGAAATTAATTGCCCACCCCTGCTCTATGGCCCCTGGATCCACACACTCTGTGGCCCCTGCATCCACTCGCTCTGCCCCCTCTGCATCCACTCACTCTGCCCCCTCTGCATCCTCCCTCTGCTCCCTCCTTCATTCTTGTGCCCCTCCATTGCTGTTTCCTATCACCATTCCCCTCTGATTTTTACTTACCATAATTAACCTTCTTTCTTCTATTTCTTTTGTCTTTTCTTCTGTCTTAACAATTCAGCGGTGCTTGGGACCCAGCATCTTCTCTCCTGCCGTTTGTCACTGAATGTCGAGCGTGACGTCATCACGCCCGACATTCATTGAGCAGCGAGGAGGGAGGAGGATGCTGGGTCCCGGGCGCCGCCAGATTGGTAAGTTTTTTGTTTTTATTTCTCTTCCTGGCCACGGCACCCTGTCACCCTGTGACAGCGCCGCGGCACCCCTGGGAGCCATGGTGCACACTTTGGGAACCTAGGCCCTAATACAAACTCACACAGACACACAAACACAAACACAGGTTGATTTTTTAGAAGCTAATTGACTTGAATTTTCAGTCAGCAGCCAATTAACCTACCATTATGCATTTTGAGTGTGGGAGGAAACCAGAGCACCCAGAGGAAACCAATGCACACACGAGGGGAAATTCAAACGCCACAGAGATAAGGCCCTGGTCAAGTATAAACTCATGACCCCAGCGCTGTGAGGCAGAAATGCTACCACACTGCTCAAAACGCTTATTTGCTTGGTAGGACAGATATGAATTAACAGCTAACCCAAATCACGCAGACTTTTGGATCAATTTTCAAATTATAACCATTTGTGTAATTGTCTGTTTACGCAATAGGCATATATAAAAATGATAGGTGTGACCAAGGTTGACAGTTTTGAGGTGGAAGGCACACTCCCATTATAATGGGTTTTTTTGGTTTTTTTTTTACATTTTTCCAGTTCACTTGAATTTCACTTATAAAAGGCAAAATGGATCATTATAGTGCCACTTATGCTTAGTTATTTCCTCAGATGCTAATACAAAGGAAATTTAAAGGATTGGAGACTCCTATCCAGCTTCAAATTAAATAGTGGACAGCATGGTGGCTTAGTGGTTAACACTTCTGCCTCACAGCACTGGGATCATGAGTTCAATTCTCGACCATGGCCTTAACTGTGTGGCATTTTTATGATCTCCCCGTGTTTGTGTGGGTTTCCTCCAGGTGCTCCGGTTTCCTCCCACACTCCAAAAACATACATGCAGGTTAATTGGCTGCTATCAAATTGACCCTAGTCTCTCTCTATGTCCGTCTGTGTGTGTTAGGAAATTTAGACTGTAAGCTCCAATGGGGCAGGGACTGATGTGAAAGAGTTCTCTGTACAGCACTGCGGAATTAGTGGCGCTATATAAATAAATGGTGATGATGATGATGATGATAGTGGGACAGACCTTCTGTTATAGAGAACTGTAGAACTGCTATTCTGGCACAATGATGCTAATTTTGTATTGATATACTTGTACTGAGCATAGTAAGTTACATAATTTGTTAGACTTACCACAAGAAGTTATACTACATATAAACCAAGTATTTTGTTAAAATAGTTTATTTTTCAATTTGGGTCGGTGGTGATTTATTCATAATCTGGACATTAACAGTAATATTCAATGAATAGTAATATTCAAATTAACTAATGTTTAATTGTGAATTATAATGCACAAAGTCAAAAAATGCTTAGGCTTACTCTGAGCCTTCCGATTATAATAAAAAAAGGTTATCTGAAACATACAGCAGACATTAACAAATGCCATTAAATAAACTTTAAAATTAAGCTGTTTTATATACAGTGGACAATTGAAGAAGAATATGGTTTCTCTTTAACAAAGTTTACATTTTTTAATGCATAATTCATGCTCTTGATACTCTTATGATAATAGTAGGACAGCATTATTCATTTTAATTTCAGTCAGCAAAATGTGTGTGCTTATTGTCTACAAATAATTTATTAATATCACTGTGTTCTTTTGATTAATGATTTAATTATGTACAAAAAAGAAACCTGCAAACATTTTTAATACATAACATTTTTAATAATCTAAATTGTGATATACAAAATGTAACGTGACTGTTAGTAAAGTCGTCTGTATTCATTTTAAACAGTAATCTGATTTTTTTTCTATAAAATGTCATCAGCAATGCCTTATTGTAACATTACTTGAGCCCTCTTGGTGCTGAAATTGATTTCACACCTGAGTTTGGTTTCTTATTCTGTTTTGCCTAAAATTTACTTTGCTGGGCAGTCATTTGTCCACCTAGGACTAAAAAATTACAGTTCAAGACTAATATCTAGGTAATTACTAGTGGTGAGTGAAAATGTCTAAAACGTTCCACTAAACATTCACCGCCTTCCACATTTGGCAGACAAATTTGTCCTTAAGTGTTCCCAGTCATATTCTAACCTCACTACACAGCAGAAGGTATAGAATAGCAATGATACATTCTGCAAAATGTGAATTTAACAAATACAGGGCCTTATGTCATTCACTGGAATGGAGAAGCAAAAGAGGAAATTAGAGATTGTATCACTAGAACTTTGCATCTCTTTCAAAACTTGAAACTTACCATGAAACTTGTTTTGTGCAGAATTTTACTACAATTTTGCTTATCGCTAGTAATTACTACACCAATCATTACATTTTAATCAACTTTTCAGCTACTACTTCCTCTTTACAGTTATGTAATGCATATGTTAATATAAACAAATGTAAAATCATTGTTACAAATATATAAACATAAAAATAAGAGATTTAATGTTTTAATAATTTACTATTTCCAAAGTACTTAAAAAAAGTATTCATTGTGAGACAAGCTAAGTGATTCAGTGGACCATGGTCCATTAATGTAGCCACTAAGGCTGGGTACACACTGGAGCATTTTCGTTCAATAATCGGCAAATCAGCCGACATACAGCCGCTCAGTCGGAAGTCGGGTAAGTGTGTATAGTGACACGATGGTCGAAAGTCGTTCCAAAGTGTCGATTGTCGGCTCGTTTAGTTGGTCTTATTGTTTAATATTTTCCGACCAATCACCGGCCGATCATGTAGTGTGTATGCACTCATGCTCAGGATCTCCATAGAGTTTACAGAGTCGTGTTCTTTTCAGACAATGCTAGCAGTGAATAAATGTAGAAAGTGCTGTAGAAAGAATAATTCATTTGTTCGTTCTGAGACAGAATGTTTAGTTTCAGAGTCTCAGAAGCTAACAAAATTGACTAGGACATGTGGATAGCTATAACAAGGCGATTTTAATCATTGTGACAATAATGAATGAATGAATATTGTGCTGTCATTCTCTGAAGGCTAGAGGACCAGATGAAGAGCACAGATCTGAAGGTAAATCATGTCAGTGTGTATGCATGAATCGTCAGACTGATCAGACTTTCACTCGTAGATACAATCGTTTGATATAACACATCAGTCAGAAAATTATTCAATGTGTACCTAGCCTAACATAGCTTTCCTGATAGAGTGAGAATTAACATAATAATGGTTAGACAATGCTTACCGTGCTTTGGTACTCATTGTGCTGTATACACAAACCATACAGTAATATTAAACAAGGAGGTGGCATTTAACCCCATATTCATAGTCTTCTCCAGTCTCTAATAAGGAATGATTGCTGAGCAATCTTCATTTATTTGATTTTTTTTTTTAAATCATTAATAAATGGCTTTGTTAGTGTTCGCATGAAACTATCAGTATATTGTACAGTATAAATATATTGCTGACAGTTATTGTCTCTATAGTCATCCATGTCAAGTACTGCAGCTCACTGCATTGTTATATTTTCATGTGTATACTTCACTATTGTTATTTGTCTATTATATAGACTATCAAAAGTAGTCATGAATGAAACTTTTAAACCAAAAGCTACCAAGGACTTTGTGGAAGTAACTTCACTCGACCATGTCTATTGCTTTCTTTATATGAAATGATTTCGAATTATACTTTGTGATGATTCCTTAACATAATGAGTTTGTTTTAATGTTTTGCTATCCACTTATCCATCTTGACGAAATCTGTCATGCATGCCTGCTAAATGACAATCCAAAAAAAATTTGCAAACATTTTAAAATCAGTGTTGGAGGTTTCTTTTAATATAACTTTCTTTTAACAGTAGGCTTTCCCTGGTGTGGGGATTTGTGGTGCTGCAGCTCTGTGCATATACAATTTGTTGATTGCATTTTGTAATAAGGAGTTACACTGCACAATTTCAGTATTAACATACTCTGGAAAATATAGCTTGTCTTGGCCACCTTCTGAAAGGAGGTGTATTGTCCAATTGTACCTTATGCATTGCTACATCTGTATTATTAACAGCACAATTCCATTGTATAACAAGGGGTGTGTGCGCTTTGGTTAAGTGAAAAATACAATATGGATGCGTCAGATGCCTGATTGCACCATTTATCAAAATGAAATGTGCTCCATCTGTATCTTCAAAAACTTGTAAACATTCTGGGCCTGAATCAGAGTGAGATGTATGCCTGTTTGGGTAACACATCTTCGCTCCTTTTCGCGAACGTACGCAGCTGTGGCAATTCAGACCTGTTGTTTTTTTTGCCACTTAAACCTCCTTACACTTAATGAGTCAAGACGCGAGAGGTAAGGGGTGTTCTAACGTAGGCAATGTACAGTAAGGGCATGTTCGAGCAACTGCATATGGCTTCAGACTGTGAAATAGTCGCAGACACGACTGATAAACTTGGTTTTATTTGCTGGTGGTATGGGGCAGGTGTAAGAAGCGGATGATGGTGATGATGTACACCTGAACTAATAAACAGCTTGTAATTAGAGATTTACAAAGGACTTGCAGGCACTTATTAAAACTTTATTAATAGCTCAAGCACAGATTAGGATTTGCCGATCATGTTGTAGCAAAGTTAAAATCATTTTTTTGTATGCTTTATTTGCTAGGTTATTGAAGTTTAAATTATGTTTCATAACAATTGTGCTTATAATATATAAACTAAAAGGTTTTTGTACATGTTTGCTAGTTGGAGATAAGTGTCTGAGGTGTGCGTCTGTTGTCCAACAGATGCAAGTGCTGCTCATTTGGACACATCTCCTACCCTGAATGCGGCATACATACGTATACACTTGCATGCGACTTTTTCAGTTGCAAGTTATGCTTTTCCTTGCATTCAATCACTCTGAGTTACTCACTTTATGTGTAAGCCATTCTGGTCCTGCAACTATATTTTCATTTCATCTACTGCTGGTCCAGTACATTTGGATGGCTCCCATTTATATGTGCAAAATTAAAATACATGCCCCCTTTTCAAATCTTCAACCAGACCCAGCACTGTACTAGTTTCCACATCACAGGAAGCAACAAGCATGGAGTCCTCTAGTCATAGTGAAAGTAAGCATATGGTTAGTCATTGCAGGTCTATTTTTATATGGGGGAGAACAAAAAAAGTTAGCAGGTCCCCTCTCTCTAAAGGCTACCAGTCCTTTGCTGAAAGTGCTGGGGCGCTTCCCAACATCCCATCCCCCGACCTGGCGGCCAGTGGGGACTGATTGATTGCCCAAGACTGGGATCCCTGGAGTGGCAACTTTAACATCCCTGTGGTTCCAGTGTAATGAACTAGGGTCCTTTTATTATTTTTAAGTTTGAGGACAATACTTTGCTGCCCCCTACTTCTCTCAGAATGAGCCATCTTCACCCCTCCATCTCATTAAAATAATCTCGTCACAAATCTTGTCCTTTCATGTGGGTGCAAAAGTGGACACAATTCTGTAATTAGCATGGAACGAAACTGACTTGCCCAGCTTCTCCCATGAGAAAATGCTACATTTTTCTAACCCCGTAGATTCTATCATTTTGGCATTTCCTTGCCAAAAAAAGAGGTGTAGAAATATACTAAAGAGGTTGAAAAACAGCTTTTGTGCTGTGCATTTGTACTTTCACAAACAACCTTTATTATTTACATAAATTATATAAGTATATATAAAAATTGTCATATCAAAATCAATTTTCAGTTTTCATATATGTAGATTGTGAACATGATTAAAGTAACAATTACTTATTTGAAGGATAGTTTTACAATATCTTGTAATTCAATATATTTCACTTTTTCAATAACACATTAACAAATTTGTGTTAGCACTTTAATGAATAAAAGATGTTAATACAATGTTGAATTTATTATTAATTTATACACCAGGGATATGAATCCACTGTCAGACCTTTAAGACTACCATGCCAACATATTTACTTGCATATTAAACTAACAACTATCTTATTTTAAAAAACATGATTCTTTTATATACAAAGAATAACATTTAATATACAGTACATTATGTACTTCTTAATATTAGCAATTATGCTGTGCTAGCAGACAACACTTTAAATGTAAAGGAAAGCTTACATTTGCAAGAATAGTATGATTTTTTTTAAAGGCCCTCTAAATTTTTTTTTTAGTTTCTTACTTGAATTCAGTACAGGGTAATATATATATTTGTGTACAGATGAGTAACAAGCTGTATGATATAGTGAACAGTTATAAATTATATTTTAAAACCTATTGCGAAAAACCTGTTTCCATTTCAGACTTCTCTTTAGGTTTTCTACTGTGCCCTTTTTTTCTAATAAAAATATAAGCAAATTAAGTTCAGAAAAGTGATGTGTCAGAAAGAATTAGAAGAAAATCCCAATAAGAGCCATGGCTATATGGTTCATACATTATTTAAGACATGTGTATTTAAAAACTAAGAGATTGACAGATTGAAAAATTAAAACCATGCATGTGGGATGAGCAAAAGTTTGGGTGCTCTTGTAGTGAATGCATTTATGCTTTTTTAAAGGCCTCAAAGCTTGATAAACTTTTTTTAGGCTTTTACTTTAAATTAACGTCAAGACTTTACTGCAGAATATTGGCATTCTTGGACTTATGCTGAGCAAACTCATTACATAATCTTTAAAGTGGTGTTAAAATCAAAGCCATTTGCGCATTTAAAAAGTGCTGTGATATTCTGCAACAGTGCAAACACATTTCTGTTGCCTTGCTATATAGTTATGCATTAAGAAAACCCTTATGCACCTTGATCTGTCCATCATCCATTGCAATAAATTGTTTTGTAGAAGACATCATCTTGCATGTAAATAATGGCCGGATTAACAATGGGCCTGATAGGGCTGCAGCCCAAGACCCCCCATCACAGATAGGCCTAAGGATGGACTAGTGTCGGACACTAATAGATTGGGCACCAGACTGTTTCCAGGTGACTGACCACTTCCCAGGGAGCAGCCATCTCACAACATACTACAGTGCAGCAATGCATGTACCACCCAAGCAATATTTGTGCTGAGCGCCTCCATTCTCTTTGTCCCACTCATTAGCGGAGGCCTAGAGTGTTCCCTCTCATTCTCTCAGGGCCTTCAGGTCGCCCTAAGCTAATATGCTCACAGAGCCCATCGCCTTCCACGCCAAGCGAATATACAGTAGCTAAAAATTAACTCTTCTGGTATTTTTAAAACTCAGCTCCACTTGGCTTTTTAAAAGGGTGACGACAATCTTTGTCACACATTTAGCTTTCATTAAAATTAGAACTGTATAGCAGAATGGTTGCATGTACGAGTACTGCTAAGGGTGAAGGTGTAAAGGTGGGCAGCCTGGTGGCCTAGTGGTTAGCACTTCTGCCTCACAGCACTGCGGTCATGAGTTCAATTCCTGACCATGGCCTTATCTGTGTGGAGTTTGTATGTTCTCCCCGTGTTTGCGTGGGTTTCCTCCGGGTGCTCCGGTTTCCTCCCACGCTCCAAAAAACATACTGGTAGGTTAATTGGCTGCTATCTAAATTGACCCTAGTCTCTCTCTCTCTGTCTGTGTCTGTCTGTATGTTAAGGAATTTAGACTGTAAGCTCCAATGGGGCAGGGACTGATGTGAGTGAGTTCTCTGTACAGCGCTGCGGAATCAGTGGCACTATATAAATAAATGGTGATGATGATGATGAAAGGTGGTTGTCACGCCTGACACCATGTTTCTACTACTCATTTATCCTCAAGTGCCTATCCAAGGATGACTCACTGTCTTCAGCCTTGTGTGGGGTACAGCATATTGATGGCGAGTACCCCGACAACACTTACCCCAAATTCTAAGTAAAAGTGGGTAAATGATGAGGTTCTTCACTAAAAGAGGATGATGGCATGGATGTGGTCAAAGGACTTATCTATTGTAGTGGTGAGTAGAGGGAGACGATCACATGTTGATAAAGCAGAGAGAAACGGCATCTGGATTTAAGTTATTTGAGCAGACAAGTAGCTGTTTGAATATGTAAACCACTCTCAGGTGTATTCTGTGTGTCCCTCCCATGGTTGAGAGGATGGAGAAAACCTGTGTAAAGAGCATCCTGTGCAGAGGCTGCAGAGCAGAGGCTGTGAATGTGAATGAGTATGATATGTCCATCACTTGGATGCTCTTTGTATTGTATGGTGGTTATGCATTAGATACACGTCTTTCAGAAATGTATAGTGGTCAATAGGACACTCTCTGTATTGTATGTAACTAGTAATGGGCAAATTATTATGCATAAAAATATAATACCTGTTATTTCCCCTTGAGGATGCAATACTAAGTTCTCATTAATCTGATCAATATAATTTTTATATACAGTTTTCTGTTTATATTGATTGAGACCATTTATATACAGTCTCTTGTCAATATTGATAACATTTATATGCAGTATGTGTTTTGTCATTATTCATGGTTAGTAAAATAACTTTACCTCTCAACTGTCCTGATTCTATCTGTATAGTCCTGATTGGACTGTCCTGCTCAGTCCTGAACATGAGGAACAGTTGCCACTCTTTACTTTTCTTTAATGCTGCACAAACCAGTTAGTGGTGTATAGATCATGTAAAGGAAGAGGAGAGGGAGATGGAGGTAGTTTGAGGGAAGGACTAACCATGCCCTCCATAATGCTTGCCACATGCACGGTACAGCTCACAATAGGTCCTTCATAATTTTCAACTCCAGGCCCATGTGGCCCTTAATCTGGTCCTGGTGAAAATATGTGAACAGAGGAGTAAAACAACAGGTGAAAAAAAAATGCATGCTTTTTTCCTAGTCATATATGGCAATACCACTGCAAAATAAAGACATTCTAATTTGATTTTTTACATTTGCATGGGTTAATGTTTAATGCAGAGTTGATAGTTTAACTTTAATGCCTAGACATATAAGCATGTTCTAATTTGTTCAATACAAATATGAGTTCAGTTATTATATATTTTTCAATTTCTTTAAATAAGACAACATATGTTTTTTTTTTCCCAACATTTTGCTGGAAAAGGCTACAGCTGCACATACAAACAGAAAATAAAGATAATTGCCAATAATTAAATGCAAATAACATTTAAGCAAATGTTTATATTCTGCATACATGTAGAATATATATTTATAGATTTTCTAGTAAATGAACTAAACTTCAATGGTATAGTAACTCGAAAGATGACACAACTCATCAACACAGAGCCATGTCCTATGAGTTGTTTTTAACCAAACTTGAGGTTGTGTGCAGTTATCAAATAGCAATTTGGAATGAGTATTGATTTTAGCACTGCAAAGTCAGCTCCCAGTTACGTACAGCATATATAGCACATTAATCATGGAATGGACGTTTGTTCATTGTAAGTCCTCACAAGCAATGCCCATGCTACCACTTGTACTTGTTTGTATAAAAGTGTCAGCTTCTATCTATATGTGGTTTCACCACCAATACACAGCTGTTCGGAGTAAGCCCAGGACTATATGTAATTGATAATGATTATAATCCGTACTGAGGCATGTCTGAAAAAACTACAATATATTGCAAAACAACCTGTGCTACAGAGAGCAACATTTACCGTTATATTATACTTAGAGAGAAAAAGAAAAACGTTCCTTGCTATTTTCTTTTTTCTTATGCCTTTTCCATTGCTAACATTAATGGTAAAATTCTTCATATTGAGTCTTTCATATTTTTTAACCCCTTTGCCACTGAGGTTTTTCACACCCTTGTGCTGAGCCTTTTTGGCACTCAATAATGTGACATGTGTCCATCTCTTCAATTCTGTATGATTATATTAACATCACTACATGCTTCTTCCTATACCTCTGTGTCTTTATTTTTTTTAAAAAAATTGCAGAATACAAATATTAATATATAATTATAATTGTACATATTACGACTATGACTATTAATACCGCTAAGTGTATTGAAATTTCTTAACATAATGGTAGTGTATGAATATATATATGTATATATATATATATATGTATATATATATATATATATATATATATATATATATATATATATATATATGTGTGTAAATTTATTGCACTTATCCATAAACTATGTTTACGAATAAGTCAACCTTTTATAATTGCACCCATTCTGCCCATCGGGCCGCCATCTGGGGGATACGGGGGGTACTGTTGTACCGGGCCCAGGCTCACCAGGGGCCCGGCGGCGGCGCAAAACACATACTTACCAGGGGGCCCGCTGTCTTCCAGTCTCCGCTGGTCTGTGCTGCTGTCTGTTGCTGTTTCCAGCCTGGCAGTCAGCGTGACAGCCAGGCAGCAGAATGCGATCGCAGGGGTGGAGGAATCATTCCCCTGCGATCATGTGATCTGCCTGTGGCAGCTGCCAATCATGATCGCAGTGGAATTATTGCTCCACCCCTGCGATCATGTGATGTTTTCTTCACACTGATCCCGCCGCCGCAGAAGAAGAGGGAGCAGCTGCAACATCTCTGTAACTGTAAGTATATTTTACAGATTTTTTTTCCAGGATTTCTGTTTGGGGGGGGGGGGGGGCGTTCATTGGGGGGGCCCGGTCCGCGTCATTTGTACCAGGCCCCATGATATCTGATAATAATAATCATATTGTGCACCAAGTAATCCTGAAAACTGTACCTTAATACACCTTCCAGTAGTTGCCCCACTATCGATGTCATGCTTATAGCTCTATAATTCCCTGGTTGTGATCTCATTCCTTTTTTAAAAGAATGAGATCACCATCACCAGTCTCTTGGTACTGAGCCAGATAAAATTGAATCTATGAAGATTAAGAATAGCAGTCTAGCTATTTCTGAGTTTAGCTCTACAAGAACCTAGAGATGCTCAGGCTCGGTTCCTCAGAAACCGAACACACCCGAACTTAGAGGATCCAACTACCGAGCCGAGGCAAAATGACATTGTAACGTAGTCGGATCTCGGAGCTCACGAGTTTTGGAATCTATAAATACAGCCCTCCACGGCGATCTGGCGCCATTTGAGAGAGGGATACAGAAGGGGTAGGATAGAGTTTAGAGCAGTTGGGAAGGCAAACATACAGAATTGAAAGAGGAGGGTGGTAGCAGTGTTAAAGAAAGCTCCATTGCTAATTGTCATACAAATATAAAAGTTTTTGCAGGCTTTTTTTCGGAATTTGCACCAAAAAGTTTAGGGTGTTATATACACCCAAAGACAAGAGCTCTATTGCTCAATTTGTCATTGATGAAATACAAATATACTAGTCCTTGCAGGCTTTTTTTCCTCAATTTGCACCAAAAAGTGTAGTGTGTTATATACACCCAAAGACAAGTTCTCCATTGCTCAGTTTGTCATTGCTGAAATACAAATATACTTGTACTTGCATGCTTTCTTTCTGAATTTGCACCAATAAGTGTAGGGTTTTATCCAAATGGATTCACAGCAGTACACAGAAGAGCAGGAGCAGAAAGCAGCTGCTGCCACCAGTCCTGTATGTCATCTGGTAAAGCATATGTAAAAGTACATAGTCTTTTTAAGTCAGGGAAAAAAACATTAAAAAAAACACCTTTTACCATGGTGAAGAAAAAAAGAGCTGGAATCCATGTAAAGTTATCTGCCGGAAAAAAAAATTGCCATCATGCTATTCTACATACGCAGTGGCAAAGAAAGAATGAGGCTTCACCTTTCTCTATGAGTGCGAGATCTAAAAATGTTACTGAGGCGTCTTCTTTTAAGGTCATTCATGACCAAGCAAGACCAAGTAATTCGGATTCCAAAAGTGGTGCACAAATACTGTTACGTGTAAAAGCCGAGCTGGAAGAAAACAGTAAGGCATTAGAGGAAAATGTATGCTCAGATTCAGAAATGACACCAATTCCTGAGGAGAGTCCGTACACAAGTACTATGTGTAATCGTGACCATTCTGATACTGTACCATTAAAGTAGGCCCCTTTCAGCATTTCTGCTGATGTGTGCCTGAACAGCCCGCATGTAGGCGGTGATACACCAATTGAGGATGCCACTTTGGAATAAGAACATTATAAGGGGGCATTTGTGTAGCCACCGAGGGCGCTAATGAGGATGTTGATGAGGATGAGGTTGTTTGTGTAAGTCCTGCACCAGTGGAAGCAGTTCTGGCACGTGATAAAAAGAAGGCCATTGTCATACCTGGACATAAGACCAAAAAATCCACTTATTATGTGTGGAATTATTTCTACCCAAATCCTGCCAACAGTTGTCTAGCCATTTGTAGTGTATGTAAAGCCACAGTCAGTCGAGGGAGGGACCTTAACCATCTAGGAACCTCATGCATGTTATGCCATTTGAGGCGAGTTCATGGCAAGGTGTTGAGAAAATCAGAATGTTATGGTAAAAAAATAGCAACAAGCAGTCCATCATCAGCTAGGACCCTTCTCTCACCTACATCCCAACGCCTGCAATCTACGCCCACAACACCATCCTCATCAATTTCCTCAGTAGCGATCGGAGTTAGTCCTGCATCCAAGTTGCTAAGGCTAGATGACTCCTGCACTCTCCTTGATTTCACTGCTGCTGCTGTTGCTGGTGCGGGAAGTGGAGCTTCATCCCAGAAGCAGACCAAGAGGAAGACTACTAGTGGTTTACAACAATTGACTGTTAAACAATCCTTTGCAAAAGGAAGCAAGTATGAAAGCTGTCACCCAGTCGCAAAGCGGATCACAAACGCCATGGCAACTATGCTCGTAATAGATCTGCGTCCAATATCCACTATTAACGCAGCTCGTTTTAGACAGTTACTTGAGGTCTTGTGCTCCCGTTACCATGCATCACAACACCATTTCAGTAGAAAAGCTATTCCTTACCTCTACCAGAAAGTTCGCAAAAATGTTATTATTGGGCTGCAAAATGCCATTCTACCCACTGTACACTTAACCACAGATATGTGGACTAGTGGAATTCAGCAAACTAAAGATTATACGACTGTGACAGCCCACTGGGTTGGTGATTCACCTTCACCAGCAGGAACAGCAACATCATGTACCCAAGTACGTCACATTTGTCAGAGGCAGGTTACTCTGTGTATCACCGGCTTCACTAAGAGGCATACAGCTGACAATCTGTTACAAAAACTAAGGGATGTGATTCCAACATAGCTTATCCCGCATGGACTCTCCTCAGGATATGTCATTTCTGATAATGCCACCAATATTGTCAGAGCAATACAGCTGGGTGAATTCCATCCCATTCCCTGTTTTGCTCACACAATAAACTTGGTGGTGTAGAGCTTTTTCAAAAATGACAAGGACATGCAGGAGATGCTGTCTGTGGCCCGTAAAATATCTGGACATTTCTGGCATTCCGCAACAGCGTGTACAAGATTGCAGCAGCTACAAGAGCAATTTATTTTGCCTTGCTACCAACTAAAGCAAGAGGTGGGGACAAGGTTGAATTCCACCCTGTATATGCTTCTGAGGATGAAGGAACAGCGAAAAACCATCCACACTTACTCCACAAGCCATGACATTGGGAAAGGAGGGGGGATGTATTTTAGTCATGCGCGGTGGAGAATACTTTCCGTGTAGTTCAAGGTACTGAGACCATTTGAAGTAGTCACCTGTGAAGTGAGTTCAGACACTGCAAGCTTGAGTCAAGTTATTCCCTTAATTAGACTTTTGAAAAAGCAGCTTGAGAAACTGAAGGAGGAGAATAACAAAGCAATTCGGCTAAGTATATCAGACTTGTAGATCAAGTACTTTATTCGCTTCGCCAGTATCCAAGTGTTATCAAAATCTTTAAATTAGATAACTACATTTTGTTGACTGTGCTTGATCCTTGGTTTAAGACCTATGTCTTCTCTTTGTTTCCAACTGACCCCGATCTGAAGAGATGCAAGGAGCTCCTGGTGAGCAAGATGACTTGTGGCACCTCCTCCTTCAGTTTCTCACTAAACTGCTGCTAGGAAAAAACTTCGGTTTCCCAAGAGACCCTGGGATGATGCAGATGACTCTGCACCAAATTTTGACATCTGGTCTGGTCTAAAAGAATTGACCAATTCGACACCTCTGCCGAAACTCCACCTGATCCTACTATCAACATGCAAAGGATAGTGGAGGATTATTTTCACAACAGCATAGAAATAGACACATCAGACAGTCCTTTTACATATTGGGAGGAAAAAAAGGGAATTTGGAGACCCATCTACCAACTCGCTTTGCACTGTGTAAGCTGCCCACCCTCCAATGTGTACTCGGAAAGAGTTTTTAGCACAGCCGGGACCTTGTCAGCGATCGGCGTAGGAGGCTACTTCCTCAAAATGTGGAAAAGATGATGTTCATAAAAATGAACTACAAGTTTCATGAGGAAGGCCTTTCCCGCCAAGTACATCAAACTACTGAGATTTCTGTAACGGTGGATTCTAGCGGTGATGAATTAATAATGTATGAGGATGATGTACACACTGATGAGGGTGAGGATGAGGCTAAGGATGATGACAACAACATCTTGCCACAGTAGAGTTCTTTAACATCACTGTTACATTAGGTGGCTTAAAGCCATTGTTACCTTGTTTTGTGGGGGCCCAAACAAACCAAGCACTTCAGCCACAAGGAGTGGCACTTTTGTGGCTGAAGTGCTTGGTTTGTTAAACTATGCATGTTCTTTTTAAGATCCAACATATGGGTGGGTGGTAGGGCTCTAGGACAATTCAATTTTACACAGCTTTTCTTTTCTGCCATTGCTGTGTGCCAATGTGTCCTAGATGTGGTAGGAACTGCCGGGTGTTTGAGTCATTGCTCTGCCGCTTACCATCTAGCTAGATCGCTGCAGTATTTGTCCAAAAGTGTATGAAAATTATATTGGGACCTGTGAGCTGGTCAAAATTGTCTGCAAATGACTTGAAATTAGATCTATTGAGGTTAATAATAATATAGGATCAAAAAAGAGCACAATTATGTGATTTTAGCATATTTTAGCAATTTTTTTAGAAAAAAATACAAATCCAAAACCAAAACACGAAGCTAATCCAGATCCAAAACCAAAAACAAAACCACTTCACGGGGGTCAGTGAGCATCTCTTCAAGAACCTTGGGTCAAAATTATATAAAATAACCACTAATAGGGCGCTCTAAAGTCCTAAATGCTGCCAAAATCCTATTCACAGGGTATATATCTGATAGTAACAATAATAGTACAAAATATAGGACATTCAGCGCATACAGGATCCCATAGGAAACAAACAAGATAGAAAATATGTATACAATTCACAATCCAAATCTCATTCTTATGAAATACAGAGTGACTGTTTCACATGGCATAAGTATTAGCTTTCCAAGTAGTAAACACCTTCCCGTCGCCTTCCGTGGTAAATAGTGTAAAAAATGGATTCCTACCAGAAATCCTATTAATATAGGCACATAAGATGTTCAACGAAATCCTTTTGGCATAAAGGCTCTCCAAGTAGTTATCACCTTGATGTTTTCTTCTTAAGCAATGATACTCACGTCCAACAATGTTGATATAAAAAGAAGACAGGCTATGGCATGATATTGTTTTAAAAGCTTCCAAATTTTATTAAAAAGCTGTAATACATAAAAGAAATAGAGTGTGAACGTTCATACCGGAAATCAGATCTTTAAAGCGTTCTATGCAGAAATCAGATGTTAAATACCCAGGCAAATCTTTCAGTACATATGCCTTTGGATCGATAGCAGGTATCCCACTCTCCACTCCCCTGAATGCCAGTCTTATCACTTCGACGCATTTCGACCATAGAGGCCTTTGTCAAGGAGATAAGACTGGCTTTGAATCCCCAGATATTTATACCGGATGTGGATAATCCGTACCAATCATGTGAAAAAATCTCACATATATTCCAAACAATAGAATCCAACATCGGGGATTAATCAAAACCCAAATCAAGAGCTAAAATACAAAATTAAGATGTAAATGAGCCCATGTAAAAATTCTATAGAAAATTTCCCGATAAGTTCTAACGGAAATGACATATCTTTATCCAATGGACCGGAAGTGATATATATCATATGTGTAGTGTGGAACGCACAAACATCCAGATAACCTGATGTAGTGTGTCCCCGGCCACCGTTTCGGACAGAACAAGTCCGCAGTAATAATAAAAACAGCCTACCTCAGCTAAAATGAAAACAATGATGGTTATCTATCCGGAAGTGACGTGTCTTCACAAGCGGAATATCGAATCATCACTGGGTGTTTGCCATTTGAACCTGGAGCTTTATTTATCTCCATTTTATTCAGTTGCCTTTGGACTTCTTCCTTTGTGACCCAAGTATTAATTAATGATACGGTTGCATTTCCATGTGTATGTATTATTCCTATCATTTGTTCCTCTCTAGTAAATACTGAAGAAAAGAAGTGTTTAATACCTCTGCCTTTTCCTTATTTTCATTAATCAATCCATCCATCTCACTTTTTATGAGTCCTTTATTGTCTTTTTTAATCCTTTTGCTATTTATAAACTTTTAGAGTTTGTCTTACTTTCCAATCGAATGAATGGTGATGATGTATTTCCTTTTCTAGAATCTTAGTTTGTGGGTGTTGTGTGCTCTGAGGTTCAGTTTGTTATTTCAATTTATTTACTATGTTGCTGCCGGGAGGTTATATATTTCCACAGTGTTTATGGCATCACAATCGTTTCAGACTATAGTCATGACAGACAAAAATTACAGCTCCCAAGTTAAATCGTGTAAAAAAAACGTGTATAGGGTGTCCGCATGAATCGACACGCTGATCAGAACTTCAGTCGTTGGTAAAATCGCTAATGATATTGCATCATTAGAAATTTACTGTAGTGTGTACCCAGCTTTAGTAAGTGCACGAGTGTGTGAAAAGGGCAGTGTCATAGAGTGTGAATTTGAGTAAGCAAGCAAGAATTCACAATTAGCAGCAATAATTCCGCAGTTGTAGATTTTATTTTATTTTTTACATTTTGTATGAAACATAATGTTTTATTTTTGAATTATGGGTATTTTATTCTGTTGAAATTGAGATGGCAAAAATGATTGTTAATATGATGTAGGTGAATGTACGTGAAGCGTGTATGTTTGCTCTACAATAGAAAAAAAATAATTTCCAAATTTCTTTAAGAAATAATCAGAGAGGTTACTTTGAGAAGTCAAAATGAAGGTTGGACAAAAATCCGACTGTTTGTCACATAAAGCCATGTGGAGTAAGCAGTAGAGTCCAGATGCACAGCCAAAATCAGAGCCTTTAAGATGCTTCACAAAAGAACTCTTTACTGTAAACAGTGAAAGAGCTTGCAGCTAACAAGCTATTAGACTGTTTGAATGAAATGTCATCCTCACCATCTTCTCCAGCTAACATGGAAACGTGTAAAACAGATTCTCCAATGATCTCTAACAGCAGTAGTTTAAAAAACAATTGAGACCTCTGGGCTAACATTGCAGATGACCCATATGTTTAAAATCTCTCCCAGAATCTACTGTATACACACCTGAAGGTAACTACTGAACCTACTGTGCTGAAAAACACATTTAGCAATAAATGAAGAAAATAATGAATAACTTAGAAATGCATTAATCAATTTTGATTTTGTTTCTTATTATGACGTGTGTCCCTAATATTTACCAAAGAATCTATGCTATTTTATCTAGGCAAATACAGTTAATTTTGTAGAAACATGATAAAACATATTAGGTTTTAGAAAATATGTTGACATAATAATCTGTACGCTCTGTATTAATGCATACTGTCTTGAAAATAAGCACAAAACTGTAATAAAGAATGAAAATTTTCATGTTTGATTAATATGACGTGAAAAGGTATATACAGTCCAGAAAGACAAAACCCACTCAGCTATACCCAGGTGCTCAGAAATGAGAGGTACCAAGCCGTCCGTTAAAGTGTTCATCAAGGCACCAGGGGGCGCAGCCAGTTGTCAAGGCAACCACTCTAGCAACAATTGTGCAAAGAACATTAAAAACAAAAGGCATAGATGTGTCTGATAGAGACAATATACAGAAATCTCATAGCACTATATCTTACAGTTAATAGAGATATACAATACACTATACAATACTTTAATGTTTTCCATGACAGTGATGAAAGACTTCTGGCCCACTATCCATGTCATTAGTAGATTGTATATGTATTGTTAAGGGCAAGGTGTATGTAATCCTCACTTCTGTTCATCTTTAGCTGCCCCCAGGACTTAAGCTCGGGTAGTAGTTGTTGTCGGTTTACAATTGCTCAGTGAAGTGGACAGAACACAGTAGGAGATAGTGAGCAACCTTGTTGGTTTCATAAAGTAAACTGAGAATCTTACTGGCACTTGCACAGTAGTAAGTAGTGAGCAATCAGATGGTGTAGTGTTGCAAACTAACAATCTGACAGGCAAGGGTTAATGCAAGTAACCAGAGCCGGATTAACCCGAGGTCTAACTGGGCTATAGCCCAGGGGCCTCGGGCATCCAGGGGGCCCTTCAAACTCCTCAGCAGCATTATTGATCGGTCGGGGGCGGGGGCGCCCCCAGCCCGATCAATGCTGCTGAGTACTATCAGTGCAGTCCTCCGTCCCGGCGCGCTGTAGTCTGCTTACTGAGGATATCTCGCGAGAGTTCATGAACTCTCGCGAGATCTCCTCAGTAAGGAGCTTACAGCGCGCCGGGACGGAGGACTGCACTGACAGGTAAGTGCTTGGGGGGGTCCTCGCGGGGGGCGGGGGGCGGCGGACGGCTCACATTGGGGGCCTCGCGGGGAATGGAGGGCCCCTTAGCCCAGGGGCCTCCATTCCCTTAATCCGGCCCTGCAAGTAACAGACAGGCCAGGGTTAGGGGTACAGATACATATGCAGATCCATTTAACAAGACAAGAGTCAGGAGTGGAGTAGACAGCAAATCCTATAAACAAGCCATGATTCAGGGCAGCTAGAAATATAGTTGAAGATCCGTTAAACAACCCAAGAGTCTGGAGTAGAGGAGATAGCAACATCCTTCAAACAATCCAGGTCAAACACTGATAGCAGAACAGGTCAGGATATAAGGCACACTAGGTCAAACAGGAACTACCATTAGCATTGGTCTGAAGCCATAAAGATGTTTATAAAGACAGCAGCACCAATCAGAAACTGCAGGATGATTAGCTGCATGAGTGTGGTAGGTGATTGCACAACTGAGGCTGCCAGTCTGAGAGCTGGTTGAAGCTTATAACTATTTACCTAGCAATCATTGTATCAGTGAACTGCAGGAATGATCCTACAAATAGAAGTATCAGTAATTGCACAGATGATCGATCAAACAAACAGGAGAGATCCTTATTTATTAACATGTATCTGGTGTAGAAAAAAAAATATTATAGACATCAGTGTCAGTAAAGAAAATGTAACATTCCACCTTCTCATACAGTATTTTCGCATTTGTATATGAAAGAGCTACATCTGAGTCCAGAGCATATCCTGATAATTGGGTGTAATAACCCCCATCAAACCAGTAAAAGTTGTGTGTCATGGTCATCTAGAATGTAAGTTCTCTCTCTTGTATAAAGAAATCCAAGTCTGGACAAGTATGTCTGCTGGTCTTCTGCAACAGGAGTTTAGTAGTAACTATACACTCTAAATATGATATGCTGGTAGAAAGACTATTTACATTAATTGTACAAAACAAGTTTGGGGCAGGGATAGGTGGAATGGTCCCCAGTTTGAGTAACAATTCCATGGTATCCTTAAGATAAAATTTCTTTTTTTTGGAGATACCCATCACGGTTAGTACATATAGGCTGGTGAATGGAAATGCAAGGTCTTCAAATTTGTAATTCCAGACTTTTATGAATTTAGAGTACAGTGTATAAAAAAAAATTCTTGGAGTACTGCTAGATCAAGCTTCATAATCATCATCATCATCATTAATTATTTATATAGCGCTACTATTTCTGCAGCGCTGTACAGAGAAATTATTCACATTAGTCCCTGCCCTGCCCCATTGGAGCTTACAGTCTAATTCCCTAACATACACACACACACCAAGAGAGACTACAGGCAATTTAATAACAACCAGTTTATGTTTTTGGAGTATGGGATGAAACCGGAGCACCCGGAGGATTCCATGAAAACACGGGGAGAACATTCAAACTCCACACAGCTAAGGCCATGGCCAGGAACCGAACTTGACCCCCAGGCAGAAGTGCTAACCACTAAGCCACCGTGCTGCTCTCTTCACCCACTTATGAAGGAATTACCGTCATAACCACAGTTTGTAAGACGCCATTGAGTTCTTCTTTATAGACAATTGTGGGGTTCCCCTGTACTTTTTTATGTACAGTGTCATCAGAAAGTTGTTGGTATATTTCAGCTTTATATTTTTTAAGGTCCTGGATTACCATGCCTCTTCCATTGTCCACTGGGAGAATGACAATATCAGAGTGTTGACCTAAGTTCCATAGAGCTTTTAGGTCACTTTTAGATGTATATTAGGCCATATTGGCGGTGTTTCCTTTACTGCCTTGTCCACTGATTCATCCAAAAGCTTAATAAAGCTCTTTATAGATGCGTTGTTGGAGTATTGAGCAAACAATGATTTATTTGTAATTTGTTAGGCTACATCTACAGGGTGTCAATTGTATCATAAGCTTTTCTAAAAATTATTTTAATTTAAGTTGTCTATCTAAACTGTTCAGGTCTACTTTCCATTTTAATAGAATTGTGATTATAAGTTGGTATCAATGAAAGTCCCCAATTAAGCACATTATACTCCTCATCAGATAACACATGCAAGGACAGGTCAAAGATTAGATCCTCCTTAACATATGATTTTTTTTTCCTCTTCCACATCTCATTTCGAACCTATTGCACCCCCCCCCCCTGCCTGGTTGTGTACTCCTAAAGGTTTTTTTGTGAAGTACCTGTACTGTCTACTTGAAGTTTCTATTTCATGGGGAAAATGAATAGGTTTTTTTCTTTTCGGGTGTTCAGTGCCAGTGAGCCATATGTAGACCCTTTGGTCTTGATAGTCCTTATTTAGCATGTTCAAATTTTTATTTTTGAATTTAATCAGCTCTCGCTTATGTTAAGTGAAGCCATTAAGCTGAAGGCACTTAAAAGCATTGGTTTATGAACTTCAGGCACTTACCCATTCAGGGTTAAAGTTTTTCTGATACCCAGCCAATAGGATCCATGGGGAGTGGCATAGTTTTCTCTTCATATCACTCCCCGTGGAATGCTGGGTGCTTTCTTTCCCGCACTTTTTCGGATGAAGAAGCTGCTGCAGAATAAGATTTGTTGCCTTATATATCATTTAACATTACTTAATTGTATTTTTATTTCTTTCTCTTGCTTTTTAATTGTCTACTATTTTTTTTCCACTTGTATTTTTTGCCAGCTTTTCTTTACCTTACCCCCTCATCCCTCTATCCCTCCTCCCTTCTCCTTCCCCCCTTTCAGATAATTCTTTCATTTCACCTACATTTTATAACATTTTCTTCCTCCTTATTTCTTTCATTCATCTCTTTTTTAATATTTCAAACCCCTTTTGTTTACATTGTACCTGTAAAATGTTGAGACCGGGGAGATCCTCTGTCCCCCCAGCGCGCCTCACAGATTGTTCCCATATTCTGACAGGGAGCCATCGCTCATCCTCCCAGCAGCCCCCCGTGGCTCCTATCACACCCGGCATCGACACGCTAAGTGGCCGGCAAAACAGGTGGGTGCATGAAGCAGGAAGTTCCCCCAGCGCCTGAGCTCTGTCGAGGCTATAGACGCAGGGGGGGAGAGTTATGGGTCGCAGACCTCGCGCTCTAAAGCGGGCAGCGAGGCTGCCTAGCTCTGAAGCTGAGGTAAAGAGGTAAATTTCACAGGGGCACACAAGAGGCAGAGGAGGGGATCTCCTTTCCCTCCTTCTGCTAGTAGTAGGAGACATATTAGGGGAGCTAGCACGCCACCCCTCAGAGGCAGAATCTCTCATTTAAATAGATTAAATACACAAAGGGATGCAACTCTTCCTTATCTTTATGGGTCTCCATTAGGCAGACAATTTCAGCCCCCTTCACTAATGTCAAATTAAATTACTTGGGAGAATAATCAAGGAAGTTTAAGGTTCACTGTTTCAACCCCCCCAGTCCTTGGCTAAATCCTCACATTATTATCTACAATGTATCACACAATAGATTACCCCACTCATGCCTGAGGGATGGATGAGAGGAAGATCTTGCTCCATTTTTTCTCAGAATATGAGTTATCAGTCCTCTACCACAACCCCGTTATATTCACAGACCCCTTCTTCCTCATTGTTCCCAATACAATATTCCCGTTCCCCCATATCACACGGTAACCATGCAACTCATGCTGAAATTTCATATGACAGCCCTACTGGCAATGGTGGTTATACCCCTCCTATAGACCCACAATCCAGTAACTTACAACCCTCAGCAGCCACCCCCCCCCCTTGGCTTTTCCGCCAGCAGTATTAAGGGAATCTGCCCCTGCTGCTTCAATTAGTTGGTCACTTCCAGACCCCCATCCCACTCCAGCAGTAGATTCACTTGCTTCTCAGCATTGGATAGCACCTTACCTCCTGCCTTCAAATTAATATTTCTACCCTGCCCCTCATTCTGCCGTTCCACGGCCAGTACATATGCCTTCCCCAGACCATAGTCTTTTTCTTCGTTACCCATTGCCTGAACAAAACCTTGGCCATACCCCTTCTCCAGGTTTCTCCATCAGCACCTCAACGTTTTCTGGTGATCAGCATCCACTAATTAGAAATGTACCATGTAGTGAGAACCCTTCTTTCAGTGTGGATGTGGCTAACATGTCATCTGTTTCAGTGCCTCAGGTATCCTGTGAAGGCAAAAGTGCACCAGTGGAAAATGCAACAATAGCAGCAGGGCATTCAGCTCCTCTGTCTGAAGTGCTTGATTCATCGGCTTTGAGAAGAGAATTACCAGCAGACTCACAACGGGTGCCCGGAACGTCTGCTCAGAGTGGTGAGTGTGAATCTATTACAGCACATTGTTCATGTACACATAGCTCTCCACTATCTAGCACTAGTGAAGACTCAAATGATGATGGTCAGGGTTTACGCAAACTTTTAAAGATTTTAAAAGATCATTTAGCAAAGTCTACTAAAATTGTGCCTTCTTTCAATACCCCCCAAGTGCTTTAGGAGATCCCATGGTGCGCTGCAAGAACACAGCGCTGTTAAGCGGAGTGCATCGCAGTTCAAAAGACAGGATAGCTAAAGGTTATTATATAGATATGTTCTGTCTCACGTCCAAAGCCAAGAAAGATCTGTTAGCAGCTTGTAGTAGGGGTGGGATGGGAGAAGATGCATACAGGACTTTCATTAATTGGTTGAAGGGGTTTTGTATTTTTGCAGCCATCTACGTAGAGACTAGGCCAGGTACTCAAATAGACGAGTGGTTGTATTTACATCTCATTAATGATTTGTTGATTAATGTTGGGGGAATAGTTTGGAGAAGATATGATGAGAGCTTCCGTACTAAAGCTCACAAAATGCATGTAATACCCTTCGAATGTAAGGATGTGGTGACATGGATGGCGCTAATGCTTCCATCCGAGGACTCCATACAGGCAGTTGTAGGCTCTAGGTTTTCGGGCCGGAGAGACATAGTACTCCCCATCAGCAAAAAGACATGTTTTGCTTACAATAACTCCACATGTGGAAGAGGTGAGACTTGTCGCTACAGGCATATTTGTTCCAAATGCCGTGGCAATCACCCAGTCAGAGAATGTACCAGAAACACAACAAGCATTGGAAGAGGTCGTGGGGCATCAGGAAACACTAATTAAAGCACCATCCACAATTAATTTAACAGTTTTGCACACTTGGCTTAGCTTTTCCACGTATGTCTCACAGGCTAGCTTCCTTGCTCAGGGTTTTCTTTATGGTTTTCATCTTCCAGTTGTAGTAGGAGAGGTTAGGTAATCTAAAAACACTAGGGAAGATTTACGTGCTATACATGAACGATGGCCAACGGTAATATTATGTTGGTCTAATATAGTTCCCCGACTTTCTTGGAGGTTTCCCATAAAGGCGTCTATTTTGACCAGGTTACTACAGAAAATTAATAGTGTCACGGGACGGGTGGTTAGAAAATTAGGATGTTTGGACATTCACCATCCATCCATTAAAACAGAAAAAACGCACCTATTTCAGCCTGGTGGTGTTCAACTGAATGATGGAGGAATGGTTTTGTTTATACATGAAATTTATGAGCATTTAGGTTTGCTAGTTAGGTCTTGTGGTGGTGGGCTGGGAACAGTTTAAAGGGTACCAGCGGTGGGTAGGAGAGCGGTGCAGTCAGTGACTAATCACAGCGGCTACTTGGCCGCACGTCACTGCCCATTTCGAAGTAACATTACTCTTGATCCTTCTGTGTGGAGGATCCCTTAGCGTTCTTTGCGTGGCCGCCAATGTCGAGTCCAGAAGGGAGCAGTCATGCTGACGCCTGATTTAGCACTAGCCAATGTTAAGGGATTATTCCTTGGTCTAGTTTTAATGCTATCTTGGCATTACACGATTTGGTTTTAATGTTTGTTTGTTAGCTGACTTGGTTTGCTCTCACTACCACAATTCATAATTTTGCAATTAATAATTTACTATTAAAAAAACTGTGACCTATTTGCCAAAAGTTAATACGTGTCCGTGTGGTTATTTGGTTTTACATAATGTTGCACTTAAGGTGCCTGAAAGGAAAGACATTAACCATATGCATTTTATAGTTTTCATGCTGTTTCTGCAAACCTGTGAAAACTGCAATGTTGGATAGTTAGAACCTGAGTCAGTATGGAAAGTAAAGCAAAAAATGGAGTAAATGTTCCCCGGGACAAACAATGTTACAATGCAAAGGGTGCAAATTAGTTTATTATTTTGCACATAAGTTAAATACTGACTATCTTTTCATATAGCACACAAATACTTGAGAGTTTTAATGACTCAGGCCCTTAAAGAACATTTTTCAAGCATTGGACTATCTACAAATTCCCTTAGTGACACCTCACGCCTGAGTGTTATTTTAAAATATCAGTGATTTTCACACACTTTAGCCACAAAACTATAATTTCAATTTGTATACAGATCCAATATATATGCTTGACAGACGCTAGCCCCCTATACTTTCCAGGCTCTTGCTTTTCCTCTCCCAACATTCTGTCTGAGACATTAATTAGTGGCTTATTGTGTAGCCAGAATAATAGTCAACATTAAGTTAAACCAGATGCAGGGACAGATTTAGGGCTACATGGGCCTGGGAATGAAAACTATAAAGGGCCTATTGTGGGAAGAGCTGTCACACCGATGGTTTGGCCAGTGATGTGTGGGTGTGGCCAGTTGTGTGTGGGCGTGGCCAGCACACTGGAGGACATAGCGTTTCCTCCAACCACCTACATCTCTGTTCCATCTTCCCTTAAATAAAGAGTCGATCCCTAACTTGTTCACATAGCACATATGTAAAGTGAAGACTGGTAATATGTCCCAGCTGTTCCACTTTCCGGGACAAGCTCCTAGCTGATCTTGATAGCCCCCTAAATTCAGGACTATCCTGATGGAACTGGAGCAGTTGAGAGGTAAAGGTTTATTATTTTATTGACCATTGAAGACAAATAGGAAACAATGATTTTTTATTTTTGTCTATAAAGTGCTTTAACAGAAAAATAATATACTATATAGGCACTGTCCACTTTATTAGGTATGAATACCTGCTAGTTAATGCAAATATTTAGTCAACCAATCATGTGACATAAATGCATGCAGACATGGTCAAAAATTGCAATTGTTGTTCAGACCGAACAATAGAATAGAAAAGAAATGTGATCTAAGTGACTTTTACTGTGGAATGATTGATGGCGCCAGATGGGTTGTTTCAATACCTCAGACACTGCTGATCTTTTGGAGTGTTTACACACAACAGTCTCTAGAGTTTACAGAACACAGTGCTCAAAACCAAAATCAAAAACATCCAGTGAGTGTCAGTTCTGTGGGTGGAAGCGCCTTGTTAATCAGACACGTCAGAAGAGAATGGCCAGCCTGGTTCCAACTGACAGGAAGGCAACAGTAAATCAATTAACCATAGGTGGTATGCAAAAGAGTATCTCTGAATGCACAGCTCATCCAACCTGGCAGTGGATATGCTATAGCAGCAGAAGACCACACAGCACCCTTGTGACCGCCACACAATACACAGCAGCCTTGGGACTGCCATACAACATATAGCATCCTTTACACCACCACACAATATAGAAAGCAACCTTTTCATTGCCACACAATACAGAGGGCAGCCATGAGACCGCCATCCAACACAGAGAGCAAAATATGATCTTTATTGATAAAAAAAACTGTACAGTTATGAGAATGTAATTATCATACATTTGAGCAGACTTCAAAATACAAATAGCCAAACACAGTTAACTGTCAGTGGCACAAGGGTATAATCTCCATTGAAAAAGCTGGTAATTTTGTTGTAAGAAAAGTAACTGATCCATTGGCTAATACACATGGGTCATTCACACATGCATATTATATTTTTATATATACCCTGTTGTCACATATCCCTTATTGTCACATATCCCCTCTTAGGCCTGTTGTTGCATATCCCCTGTTGGGCCTGTTATCACATATCCCCTGTTGGCACATATCCCTGTTGTCAAATATATCACATATCCGCTATTGTCACATATTCTCTGTTGTCACATATGACAGACATCCCGCGCTGTAACATACCTGTCAGGTGGCGTCCCCGCATACACTGTAGGTGCCAGGGATGGCTGCCTTCTCTGACCCCACTCATGTGTCCCATTGCTAGGCAATGGGACGCTACTTCTGGTACCTAGCCCGTGTCACAGGCACTAGGAGTTTTACCCAGAATTCACCAGGTGGAATTTCACTTTACCAGAGGCGCAGAGTCTAACAGAGTGGCTGGTCTTCTCCAGGAACTCCCGCAAGGGAGTATGGTTTTAGTGGCTGCCACTGTGCAGGTCGCGGCCCTCTGTGAAGTGTGGTGAATATACGGAACTGTACAACTGAATAGGAAAGGGAATGTCAAAGATATAAATGCAGAGTCTCTGAACAATGGAAACAATGGTAACACGGGAGTCTGATGAGCAGTAATAAAAGGAGGCGAAAGATCCAAAGTGCATTAGCACACAGGTAGCATACAGCAGAACAATATATGACAACTGGATAAAGTCTATGGAAGGACCAATCAATAATGCAGCAGGAGAGTCAGCGACTCGCAGCTATACTTTAGAGGCACTATAGGCTTTAGTCCTATTAACAGATACCATGCAAAATAGTAGGGTAAGCTGCTCCTGACATATGTTCCCGCTGGTAAATGTAAAGACTTGTGCAAATGCTGGAATAATACTAGATAGCGTGGAGCGGTCTGTGACCGGTAAGTCTCACCACTGATGTGGAGAGAAGACTTGTCCAGGTGCAGGTATATTACCAGGTAGCGTAGAGTGGTCTGCGGCTGGCAAGTTTGTACCACTGATATGGAGAGAAGACTTGTCCGGGTGCAGGTATGTTACAAGGTAGCGTGAAGTGGTCTGCGGCTAGCAAGTTGTACCACTGATATGGAGAGACGACTTGTCCAGGTGCAGGTATGTTACCAGGTAGCATAGAGTGGTCTGTGACTAGCAAGTTGTACCACTGATATGGAGAGACGACTTGTCCAGGTGCAGGTATGTTACCAGGTAGCGTAGAGTGGTCTGCGACTAGCAAGTTGTACCACTGATATGGAGTGACAACTTGTCCAGGTGCAGGTAAATTCCACAGCAAACAGAGAGCACGAGTAGAAACCGGAAACACCTCGGAGTCACAAGGGAATGAGAACCAAGAACAGGCAACGGTAATAGAGTAACAGGTGCCTTAAGTAGTGAGAGGTGATTGATTGACCAATGAGACTATAAGAAAGGTTTTAACAGTCCGTGGTTTCTGCACTTGTGCAATCCTTGGTCAAGATGGCGGACGGCCACGGCGCCGGCAACAGAGAGAGAGACCCATGTCCCAAACCAGAGGCACTAATCATCCGGTGAGTGACAGCCCGGCATTGCGGGCGCATGTGCAAAACATTGAGTCCCTGTTGCCAGGCAACGGAGACGCCAACAGCCCCTCCCTGTCGGCAGTCAGCTGTTTTGACCGCCGATCCCACTGCCACCAAGGACAAAGCTCTGTATTCTATTTAACCCTGGCTCTGGCACCATTAGAAAGCCAGAGTATCTAGTTCAAACTTGTCTCCAGCATCCTTGTATGTTTCCAAGCATTCTGCCTGTTTCCCTGGATTCTGACCGGGTTCTGCCTGACTCTCCTTTTGGTTCTCCCTCTGGATATCCTGACTCTGCTCTTGCCTGCTCCTTGGGTAGCTGTATTGACCACACGTTTTGACTTTGGACTGCATGACAACACTTACTCACAAACACTTCGCAGGTAGCTCTATGGGAGGGCCTCGACCTACACGCCTTTTGCAGCGAACCCCAAACTCTCTTGTGAAGACCAAAGGCGTGTTAGACTCCGTGCCTCCTAGCTTAGCAGCACCAATACAGCAGGTAAGACCTTCAGAACTAATATATCCATGACAATATCTCTGTTAAAAATAAATTGTTCCTACCTTTTGTGTTGAGCGCTGGTAACTTCAGTTCGGGACTGTTTGGAAGTTGGTAGGGCACAAATTACACAGCACAAGCCCTACTCTGCCATCACAAAAAAAAAATTGTGATTCCTCCTGGTTGGCCTGGGCCTATTTCTGTGGAAAAACCTGGGGTTGCAGCCCGATCAGGCCCATTGTTAATCTGAGCCTGACAAGAGGGCCACCAACAGATTTGAATTTCTCACTATGTGAAAGATAAATAAGCACTATATCCCCCAAAAGTTGGAAACTATCACAGGATGATAAGGATAATGTATAACTGTAATCAAAATTGCATTGCCATTAAGCATTAACATTAAGTATGTGGGGTTGATTAACTATATTTGCATTACCTGGGTAATCATTAATGGTTTCCTCCATGAACCAATTTACAAAACTTCTTAACAATAAGAATACAAATAGTAACTTATTTTTGTGGCATGTCTCACTATAGCCCACCCTGCTTCATGCTTAATTGAGATTTTGTGTGTGAAAAAGTATTCAGTGTAATTTTTATGGAATCCAGTTAACATAGACCTGAGGAAAAAAATGTGTCAAAGTTTTACCTATAGTTTAAGAATTTAAACCATATTGGAACCAGGTTAAGGGAAAAGGTACCATCTCCTGGGGTAGATGGTAGTGTACAGGAGCAGAGAAGTCACACAACCCCAAGGATTGAAGGTACAACTGGCCTCAGACAGTTTTTGTTAAACAGAAAAAAACGAATAAAACTTCAAAATATACATCTTGCCTGTCTGGCACTAACTAAGCACACATGAATAGCCTCTCCCCTGTGAAGGACTTGTGTCCCACACACATACAAAACATAGATGTACTTGGCCACCATTTGCACTGTCTCTCAGTAGGCATGTAACCTCCTCCCCAGGTCTGAGAGAGGGAGGGGAAACTGCCTAGCAGCTCTTTATAAGCACCTTGCAAGTACAACCCTTAATCATCCTGCTGTGAGTCTTGGAAATCAGAAGACCTGAACTGGGCCTTGTAAATGGAGCCCACCATTCTCTCTCTATTTACATCCCAAGAACATTTACCAGTTTTTCATAAAACTGAACATACTCTTTGGGAAACTTTTCCCGAACACTAGCAAATTCCCTGGGGTTTAAAAACATATAAAACAGATAGTTTAGGACACTGGGACCAATTTGCGTTATAATTACAAATTACTGATTCTTTTACTGTATGTTGAATTACTGTAATGACATTGGACTACATGTAAGGAAAACATATCTATATGTTAGCTAAATCCTAACCAGCATTACTATCAGTTTCAGTGCACATATGGTGTGTGCTTTGTGTAAATTAGTATAGAAAAAGTTTGATATATGTCCAATATACTTCTCTATACTAGTATATTTGACAATTGTTATATGTGCAAATGAATGCTAATATTTAATATTTTTGTGATTATGTGAATTATATGATTTTCTATATTTTATATAGTCTATAGCGAGAGAATAGTGGCCCTTGTTAAAGTAATAACACATTATGATTTTCAATATTGAGACTTGATTATGTGAAATATGTACAATATATTGACATTTGATTGATGTATTACTGTTACAATTGCATCTAGCTCTATAGCAAGAAATAAAAACTTAAGCTCCTGATTTATTACAGCACTTGAATTTCTCCATTTCTTATATTCCATATTCTGTATTTGTTGCATATCTGATTTGTAAGCAAGAACTAGATTTAAGATAAAATGAAAATCCCTAACTGTGAAGTACACATACTGTGCAAGATTATCATTATCATCAGCTATTTATATAGCGCTACTAATTCCGCAGCGCTGTACACTCACTCACATCAGTCCCTGCCCCATTGGAGCTTACAGTCTAAATTCCCCAACATACACACACACAGACAGAGAGAGACAGACTAGGGTCAATTTGATAGCAACCAATTAACCTACTAGTATGTTTTTGGCATGTGAGAGAAAACTGGAGCACCCAGAGGAAACCCACGCAAACACAGGGAGAACATACGAACTCCCCACAGATAAGGCCATGGTCGAGAATTGAAAACATGACCCCAGTGCTGCAAGGCAGAAGTGCTAACCACTAAGCTACTGTGCTGCCCCATGTGAAACAATAAAGGCTGTAAGATCTGCAAGTAAGGTACCATACCATTTCCTGTTGCCAACCTTAGAACTCATTTAATTTACTTCTATTTTCAAAGAAACTGTTTTTTTTATGTTGATTTTTCTGTACACTGACGGCTCTATAAATATACTATGTATTTAAATTTGTACCTGAACCAGAATGACCACCAATTAAGTTAATTATGAATCTAGTGAAGTTAAATTTGACCTGTTCCTAATGATTTTACATAGACATGGCTTCCAGATTTGCAAATTTGTACACAACACAGATATCTGAGTTTGTTGGCAGTTTTCTGTTGTTACAGATAGAACAGTATATTGGCACTTAAATTGACACTTATAACAGTTTTACGTAATTGAACATCTAAACACAATGGCTTGATTCCTCAAGGGACGTAAACGTCAAATTTGTGCTTACAATCTGCAAAATTACTCTGCTCATACCCAGAACCAGACCATACGCCACAGAACGCAACCATGCTCTATTCATCATCATCATCATCATCATCATCATCATTTATTTATATAGCGCCACTAATTCCGCAGCGCTGTACAGAGAACTCATTCACATCAGTCCCTGCCCCATTGGAGCTTACAGTCTAAATTCCCTAATATAGACACACACTCACACAGACAGAGAGGGAGGGAGGGAGAGACTAGGGTCTATTTTGATAGCCAATTAACCTACCAGTATGTTTTTGGAGTGTGGGAGGAAACCGGAGCACCCAGAGGAAACCCACGCAAACACAGGGAGAACATACAAACTCCACACAGCTCTATTCATATTTGAGCGCATAGGACACTTACTATAGCCTACTAATTAAGAGATGAAACAAGGCAGGGAAAAAGCGTTTGCCCATAGTTAATGTACTGTGCCAATCTCAATCATACTCATTAGTGTCTGATTCAAGCTCTGGGCATCTCTCAGGTACTTGTATTTCAGCCAAATGTCTTGTTCTAGCTACAGGTCTAGTCTAAGTGCCAATTGCTGCTATTTACAGCTGTGTATGCATGCTATTACATGTGTTTGCAATCAGGAGCAAATGTATTTTATGTACAGTAGACCTTTATAACATACTAAAAAATGTATTTCAGAAAAAAAGCAAAAAGATTTTTTTTTTTATTATTTTTTAATGTTTTATCATTGATACCTATATTATTAACAGGCAACTTCAATAGAATTTCTTTTTCCTGTGCGTTCTTTTATGATTTTATAATCCACATATGACCAGAGCAGACCTACACCAGTATTTATCACCCAAAGTATCTTCACATCCACTTCTTGTTGAATTATGGCATACGTATATGCATGCTTTTGTGAATCAGGCCCAACACCTGTCTCCTGAATGTTGGAAAGCATACAAGTATTTATAGAAATTTTATATACCAGAATGGATTTTTGCATAGAACAAGCCTAAATTCAGTTCACGTGAAAAAAGATTAATTGCTTTGGATTATAGCAATTCTATTGTCTAACTCCATTCTACTCTATGTTGCAAATTTAAGGTTTTTTTTAGAAACCTAAACTATAGGGCAATAGGAGTGTACCTATCCCTGTAGCTTTTTTCCACTTATGGTTCTAAAGGATCTAACTCTTCTCTTTTGAGCTTGTGTGGGGACTGCAACTTGTGGAGCTTCAGTTGAGTAGTTCCATCACTCCCATGCATTTGCAGAAGAGAAGAATGGTGGCCTCTTAAATGGATGGACATGCACTTCTGGGTTCCCCATCATTGACTGGTCCTGACAATGAAATGTCTATACAGTCACTAGGTTTTCACTCTGTATGGACTCAATGAAAAAGAAAAAAAACTTATTTTTTGCTGTGTGATGTCTTTTATATCATACTAGCTGCCACCTGCATGTAATTCTCTTTATGTTGTTCTGACTATCCTTGATCATTCTGTATGTTGTGGGTGTGTAACCTCACTAGCAGGGCTGATACTACCTCTAAGAACTCATCCTTTGTTTTTAATGCTTCTGCAGTGCCCCCACACTAGGCACCAGCCCTGATTTGGAAAGAAAGCAGCCGGCAACTTCTTACTAGTAAAACTACTGGTTGCTGCTCTTCCATATCATTGTAGGCTGTCAGTATTGCACTGGGATATTATGTCATAGTCCAGTGCTACACTCCAAACCTAACACAAAGAAACAGATGCTGGCCACTAACAATACTGAGGGACAAATTATAATTTAGCTGGAGCAGGCACCCTCCTAGGGCATGACGGGTCCTAAGTAGACCGCCTGCCATCTGCTGCCACCTATTTAAATGAATTTATGTCTTAATCCTATTCTATAACTAAAAGTTAAGTGGGGACACAGATTCCACAAGGAGGGGAACTGCACTCCAGAACAAAGAACACAATGCCATGCTGGTATCTGAAGTTTTATGCTCCTATAACCCATGCTTTTCAGTGAGTGTTCCTGTGTAGTTGATCTGCTCTTGTGTAGCTGAAAGCAATGAAGTATAATCAGATAAGAAGAAGGGGTAATTTGGGGTACCTGGTTGAGTAAAGGGCAGCATAATTTGATCAGGAGATGGCATGTAATGGAAAAGCTGGTGGGCAGGGAATGGCATGTGTGAGAAAAGCTTGGCTGGAGGGGGTGGCATGCGTGAGAACATTTTTTGGACAGTGTGAGGCATATCAGTATGTATAGCAGGTGTGTGAGGTTTGTGTGACTTCTGTGTAGTGATCAGTATGTATCAAGTGTGAGATCAGTGTGATCTGTGTATTTAGAGTAAGTAAATAAAGTCATATGGATGATTTGAGGAGGGAAATCCCAAACCAGTATCTTGTCCTAGATTCCATCAGGTTTTAATACGGCTCTGCCCATACTTACTCCACACAATGTAAAAATCACGGGTTTGGGCTATCATTGAAGTACATGAGGGGGAAATCAAGGGGGTCACCTAGGGTGCTTCCACAGGCACTACTCACAGGGTCCCTCTAGATAGCTCTGTGTTGCTTTTTTAAGTTTTTCTTTTAGCCTTTGCTTTGGGATACATTCATATAGCGGTCTTGAATGAAATGCTTTCTTTTACCTGTGGTGAACTATTGTTCTTCTATATCTTTGGCAATTTGCATAACATGTAATAATTGAATGTATAATTTGTTCTAAAATTCTCAGTACTATATTGTAAACCTTTACCTGGATCCATGTTAAGCCTTATCTGTTGCTAATTATTGCAGACTCCCAGACTATTTATTAGTATTTTTATATGTTTATAATTTTAAAATGTTAATAAAAAGTCTTGATGTGAATTCACTCCTTTAAAGTATTATCTCTATAATCTCTATCTCTATAATAATAGTATTAACTATGATATTATCTTTAACTGCAATTCTTCACTTATGTAGACAAAGCTTTTTTAGATGATATAATTCTTAAAGAACAACTAGAGTTCCAAATTTCAATGTTCATATATGACTCATGTAGGTTTAATATCTGTTCATTAGTATCCTTGCAGTCCATTGCAGCTAAGTACCAAGTAAAGTCTGATACGACCTCTCTATTCTATTATATACATTTACCGGTACATCCCATATCTGTAGGACAGGTCTACTGAAATGTGATACAAGTTCCAAAGTTGACATTTTAGTCAGTTAAGCTGCTAAAAAATGAGTGGCTCTGTCTCTGTCAATTAATCCACCAATCCCCAAAGAGCACATATACAGATCAAATATGAAAACCTGACACTCATACTGTCTTGACTCAGAATGATGTAAGGAGCACCTTGCTTTAAAGAGGTAAACTTTTGATATACAGTATATTAAGTTCAAATAGTGGATTTACATGTGATTCAATTTACAAATGACCCTGTTTAGAGAACAACTAATTATGTGTAATCTTACAAAAATCAAATAAATGAACCAAAATATTGTCAAAAACATCAACTGACTTTTCTATGAAAAGCACTTAAATTAGTTTGAAATGACCAGCCTTGTATTTAAGTATGCATACTTCCATGGATAATACTATTGTCTGAAATGTATTAATTGATTGTACCCCTCAATATATGTTAACATGATTTACATTGAATTTGAAAGATAATTATGACAGATTCCATGCTTATAATTGGTTTGGCAGTAAGACATAATGCTTTTATACTTCTTGCACTGCAAGTACATGGTTAACACCCTAAGGTATATATAAATAAAAATTATGAAATTAATTTGCATGACTTCTCCTTTGCGTCAGTTAAAATATAATGTTAGTGACATATGAGCTAATTTGGAATATGTATATTATTGCTGTGTAACTTAGTATGAATTTCCTATGGTGCTTTAAACTGTAGGTAATTGCCTTGACTTACAGCTGTCCTCCCTTTTGAGAAAGACTTTGTTAGATGACAATTTAAAGCTACTTTAGCACAATAATTATCCTTACACTGAATGTAAGAAAAATGTCACACAGCTGAAGGGTGTTTTCTCAGTACTATATCTTCATGTCAGTCTTCACCAGCATCATTTGCTGCCTGTTGGCAAGACTGACACTCCCTGAGTAATCCTGTTCCATTTTTTTTCAGAATATTGTGACAGGACTTAAGTCTGTAGATAGTTTTACCATTTAATTTGTATATAGTAGCAAATTAGAATAAGACAGTACTGTTAGGTTACTTAAATGCATTCAACATTGACAGCATGCTGTGAAATTTAATAAGTACTCTCACCAATTTATAGATAGAATATTTTTCTTTATAAGACAACATACAAGCTGGAAATTAACTACCAAAAATAACTTATGGAAAACATTTTAATATAGTACACAAAGTAATTTGTATTCTTTGAAAACCTCTCTCTCCATTAAACCTAACCTGCTTAGTGTACTTAAATGGTGGCTCATGTAAAGGTGCATAAGTCTAAACAGACGCAGATGTGCCTCTAAGGTGGAGTATCTGTTATGCCTGTTTCCCCCCTGGTGCACGGACCTTACACAGGCATCATTTATTTTTATTTTTTTTATAAGTGTGGTCACCTCAGAAATGTCAATACCAGCACTAGGCTATGGTAGAACCAAAAATGCTGCTATAACAGTCTTGTTGGACCGGCAGGGAGAGGTACAACTTTCAGGCACTGTCATAATCAATATTCTACGGGATTTCTATGATCAGGATAGATAGATGATGTTCATAAACAATCTTTCTGGGATTCGGTCATTTTATTTACAATTACTAGATTGCAGGCAGAATCTCTAAATTCACCCATTACTACTGATGTTCTTCAGTTAATCAAAAACCTGAAATCAGTCCAGGTGGTGAGTTCTATAAGATACTACAAAAGCAAGTCACCTATCCTTTGAGTGATTTTTTTTTAACACCATAGTATCTGAGAACCGACTCCCCACTCACTTTTCCAAAGCTGTAACCAAGGTACTCCCCAAAGCTGTTAGGGAACTAAATTGCTGGTGTCTTATCGACCAATTTCCCTTCTAGACATCGAGTTTAAATTATTAACTAAAATTATGGCGGTGCATTTAAAAATATTGTTACCTAACATCATTGCCAGGGATCAAATGGGGTTTATTTGGGGGAGACATTCTGTTACGACTGTGAGGATTGTTCTAACAGTTCTCCAGGCTCTGGTGGTTTCTGCAAGGGATCATCCTACCTTATTATTATCTCTTGATGCTGAAAAGGCATTGGGACCTTGTCACCTGGGACCATTTGTTTGAGACCCTGCAGAGGTTTTGTTTCCCAGAAGATTATGTACATTTTCTAAAGACTCTTTACACTTCACCTTTTGCATGAGTTTTGGCAAATGGATACCTCTCTTCTTCGTTCACAGTGAAGGGGCATGAGATCTTGAACCTTTAGCTGTGGCCTGAAGAGGAAATCTGACATTTCAAGGTATTCATCCTGGAGAGTGTGCATATATACTTCCACTCTTTGCAGACGATATGCTTCTCATAGTTTCTGATCTGAAAAATTCTCTTCTGGCTATTCTAAATCTCATTCTTGTGTTGGTTCTTTTGCGGGTTTTAAGATTAATCTCAGTAAATCTGATTTGATGCCCCTTTTTGGGAGCTGATAATATTTTACACAGTCCAGAAATTACCTCCCAGTTTATTGTCTCTATAACCAATATTAATTACCTGGGAATCTACCTTCCCGCTAAGACCTACAGCCAGTATAAATTTAATTGCCCCCAAATCATATCTAAAATATTGTCACTATTGGTAAATTGTACCAACTTGCCTTTTTGGGTTGCAATGTTGTCATCAAAAGTGTAATCTTTCCTAAATGATCCTACCCCTTCACATGCTCTCACTCAGCCTCACAAAATTTGACCAACATACTTACAATAGAATATTCTCCTGATTTCTGTGGTGTCACTTTTACCAAGCTAATTCTTGGTAAAACACAGGGTATTATAGGCTTACCTGATATTCTATCCTTTACTAAGGCAGCCTTATTCAGATGTTTTTGGGACTAGTTACTGAAACAGCAATATTTTATGATTGAGGCCTTAGAGAGGGAACTCTTCCAGCCCTAATCCCAAGCCGCGCTATTGCATCTCCCAAAAATTTCAATCCCACCACAATTTCACCACAATATTCTCTTTCTGGAAACATATAAATCTTGGACTCAAATTAATGGAAAGTTCGAAAGACATTATAGATATTTTAAATTCATACCGATTAGAGGGAATCCGGAATTAACTCTGAGTTTATATAATGCCAGGAAAAGCAAGGACATAACAGCCATAAAAGATGTATTTTACCCAGGGGCAATATATATAGTTTTCAACAGAGAAGTTTGACGTTCCTAATATTCATTTCTACATGTTCCTACAGTTGCACCACTATATTTTCTCATTACTTGCAACCAACTTAATGCCAAAGGCCACAGATAAATTAGATTCTCTACTTTCTGAAATCCAATTCATTTGTGATACATTATTTAGATACATGCCTCATACATGCTGATGTGCCGTGGTCTGGGCTAGAACACAAAGGGTCTGGAAAAAGGATGTCTCAAGTTTGATCTGCCCTGACCCCTTTTTAAAATATTTGAAATCTACATGGACATTTCTCACCTCTTCTAGGGTCCTAGAGGTCCACCTTAAGACACTTAACAGGGCCTATATAGCCCATTCTCAGTGCCGACATAAGGTTAGGGAGGAGATCGCAATGTGTCCTAAAGGTAAGACAAAGAAGGCAGATTTTATGCATAACTTGTGGAAATGTTGCAAAATTGCTACATTTTGGAATAAAGTTATCAAATTTATCAACACAACCTTTCACGTCCACCTGGACAGGAGAGAGACTGTTGGTGGACAACTTTCAAAGCTGATGATTTTAAAGAATAATGTAAGTGCAATATCTACTCTGTATCAATAAAATATAAATTAACGTTACTTCGCTTTATTTTGTTCCCCTATTTTTTCACTTTAAAAACACACCCGGGAAACACAGAGAGAGAAGGTAAAAGGAGAAAGGTGCAGATTCTCTTCAAACGACAGGACACATTAAAGAGAGGTAGAAGTATCAACAGAACTGTAAGATAATCAAGTCTGAATTAATTCTGATACTGACACAATGTCATTCATTTTGTCAAATATACACATGGGACTGTTTGTATGCTGAAGGACTATTGCGGTTGACATCATACATATATGCATTCAACCTATTTTATATGCAATTAGGTGTTTACCAATATAAAAACTATAGGGACTACACGATTATGCAACAAGGTCACATGTGTGAGACACATAAAACCAAAACTAAATCTATTGTAAAATGCAGTGCCAAACTTGCACCAAACTAAAATATTGATATCCTATATATACCTGGCTTGCCTTGATAAATCAAGTGTCATCGAAACGCGCATTTGTGTTCAGCTGCATGCATAATGTTTTATTCAAATGTTATAAGAGGATTAATAGACATATTGATATCCAGCAGATGGTCCACAGGGTAGCTGTTAACAGGCAGTCAAGCTCCAAGTTGCCCGTAGATTTAGTGGAGCAATAGATCATTAGTTAGCAAACCACTTTAAAAGTCATATTTTTTATTGTGTTCATTATTTATTTTTGGTTTAACATTCATATGTTTTATATTAAAAACAGAAAATCAGAAAAATCGAAAGATATTTGTATAACTATACATATACATAAAATAACAAGATACATGTACGTATATATGTAGAAATAATGGATAATATTCAATTCGGGAACATATTTCTTTTGCAAAATGATTTGAGTTAATTGTTTGAATTTGGTGTGTGGAAATCATTATGTGGAGTTAATACGTACTTTTGAGAATAGATTTACATGAATGAATACTTTGCTGTATTTAGTTAAAAACATAAAACCAACAACATGTTCTAAGATGTGATACTATTGATAATATGTAACTATTTGTAAATGCTGAGTGCATGGGATTAAAATTTGCACAGCTGAACCTGGTCATAATTAGCAGGATAAGTTTAATAGTTTAGCCTGTGGTTCTTTTTGCTGCCTGTTGGATTCATGTTGATCACATTGTCTCTGAAGAAATGATCTATCTGGTAATGAAACACATCAGTAGTTTAGTTTGACATGTTCTGACAGGTCCTATGTATCACAGACAAGGACAGCAAACCCCTCTCTGAACCCCTGATATTGATATTGTGAAATACTAATCTGTGGTGCACCTCAGCATATGTCTGGACAAGGCTGACATCCTCTCTGGCTACTCAGAACAAGCCTCAGATTGACAACTGACTGTGCTCTCAGTTATAACTTCCTGCTTCCGATTACAGTAGGGTCTCTACTTTACCGCTGGTGAGGTGAGATCAGACCACTGCTGGATAGCTGTTACAAACTGTAAGTGTGTGCCCTGATTATCCTATTTATTCACCCCCCCAGACGGCAGCCCTATCTATAAATTTCATGTAAGATTTTTTCAATAGAGCAGCTGTCTCTGCACATTAATTATGGATCTGTTGGGCACTTCTGTTTCATTGACTGTAATAAGGAAATTCATTGACTGATGATATTTAGTTAAGATCAGTTACATGCTAATATTTATCATCTTCAGAAGTGTAAAAGGATATTAGTTCATCTATTCATGATACTACTGGTTGGTGCTCAGAGAACATAACCATGGACCAGGACTTGTTGTTGTGATTCAAATGATAGAGGATCAATTATTTATATAATTTATATCAGAACAACATAAGATGTATTTGTAAATGTTTTTATAATTGTTTTTGGATCAACTGCAGCATATTTCTATTTATATCCGTTTTAGCGTTAATAAATTGTGTTTTGTTTTTTTTTGCTCATTATTTGGCCAATTTCAGCGCTGTGAATTCTTGTTATCCACTTTAAATGGCAGCGAAGGCGGCTCTGACCGCAAGGCAATTGCAATCCGAATAAGCAACCAGGATCTGAATGCTTGTCATTATCAGTGAAATAAAGCGGTACTAGACATCAACCCACATCAAACGGCAGGAACACACTATTGCTATAGCTGATTAATGCAACATATGACCAGCAATATTATCTAAGCAATAGTGAATCTAATGAATCGAAGGCTATAAATGTACACACAATACAGCAAACGGCTATCTACATGTGAGAAATTTTCTTTATCTAAACACATTGAGATATGTAACAGAGAAGCCTACAGCAACCAGATGTCCTCAACAATAAGGTGTCAGCAGCCTGAATAGACAACCAGGCTCCAATCGTTTGCTAATCATAGTGAAATAAAGTGTTACTAGTTAATAATTCATTTAAAATAGCAAAGATATATTACTGTAACAATGAATAAATGCAACATATATTTAGCATCACTCATTGCTAACGTTTGAAAATTATAGGAATTATAAGTAGCCGCAAATGTGAAAAGCGCATGATAGGGACAAACAATATATAATGCTACATACGATCCCTCTGCCAGTGGAGTACTACTTTACCTGATTTATTAGTTAATGTCTGCCTTGAAGGTTGAATGCTCCCTTCAGTGAGTTATGTGACAGTAATTTTCATCAAGACAATATGGTAGAATATTAAACCAGAATAGGAGTAATTAAACCAACCAGGATTTCTCAAACATACCAACTGCCTGTTTATCTCCTTTCACTGCCACAAATTCTTGTATATCTACTAGTATAACTTAGACCATGTTTAAGTTTTAATTACCCTTCTCTATACAACATCCTAGAATAAGGTGAAACAAATAATTATGACCACTATTACTTCTCTCTAGTAGATACATTTAACTGGATATATAAGCTGATGCATACATAAAGTGCACTGAACATAATTATAAATTATATGAATACAGGGGACAGAATTAATTAAGCAGAAAGAGATATCCAAAATCCCTGTGATTAATAAAAATTAATACGACCTCTAACACATATAGAACTACAACAATCTACTATATAAAAGCCTAGTGGCGTGTGTCTGTGTGTGGAAAAAAAAACCAAGCTGCAGCGCCACCTGCTGGGCGAAGTTATACACTGACCTACTAAATTCTTAGTGTGTGTGGATAAAAAATCTCAGAATGGGCTGAAATTTGGTATACTAAGATGTTTTTAATTTGTTAATTTAATTTGTTAATTGTTAAAAGTGTTTATAAAGATTTAAAAAAAAAAATATATATATATTTCTTGAAGGAGAAGTGACAGTTGGGAGTGGTTGGTGGTTGCCGGGGGTGACAGTGGGGAGTGGTTGGTGGTTGCCAGGGGTGACAGAGCCAGAGGAGTGTGATACTCAGGACCGCTGAGAGAGATCCCTGTGTCTGGATAGACATCTGGATAGATGTGGCGATAAAGATGAAGGATGAGGTGATGGAGAAAAATGATGAGGTGGTGACATGTGGACAAAACCACGTTAAAAAAGGGCGCTTACGTCGGGGAGTAACGCTCTTCCCCTGAGGAGGCCTGGGCTATGGCCCAAATGCATGACAAGAACCTTTTTAACACCTTAAGTAGCTTGATTTGACTAGAATGCATGAGTATCATGCACGGGTTAACTTGTATAATATAATACATATCAGTTCATGCATTGTTTTAACGTTCACATTAATTTTCACATGTTCACTATTATTTCATTGATTTTATGAATATAATTTTAAAGTTAATAAAATTAATGATTTTAAACAATAAAAGATGAAAAATCCTTGGTTTATTAATTTAACAGAGACTGAAAGTGCACCAAGTAAAAAAAACTCCTTTTTAGTTTCAAGTGGAAGAAAGGTGGCAGAACACACAGTGCATAGCAGCTTGCTGCATGTTGGCCTGTGTAGTCGCAGACTGGCCAGAGTACCCATGCTGACCCTTGTCCACCGCCGAAAGCATGAAAGCATCTACAATGGGCACTTGAGTGCCAGAACTGGACATGGACCAATGGAAAAAGGTGGCTTGGTCTGATGAATCATGTTTTCCTTTACATCATGTGGATGGCTGGGTGCTTGTGCATCATTTACCTGTGGAAGAGATGGCACCAGGATGCACTGTGGGAAGAAAGCAAACCGGCAGAGGCAATGTGATCCTCTGGGCAGTATTCTTCAGAGAAACCTTGGGTCCTGGCATACATGTGGATATTACTTTGAAACATACCACCTACCCAAACATTGTTGCAGACCAAGCATACCCCATCAGGGCAACAGTATTCTCTGATAGCAGTTGCCTCTTTCAGCAGGATAATGCACCTTGCAATACTTTGTTAAGAAATGATTTTGAGTTTAAGGTGTTGCCATGGTCTCCAAATTCCTCAGATCTTAATTCGACCGAGCAGCTGTGAGATGTGCTTGAAAAACAAGTTTGAGCCACGAAGGCCCCACCTTGCAACTTACAGGACTTACAGCATCTGCTGCTAACGTCTTGGTGCCAGATGCCACAAGACGCCTGTAGGTCCCCCTCGTGGTGGCACGAGGAGGACCTACACAATATTACGTAGCCAGGTAATTTAATATTGTGGGTGATTGATGTATATATATATATATATATATATATATATATATATATCTTGTGGCAAGAGCCCGCTACTGCAGAAGCACACGCGAACAACTTCTTCCTTTTTATGGTGCTTTATTGTCAGGATGGTAAATGTTTTGACACTGTATACTTGCACAGCAATCATGGAGACCCTAAACACTAGCTATACATAGTCCAGCTCTCTCTCAGGACCAGCCAGCACACCCAGCGTTGGTCTCCGTGCACAAATGATATAAACAAGCTTTTATATCTGATACTCTTCCCCCAGCCTTAGCTTGATGGACAGGTGACACACCCACCTTCTCTTTAAAAGGAAACGCCCATCACTGGCTCTGTAATTCAAACAGACACACCCTGTCTGTTTGCTGAGAGGAAGGATTTCAAGTCAAGTAAGTTAAACCAAATTTAAACTATTGCTTTTCATACATAGGTCTTACATTCAATCTAGGTGCATTACTGCACAAATGTTTTACTCTACTTCCCTGCTTTCTCTGCATATTGCCAGCTAAATGCCTCCTTTTGTTACAATATATATACCCAATGTGCCGGATTCATTGATAAATTGCCTACATCGGAGTGGAAAATGGGCTAGAAAACACATTTAGTCACATAAGATTTAAACTTCCCCCAGTATCCCCTCTTAACCTATTGTCCTTTAATCCGAATTTCCCTCTGGGGCTAACTTCAGTTACCTTCTGTTCATGGTCTGACGGGGTAGTGGTCATGAGTGATCAGCTGATGTCAGATTATCATATATGTGCTCTCCCTGCTCTACAGAAAAAATTGGTTCTCTACCCCCCTGAATTTTGATTGTTCCTCCAAACCATTACTTGCACAACAAGGACATCCTGGCAGGTGTAGGAAGGATCCTGACTAGTTTTGCAGGGTTGTGCTTTGCCTCCCATTCACTGATCTTTCCAAATATTTCCAATATTTATAACATACTTATCGTAAACTTATTTGATTCCATACCGGGCAACGCTAGCTCCTGGGATCGGGACCTGGGATGGACTATCGCTGACCAATTGTGGTCCAAAATTTTCCAATTTACTCTGGATAGCTCTACTAGATTTTCAGTGGTGAAGATGCAGTTCAAGGTTCTCTATAGATAGTACAGGTGCCTATCCCAGCTTAATAAAATGTTTCCTGGTGTCTCGCAGACCTGCTGGAGATGTGGCTTGGACCCAGGGACTCCCCTTCACATTTGGTGGGACTGCCCAGTGCTGGCCTCCTTATGTAGTCAGGTTAGAAAATGTTCAGCAGATATTTTGGGATGCCCAGTACCGAGGGTCTAGATTTCTGGCAACTGAATCTATCCAATGTTTTAATCTCCCATTCCAAAAACAAATCACTGCTCAGACACTTGAATAATGCTGTGAAGGTAGTGATTCTGATACATTGGATGTCTGATGTCCTTACAAGCCTAAAAGAATGTTTCAGACAGATAGACTACGGACAACTTTTCGTTGCCTGGCCAAGGAACTCACTGAGTCATCGGCAATGTGACTCTGTTGGCATAAATTTGAGGAGTCCTCTTTCTATCATTTCATTATGGCACGTGATTTACCTCATTTCACATCCTTCACACATCCTGGGCAGGCCCATCCGGGAGGCGGGTGAATCTCTTTTAGCTACCTTATTTCTCATTCATATTATGGAACTTCAGGGAGGCCCTGAGGATTCCCCCTCACCAACCCCTCCTTTTTCTTTTTCCCTTTTCCCACCTCTTCTTCACCCTGCCCCTCCTCTCTACTCCTACCTGTCTCTACTTTTCGTTTTCTAATTCTTTTATAATGTGAAATTGTAAGGTTGCTTATTTTTCTACATGTCCATTTGTTTTGATGTACTGATTACATGTGAATGTGAATCTCCTCAATAAAGAAAGATTACACAACAAAATTGTTTAAGTTTAAGCTTTAACTTTACAAGTATATTTTCATTTATTTCTCAGTGCTGAGGTTTTGCCTCAATTAAAGCGATTAGTCTTCTATTAGAAAATGTGAAATGACCTTTCCTGTTTTGAAAGTCCCTTCTGATGACCACAGTGACAAATTGTATTAATGCAATCATTAGCTTCCTATTGAAACTGCAGGTCTAGAATTTTTCTGGTTACAAGTTGACAGCTCATAAAGTGATTATCTTAATAGCTGATGTATTTCCTAAATTAGGAAAAAATATTTGCTATGATTGTTCTGTGATCATTATTTGAGTTGTTGTCTTTGCGAAATGATATAGCCACACAGATCATTAAGACTTATTAAACTAGTTTTTCTTCATATGCCCCTTGCACATCACAAAATATTAAAGCATACATATATTTCAGCAATTATTAATTGTCTACTAAATTTTTCTTAGGAAAAAACTTAAAGTAACACAAGATAATAAAGTGTATAGATAAATAGCAAACATAATGAGTACATAATTTTCAATGCACACTTGATCAGGGCTGGATTAAACCGGGGGCTTTCTGACCTAGAGCCCAGAGGCCTTGGGCTTCTGGGGGGGGGCGTTGAAACTATTTTAACTTGATTTTTTTTTTTGTGTACCGCCAGCATTCATCAGGGACGCCCCCGGCTCTGACTGTCAGGTCATTGAGAATGGCAGGCAGCTAACAGCAAATGTTATGGTGTTAGCTGCCTACTGTCTCTGTAGTGCTTATGCGGTGCGCAGTAATCTCCTTACTGATGAGATCTCATGAGATCTCATGAGAGTGAGACTATGAGAATTCCTGCTGCAGCCTGCAGTGAAGAAAGGAAAGATATAAACCACAAGGAGTAGGAGGTACGAACTCTGGAATGGGGGGTACAGGAGGGACGGAGCAGAGCTATTATATTATGCTGTATTATATATATCTGGGGGAGGGGGCTCACAGTACCCTTAGCCGGGGGGTTCTCACAGTACCCTTAGCTGGGGGGACTCACAGTACCCTTAGCCCAGGGACCTCCATTCCCTTAATCCGGCCCTGCAATTAATGCACTGTACAAAGTGTCTTGTTGGTTTTGTACTGGAAAGCTTAGATAGCCCATCACATGCACACAAAGGTTCATGCATACTGTCCCCTCTAAGAGGTGTCCACTTCAAACTAAATGTGCACCTAAGTGTGCAAAAAGGTAGAAAAATCTGAAGCCGCTCTATGCTAAAGTGTAAATGTCACATCTAAAGGCCAAACGTCTGCTACATTATAACAAGGAGGCTCCACACTGCACACTGTTACAGTGCGACCAGCACAGGCCAGCATAACCTGGTGCTGATTGCTTCTTTTGAAAGGCTCATTGTACACATCTTTATAGGTAATCAGTCCAGGTTATAGCACAGGTGCTTGTTATTCATTGGGGCAGGGGAAGGCCACACTGTCTGTTTTATTTATGTACTTATTATCATTTTTTTAAAGAGAATTGGATTTTTGAATGGATTACTTGTAAAATGCATGACTTCAGCAAATTAATTACTTTCACAATTACTATATACAAAACAGTAATGAAATCGCATTTTGTAACACAGGAATGGCGCAATGCATTAAAATTGTGAAGTACAATAAAAGTGTAGTTTAGTGTGAAGTATAATTTGCAACAGCGACCCCTTTGCCTAGAGAAGTGAACTGGGGGCTTACAAGCACAACTTGTTTATAGTAAGAGCCTGTGCATGTTAGTGTGACATGTCCCCCTGGAACTGTGGAATTGCGGCCTATTTGTAGCTGGCCACATCTCCAGACACGCCTATTTGTGGCTTCCAATGCCGTGGTGTAAAGGTGTAAAGATACTTGCCGATTGCGGGTACTGCTGATTCTGAGGGACATAGAGCATTAGTTCCCCCAGATAAGCAGCAGCTAGCATCACACTATACCAGTTTGTGCTGGTCATACTATACAAGGGTGAACCAACAATGGGGTCTCCCTGATATATACACTTCATAGCTAAACAGTGAAGCAATTTATGAAGGTGCTGTGTGTTTATGATTAATGGATAACTGTTCAAGAGTGGGGCTATTATATTGTACATTAATAATAGAGAAAGTATTACAATGATATGGAATGATGTATAGGAAATAAAGATACCCATAGCAGAGTTAGGCCTTGCAAACATAAAACCAGGAATTTAATGTGCATTCTTAAAGTCTTATAAACTTGCTTTAATGCTTAAAGTCCAAAAAGTTATGTAAGCAAATCATTTGTACATAAACTTCTGACAAGCTTTGCATCATTTCAACCTTGCCTCCAGCATTCAGAAGTATTAATGCTCAGCAAAATACAATGGAATCCTATGGGAGTGCTTAAAAAGTACATAGTACACTATGCTGTGGGAAAACTTTGAGAGCACACTTCTAACGCTCTGTTAAAAGTGAGAACAAAGTAAAAGGTGTGTGTGTGTGTGTGTGTGTGTGTGTGTGCGAGTCTTAGACAGCGAGCCTGTGAGAGAACAGATATATGGTAGAGCAAAGTATCAAATCTAGGAGGATGAATGAAATAGTTGCAATTTTATAAATATGGACAGAAACAAGATAAAGATGCAAATGATGTTGGTTTAAAACAGCATTGATTGATGGAGTGATAAGTTATATAAGATGCAACAATATTGGTTTTAGTCATATGACAACCTTATAGCCATATTATTATTATTATTATTATTATTATCGTTTATTTGTTAGGCGCCACAAGGTTTCCGCAGCGCCGTACACAGTACAAACAGTGGAATATACAGGGTAAAAACAGTACAGAATAATAAACACAAAGTACCAGTACTTCAGAAACTCCAGGCAGTCAAATACAGTAGAGATGGAGCGGAAGAACCGGTATGGAGTCAGGAGGGAAGAGGGGCCCTGCTCATACGAGCTTACATCCTAAGGGAGGGTAAACAAAATCAGGCACAGAAGGGAGCCAGTGAAGCAAAGGGGAGAGAAAAAAGAGGGGCCAGGGAGAAACTGAAGAGGTGAAAGGTTAAATGGATGGTTGGTATGCCTTAAGGAACAGGTGAGTTTTAAGTGCCCGCTTGAAGGAGCACAGATTGGGTGAGAGGCGGATTAATTATTAATTTGTACAGGAGTTGGGGTTTACATTGTTAGTTAAAATTTGTATTAGTAGATTTACTGATAAAAAAAACGTAGGCTCGCTACTTACAGTATGTGTCACGTGGCAACAGCTTCTAATCAAAAGCAAAATTCAATGCTTGCGTGATTTCTATAATTCAATATATATTTATCATTACCAAATTATTTTCAGGAATTTGGACTACATACATTACAAAAAAAATAATAAATAAATGAATATGTACAAATCTTTTACGATTTTAGGTGGAGGATGCCTTATCTAAATGGTAAGGAAATGTGAAATTACTAACTGAAAAAAGTATGTGACTTGGACAACTAAGTGACTCAAAAATACTCAAAAAAATATAAACTTAGCCTAGAACCATGGGCTTTGCTAGCCTTGTCTTAAGTATTCCCAATTCCAAGTCTTAAGCTGGAAGCTCATTGTTACAATATTTATATAATGTAGTAAGTTGACTGTACAATTTACTGTACATTATTTATACAACATACATCTTACACTATGTATGTGCTGGCCATTTAGGAGGAGGGAACAGGAGCGAGTTTGCAGTGCTGAAAGTGGGAAAGTGAGTGAAATAGAAGCTCGCATTCTTAGTATTGGTGTAATTACTTTGTTAAAAGGGGCAGATGAGGCTCATGTCATCGGGAGGCTCAATGAGTGTGCTTTTGTGCTTTTCACATGTGACAGATTCAGCAGTTGAGCATATGAGAGAACAGTTGTTACTGAGAAGCATAATTTTGAAAGTATAGTATAGTGGTGCAGTTCAAAGGTAAAGTATAAAAACAGAGAGAAAAAAACCCCCCAAAGTTAAACATTATTCCTTCCTCCTGTACACAATGTTTATGAACGTTTGTATTCTAACACACTTTTCTGACTAGCCAGTCAAACTGTGGCACTGGTGTGACAAATTAAACTGACAAGAAAATTGTAGATTGAGGCAAAACATTTTGTTGTATCTAATAATCAAACCTATATAAATACTGTTAAAAAAGATATGCTAATTGATAAGCCATTGAAGTTGAAGTACTGGTAGTAAACTAAAAGCCTCATTTAGAGTTTGACTTCATTTTTCACATTATGACAAAAAGTGTATGTTGAGTCATACTTGTCTCAAGATAAATCTAACTCAAAAACATTAGTATTTGTACTTCAGATATACAAATGTGTATACTTATGCATAACAATACCTTAAAGATGAGGTTACATGGTGTTAGTAGTAAATGTGAAAGTCACGTTACCCTATTTGTACACAATATAACAATGTAATGATGTGTTATGTCCACGAGATAGAATAATCGTTACCCTATTTGTACACAATATAACAATGTAATGATGTGTTATGTCCACAAGATAGAATAATCTTATTAATAAATATGAAAGTTGCAATTTCATATAAAATTGAATGAAATCTTCTTTCCTACAGTAGTCCAAATGGAAATGATAAATAAGTGAATGCACAGCTGAGACTTGACATAATAAAGTCACACAATCAATGAATTAAGAGGCACATCTTGTGATGCATTCAAGTCTAATTATGGCCTATCTCCAGGGGACGTGCTACATTTACATAAACATGCCCTCATTATACACAACCTATGATAGCCTGCTTCCTTTCCTTCACCCCTTGATATAAGAGAATTCAAGTATATAGCTGGTTAAACCCTATAGGCTTTTCAACCAATTTTCTTGCTGATCACATGATAAATAACCATTTGGTAAGATATTACAAAAGTTCACTCCCACAATCATATTTTATCGTACCAAAGCACATTGTACATTTTTATTTGGTTTTATAAATGTCCTAAAAATCATGGTCAACGATGGAACGATGTCAGGCGATTGTGGACCTGTATACGTACTCACGACTAGCAGTGTAGGCAGATCTCTATAGAGTGTGAACAGTCACAATCTTTTCAGTAGATGTTTAAAAGGGATGAAGATCAGAGATCTGAAGGAAAATCACGTAGGTGTGTACACATAAATCTGCATACTCACCGGGACTTTCAGTCGTAAATAAAGTCCTTATAGAAATTGCATCTGCAGAATTTTTCTGTAGTGTTTACCCAGCTTAAGATAGGCAAAAATCTAGATACTAACACATTTTGGTACTCGTGCACAGTATGGAAAAGTAATATGTTAAAAAATTTATATATGGCTGATTTTAAATAAGTGCATAGTGAACTGTGAAGTATTCAATATCTAAAATAACAGACTGTGATAGAGAACGTGTATGTTTAAAACAGCTGTGCTATTCTTTGATTTATCTGAGACCAAATACCAATAAGTTACATAGCCTTATGCATGAAATAAAATATTCAGCAATCCATTGTATTTGAAAAGAACAAAAGTCAATTTGAAACTAGAAAAGTAAGTATTTTTGACAAATTGTTCATAATTAATGCAATTATTTTTTTCATTTACAAGCAGAAATGTCTTGCATTTAAAAGTGGAGATGTGCACAAAAGGATTTGGTTTTGGATTTGGTTTTGGATTTGGTTTTGGATCTGGATTTAATTAAATTGTGAAAAATAGGTAGAATAATGTAATTATTTGTTTTTGCTCCTATTTTTCTGGTTATAGCATTAACATTCTTTTCCAGTCATTTCCAGTATATTTTCTTATAATCCCTTCACAACTATCCCAATTCACACCAATTCTGGCCAAAGTCTGCAGCAAATTGTCTTAATGAAGGATTTTGTAAATTTGCCATCATTGCATTTGCTCTCTCCCATTCAATTTCAAAAATAATTAATCAGTCTATACTCAATGGCACTATTAGGCACTTAAACAGCACGTCCAACTTCAATGCCTATCCAATGCCACGTGTGATTAAACTGGTAGAAAATCTAGCTGGTAATAACTATCTGACTACTCTTGATCTAACAAAGGGGAATTGGTAAGTTCTCCTTATTTCCACAGCCAAGTCAAAAACCCCATTTTCTACCCCTGATTATCTCTTCCAAAATAAAGTCATACTCTTTGGGTTGCATGGGGCCATTGACACCTTACAAAGGGCTATGGATAAATTGCAATGACCCCATTCAAGTTATGCAACCGCTTATTTTGACAATATATTAATTCATACCGTAGACTGGAAGTCACATCTGGCATCTTAGCTTCATTGAGGTCTGTATGATTAACAGCTAATCCAGAAAAATGTGCCATAGCCAAGAGAGAAACCAAATATTTGGGGTACATTGTAAAACCCCAACTAGACAAGGTGGAATCAGTCAAAAATTGTCCAAGACCATAATATAAATTGCAGTTAATGGCCTTTCTAGACGTTGTAGGTTACTACAGATGATTCCTAAGCCGAGGCTACTTGGTCATATCTGTGCTTAGCCCTCTGCTCCTCTCCAGTTCTACAAGCACCTAACTTTATAAGGCAGTTTTTCTTCCAAACTGATGCTTCCGGTGTTGGCTTAGGTAGAGCTCTATCACAGGGGAAGGATGGAATAAAAGACCCTGTATTATACCTAAGTTGGAAGTTACTTCCTAGAGAACAAAAATATGCCACTGTGGAGAAGGAATGTCTCACCATAAAATGAGCTATAGAAGTTCTGTGCTATTACCTTCTAGGCAGAGAATTCACACTAATAACAGGTCATGCATTATTGCAGTGGATGCAAAACAACTGGAAAACAAATGCCAAGGTAACCCACTGGTTCTTGGCAATGCAACCTTTCAAGTTCTCCGTAGAACATAGACCTAGGATTCTGCATATAAATGCAGATGTGTTGTAACAAAAATTTGCAAAGTCCATGCCCCCCCTACTTGGTGAAGCTAGGGGAGGGATATCTAACAAAGGAAGGCATTTAGTTGGTAATCTGCAGAGAAAGGATGCAAGCAGTTTGTTATAGCATCTTGTGTGTTCCGCCATAATAATGATACAATGCCTTTGTTCTTATTAATAACTAATTATTGAGATATAATGTAATTTGTGAATTTTTCGCTATTTTAGTTACTTCGAATAACACACATCCATTACTTCTCAGATGTACTGAAGTGGAATTATTTTACACAACATTCGCCTTGCACCACGCCATATTTAAGCAAGGAATCCCAGTTGTTATGCTTACACATCCCAACTAGAAAACTGTAAGGGCAACTTACGTGATTCCTTTGATTGACCAGGCTTTATACTGCCTAAGTATTACAAATTAATTGACCTCCACATCAGATAGCCCACCATTATGTGCTAATCACTAAATAAATAGCAATCTATAATTTACTTCACTATACTGCATTATCTAGACCCTAGGTACAAAATATTTTACTTTACAAAGATATCTTTGAGATCAAATATACAGTACATAAAATGCTTGCATACAATACAGATAATACATTATTGTTTAAGCAGACATTGTGTTAATATAGATTTTACTAAGCTACTTCAGATGTGAGTTTATAATATCCTATGAATGCTTATATAGAAAGAGAGGGAGAGAGAGAGGGAGAGAGAGAGGGAGAGAGAGAGAGAGAGAGAGAGAGAGAGAGAGAGCAAGAGGAAGATGAAGCACCTGTGTGTGTTTAAATATTAAGCATTTATACGTGTACAAAGGAAGTGTGTTTAGGTGGCAGGTAAAAATTAAATGATAGAATGAGACAGAAAGAGATATAGCAAGTACGCGCTTAAATAGAAAACATTTATGTCTGTGCAACATTTATGCATGTGTGCATAGTGAGTGTGTTTAAGTGAGAGATAAAGAAAGATTAAATGAGAGAGAGGCATGCCTTTGAAAGTCTATTGTAGTGCAGAAAAGGAACTAGCCTTTGTAAGAAAGTTAATAGGAATAGAAACTTTATATATACATGCAAGCAAAGTATATTATAAATTGCAGGCAAAATATATATATAACATAAGGTTATACAGACAGACATTGCAGGAATATAGAGAAGTTAGTGAATACCTTAGATTGCAATGTGATGTGCAGTGCCCAAGCTTCCAGGTGTGTATGAGTGTGTGGTCACAGAGGGTTATTTCAGGTTGTGTTAGAGCTTATAAACCTTTACCCAGAATGCAGTGCTTCAGGTGGAGGGCAGTGACCTTTACCACACCCCCATAACTGGACACTGAATGATGAGTCACTATTATGTGCTTAGCTGTACTTCCTGTCCAAAACATGCTACTTTGTCTGATCTAATTTCCTGTGGAGCCCATGTTAGAGACAGTTTCTTTGTTTGAAATGTTTCCTGCCAAATGCCACATGTAATTCTGTTTGTTTGATAGACTCTGGTTTTCAGCCAGTTCATATCTTAATTTGTGCACAAGTTCGGCGGGTGCAAGTAGCAGTAAAACGCTAGTGGCCATTATTGATGACTCAAGCTTAGCCCACTGTGATTGCGTTATCACATGCATTGCAGCAGCGATATTGGAGCTCCTTCATACATCATAACATAGTTGGACAGCAATTCACTTTGTTTCATTTCATTTACAAGGCTTAAAAATGTATTTTTCCCCAGCTACAGGGCCTGTCTGCAGTAACCATAATCAAACAGATATTTTATTTTATTCATCATTGTTCAGTGTGACTGATGCTGAAAAAGTTGGCCAATGTTTAAAGAGCTGGTCTCTGTTTATTTAGTGTTTAGGGTCATATTTTCACATGCAAGAGGTGGATTTTTTGGTCTTTTTGCTCAGGCATGACAATGCAATTATCATAGGAGTGAGGTTGTTCCACTGCTAACTGACTTACTTGGACACCTACATCATTCTCCCCATTATATTGTTCAAATACAACACATTGTAAGATTTTTAGATCCACAATTATTCCGCTTACCCTGTTGCACATTAGCAAGTTCCAAAGTAGCATATTTTATGTCTAAATCATCATCATTACTACCCATCCTCACATTTCCAAAACTAAGCGGTCGACGACCATACATTCATTTGATCGACATTCAGAAAGTCGACAACATTACATCAACAGTTCATCTTTCGACAGTATTAGTAGGTCTACAATCAAAATGTAGACAGTATTATATGGTTAGTGATATAGTTAGAGAAAGGAATAGGATCTTGTTAGACTTAGGGATATTTTTATCAACCTAAATATAATGTCTGCATTTGAATTGTTGACCTAAAATTACTATCTACATATTAATTGTAGTGGTTGAAAAATTACTACTACTGTCAGTACCAGTACTGGGATGTTCCTGATTCATGATCCATGATAGACAAGATGAGTAAAGCTATTTGAAGTTGGAACTACTAGTAGCTGACACCACTCAGGGTCACCATCCAATGAGATAGAGAAAGGAGTGACTGTTACCTTGCAATTTGTCATATATTGCTCCACAATATCATACAAATGTATTCAATTTTTTAGCAGTAGCTGAAGCTGGGGAAGTGTCATGTCCAACTTGGGCCAACAGCTTACTCACAAGGAGCTGTTTGCATCTCAGAGGATTTGAGTCAGTTGGAAAGAAAGACATTATATGTGAGTTAAACCTAGAATCAAGTATGGTTGTCAAAATGTAAAATGTTGCCAATTTCAAGGATCGGGAAACTCTTGGGTCCTGGCGAATTGAATAAAGAACTTAATCTACAAGGTCAAAATACTTTGCAGAACTGCTGAGTTTCATCTCCTCCTTCAGCGTCTCCAGCTGCCTTAACATTAGTTTGATTAGAGGTACAACTTGACTTCAGGCTGGCGGTGTATGAACTCACTTCATTTGTTACAATTTCAAATGGTTTCAGTAGCTTGCATTAAACAGAAATGATTCTCCAGTGTACTGGAGTAAGGTAACATTCCCCCCTTCGCAGATCTCATGGCTTGAAGTGTGGGTCTTGATGGCTTGTTACTGTTTCTCTAGTCGCTGAAGCATACAAAGTGTGGAATTTTACTTAGTTACTACCTCTTGCATCAATTGGTGGCATGTCAGATTCTATTTTTTTTGTGTGTGCAAAGCATGGTACATGTTGAGATTCCTCCAGTTGTAATGCACACAAAATGTTCAATCCGGCAATGAGGAATCCTGAGAAGAGTCTTTATAGGAGAGTTAGTTTGCTATGACATTCCTGAGTTTTTCTAACAGACCAACCAGTATGTCTTATTACCTCTCTGACACAATCATCTTCATCATTCTCACTATCTTGTTCAAGTACAATACATTCCTCATATTCGGCTCCACAATTATCCCCCTCATCCTGTTGCACAAAGTAGCATCCTAAATTTATGCATAGATCATCATCATTACCACTCATCCTCACATATCTAAATGGTCCAGAACTTATGGAAGGAGGCTGCCCTATAATTACAGTGTCAGAATCTGAAATGTTAGCCTTACACATTATGGACATTCTTAGACTCAGGATTCTGTGAACGCTCAGTGTTCTTTTCATGCACTAATGTGGTTGTTTTGGAGGTGACAGACCTACACTCAGAGTGAGAAGGTGGTAGACGAAAGTGATCAGTGTAACTGACTGCAACTCTTGTTATACAATCGACCTCCGGCAACCTCTTGTGCATAAATAACCCAGCTCTGCCCTTTGGACAACAGAGCCTTCTGAGAAGTTTCATGCTGGTACTAGCCATTCTTGCGCACTGTATTGATGGTACTTTTGAACTTACATTTTATTTGCAAAATAAACCTTTTGTGCTTTGGATACTTTCTGTTTCTCTGGCTTCACTAATTTGCATTTTAATTGCTGACCTAATAATACTGTTGATGTAATTATTGTTGACTTTCCAACCCGGTCTATATTATGGTGTAAATGTCGATCATGTAAGTGTCGAACATACAGTATGTGTCACACCCAGCAAAAAGTAGTAGCAATGTGGAATTCTAGACTTTATATGCTTCAGTTATTTTCTGAAACCCTTGCTAATTGAGGGGTTCTTACCTGTGTTTAGCTTTTACTTTCACCAAACAGGGTATGGGTGAGAGAAAGTGTAAATATTGGGTGTATCATTTGACCTTGTAGGAATGTTCCAATTCTATTTGTAGTGTATGTCTGTTATCTGGGGATCCTCTGTAGAAGATGGTTGCATCAGATGTCCCATCAGTTGTTGACATACGGATGTTCAATTCTCTTTGTTCTCAATGGGTAACTCCAATCAATGTAAAGAAAACTATATATACAAAAATTGTCCTGATATCATATCGCTTTATCTAAGTCATAAATAAGGCTGATTCAGCAACATTTTAGGGCCAAAATTGAAAATTCCATTAAATTGAAAGAGGTGGTACTACTGGTGTAAAAGGTTAAACTTCAATGTGAGGTTTATAGTGTACCTACTAAAGACTCTCCAAAAATGGAGGCAAACTATTTGTAATTCACCACAGTGGTTCATTTGGTCTGAGGGTTTCTGGCCTCTCCCAAGGCAGAGAGAATCGAGACAAAACCATGAGGAGCTGGATGCTTTTAAAGGGGGAAAGAAGTCTTCATTGGAGACACACAGGCAAATGCATTGGATAGGAGAAGGAGATTAGGAAGGAAAACATTGATTATTGCTCTCTGAAAATCTGTTAACAAGGTAGTCTCTATTTTTTATAAGATATGTATTGCTTCCTATTTCACTTCATAAACCAATAAAAAAAGACAAATGATAATAATCTCATATCAAAGTTTCTTTACAACAGTTCTTACCATTATAACATTCAAATATACAGCTGTTTTAACACATTTATGAACCTTAGTCCCTTTGCAGTCCACAATGTCATACTACTTTCATTCAAGTCTATTATTATGAGTTCTCAGTGAAAAACTTTTCCTGTCACTAAGTATTATTCTTTATAAATGTCTTTTCCAAATCACTATTACAGGGGTGGGGGGGGGGCAGGTCTCCTTCTTGGTAGCTGGCCCCTCCTCTGGGACCAGACACCTGTCTTCATTGGCCACGGATCTGCAGAATAATGTATGTGTGTGTGGGGGAGGGGGGACAAGGCAGCATAATGTATGTGTGTGAGGGGGGACGGACATGGCAGCATGATGCATACTTGCCAACTCTCCCTGAATGTCAGGGAGACTTCCTGCAATAGGAGTGATCTCCCTCACTCCCTGAAGAGTCTGGCATTCTTCCTGATGCTGAGCCAGTACAAGACGTGGTTGGCTTCGCCATCTGTGGCATGATGACACAGTTCAGAAATTGTGTCCTATGTCCATGTATTAATGCCTATGGAGGTGGCCATTTTCATTGAGACCAAGATTTAATCAAAGACTGACAGGTAGGCCAACATGACTTCAGTAATGGAGACAGAAATGTAAAAGACACTTCAGTCTCTAGATGAGGGGGTGACATGGCAGGATAATGTATGTGTGTGAGGGGGGACATGGCAGCATAATGTGTGGGGGGGCATGGAAGCATAATGTGTGTGTGGAGGGGAGGTGTATGTTAATATAATGTGTGAGGGAAAGGGGTCTTAATATAATGTCAGAGGCAGGCTATTTAATGGTGGGGCTAATGAGTACTATTTATTTGAGGGGTGATGGTGAGGCAATTTATTGGTGGGGCTATTTAGTAGTGGAGCCTACTAATTTAAGGTGAGGTGATGAGACCTTTAATTTAATGCTGGGGAGGTTGGGCTATTAATTGAATATGGGGCTGAGTTTGGGGAAGAGAGCTATTTATTAAATGTGAATATGAATTATATAATGCAGAGGATGGTTGTGGGAAATGGTTATATTTTTTAAACATAAATGCTGTTCAATTTATTGTTGGAGGGAAATAGACTTAAACTGTATATTAAATGGGGATACTATTAATTTAATGTTAGGGCTGATTGTAGAGAAATAGGTCTATTTATTAAATGTATTTGCTATTAATCTAATGTGAAGTTTGTTTGGAAGGAAATTGATATATTTAGCAAATGTGAATATTATTATTTTAATTTTGAGGCTGGTTGGAGTTTTCTAACTTTAATGTACCCATTTTTTTTCCAAATAGGACATCCAACATTTCAGGATCCAGACAAGTAGCAACTGAGCTAAAGACACCAGCAGCCACACATGGTGAAAGTGACAAGATAGGTAGGATAGAGCAGGACAGTCTGCCAACTGTCCTGAATCTGGTGGGGCAGTCCTTAATTTGGGTGACTGTCTTACTTAGTCAGGATTTGGTCTGACTGCAAGGACAGTTGGGAGGTATGTCCTGCTTCACATTGCACTGTTTGTGAAGGCATAGCTGTGTGCATCTAACAGTAGTGCACACAGTATTGTCAGTGTATTAGTCTAAAATGATAACCATATCACATCATAGCCCACCCCCCCTGTCTAAAGTGCCCCAGGCCCCCCAGAGCCTTCTGATAAATCCCATTATAATCAGCCATGTATGTAAACAACACGAAAAAAGTGCTGTAGGGAGAAGGAACATATAAAATAAAATGCAATACAAAGTGAGATGTTTGTTTGTTGCATTATTTATTTTATTTAAGATTTATCATTTATAATAATAATAAAGTATCGCTGGATTAAGAAACACGAAAATAACCTCTTTTTATATTGATAAATATATATTGTATCGAAAACCACTCTTTAGGAATGGGCCACTACTTATGGGCCAGTCCTGTGTGTTTGCCCCCCCAGGCTAAAGTCTGCCAGCCAGCCCCTGCCACTATAGCATGAAACTGTTACGAACCGTGGCGGTACTCACAGCCACCGCGGCTCGCTTCCTGTGTGCCCAGGCGTCCCGGCCGTCACCATGACGACCGGGACGTCACTTGCTCCTAAACCCCGGCCATTGCCAAGGCAACGGCCGGACTCTTTACAAAGCAGCACCGCGTCCCGGCAACAAGGGGACAGCCGGGTGCTTACGCACAGGTCTGTAATAGCCTGATGGCTATTAGGTGTTCAATGTTCAATTAACAGGCATTAGCTTGCAGCTGTTTTCCTCATAGCCCTGATTGGTCTGTTGGTATGGCAGGCAATTAGTCTGCAGCTATGTATCTCCCAGGGGCAAACTCTGATTGGCTGTTGTCTGTATTTAAGGCAATGAGGTCTGCTGCCTCATTGCCGGTTATAGCTTCTGTTTGCCAGTCTGCTGACCTGCTCTTTGCCTTGTTCCTGTTTGCTGGAAATTCTACTGACTACCCGTGTATGACCTTTTGCTTGGATTTTGACCCTGCCTGTGTTTCTCGTGACCTTGACCTCTGGCTTGAATACCGACCTCCCTGTCTGCTCGTGACCCCTGACCTTGGCTTGTTTAGCGGATCTGCTACCTGCTGCCGGCCCTAGCCCTCCGCTTGGACCTTACCCCGCTTGCCTGGGTTCTCCACAGCCGGTACACACTTCACGGCCCTCTGTCAGTCTGCAGCCCAGTCTATCCCCACAATCAGGGGCTCCAGTGAACACCTGATTGGCAGAGTAGACTCCGGGTTGTGTTGTGCCGGCTGGAGGGGTTCCTAACATTATAACAGGCCTACACACGGAGACGAGGTTGGAATGGATGCAAGCGGATCCACACCGTCTCCGGCACAAGCCCTAGCAGGCCATGTTGAGTCCTTGTACCAAATGATCCAGGGATTGGCTGAGCGTTTGTCCGTTCAGGAAGAACTTACAAAACCCTCACAATCAACTTCAGAACCCACCTGTGAACCTAAAATGAATTTACCGGATCAGTTCTCCGGAAATAGATCCCTGTTCCGGAATTTCAGGGAAAGCTGCAAGCTCTATTTTCGGCTGAGACCCCGTTCTTCCGGGTCAGAGCAGCAAAGAGTCGGGATTATCATTTCTCTCCTACAGGGTGACCCCCAGTCCTGGGCCTTTTCCTTGCCGCAGACCAGCCCTGCCATGCACTCAGTGGACGCTTTCTTGAGGCATTGTGTCTATTATATGATGACCCGGATCGAATGGCCTCCGCTGAAGCTCATCTACGGGCCTTGAAACAAGGCCGGCGGTCGGCAGAGGAATACTGCGCTGAATTTCGTAGATGGTCACCCGACAGTGGATGGAATGACCCTGCCTTACGAAGTCTAGGTCTGTCGGAACAGATTAAAGATTCTTTGGTGCAATACCCGACTCCTACTTCATTGGAGGATCTGATGCACCTCGCCATTAAAATTGAACGAAGAATTAAGGAACGTAAGTCTGAGAAGGAGGCATCTTCTCTTCCATCTGCCTTTATTCCTGCTGTCATGGATGACTAAGAGCCTATGCAACTTGGAGTGTATCATCTCTCCCCTGAGGAAAGAGACAGGAGGCGATCACAAGGCCTATGTCTCTATTGCGGCACTGAGGGCCACTTCTCCCGTTCCTGCCCTAATAAGCCGGGAAAAAAGTATGCCTAGGGAACGAGGGGAGGGTTCACCTAGGTCTGCAAATTGTTTCCTCAAAAAATGCTGTGTTAATCCCTGAACAACTCACATCTAGTGCCGTTTCGGTGAACCTGTCGGCCTTCATTGACAGTGGAGCTGCAGGTAACTTCCTCGACATCGGGTTTGCCCGCTCTGCTGGAATTCCGCTGATTAAACTCAAATCTGCCATTACGGTATGTGACTTAGATGGTAGTCCATTGCCAGGCGGCAAGATTACATGGGAGACCCCGTTACTACAATTGAACATTGGAGCTCTCCACTCGGAGTCCATAGTCTAATTCCTTATCGAATGTCCATCAGTTCCCTTGATTCTGGGCCAACCTTGGCTATCCCGTCATAACCCTGTCATGGATTGGGTAAAAGGAGAAATTGTCCATTGGAGCTCTTATTGTACACAGTCTTGCTTGACACTACCTCTGCGTGTGGTTTAGTCTATTCCGGAGCAGCTTCCCTCACGGTATCATAAGTTCTGGGATGTCTTCTCCAAAAAGGCTGCTGATACTCTACCACCGCACCAGGAATTCGACTGTGCCATTGAGCTAATTCCGGGTTCTAAATTACCCAAGGGACGCTTGTACTCTCTCTCCGGTCCGGAGACCAAATTCATGCAGGAGTACATTGATGAAAACCTGGAGAAAGGCTTCATCAGGCCATCTAAGTCTCCAGTAGGAGCAGGATGCCTCTTTGTATCCAAAAAAGACAGTAGTCTCAGGCCCTGTATCGACTACCGAGGGCTGAACCTCATCACGGTTAAGAACACCTATCCACTTCCTCTCATCTCCGTACTTTTCGACCAACTAAGAGGGGCAACTATCTTCACAAAAATTGATCTCCATGGTGCAAATAATCTCATACGTATAAGAGCAGGAGATGAGGGTTAGACGGCCTTCAACACGCTTTCGGGCCACTACGAGTATCTGGTCATGCCATTTGGCCTTAGTAATGCCCCTGCAGTATTCCAGGATTTGATTAATGAGGTGTTACGTGAGTTTCTGGTACACTTTGTTGTTGTTTACTTGGACGACATCCTCATATATTCAGAGTCATTGTCAGTACACCAGGGTCATGTCAGACAAGTCCTACAAAAATTACGGGAACATCATCTCTATGCTAAACTCGAAAAGTGCGAGTTCGAGGTCCAGAAGGTATCCTTTCTGGGTTATATGATCTACTCAGAAGGTATTTCCATGGACCCAACCAAGGTCCAAGCAATCCTGGACTGGGTACAACTGAATAACCTCAAGGCGGTCCAGAGATTCCTGGGATTCGCCAATTATTACAGGAGATTTATTGGCGGCTTTGCTGATATCGTGGCTCCTATCGTCACCTTGACTCGCAAGGGAAGCAATCCAGCTAATTGGTCTCCACAAGCAATAATGGCATTCGAAACCCTGAAGAAAGCCTTCGTGTCTGCTCAGGTCCTTAGTCACCCGGATCCTAAGGTACCATTTATTCTTGAAGTTGATGCCTCTGAGGTCGGTGCCGGGGCCATCTTGTCACAAAAAGATCCCCATACTCACCGCTTACATCCATGTGCCTATTTTTCCCGTCAGTTCTCTTCAGCGGAAACCAACTATGATGTTGGAAATCGAGAACTGTTAGCAATGAAATGGGCCTTTGAGGAATGGCGACATTGGTTGGAAGGCGCTGCACACCAGATCTCCGTTATTACGGATCATAAGAATCTGCAGTATATACAGTCGTCCAAACGATTGAACCCCCGACAGGCTCGTTGGTTGCTGTTCTTCACCCGTTTTAACTTTATAATCACCTACAGTCCAGGTTCTAAAAATGTCCGGGCAGACGCCCTGTCCAGAAGTTTCCTGGCACACCATGCTCCAGTTACTAGTCCAGAGCCTATTGTTCCTGTGTCTATGATCCATGCCGGGTTAACCCAAGACCTGAGCTGTACCTTACAAAGGTTTCAGAGATTAGCTCCTGATAATACTCCGGTAGGATGCTTGTTTGTCCCAGTTCATCTAAGGAAGGCAGTCCTTGCTGAAGCACACAATAATCAGACTGCTGGACATCCTGGAGTCTTCAAAACAGTGGAAATCCTTTCCCGTATTGTATGGTGGCCTTCTTTGTCCGCTGACGTCAAGAGTCACGTCCTGTCTTGTGAAGTTTGTGCCAGGAACAAAGTTCCCAGGACTCGCCCGGTAGGTCAATTGGTTCCGTTGGCCGCTCCTGCAAAACCTCGGACACATTTGTCCATGGACTTTATAGTTGATCTGCCACCCTCTGCCGGACATAATACCATTTGGGTTGTGGTAGATCGGTTTAGCAAAATGTCACATTTCATTCCGTTAACCAAACTTCCTACTGCTCAAGATTTAGCCGTCTTATTCATTCAACACATTTTCCGTCTCCATGGACTCCCTACTGACATCGTCTCTGATCGGGGTTCTCAGTTCATAGCACAATTTTGGAAATCTTTCTGTACCCTTCTCGGAATCAAGGTCAGTTTGTCATCCGCATATCACCCTCAATCGAATGGGCAAACTGAAAGGGTTAACCAGTCCTTGGAGAAGTTTTTACGTTGCTACACATCAGAGTTCCATGACAATTGGTCCTCCTTGTTACCTTGGGCGGAATTTGCCTATAATAATTCCTGTCACTCATCTACCAAAACCTCTCCGTTTTTTTGCAATTATGGTTTTCACCCCAGGTCTAACTCTTTATACTCACTCAAGTCCGTTAGTATCCAGGAGATCCGTTCCACTGCCAGGGATCTCAGAGATATCTGGAGGAAGGTCCAGTCATCATTGAGACAAGCCTCATTTGTAGCAAAAAAAAATTCGGACCGCCATCGTACCATCTGCTCCCTCAAGGTGGGCCAGAAAGTTTGGTTGTCTACAAAAAATATCAGGTTTAGACAGCCTTGCAAGAAGTTGGGCCCTAAGTTCATCGGGCCATTTTCCATCATCAAGCAGGTTAATTCTGTTGCATTTAGGCTAAAAATTCCGGGCTCCTTGAGAATCCCCAACACGTTTCATTGTTCGCTGTTGAAACCGGTACTATATCCTAGCCAAACTCAGTCTTCAAGTGTGCCTGGGAGAAATTCAAGCAAACCACTAAGATACGTGGTTCAAAGGATCCTGGATTCTAAAAAAGTGCAAGGGCAGGTGCACTTCCTGGTGCAGTGGAGGAACCGCGGGTTAGAGGAGTGGTCCTGGGTTCTGCGAAGACGACTGTACGCTCCAAGACAGTTGAAGGAATCTTTCCGGAGATTTCCTAAGAAACCTGGATGTCGGGGTTCCTTAACCCCTCCTCAAGGGGGGGTACTGTTACTGTGTGCCCAGGCGTCCCGGCCATCACCATGACGACCGGCCGGACTCTTTACAAAGCAGCGCCGCGTCCCGGCAACAAGGGGACAGCCGGGTGCGTGCGCACAGGCCTGTAATAGCCTGATGGCTATTAGGTGTTCAATGTTCAATTAACAGGCATTAGCCTGCAGCTGTTTTCCTCATAGCCCTGTTTGGTCTGTTGGTATGGCAGGCAATTAGTCTGCAGCTATGTATCTCCCAGGGGCAAACTCTGATTGGCTGTTGTCTGTATTTAAGGCAATGAGGTCTGCTGCCTCATTGCCGGTTATAGCTTCTGTTTGCCAGTCTGCTGACCTGCTCTTTGCCTTGTTCCTGTTTGCTGGAAATTCTACTGACTACCCGTGTATGACCTTTTGCTTGGATTTTGACCCTGCCTGTGTTTCTCGTGACCTTGACCTCTGGCTTGAATACCGACCTCCCTGTCTGCTCGTGACCCCTGACCTTGGCTTGTTTATCGGATCTGCTACCTGCTGCCGGCCCTAGACCTCTGCTTGGACCTTACCCCACTTGCCTGGATTCTCCCCAGCCGGTACACACTTCACGACCCTCTGTCAGCCTGCAGCCCAGTCTGTCCCCACCATCAGGGGCTCCAGTGAACACCTGATTGGCAGAGTAGACTCTGGGTTGTGTTGTGCCGGCTGGAGGGGTTCCTAACAGAAACACTGTGAAATGTATATCACAACTGGCTAGGACTTTGTTGTTTTGTGTGGTATCTTTTATTTGTTTAGCGCAGTCTGATATGCAAGCCCTACGTCAACTGGAAGGAAGTATCCTATTCCCTTTGTCAGTTTAAACTTCCCTTTCATGTTTATGATGAAAAGTATGCTGACTAGCAAACTGACAAATCATTAATGTCTGACTGACTGACAGGGTTTGGCAACTTACTGGTTATTTCTCAAATGTTATTGATTAATTGACAATTAGACAAAAAACAAACTAGCTAACTGACAATTATTTTCTTATTTTGGTTTGTAAGCTGAAAAATCATTAATTTCTGACTGACTAGCATCCATAAATTGACTGGATTTCTGATAAAATTTCAATAACTGTCTCTGCATGTTTTGTCCGTCTCCCTACCTACCATTGAATTATTTTGCCTTTTTAATCAATTCTCACTTATTTAACTCCTTGTAGTTCCTCTTTCGTTAAATTCCCATCTCTTATTCTTATTTATTTTTAATCTATCAAATTTCTATTTATACTACACTCAGTGGCCATTTTATTAGGTACACCTGTACTACTGATCAGTAATGCAAATATGTAATCAGTCAATCCTGCGGCAGCAACTCATTGCATAAGAGCATGCAGATATTAGGTACAGTTTTTTGTTTAGAGCAATCAACAGAAAGAGGAATAAATGCAATTTAAGTGACTTTGACAGGGGAATTCCAGACAGGGTGGTTTGATTATCTGAGAAAAAGCTGATCTTCTGGGATTTTCATGCACGACAATCTCTAGAGTTTTACAGAGAATGGTGCACAAAGCAATAAACATCCAGTGAGAGCCATTTCTGTAGATGAAAACACCTTGTTAATCAGAGGTCAGAGCAGAATGGCCAGACTTTTTCAAGCTGACACGAAGGCAACTGTAATTCAAATAACCATGCATGATATGCAGATTAGCATTTCTTAACACAGAGCACATCGAACCTTGAAGTGGATGGGTTATAGCAGCAGAAGACCACACTGGGTTCCCCTTCTGTCAGCTTGGAACAGCAAACTGAGGCTACAGTGGGCACATACTCCCCAAAACTGTACAGTTGAAGATTGGAAAAACATTGCATAGTCTCATTTTTGCTTTGAAATGCAAATGATATGGTTAGAATTCGGTGTAAACAACATGAATCTATCCTACCTTGTGTCAGGGGCGCAGGCAGGTGGTGGGGGTGTAAAAGTGTGGGGAATGTATTCTTGGCACACATGTGGCCTCTTAATAACAATTGAGGATTATTTGGATGTCACAGCATACCTGTGTGGGCTGACCATGTTCATCCCATTGTGGCCACAATATACCCATCTTCCAGCAAAATAACACACCATGTGACAAAGCACTATTTATCTCAAGCGACTTCCATGAACATGACAGTGAGTCTTCAGTGCACTCCAATGGCCTCCACAGTCAATTGGGATGTGTCGAAAGAGTAGATGTTAATATGAATATGCTGTGGACAAAACTGCAGCAACTGCATGATGCTATCATGTCAACTTAGTCCAGAATCTCTAAAGAACGATTCCAGCACCTTATTGAAACTATTCCATGAAGAATTCATGCTGTTCTGAGGGCAAAGGGGGTACTGCTCAGTACTGGAAATGTGTACCTGGGGGGCATGGCCTGGCTTAGTATGAAGTAAGACATTAGTTTCTTATTCTCCTGAACATAAATGTCAGTTTATAATTTTTTTAAATATCTGCAGCTGGCTATTTGAACTAAAACTCATAATTTGCATACAGCAGATTGAGGTGACTGCTGGAGCGATGAACATACGAGGCTTGCCGGGGAGAAATCCCGGCCTGCAGCTGTTGGTCAATGGTACTAGCATTCTAAGCACAGCATTCAGTGAGAGAAACTCTCCTATACTGTGAACTCAACATAGTGGGGTATTACAGCTTGCTGTCAGTGTCAAACAACCGGAAAATGCAGGGGATGCGCCATTACTTTCTCAGTGGCCAGAGTTCTTTACCATTGACCTGGGTATGTGCTGGAGTGCTAAAAATAACTTCTTCTAGGCTAGCTGCTAAAAATCTGTATGTTGGGGGTCTAGGGACTATACTGTACACCCCCCTCCCCTGCTTCACTTCTTCATCACTGCTTTTGCCTCTTTTGCCTATGAGGAACATTACCTTGCCACATGGAGAACCCATTTTGGAGCAGCAAATTTATATTCTGTGGTATATTTAATTGAGTATCTGTAAGTTGCAATTTGGATGCACAAAGGGACTGATGTGAGTAATACATTTTGATCCATATCACATCACTGGAGTGCCTGTTATACTCCTCAAACATCTCTCCTCCTTCTCCTTTCATTCCTACACATCTGTCTGATTCTGGGCTCAATTAAGTATGTCTGGTTACTGGTTGAGATGTACTGCTGAGATAATGCGAGAACTCGCAAACTAACTACAGATGACAGCTATCAGAAAACAGTTCAAAATGACAGCTACAAATATCTGAGAAAACTCAGTTCCTGTAATTAGAACTCTACAAAGAACAACAATCTAGTTAGTCACCTCACCAGCACCACTGCACACCTTTCTTTACTCTGCAATCAGTCTTTAAGTTAAAAAGTCAAGCCAACCAAAACAATTTATCTCCCCTATTTGTAGCCTTTATAAAGTCCTTCATTCTACCAAACCTTTGCAGGAGCAAAGTTTTGTTTTGGATTTCTCTGTTTGTACTTTGAAGAGGACTTGTTTCTTTTGACTGTACATCATGATTCTACCTTCTCCAATCCGTTGACCTCGGCTTTACCTCCCACTTTTCCCCAGTCCCTTGATTTTGATTTCGTCCATCACTATTCCACCTTATACAATCCTTTGGTTGCAGCATAGCCAGACGTGGGGTGTCTCTGACAGCTATATGTCTGCCAAGTGTTTTTTTCCATGCTGCCAGACACATGACAGCTATATTCTACATCAAATATGCAAGGCTGGATTGTTCACACCACTGATGTCCTATCCACTCAGTGTTTGGTTATATAGCACCCTTAACACAGTGTGATATGTACAGTAGCCTATATTTACTCAAATTTTGATCTTAAGACTAGGAACTAACTGGGACCTGAACATTATTTTTAGGGGATTTATCTTGGGAAGTTTACGTGGGGCCTGAAAAGTAGCAGCTGGGCTATGGTAGAGAGCATCGCTGAAGCTAATATTATTGCATACATCCTATTTGACTGGGCAAATGGGGACATGCTGCATTAAAAAGGCTTGAAAGATATGCCCATCAGCCCACAGCAAGTGAGACATCTGATTCAGAACGGACTTTATAGACCCCTTTCGCAGTCTGCAACATCTGATACCCAGGTGCAAGAGGAGTTTCCATCGTTTCAACATTTTCTCCATGTGATCTTGGATAAAATAGGTCTAGGTTGGTCTGTCTTTATTAGGTCTATAATTTGTCAAGATCTCCAAAAGATGATGGAGTGTGTTGGTGAGTCTGAGCACAGAATTTCAATCTTGGAAGATTCCACTGATCATACTACACTCAGTGGCCATTTTATTAGATACACCTCTACAACTGATTGGTAATGCAAATATTTAATCAGTAAATCCTGAGGCAACAGCTCATTGTATAACAAATATCAGGTTCAGTTTTTTGTTTAGAGCAATCAACAGAAAGGGGAATAAATGCAATCTAAGTGGCATTGACAGTGGAATGCCAGACAGGGTGGTTTGATTATCTCAGAAAATGTTGAAAGAAGATATCGCAATCTTCACTACAGAAATGTAATATATGTAAACAAAAAATGTCAGACCTTAAGGGCAGGTGGAGACATCTAGAGGCAAATTGAGGTTTGCTGGAATTCCTGAATGAATGGAGGGATCAAGCCCCGAGTCTTTTCTATAATCCTGTCTGATACAGGCCTTTTCTTCTCATTTTGCAGTAGAAAGGGCCTGTTGCCTGCCTTCACAATACCCTCAGCCCAACACACTCTGTAAAAATACAGTTTTTGCCAACCTATTAAGAGAAATTGCTGAATATTTGGAGGCTTAGACATGCTAAATCTAGGCAATATTTGTGTCATTCTCCAACTTACCATAAATATCTGTCACACATAAATTTGGCACTCATTTTACATTTTCTGACCCCACTGGTCTCTAGAGTTGAGTACCTTTCTAATGACTTCCCCAGTATTTTCCTTATGTGCAAAAACTTAAGTAAGCAAACTTACTTAATTTCTTCAACAGTAGTAATGTTGATAGTCACAACTCAAAACTCCCCCCCCTCCACCAAACACATTAACTCTAGTGCTGCCGGCTGCCCACTGGTGTAATACAGTTCAATAATACACAATTACATAAATAATAATAATAATAATAAAAAAAACGTGCATTTCCCTATCCAAACAGATTCACCCTAGGTCTGCAAGCCTAAGCTGCTACTATCAAAATTGGGGCTACAAAAGGCGTTTTTTTAACTAGATCTTACGATAACCAGCACCAGCCTTTGCCGACCAGGGCTGCTGGAACTATAAGATAGAGTGGCTCGAAAAAGCCAAACTTCCGGTCCCTTCCCCATTAGAGCTTACAGTCTAATTTCCTAACATACACACCGAGAGAGACTAAGGTCAAATTAATAGCCGCCAATTAACCTACTAGTATGTTTTTGGAGTGTGGGAGGAAGCTGTTGCAAACCCATGCAAACATGGGGAGAATATACAAACTCAACACAGATAAGGCCTTGTTTAGGAATCAAATTCATGACCTCAGTGCTGTGAGGCAGAGGTACTAAACACTAAACCACCATACTGCCACTGGTTAATGTTGTTTTACAATATCTACATCGTCATTAATTGATCTATCGCTTCTCAGTTTTACTAGTTTAACCAGCAATCCTATTATATTTTGCTGTTCTGGAACTGACATGAGAAAAATGAAGGGCAATAATTAGCACTATTGCCTGACCCAGAGTGAACAAATTGAAGTGCATGCAGTAGTAAAATGTAATTACATACACAGGACCTTTTAGACTCTTTTAAAAGATATAACAATGAGGTATGCTTTATTCAGACATATAACGCAACATAATGATTACTCGTGCTGTCAGAATGGAGTCTGCCTATTGTTATTTAATTTGATTTAAATGTTCACATTTGATCTTGTCAAATATGTCTAGCCTTCTGCAGATTGATCACTAGCTTTGCTTTGTCTTTAAAGTATTGGTTGTGAATGTTGCAGTTCTTTCATAGAACATACTGTACCTTTTATTTTTTTCTATTTATTTAATTAGAAATATATTCCGCATAGTGGCCACAGTCCATTTGTCAATTATTAAATATGTATTTTTGAGACACCCAGATGAATCAGAAATAACTTGAAAAATAAAAAAGGTATGTATATAATATATATAAAATTTAAATTTTATATATGATAAGTTTCATGTTATATATCAAGAGATCACACAACAAAAATGACATATGCATAGATGCATATAAGCATTAACAATTCAGAACAAATTTCCTGTAAGGTTTTTTTTTACTCAAGAATAGAGTTTTTACTTTATGTAATAAAAGTTCAAGTATTTTGAATCCTGGTGATGCAGACTGAATGATTCAAAATTGGAAGGGGTCCGATATACACCAGTATAATGACACATTTTACCTGCAATGAGGGAAATATATGATCAATGAGGCAGCTGTTATAAGGACAACAGCTTCATACTGCTGGAAATCCACCAACTGTTATTACATTTTTTATTAATTTAAGCATTTTTAAATACAGCTTAATTTTCTTTAATTTAATATTAGTTAAGGCACGTACTGGACACAAAAGAAGGGAGGGCTCAATATGTCCCGCGGGGTGGTGGTGATGGGTGTCCAGGCCACAGTGGAGATATACTTCTTGTTTTTTATCATTTTTAAAAATATATCTTGCCATTAGTATCGACAATTACTTCTCATGTGTATTATTAATAGTGTAAACATTAAATACCCATTTATAAGCACAATGAAGCCATTTATGAGGTACACATCCTTTGTTCACCTCAAAATGCCATCAATGTGCAAACCTATCCTCCGCTCTTGAGAGAATTTTATGTTACCAAGAAGTACTCCTTCTGCAGTTGTGTACAGGGCAGGCCATAGGTGTTATAGAAGATGCAGAGAATGTGCAATGACTATGGGGCCTGGAAGTGAGGGAATCTGGCAATGGCGATTTGCCCAGACCTCCAAAGCCCATTAACCCCTCTGAGACCAACATTCTGCTCTCAAATGAGCAGAGTGGATGCCTTTTCTGAGCATGCACCAGTCCAGATCATGAGCACAGGGCACATGTGCCGGACCATCCATGCTCCGGATAGGCCCCTGCTTTACACTTTTGATAGCAGAGAGGGGGGCCTGAGAAGTGAGAATGCCTCACCAGGTTCTCTCAAACAAATTTTGTTATGGGGCCTGGTGACCCACTGTTCTGGCTGCAGTGCCGGTGATACCATTATGCAAAACTAATCAGTCGCCTAGGATGCCAATGCTTTTAATAAATTCTTCAGAGTGCCATCTCACACAAACCGTTGGTCTGCAGGTGGTATGGGATGGTATGCATCAGTTTTACTCCAAACTTTTCCCACATGATTTGCACGAGTTTGCCCTGAAACTGCGTTCACTGATCACTGACAACTTCCTGTGGGAATCCTACACGGCTACAAATGTCCATCAGTGCCTGAGTAATGTGCTCTGCATTAGTGGATGTTAAGGCCACTGCTTCGGGGTGCCAGGCTACATAATCAACTAAGGTTAGAAGAAATCACTTCCCAGAATGGCTAGGTATCCCGATGATAGGCATAGAGATTAACAGGGCTTTGTTAGGAGTAGGGAAGTGGTCTGGTTAAACTAATTCTCAAAACATGTCACCCATCGAATCCCAGTCCCGCTGAATGTGACCTAAAAGACCACAGTAATAGTATTTCCTCAGTTGCTGTAATTCCACTGGATGGGATCAGGTTGTTCAACTTGGGTGTTACATTTGTGGCATCTGAAGTTGATTCTCCTATCTCCTCATGCTATTTTCCCTTTTCCCAAAGCTTCGCTTTCAGGTTGCTGTAGGGGAATTTTTCTTGGCACCGCAGGACTCCTTTGCGGCTGATTAATCATATACTCATCGGCCAGATTCACATCTTACTCAGGGGTGAAGGGTTTTCAGTCAGTCACCCATTCCTTTATTTCTGGAGCCAATTATGAGAGGAGTGGCTCTAATATGAACATGTCCTGCATCTCTTCCATCAAAGAAATCTGTTTCCCTTCTAGCCATCAGGTGCATGCTAGCCGCAATTGGCTATTAAATTCTTTATGGGAGCTATCTCCTTTTTTGTTAAGCACCTGGAACTTTAACTTATAGGTCTCTGGTGTAACCTCTTATTGCGCCAATATTACACATCACACCTTCTCATATTGCTGGCATTTTGTAGGGCTTAGAATCTGGTATGCTTCTAGCTCTCACCTGGTTAGTCTAGGACCCAAGTAAAATGGCCAGGCTTCCTCTTCAATTCTATGGAAAATTATAATGTTCTCAAAAACTTGTAGCTGTTTTTCAATGTCCATGGTATTTTCATTAAAGGTTGGCACAACCTGATATCCCAACTGATGTCACCTCCTTCGGTTCTGGAGTTCTCTACGTAAATCGCACTGGCCCATGCAGTACTGCTTCCATTATGCAGAACCTTTCATGCTCTTTTGGGTTGGGTCCTAGGACCTTAAATATAACTTCCATCTATTCCACTTGGGTCATAAAGCTTGAGTCATTTTATATAAAATGTCATTTTCAGATATGGTTTGCTATAGTTTCTGTAATTTTGCAGACTCACACATGCATGAAACTATCCATTTGTGGTATGTGGAAAACCTTCACACTGGCTTTTTGATTTTGATTGTTTTCACTTATGTAACACTCTGTGGATGTGAGATTTATAGCTGAATATTAAATTTTCTGAGTTTTAATAATTAAAAATGTAATTTTGAACATAAAATGCAAGGGTCGACTTGGGGGAGCAGGACACAAACTTGAGTTCATGTTTCTGTGGAATGTCCACTTTCCAAGAATATATTGGTTTGTAATCTGCATTTACTATTTTGTACCCTTTTTTAAATTGAATTGAGGTATAAACAAATGCTAAAATGAATACTCCTCAATAGCAAAATTGACACAGAATAGACAGCAAAAAGTTTAATTATGTCATTTGTCATGTGATTTTATGAGTAATGCTATCAGAAAATCTTTGCCAATTAAGGCTGCGCCCAATTTTCTGTGTTTTTTAGCAGGGTGCTTTTAACTCAGCTTGTGCTTTGTATGTCTAAGGAATTGTTTTTTTAATAGATATAATCAGTTGTTGAAGTGGAAACTTTAGAAGTGGCGGTATGGGAATTTAGAAGTGGTGGCATGGAAAATATAAGTGTAGTTTTACAATGAGGTCGTAAGAGATGTGGCATGATGGCATACCACCGTATACACCACTGAATTCAACATAGATAGACAGTGATATAGATTGACAGATTGATAAATATCTTGTCTTGGGGAATTAATTTGCTCATTCGGCCTCCAGTACCACCTCTATGCTGACGACACCATATATCTCTTCCCTTGACCTCTACACTTCTGTACTATCTCATGTAATCAACTGTCTCTCTGATATCTTCTCATGGATGTCTTAGTGCTACCAAAACAGAACTTATGATCTTCCCTCCTCCCAGAGTCACCACCAACCTCAAAACTCAACAACACTGCAATTTTCATAGTCTACCATGCCTGCTGCCTTCGTGCGAAACTTGATTCTGCTATCTGTTTTATTCCTCACATACAGTCTCTCTCTCAGTCTGTTGCCTCCACCTGTTAAATATTTACAGAAATTTTCCTTTTCTTACCCAAGTTGCTATCCATTCTCTCATCACGTCCTATCTTTATTACTGCAACCTCCTGCTATCTGGCATTCCCATGACCCATCTATTCCCATTTCAATCCATCCTAAATGCTGCGGCAAGACTGATATTCCTCTCTCACCACCCTACATCAGTTGCACCAGTTTGCAAATTCCTACACTGGTTTCCTTTGTCTTCCAGAATTCAATTCAAATTAACTTACCTACAATGTCCTCAATACCACCACTCCTTCATACATCTCAAATCGCATATGAAATTACCTTCCGTCTGTCATGAGCCATGGCAGTGCTGAGCCACCGCAACTTGCTTCTGCCCCTTGCTTGCGTCCCGGCTGTTGTCATGACGACCGGGAAGTCACTTCCGGTTTTCATCCTGGCTATCACTATGGCAACAGCCGAGACTCTCTGTAATTCACTGCCACAACCCGGCCAGCTGGAGAGCCAGGCACATGCGCATGCCATCTAATTAATAATAGTCTGCTGGGGCTAATTTCCCCTCCTTTGCCTTCCTGTTTCTCATTGGGCCCTTCAGCTATAGTGTCTGCTGCCTGTGTGTGCTGACCTGGTTGTTTCCTAAAAGTCCTGATGTATTCTTCGTTGTGACCTTGCCTGAACTCTTGGACTTTGCCTGATTGCCTGCGCGAGTTTAACATGGACAATGAGAACTGTTTACTAACCAATATGATAATGAGTGTAGAATAGTGAGAGGCAAAAAACAATGTTTGACATCCCAAGGTACTGCTGAATATGGACTCAGTAAATTAATATTTGTACAGCTTAAGTTTATCTGATGTCTGAAGTTAGTATTACATTGGTATTGATTGTTTTTGAGTAAAATCCCCTTCGATGGGAGAGCAACTCTTATTATCCTCAGACCTCTTTGGTGAACGGAAGCCCTGCCATTCAAGTTGCCTATGCATATCCTTTTGCACAATGAGTCCAACGGAAATATGATGGAACAGTTATATTAACGCAACAAGCAATGCGATTAAATCTCACTGCTATGAAACAATTACATGTGACAGCATTTGCAGTGACATGCAGTCAGTAGTCTCGTTGAATTGCGATTGCATTGTACACTGAGAAAACTATTTATAAGCAATCCAGATTGATTGATTTGACTGATATTTTAATTTATCCTGTGCCTACAAGACTTCTCCCATGCTGCTACCCACTTATGGAACTCACTACCACACTCAGTCAGACTTTCCCACAGCTTTTAAATCTTTAGATGCTTTCTGAAAATCCATATCTTTATCAGAGCTTACCTAACTTTAGTTAATACTACTCACAATAATGCAACCTCTCAACTGTCCCAATCTCCACTCTAAGCCACACTTGCGCCTCTTGTTTCAGCTTTCCCCAATTAGCAGGGAGACCTGCTCTTTGTTTTCCTTTCTGAATTTATTTTGCCTACCTTGTATGTCCCTGTTTTATGTATGTCCTGTTTTTTCCTACTGTGCAGCACTGCAGAGCACTGTGGTGCCTTACAAATCTACAATAATAATAGTAATATTAAAGATATATATGTTTTTTGTTGTTTCATGTCTATTACAGTACACTTTTGAGTCACAGCTGGTTGAAAAATTCTACGGGGGGATAGGAGGCAAAATTCATCTCTAGTTCACTTCCCTGGATGCTCATGTGTCTTATATTTTACATTTCCTAATATGATATACTAGTGATCAATATTGTTAAATAAAAAGATTCTATTCCATATCACATGTAACATATTTACAAAAAACTGTAGGTGTAGTACAATTATATTCATGATTCATGATTAAATGAGTAATTAATAAAAACAAAAAATAAACGTTTATTGCTTTCTCCTCGAATTTCATGTCATGGTCTCAATGTCATCGTGTACTTTTGGTTGTGCCTTTAAATGAAGTCCTTGATCTATTCCTAAACATCACAAAAGGTAATGAAGTACCAATAAGAATTCTGAGAGGATGAGTAATTGCTTGTGAGACACCAGACAGTATGCAACTAATGAGTTCTGCTTCTAAAAGATCAGTTTAATTGGAAAGTGAACCCCTGAAGAGTTTATTTTGTGTATGCTATGGTCCCACTTACTGCTGTGATAATGGAAGATAGGGAAAGGGGGGTAATCAGAACACTGATGTTGATAAACTTGTAGATAAGAAAAACACATTCTAAACATATTCCTTTATAATATATATATATATATATATATATATATATATATATATATATATATATATATATATATATATATTATACACACATATATTGTGCATGCAAAGGATAGTTAACAAAGGATGAATGGCTGTTATATTTTATCTCCATGGCAACCAGCTTGTTTTGTAACCAACTAAAATGCTTTATTATTCAATCATTTTGATCACAGTGACCTTGATAACTAGCAACTATATTTAAATTGATTTTGTATTCTAAACTACAGAAATGTGCACAAATTCAGAAGGTCCACAGTTGTTTCAAATAGATATAAAAACTGGTGTATATTCAGTAAAGAAGTTTTCTTGGAATTTTTGTATTGCAGAAATTTACATATAGTAGGAGCTTATTTTTATATAAAACACCAGAATGAATATGGAAAATGCTAATTTGTGCAATATGATACATAACATAAATAAAAATGCAAAAACAAATTAAACATCAACCAAGTAAAATATCCTCTAGAATTCACAAGTTTTAAATTTAAAGTGAATTATTTGGAACTAGTTATAGATATAAATGTGATCTCATGTTTGTATGAACATATATATATATATATATATATATATATATATATATATATATATATATATATATATATATATATATTATACAGTACATGTATTATTGGGACCAATACCTGTGAGTAAACATTTGCGAAATCCTAAGACGTTTTTGAAAATTTACAAATGGAGCAATGTTGTTTTATGTAAATAAATAATGCAACATGTCAAAAGTGTGCCATATTTGGTTTATATTGGGTCCCATTCAATATAATTCATGATGGTCTAGGATAGACTTTGTGCTACAAATACTGTGTATCTCCATTTGTCTCAAATAAACTTGCTTTAACTAGATTTCATATCATCCTATGATAAATCAATTGATTCCAATACTCAGTGATGGCTCCGAATGGGAGGTATGATACAATGAGAGAAAAAGAAAATATTATATTATTGTGTTTGCTATTGATAGAAATACTATAATCTTTATGACATATTGCTTAGAAATGAGAGAACTCTCCTCATTTGGTTATCAACATATTTTATTCACATAAAAAAATCTTAGAATTCACCACCAAATTGTATCAAAAATGTATGCCTCTATTGGTTTGTAAAGCACCCACTGATTTAAAAGTATATTTAATTTGTTTATTGAAGCAGACAGAAAAACATGTCCTGTTAAAATAGTAAATCTTCATTAGAAAGTGTGTAAGAGTTTATTTGTATCTTTGCTCTTTTGTCTTTTCTCTTCGTTTAAACCACTGTGTTTACATACACACTCAGGCCTGATTCAGTAAGGAACGTAAATGCTGATATTTGCTGTATTTTGTGTTAAAAGGCACTGCGCGTGTCCAGAAATTAACTATATGCTAGTGAATGTAGGTGTGTGCAATTATCTTCCAGCGCAAAGGACAATTATGACAGGTTAAGATTTCATAGGTGGAACTGGGATGGGCAATGGGTGTATGCACGTACTCAAAGTACAGTAAGGGCGTGCCAAGCTTGAGCTCACGCAGCAGTGTCAGATTAAAGCTTCGACATGTCTAAGTTAAAATAATATAAATAACTGATAATGATAATGATGATGATAATAAAGTATGGTGTAAGTGCCGAGTAATGATGACGGTCAAGCATACACGCTATAACATGTTTTTTCAATCAAGTGCAACTGTGAAAAATGCTTATTGTGTAAAGGAGGCATTAATACCATCCTAATTAATGCACTTCATGGGTGAGGGGAATGAAAGAAACAATCTGGTTTTTTTCATTATTGACTATATTATTAACAGGTGAGAATAATTTTAGACTTTTTTTCTGTGCATTCTCCTTGAACTTTATGTTCCATGAACTATACGTATCATGCAGTGTATTGTCTATCAAAGCATAGCGTACCTAGAACCCTATTCAACAAGAGACATTCCTTCAGATCCGGCTATAGTTGAATATAGAAGTGCATAAGTTCAATTTACATGCATTTTTTTTAAAGAAAAAAAGCACATTATGTTTGTTTTACGAAAGAATCAGACCCATCACAGTTAAGTTAGATCCTATGCAAGAAGGAGCATGGTAAGAGCTGCTGAGGTACTATACTCTTACTACCAATTTGTACCCTTTTAAATATCCAGCCAGTATTAGAAAGTGTAGTTCAGCATTTAGTGTGATAGCGCTTTCTGTTGCTGCTAAGACTGATAAGTTGAGATATTGGGAGTTTTCACCGGTTCAAAAAATGCCAACATGTTCATGGTACAATCATCAATTGGCCTCAAATTAAATTTGTAGTTTAAAATGTGAGGCTTGCGTTCGGCAGTTGCAGTTCAATGCTTACTGTTCATGTTCACTGAGAACGTTCCCGGTTCATACTTGCTACTTGCATTTAACTTTGTGTTTTTAAATATTTTTAAATAAATGTTTATAATTCAAACTATGTTTGCTGTTCACATTCAAGGATCACTGTTTGCCATTAAAAATGTTGCAATGAATGAATTTAAGCTCTAACTGTGTGAAATGTGCTTGAGCCAGTTCACTCCTACAACAGCTTGAACATAGTTGAACAGGATTAATCAGGATTGAATCTGTTGGAGTTTTTTCAAATTGTTTCTAATTTTAAAACATCAAATTGTTGAGAAAAAAATGGAATTTTCACATTTTTGTTTTTATAGGTGTAACATATTGGTTCAGGTATCTTTAGTGATGAGCTTTGCTTCAAATCATGCACAGTAGGAGCTGTGCATATGCCTCTCTCTGTCTTTATTGAAGATGCATTTCTGCTGGAATTAACAGAACAGGGCAAAAAGATAATGAAACTAGATCTGTTCCTTTACAGGGAGCGATCTGATGGATATTCTCTTAACTGATTAGGACCAATGAAAATTTAATCATGCTGAATATACTCTAAGAGCGTCATTCATAAAGGCACATGTAAGGGTAAATTTGAAAATCAATGAAGAACTGACTGACATTGAAGGTGATTGATAGAAGTATCGGTGAACCCCGATACCCCAACATTTTTTGGGGCTCGTGTTCGGGATGCCCCAATATCGCCACACCTGAAGCCAGACTGCACTGATGTCCAGAGAACTGCTGAACTAAATTCCATATGGTGAGTAAGAAAAAGTGTAGATTTCTACCTTCTTACTCTGTTCAGTATTTATTTGTATGTCTAAGGAAAGTCAGTTGAGGTGATTGGAGGGTATCTCATGAACCCAAAGTTTAGTCAGAGGAAAGGATAATGAAATTATAAATTTATGGATACTGTAGATTATGATAGGTGTAGACAATTTAAATTAGAAGATAGAAAGTGCGGAGTATGTAAATATTGTACCTGTGCATTATCTTAAGAAAATATTCAGAGGGTAAAGGACCCAGTTGAGAGGGTGTTACAACTACAAATGTACATTATGGTTTTGTAAGTAATGAAACAGTTATACTGCACATTAGGCTGCCATTTAAATAAAGAGTTATTAGAGAAAAATTTAGGCCACGATTGGGCTCATATGATTTCGTGGCCAGTAAGTGATAAAGTGTTTCCAGATTATAAACCCATATGTACATACACGGACTTGAGGAGAAGAATTGGATCAGCCATAAGTGCCAGTCTTTTAACTTAAAGCCAATAAAACTCACATCTAGGGGTAAATGTATCAATCTGCGGGTTCTTCAACACCCGCGTGTTCAGCCTCTTCCGCGATTAAATTTCAAGCGGCGCTGCATTGTAAAGGGTTAACCCTTTACAATGCAGCGCCGCTTGAAATTTAATCGCGGAAGAGGCTGAACACGCGGGTGTTGATGAACCCGCAGATTGATACATTTACCCCCTAGTGTTTCTAGGGCAGACTAAGAGGTAAAGGATTAAAGACACTTGTAGACTGTAAAAAGGGGAAAATTACCTTCTTCCGCTTACAGGACATTGTATCCTAGATACTGACAGTACTGTGACCAGTAATCCAGTAATGGGGCCACAGAACAGTAAGATGCTTATTATAGGTAAACCCATGGATAAAATGAAGGAAAGAGAAGGTAGTAAACCTCTTAAAGGGATTCATAAAGTACTCAAGAGAGGAGGATTTCCCCCAGAAGGGACATTAGACTTGGAGAAATGGTATCGGTTTTATTTGAATAATAAAGAATGGATAAAAAGGCTTGGCAATGCAGATCAGGTCAATATGTGGATATGCTAAATGCATGAGAAGCTGAATGATATAATGAATCAAGTAGGTTGTGTACTATAAATGTATGTTTGATGCTGCGCAGCTCAAAGAGTGAAATGTGCCCCCCCCTTATTCTGTGTAAAAGATTTCAGTGTGTTGAGATAAGAAGAGGGCTATGAGCAGCGGGGAAACTGCAAATCGCTCTCCCCCTATCCGTACAGTGTGAAAAAAATTTTGAAGAAGGATTCTGTTTTTGTTATCTGACTATGTATGTAACATTGTTAAAATGGTTCTTCGAGTATGCTTCAATATTTCAAGAGTAACTAAAATGTGTCCAGAGGGGTGAGTGGTAATAATATATTGAAGCTGGCTTGTATTTAGTTTAATGCTGGGACTTGTAGTTCCACAGCAGTAGGTTGGAAGATATCAGTTAATTGAGCTTTTACATGCAGATATTATAAGCGGTTTTAATCTGTTTGAAAATGGCACTGATGAATGTTCTCAGAAATCAAAAGGGTTTGTTATGCCCATAAAGAAATGTTACGAGATAAAATGCTGTCTGTGAGCGAGACTTGTTTAAATGAACATATTTGTACTTTTGACACAGAAATCACAGAATTTGAAAATATGTGGGAATATTTGGTGATGGGAGATTCTGTTGAGAAAATACTGAGTGAGTTTGTGATATTGGGGACTGCCCCTTTGTGGAAATCATGTTTTCATAACATGGAAAACATAGCGTCACAGTAAAGCTACACAGAGAAACATGTAAACAAGTGTCTTATTAGCAGCTGTTCACTGCGCAAAAATGTTTACTGGTTACCTGATAATGGTGTACTGATATTGACAAGCATGTTACATGCAACACACACTGATTGGGAAATGTGAATTAATGACAGTTACTGTAAACTCTAATGAATAAATGTTAATTACTATGCAAAAGTGTTTTCCCTTCACAGAAGGTGTCCAGCTACAGAGAAAGACCCTTTAAGCAATACAGATTGAATTTATCCAACTTCCAGTAAATAGAAGTTTGCAATATGTTTTGGTCCACAGCTACAACAAACATTAGTAAACGTAAGTAAAAACTAGTGAAGGATTTAAATAACGTAGACTCTGCTGAGTAATGATTACTGTGTTTTAGAAAAAGATATTAGACTTTATGTGCCATTCGCATAGCAAATGGATTAACTAGGTGGTTTTTCTGTATGTCGTAGAAGGTATATTTTTGAAAAGAGGAGAAGAAATGTACTAATATAGTTGAATATGAAATCATGTTTTGTTTTGTGTTTGGTTTTTTTTTTTAGGCAAATATTATATTAGATGGTTTGAAAGATAGTAATGCAATGTAATGTCAAATTATGGTAGATAACAAAAACTTTTTATTTTTATCCTCATAACAGTTTTGAGTCAATCAGTGGTGTAAAGACATTCACTGCTCTTATTTACTGTACTATAATCGTCATATACTGCAAGTACTTCTTTGTGTCTTAGGTATGGTAATGCATTGATGGGAATTCAATGTTTGTACATAAGTGAAAAAAGACTTAAGACTTTATGAGCAATTATCCATGATCCTGCATTAGCACTTCTGGATGATAATAAGCCATTTACACTCTCCTCTGAGCAGAACCAAATAATTAAACAATTTTAAGCTGAAGTAACTTCAGCGCCAGCACTAGCTTTGTCAGATTATGACAAGACTTTCACATTATTTTGTCATGAAGTCAGTGCATATGCACAAGGGGCACTGACACAGATACATGGTCACAAACAGAGGTCACTTGCATATTATTCTACACAGTTAAACCCAGTTTAAAAGCAGTAGCTCCAGCTGCTGTAGTGCTTGAAAAGAGTATAGATATTGTGCTAGGTCACCCAGTAATCCTAATGGTGCCACATGCAGTCACAGAAATTCTCAATCAAGCAAGGACAAAACATTTGTCTACAGCTAGACTAACTAAATATGAGGTAGCCTTGCTTAGCGCCTCACATGTAGCAATTACCAGATGCACAGTCCTCAATCCAGCAACCCTGCTCCTCATTGATGATTCAAAAGAGGGGAGTAACAGAGAAGATGAATCATCAGAGAGGGGATATGAGGACTTGAGTGAAGCATCTAAAGAAGAAACTGAAAAAATACACACAAAAAAAGTTTCTTTCTGATCATGATTGTATTGAACTCATGCAATTAGAGGCTTTGGGCCTAACAAACATACATGATACACCACACCCTGATGCTGACATAGATCTATATGTAGATGGCTCACACTTCTACATAAACGACACACCGTATACAGGTTGTCCTGTTACTACACAGACACACATATTGATTCAGCAATCACTCCCAAGCCATATGTCAGCACAGGAAGCTGAGTTAAAAGCATTGATGGTGGTCTGTATATACGCTAAAGGAAAAAAGGTCAACATTTACACAGACTCACGCTACACCTATGGTATAGCTTATGACTGTGGCCCAATATGGAAAAGCAGAAACTTTATGGGGTCATCGGGCAGACCCATAATACATGCAAACCACATAAGAGAATTGTTTACTGCCTTTCAGATGCCTGCCAAACTGTCAGTGATCAAGGTGAAAGCACACACCAAGGAAACAATGCCCGAGGCAGAGGAAAATAGACTGGAAGACCAACCTGCTCGAGAAGCTGCTGTAATACCAATCCCAGAAGGGTAAGTTGCTTATGTGGTAGCCTCAGGCCTCAAATTTGACCAATCCATACTCCAAGCTATGCAAAAGCAAGCAACTTGCTTTTGCATAGCTTGGAGTATGAGTATGAGAAAAGAGCTTGGGCTAGACTAGGTGCACTAGAAGTGCAAGGAGAATAATGTAAAGGTCAGCAATTATGTCTGCCAAAAGCACTTTACCAGATTATTGCCAATATAGTACATGGGAAAGTGCACCTGGGGAAGGATGCTGTGGTAGCACTAACAAATAAATACTGGATAGCACCAAGGTGTGCCCAAGCAGCGCAGGCATTAGTGGCTGGTTGCCTAATCTGTGCACAAAACAACCTGGGTAAGTCTGTCTTAACTCCACAGAAAAGCACCCATCAGACACTGTATACTTTTCAAAGGATTCAGATAGATTTTATTCAGCTTCCCAAATGCTCAGTGTATGAAAATGTACTTGTATGTAGACCTTTTCAGTCACTGGGTGGAGACGTGAGCATGCAGAAATGCAAATGTAGAAAATAATGGCTGAAACAGGCCTGGATGGATCTCATGGACATGGATCTCATGGACATGGACATGGATCTCATGTTTACCTATGGCCCTGCACTCAGTAAGAAACACTCCTAGCAAAGAAACAGGTTTAACACCATATGAGATTCTGTTAGGCACAACACACAGAACAGGCTCTTATTTTCCACAGCAACTATGGCATGTACATGGTGATTTGTTAAACGATGTTGTCTTATTACAGAAACAACTAACTGAAATACACAGTCAAATGTTTTCTTCCACTCCAGACCCTAATTTTGATACAGGTGCCGACAGACTGCAACCTGGGGACTGGGTGGTCATGAGAAAATATGTCAGGAGAAGTCTTGAACCCAGATACAAGGGTCCTTATCAAGTCCTGTTGACAACTTCCATGGCAGTGAAAGTACATGGAAAATGACACCTGGATTCACGCTTCATACTGCAAAGTCTTCAAATCAGGGGAGTCTTGTTCTGATAAATATAAATGTACTTTCTTATAGAATTGATATGTCTTGCCAGAATAGATGTGACTGAAGTAGGGATCAAGGCCTCCCTAACCCAGTGTGACAACATAACAGGCAGATAAGTGACAAATTTTCTATGCCACTGTGAGAAACAGAAGGGAAATGAGTGCTCAACAATTTGCACTCATAGGGGAGTAAACTCTAAAAATGCCTTTGTGTGGATGCATAACCTTATTGGCAAAGTTGTCAGTAATGATTAATTTTGGATAATGGGAATATTAGCATTAGTAGCAAAGGGTTTGGCAATCCTGTTGATCGCATATGTGGCAGTGAAAATTGTTATATGGCTGATTAAGAAATTAGTGACACTTGTTGTTCCTGCAGGAAAAATAATGAGCTTCCTGATTCAGTAGTAATCACAGAAATTTCTACACGTTTAATGCCTGAGACATACAGTGAACAATGGTCAGCAATCAAACCAAAAAACTGCACAAACTGCAACAAGAGATTGACAGTGACCATCGAATGAAAACCAGAATGAAAATGTATATCCTTTTTGTGGTAGTATCTGACCCAGGGTCCATGCCTGCCCTAGGATTCTCATCAATCCTAAGTTGGTTAAACCTATGAGCAGAATGGGCAGACAATTGTGGGATGGAATTGAAAAATGGATTGTCACAACATTAGTGGGACATATTTGTTAATGGATCTTATTCCATGAAGAAAGCAATAAATATCTGGATTCATCCATTGTTAATAATTCTTCTTGCGTTAACTATAATCATTATGTGGAACTGCTACCTAACATGCAATACAAGTAAACTTTTAAATAGACATCAACTAAGTATGCCCCTCTATATACCTAGATAAAACATTAAATAGGGAAAGAAGAGTTATGGTGATAAATATACCAGGAGATATGTGCTGAATGAATTATTATTGTACCTGTATGGGGTCCTTAAGATAGCATATAGTGTAAAGGTAAGCGCTAACTGTCTTCTGTTGATTATCACCATGACTGATTGGTGACATTAGTAATAGATATTTAATCGAAAGAGGGGAATGTAAGGGTAAATTTGTATGATTATTGATTTAATATCTATTATGTATTAAGCTTTAGAAACTAATATGCTATAACCTTAAGAGAAATCAGCATATATTATGTTCAGTTTTGAAGAAGAATTGTTCAAGGTGGTGAAGCCACATAACAGGATGTTCCCCGTGAGCAGAAACAGCTCAAGGACGCACACCTGTATATTCCTTACAGATAAGACCAAGGACTCAAAGCTGGGGGCAGCACAAGAATATTGGCAGAAAACCTGGAAAGAGATAACGCAGAAAAGAAGGAAGATTTGTTTAAACTTTGAAAAACTGCAACTGTTGATTGACTTATTTTCATAATCTACTGTCTTATAATTGGTTGTTAAGCATCTATACCGCAAAACTATTATGTATAAATAAAGACACTGAAGCGGTCTCAGATTTGAACAGAATCAGAGCTGCTCAGCATTATATCATACAGGTGTTGTTTTTCAGAGTTTTTCTTTTCACCAGTCGACTCAATGTCAGTCAGTTCTTCACTGATTTTTCAAGGTGACTGATAGAAGTATCGGTGAACCCCTATACCCTAACACACGTATCCGTCGATTTTTATCATATGCAATATCACTTTGCGCATGCCCAGAAATCGCAGAATTGTCTGTGAACGCAGCCCTGTTCTGTTCACCTGTGAGCACAAATGACACTTACTACAGTCTATGATTTTGGGGAGTGACCTGGGTGGGGAAGGGGCATTTTGGTGTAGTGAATTTATAGTAGGGGTGTGCCAAACTCAAGCACGCGCAACCACGTCTGAATCAAGCTCTGAGCTTCTGAAAGTTATTTGTTTTTCTGTCGTATCGTTTGCTCCAACTTAAGGGCTAGTCTAAGTCATGATTAGTTGTGATGACAGTTTTGTATGCATACTATAACATGTATTTGCAATCACAAGCAACTGTAAAAATATATTTTATGCTCAATAGACATTAGCAACATTCTGATAAACATATTTCATGGCGGGGTGGGGTGTGGGGGGAATAGCAAAAAACACTTTTTTTTTTCTTTTTTACTGTTGTAACATTAATGCCTTTATTATTAAAAGGTAACAATAATGCAAGATTTCTTTTAAAATTTCCTGTGAGTTGTTTTGCGAATTTATAATCCACATAGGTATTGGATCCTGCTGCCTCCAGTGTAGTAGATCACAGCAGACCTGCCCCGATTTCAATAGCACGCGCATCTTGAGATTCGTGTCTAGCTGAATTTGGGCAGACACAATGCCTAAATATGTGTGTATCATATAATGCTGAACACGGGATGCACTCAGAACACATGCACAGATGAATCAGGCCCTAACTTGGGCAAAACATGGGCAAAACTTGGGCAAAATATAATAAAATATCATCATCATTTATTTATATAGCGCCAACATATTCCGTAGCGCTTTACACGTTTACACGTTGTAGCCTATTTTTTTTTCATTTACATAAGTTCTGAAAACTGGTGACTCTGTTTATTATTGATAACAGGAAGCTACTGTACCAAATTGTATGTACTGGAAGGTAACTACAACAATAAACATGCATTACATTAATACATTAGAATGAGCTTGCAGCTGGGGAGGTTTTGCGCCACAATAAGTAATGTACTAAAGAAGATGCAAAATTCATCAAGAAAAACAATATAATCAACACATTAGTCTCTCTCAAGTCTTCTGTCAGTTCAGTGCAGCAAGAAAAATACTAGGTTTATTTTTAGCTCTCTTGCCACTCACACTAGCTGGTTTGGCTGTAGGCAGCTTTATATGTTTTAAATGCTAACTAAGGTCACCCAGTACCCTGCTTGTTTTGGAATCACAAAACAACTGGAAAGTACAAGTACGACTTTACTGTATCAGTAGCAGTTTCAATCCTACCTAGTAGGTAATACTCTGCTGATTTACTATGGATAACCTTTTTTAAATAATGCTTTTTGAGCTGCTTTTTTATTTAAAAATGTTTTCTTTCTTCTTGGGGTGCTTTACACTTTGTTTAGCCAATCTGCAAAACTGGTCATTATCTGATTGCTTCACTCCTACTGTATAGGGCAGGGTTTCCCAAACCCATTCTTCAGGGCTCCCCAACAGTGCAGGCTTTCCATATCTCCTTGCTGGAGCACAGGTGTATTCATTACTGACTGACACATTGTAACAGATCAACAGGTGGTCCTAATTATGTCACATGTGATCCAGAAAACCTGCACTGTTGGGTAACCCTGAGGACTTGGTTTGGGAAACCCTGGTATAGGGTATTTAAATGTGTTTGGTTCATTGTGGTGTTAGTCTTGTTATTATATTACTTCATACACCCATGTATTTGGAGTTCCTGTACCCAGGCTTGTGAAATATCTGCATATACATATTTTTATGTGTGTGTGTGTATATGTGTGTGTGTGTGTATATGTGTATGTATATATATATATATATATATATATATATATATATAAGATACAAAGAGACAGGGGGCGCCAAACATAGTGTATTACAAGTGATATATAACACTCTCCACAATTATGTAGTGCTCGTACCAAATAATCAGTAAATCTAGGCCAGAAATAGCAGTCACTCTGATGGTATCGAATAGGATAGAATTCCTCTCAGCAAGCCTTTTGTTCAGATGGTAAATCCAGTCTGTGAACTCAAGAGAATGGCTACAATAGTGTAATAACGTAGGATCAAATCAGAGCAATCATTTATTTAGCAGCAAATAGGCTCTGCAACACAGTAAAACAAATGCCCGTACATAAAAAAGGTTAAAAACACGCTTATCTGTCCTCTAGCACATGCGCAGATGAAAGGAGTACCAGCCGGCACCGTCCCATACACATCCCACAATGGTCACAGGATACAGATCCTGTGACCATTGTGGGATGTGTATGGGACGGTGCCGGCTGGTACTCCTTTCATCTGCGCATGTGCTAGAGGACAGATAAGCGTGTTTTTAACCTTTTTTATGTACGGGCATTTGTTTTACTGTGTTGCAGAGCCTATTTGCTGCTAAATAAATGATTGCTCTGATTTGATCCTACGTTATTACACTATTGTAGCCATTCTCTTGAGTTCACAGACTGGATTTACCATCTGAACAAAAGGCTTGCTGAGAGGAATTCTATCCTATTCGATACCATCAGAGTGACTGCTATTTCTGGCCTAGATTTACTGATTATTTAGTACGAGCACTACATAATTGTGGAGAGTGTTATATATCACTTGTAATACACTATGTTTGGCGCCCCCTGTCTCTTTGTATCTTATCTATTAGGTCTGACACTTGCAGACAGGTGTTGAATGACTGGGGAGCTGCCTATTGAAAATTTAAGTATACCTTTGTTTTATATTTGCACTTGGTGTTAAATAAGCGCTTTTTAGCTTAAAGACTTTTTTGGTGTCATATATATATATATGTGTATATGTATGTGTATATATATATATATATATATGTATATATATTTATATATATATATATATATATATATATATATATATATATATATATATATATGTGTGTGTATGTGTGTATATATGTGGACAGATACTATTAAAGAAGAGAATAAGGGGTACATTTACTAAACTGCGGTTTGAGAAAGTGGAGATGTTGCCTATAGCAAACAATCAGATTCTAGTTAACATTTATTTAGTACATTAAACAAAATGACAGCTAGAATCTGATTGGTTGCTATAAGCAACATCTCCACTTTTTCAAACCCGCAGTTTAGTAAATATACCCCTAATAGTTTCCCTGGGAATGCTCAGACTACAGACAGGGTTAAGTCTGCACACTCTTCCCCACACACAGCACAGGAACTCTGGTGGAGCATCTGGGTGTAATTAATTAAGGGAACGGCTAGTGTAGTGCTTGGGAGGAAGCTTAAATAGCTGGATTTGTGCTGTGGTTGGTGCGACAGATGCCAATGAGTGGCTAGTGTCCAGTTAGGGTCTATCTGTCTAGTTAGCACTAGGGTGGCATGACTTTTTAAATATTTTTTAGTGTGATTGCTGAAACTTCTACAGTAGCTGTTCATGCCTTCCTGACAAGCCAGAATAAAACAGCAAAGTGGTGAAGCAAACCTGTGTCAGCAGCATTTGTTTGGTGTGCTTCACACGAGGGGTGTCATATTGGGATTTGTAAAGGACAGCCAGATCCTGCTGTCCACCCAACCAAAAAATCCAGGTTGGTTAGTGATGCAAAAGCTGCTTACTACAAATATATTTGCTGCAAATGTGGAAAATACATTGATGTTGAAAACTTTAGACACAAAAGCAAATGTATAAAGTTTTTTGTTGGTTGCAAGTAGTGCAAAAATCTGCTTACTACAAATGTATATTTGCTGCATATGTTGGAAATGCACAGGTAACACAAGCCTCAATCACAAATCAAATGTGTAAAATATTTGATGGTTGTAATTGTGAACTACAGGTAACCTAAAACCTTTTTCACAAACAAAACAGTTTAATGTATGCTTAGGGAAGAAAAATAATGCTTTTCTACATGCTAAAACAGTGATATGGAGGAACTCTTGAGGGCTTGGTGATTGTTGCCACTACACAGTAGGAGCAGCAGGGGGTGTTGCAGAATGTAGCCGCTATGCAACAAGCGCAGAAGGCCCAAATGCTGCAGGTCACAGAAGCCCAGATAGAAATTACTCTCTTGCATGAAGAGCTATCTCAAGTGAGGCAGATAAATTATGTGTCTTAAGTATCTGTCTAGAAGAAGATTATTGGCTCAGATGATGTGGAGGCATATCTCTTAGCCTATGAGAGAATTGTCACAAGACTTAAATCGACCACCAGGAGTCTGGGCGCAAATATTGGCGCCATATTTAAGCAATGAAGCTCAACAGACTCATGATGATTTATCTAACAAACAGGCTTCTGTCTATCAGCAAGCAAGCAGATTTTGGCCCAGATAGGTGTGACAAGACCAGGGAGAGCTCAGCGCTACCATGGCTGCCATTATCTTCCAGGAAAAGTAGTTCGCTCACAGCTGGCAGAAAATACTCTAAAGTGTTAACAAGCTGATTAGAGCCAAATACCAATTCACCTGGCTGTATGGTGGAGATACTAGTAGTTGACCACTCTGTCCGTGAGCTTGATTGGAACTTACAGAGATGGGTGCTATAAGCGGATCTGCAGTCTTATGAGGAGGTTGCTATGGCAATTGACCATTATTCAGCACTTCAACACATGTCTAAGGCTTCAGAGGGGAATCCAAACCTATTGCTCAAGCAATAGTTGACACCATGGCTGGTGGAGCCAGTAAGAAAAATTTCTCCACCTGTTTGTTTTGAATGTGGCTAACCTGGGCATTTCCCTGCTGAATGTCCAAAACAACATGAACCAATGATTGTTCTAGTGCTCGGCTGGGATCAGCCTTTCCTAGTTGTCTCACCATTACCCCCTTCTTGGGAAGTCCATTATTATGTCGGGTGACTTTCCTGGTGAATAAGTTTGTTATTTTGGCCCTGGTGGACTCTGGAAGCAAGTTAATATTAGTTTCCAGGTCTGTGGTTCCAAAAGAGGTGTCTGTAAGTTTATCTAAGGTGAAGAGGCTGTGCATCCATAGAACTACTAAGGAATACAAGCAGACTCGGCTCCAGTTACCATAAACAACCAAACAGTTGAGGTAGTGGCTACCATAGTCCCAAAATCATCACACCCCATTATCATGGGGCGAGACTTTCCCCTGTTCCAAGTGGTTCTTACTGATCTGATCTGGCTGGACATGTTGACAACTATAACATCTGCTGAAAATTTAATCTTAAAGGAACCTGTCCAACCATCACTGGGCCTAGGAAATGAGACAAAAGAACTGTTGTTCAAGGAATCTGAATCTAGCTCCACGACTGATACTTGTCCCAAGTCTGGTCCAAGGAGTAGAAAGGAGAAATTGAGGCAATCATTGCCAGTGACACTGTCATGGAGACTTTGGGGCCACCAGAGGAAGCAGAGGACTGGTACCCAATTCCAAGGCTCATTTCATTACAGGATCAATGCAATGATGCTACCCTAGAAAATGCATTTAAATCTATTGTGGAAGTTAATGGTGTGGTGAAAGCTGCCAGGCTGGGAGAAGGTTTACCTTATTTTTTTATTAAAGAAGATTTGTTGTATAGGGTGGGAATTGTTCAGGGAAGAAATGTTGAACTGTTAATTCCACAGGTACATGTACTTTTAGTTTTGAAAGGTGTACACACACATCTCTGTGGGGGTCATTTGGGAGAGGATAAGACTCTGGATAGAGTACTACTAAGGTTTTACTTGCCGGGAATATGCATGGCAGTAAAAATATATTGTCTACCCTGCCTGGTATGTCATAAAACCTCTCTGAAACTTGATTACAGGGCCCCGTTGTTGTAAAGAAGGATGAGACAAATAAGTCATCCTGAGAAACAGCACCTAGAGGATGCCCAAGAGCATCAGAAAGGCATTATGACACCCTGGCAGTAGTTCCTGTTTTTAACCTGGGCAACAAAGTTTTAGTTCTTGTCCCTATCCAGGAAGGTAAGACCATTGCACACTGGCAGGGACCTTATGAAGTCATAAAGGCAGCCAAAACCATGGCGTGAGAAAGTCCTCTGTCTTTGTTGGTAGCTGTTAAAACAGAAGGCTGTAACATACCTGTTTAGACCTTCTTGACACCACTTTGAAGTAACAACCACTCTAAGAGGGCATAGAATGCAGATGCGCACTCCCATAAAAATGTTCACCCCACAGTGTCTGCTTTGTTTAGGTCCATGAAACTAAAGGGAGAGGTATGTGACAAAAAGAGTAGTTTTGCGCTCCTCGCAGTATCTGCTTTGCCGAGGTTTACGAAGCTAAGGGTAGGGGTATGTGGCAATGGAGCAGTTTGCTACATACTATTAAATAATAGACTAATAGTTTCCCAGGAAATCTGCAGGCTCAGATTAGACAGGGTTAGGTCTGCACACTCTTCCACAGCACAGGAACACAGGTGGAGCACCGTGGTGTAAATAATTATAGAAACAGCTAGTGCAGTGCTTGGGAGGAAGCTTAAATAGCAGGACTTGTGCTGTGGGTGGTGCAACCTATGTCAGTGAGTGGCAGGTGTCCAGTTAGGTACTATCTATCTAGTAAGCGTTAGGGTTGCATGACTTTGTAAATATCTTATTAGTATGATTGCTGAAACTACAAAAGTAGCTGTACACCCCATCCTGACAAGTCTGAATAAAACAGCAACGTGATTCAGCAAACCTGTGTCAGCAGCAGCATTTGTTTGTCATGCTTTCCACAATAGATAGACTGTATGCAATTTATATATATATATATATATATATATATATATATATATATTAGTAACCTTGTTGTATATATTGTAACCTTCTCCTCACTGGCCTCCCACACTCCCATCTTGCCCCTCTTTGCTCTATTCTTAATGTGGCTGTGAGACTTCTCTTTTTTTCATGTCGCTCTTCCTCTGCCTCCCCTCTCTGCCTTACCTTACACTGGCTCCCTTTCCCCTACAGAATCCTCTTTAGACACCTCACTGTCACTTACAAGGCCCCCTTCCATTCCACTGCCCCATATATCTCTTACCTCCTCTCCATTTCCACTCTTGCACGTTCCCTGCGTTCGGCCAATGACCATCGACTTTCCTCTGCACTGATCACCTCATCCTATGCCAGAATTCAAGATTTCTCCCATGCTGCCCCCCTTCACTGGAACAACCTCCCTCTCTCCATCCGTCTGTCCCTAATCTTAGCTCCTTTAAACAGGCTCTCAAAACCCATCTGTTTCTCAAGTCCTACCAGCAATCCACTTAAACTTATCCTTCCTTGTTCTCCTCACCTTCCATCTCCCTGTCTTCTCCTATGCTTGATCCCCACTACTAAATCCTCTCGTGCCTGCTGTCTGTTTCCCCTCTCCTTAGTATGTAAGCTCTTATGAGCAGGGCACTCTTCGCTTCTTTCTCAATACCATTTCCTCTTCTCCTATGTGACTGCTATGCCTGGAGATTCTGAAGTCTTGTTTATACTCGTTTTATTCTCTACTGTTGTTTCCCTGGTATACTGTCTGTATTCTATTTTTGTATTTTGTACGGCGCTGGGGATAACTTGTGGCGCCATATAAATATTGAATAATAATAATTTTACCTTGGAGACACAGCTACGCAATACACAGATTCATCCTAAAGCTCACACTTCATTTTCTTAGTATACCTGTGTATTAATTTGAAAGTTTATTACTGACATTGCTATGTTCTAGCTCTAGAAATAAGGTTTTTTTTTCTATTTCTTTCTAGCAGTTAGCTGTTCATGGAAATCCCAAGTTCTTGCTTGTTCTCCATTTACTGTTTGCTGACCATGGGCATTAATATATTTTCCCATGACTCAGGATGTTTAATTTTTTCATAATATGGATAGCGTTCAATATTCTTTCAATATATTGTATGTTCAAAACCTATTTTTATACCTATTCTTTATGTATTACTTTTGTTACTGTCCTATCCTATTTCTGTTTCTGTTCCATCCCCCTCATGTACTCCTGATTTGACATTTACAAACTTGTATTTAATCTATAGCAGAGATGCACCCCAAAGCTACCAAAAGTCCTCACCTATTCAGAGGATAATGCTACCCTCGCTCTCCCAACTTCCAAGACAATGGCCAACAACAGGGAGGTATTAACATTTCTCTCTTTCAATGCTAAAGTTTTCAACATTCCATAAAAGTTGCCCAATTTCAATGTTATAGGATTCATATTGTTTTTTTTTTCAAAAGGCCCATTTTTAAAAGGGAGAGACACCAGTTTTGATAGCTTTTACTATCCTCATGTTTTTCTCAGCAATAATTCTGAATGGGAGACAAAGGAGTGTCTTAATATTATTATTATTATCCCAGCACCACCCAGTTACAGAGCTTAAATATATCAAAAAAGGGAGATTACTTGTAGCTACTGGGAAAATGTATAGGCAAATTTTCACTCTAATAAATGCCTATTCTCTTATTCAGCTGACCTTTATAATATATATTCTGGAGCATAAGAAGATCTGCAGCAAAGCATTATCATAGTGGGCAGTGAGTTCAAATGGACTTCTATGCCTTCTAGAGTTCTTGTCAGAAATCTCTACAAAGTAAAATGGTTACTCCATAAACACCAGCTGGTTGACATATGGAGAATGCAACATCCATCAGATAAAAATTCTCCTTTTACTCACATACACATTGCACGTTTTCTAGGATAGACATTTTCCTATAAGATCACAGACACCTAAATCTTCTGCTTGGATTTCACATTGGGAAGATTATATGGTTCCATGCATCTCATGTTCATGTCCTTGACAGTCACTGACTGTACATTGGGAAGAAGACTAAATGACTTTTTAGTTAAATATCCAGAGTTTAAAGCTTCAAAGGGTGTACTGAGAAGGAGACTCATTCAGCTTGGATCTTTGACAAAAACTTTTCAAAGATTGCACCTATTCTTCATCTAGGTCTAAATGAGATATTAAACATCCAGAACTTTTCTTCACAAGCCTTTAAAGAACATAATTTCTGTTATTCCTAAGGAGGGAAGGGACCCAGCCATACTCAAGCTATAGAACCATATTGCTGTTGATATATATTAATTTACTTGCTATAATTATTCCCAACCACCTTAAGCCCTTTTCGACACAAATTATTCATAGTGACTAGATGGAGATTGCCACTGGTCATGAGGCCAGGGACATTAACACCAAACTCATCAATCTGATATATCTGTCCTCTAAGTCCACGATGCCAACTATGTTTCTCTTGAATTGTGCAGAAAAGGTGTTTGATTGGATCATTTGGTAATTCATGAAAAGATTACTGGAGTATTAGGACTTTGGCCATTCCGACCTTTTAAAAAGTTTATCAATATTTGAGAACCCATGGCCAAAACTTAAAATTAATGGCATCATCTCAGATCCCTTTTAGTAGTATAAGAGAGGGATGTATCCTCTTACTTTTATATTATGTATGGAAGCATTGGCTAGAGCAATCCGTGCTAATCCCATATTTTCAGGATTCAACTAGGAGGATAAAAAATAAGATTGCGTGTTTTGCACATAACATTAGCCACCCTAACAAATCCAATAGTTACTTCTCCAACTCATTGAAAGAATTTCACACCTTTAGTGAAATATCAAATTTTAAAAGGAATTATATGTAATCTGTTGCACTTACTATCAATACAACTGAACGTACCTGGGACTACAAATTGCTTTTTCATCTAAATGGCTCAACTCCCAAATTAAATATCAAGGCACTTCCCTAACCAGAGATACAAATAATAATTTTAACGCAAACATCTCTCCCAAAATAACAGACATACGTTCAGACCTTCGGAGGTGGTGAGCCAAAAATCTTTCTTGAATAGGCAGGGTCAATTAAAATTAATATTTGACTAAAAATCATCCTGCCAATCTATGTCCCTAATAGATATTTTAAAAACATTCATGCCGTCATCAGAGACTTTGTGTCAAATGGGTGGATGCCTCAGTTTAAACATGATACACTATATAGACGTAACCATGTAGGGGTACTACAGCTCCCTAAATTCCTAGCTAATTTCCAGATGGTCACCTCAATAAGATAATGGAGTGGACATGCCCTGGTCAAGCAAAGCAGTGGGTCACTTTGTATTGGCTTTATAAAATAATGTTCATTCAAATTGCTGCATGAACCCCGTCTCTGCCAAGTATAACACTTCCCGCAACTGCCACAATTTTGGCCCAGTGGGAACAGTGAGACAATTTTAACACATATTATCACGATTATCCTACCTGACATCTCTTTACAAAACAAAGACATTTCTCCCTAAATACATAAGCCGGTCTTTACGATGTCAGTAGTGGGGGAATTGGTCCATACCAGAACATTAGGGAAGAGAACAACACAATATTGTGTATTTTGTGAATTTCACTGCAGTGTATTGATTAGGGTAAATTATACCTCACTTCTTATTCTCTTTAAAGATTAAAACAATTCATACATTCATTGCTAAAATAACATAGAACAGCCACCCTGTTATGGAATAGTTTGTGCTATATCCAAAATGGTGAAGACAATTCACAAGAAACAAAAGGGGGACAAAGAAAAGGCACTGTTCTCTGACTATTTCAAAACACCAACCAATTTGTAATTAAAACGTTAATTTAATGTAACTAAACAATAACACATAGCCATTGCATTTCCACAACATATAAAATACTCATCCACTGCAATTTATCAGATAGCATGAATAAAACATAATAGCAAAAATCCGCCTCTTACAGCGCTTGTAAGTTATTTCTAGGGAAGAGTTAGCGGTCCCAGACAAGAAAAGTTGGGCCTATGTTGAACTCATGCACTATCATGGGAGTATTAATAGAAACAACACCCTTGGTAGAGAACTAACTCTTTTAAACTTCTCAGTAGTTTCCTCAATATATAAATTGATAACTGACCTATGGCCTTCCCCTTCCACATTCACCCAAGCTTTGGAGAGTGATTTAGAGACAAAATTAGCTATCCCACACTGGGGAAAAAAAAATCGCTCAATTTACCCAAACTTCATGAAGTGTGGCAGTGTTGGAGACTCAATATAAGATAATTATTAGATGGTACAGATGTCCCAGAATCCTTAGCAAGATTTTTCATCTGACCTGACCACACTGGTATCTTCCATCAGTGTGTGTGAGCAAATAAACCATCTTGCTTCAAAGACCTGCTTGGAAACATCTTCAATATTGCTGTATTCCTGTGATCTACAGATTAGACCCTAAATCTAATCTGTTCTCCGGATGTCTCTGCGGTTTGGACCCAAGCATTTCCAGTACCACCGCTCTGCCTGCTACCCAGCAACCCTGGCCCATGTGATAGGCCAGGGGGGATCCATTCACAACGACCCGGATCCATAGTAAGAGGTCCGGAGTTACCAGCCCAGGTTCACCAGCAACGAGACACGCTAGCAGCGTCAACTACTCAGAAGAAACCCGGTTCTGGATGCCGGTATAGGAGTCCAGTGGTGGTAGCATTATAAGCCCATCCTACCTCGACAAGAGAGCGCATTTGTGATAACAAAAGGGAGCGATGGCAAAGTAAGCCCAGCCGGTTCCCAGCAACACCAGACAGGGTAGCATAGGCGGTCCATCCTGTCACAGATTTCTGGTCTCACATTTCACTAACTCACATTTCTTTCCTAGTTATCGTTTGCCATTTTAGAATAGATTGCTTATAGGAGAACATTGTCTTGCTGTGCATGTTATAATTTTATATAACTGTATTAAGATCTGGAAGGTTTGCCATGTTTGCACTTACTTTTACTGCGATCTAGGGGTAAATGTATCAAGCTGCGATTTTTTTCAGTGATTAAAAATTGCAGCAAATTGCAAGAGATCAACAGTGATTTTATCTACAAAATCATCATATGTATTAACCTGCGATATTAACTTTCCAAAATCTAATCTCTGGCAATTTGTGTGGATTTTAAAACACCTATCCCTCACATGTTGTAGTTAAACTCGCCGGAGATTAAACACAAACTCGCTCGAATTTCAACAGAAACTGAAACTCGCCCAAGATTGAATAGAAATAAAATCATGTTGTTTGAGCTATCTGGTTAATGTTAAATTTACAGGTGTTAGATACATGCATTTTAAAATAATGGTGCAATTTGGGCATATGGAAGTGCAACACATTTTACAGAATGTACAAAATTACAATGTTCTTAAACAATTACATCCAACTCTAAATTAAACAAATGCAAATAAGTAGAAATATTCAGATGCTGCAAATAAATACCAATCACCAATGCCTGTTTTTGTCAGAGGATGATAATGCTGATAGCTAAGAATAGCCTCAAGCACTTTACTCATCAACAGCTACAATAGTTATTCTGCTACCTTAAGTATCGACAGTTCACCACATCCCTTTTTTACCGTAAAAAATTGGGCAGGCCCATCTTTACCTTCTGTTCCATTTCATTGCAATTTGTTTTTTTAATTTATTCCCCATAAACTAATTTAGAAACATTTTTGCCCCTCTAAAACATAAATCATGAGTTACTTAAATTTGCATTGTGCCTCCTGGTATATTAACATTGACCAGCAGTGTAACAGTGATGTGTTTGCTAATCGCACATATGGAATGTAGCGTGTTAATTCTGGCAATTTTCAATTCAAATTTGGGCCAGTGTGCAAAATTCCTTCATTTCATACATTTAGCTGGAGTAGAAAAAAGTCAGGACTGCGATTTGTAGTAATTTTGAGAATGACACTTTTGTTAGAAACACTTTTCTGCCAATTTTACATCAAATCGCCATTTTTGCTGAAATTGCTGAAAATGCAAAATTGTTGAAAATGCAAAATCGCAGCTTGATACATTTACCCCCTAGTGTTGTACTTATTTGTAGCAATAGCCAGCTACTGGATGGTATATTCAGAGTGCTCATAATGATTCCTATTTCTGCACGTTAACTCTGTATACATGGCCAGCCTAATAAAGTAATGTAGGATTGCTGTAAAATTATTATTTTTTTATTAATATGTTTCCTGTATAAATATCAACCAACCTTGAGCTGTGAATTGCATTACCAAACTGTTTCAGCAAAATTAAACCTAAGTATTTTGCTTATCTACAGAAATGTCAAACAAATTCAACTGACTCTTGTTTTCCAGTTGTATATCTCAGTAGTACTATGGATATAGTCTATATAGATTTTAGGAGCAAATTTAACTCTGTTTCAAATAGAGAGTTTAAAGCTATGTTACACTAGATTGGATTTAACCACTTATGTAGCATATCAGTGGGAACTTAAGTAGCTGAAGGACAGGTAGCAGATTGTAATAGTCATTGGTGTATTTTCTGAGTAGATGTGATTATAGGTCTGTGCCACTACAATGTTTGGTGTTATACCCCATACTGTTCAGTTTTTTTGTAAGTGACATAACAGAAGATGTGGCTTGACAATCCGGAAGGGATAAAAAAAATTATGAGATTTAGCTGTGCTTGAGAAATGGATAAAACAGTGGAAGCTGCAATTTAATATTCTAGATGTAAATTGCACCAGGTGAGAAAGAGCCGTCTGCCAGAATTTTGTATTAGTGTTGATGGCTAAAATAACACAAGAAAAGAACCCGAGAGATGATTATTTCAGACAATTGTAAAACAAGTTACAGGCCAGCAAAGTAAGTATTGAGGCTAGAAGAATGTCTAGCTACATAAGCAGAGAGATTAGCAGTAGAGATGCATTGAGTTAAAATGTATAGAGTTTAATTTAGAACTCATTTGACAGCTCAGTTAAGAACATTTTAAAAAGTGTTAAAGAAGTGATTATAATTGTGTGTGCTAGTATTATGTGCTTTCAACAGTATTTTAATAATGTATCACAGTTATGATATTAGACATCCAAGTCTTTCAAAAAGTGTCATTGTAGATGCAAATTCAATAAAGAAATTGACACTGAATTGTAACTAGTGGAACACCATTATATTTCTACTTGAGTTTTAAGTAACCTGAGCTGGCATTTTAATTGTAATTATATTGATTTATTGTTATGAAATGTATGGACTGTAATATGTTGAATTCTGTGGTCCTTTATCAGTACTCTACTAGCATGAAAGAGTAAAGGGTCAGGGCAGCACAGTGGCCTAGTGGTTAGCATTTCTGCCTCCTAGCACTGGGGTCATGAGTTTGATTCCTGATCATGGCCTTATCTGTGTGGAGTTTGTATGTTCTCCCTGTGTTTGCGTGGGTTTCCTCCGGGTGCTCTGGTTTCCTCCCACACTTTAAAAACATACTGGTAGGTTAATTGGCTGCTATCAAAAAATTGACCCTAGTGCCTGTCTGTCTGTCTCCCTCTCTGTCTGTTTGTGTCTGTGTGTATGTGTGTCTATATTAGGGAATTTAGACGGTAAGCTCCAATGGGGCAGGGACTGATGTGAAGGAGTTCTCTGTACAGCGCTGCGGAATTAGTGGCGCTCACAGATTTCTTAGTTAAGTACTTCATAAGATTGTCATTCATGCAGTGTCACAGTTTCTCAGGAGAAATCCTTTTTTTTCACATTATTGTTTTGTTTTTTTCTTAAAAAATAGGTATTTACTAAAAACTTTGGGGCGCTGTGTCAGCCATCTGTTAAGCACCTAAACAAACAAACTTGTACCTGGACTGGTTAGAGGATCAGTTCACCTTATTGAGTAATTTGAAATTGTTACCTAAACAATTATTTTATAAATGAGATTCATTGATAATATTAGTCTTGTGAGATGGTCTGAATAAAAATAAAAATAAAAAAAATTCTTCCCAAGCACACACACAGGTGTTACCTCACATATATACAAGTTGTCACCACACTATAATAACATACAATTTACAAAATACATATATGTGTTGGCACTCCTCTCTCTCTCTCTCTCTACCTAAACTTAGTAATAAATAAATCCACTACAACAATGAAATATCGAGAACTTATTTTCCATCTGGATCTTAAAATTTACAGTTTTTCATGTCTAAGCTACTCTTCTTTGATTTCCCTAAAGGACTTGCTGAGATTCCCCTCGGTGCATTATTCTGAAACAAACAAACAAAAACAGAATAAAATAATCTTTATCCAAGCTTGAGGGAACAATGACTGACTCCATATTTTATTTCACATTGTTCAATAAAAATAAATAAATCACCAGACATAATTAATCTCCTTTATGTATTACACCTTACCTGGGTAGATATTGACAGTTTCTTAAATTTACTTGAATTCACTTTATTATAATTATAATTTCCAGATTGTGGTGCAGTGGAAAGTATGCCTTTTTGGTGGCATCAAGACACACCTCTGCATCACTTTAATTTCCTGTTTGTGTGTCATTGATGGAAGAAACTCTATTTCCGAATAACATAAGTTATATTTGCTGTTTAAGTTCCATATGCTTCTTAATGTAACATATCATACATTGTGGTTCATACATTAGATCTATAATCAAACATATTTCAGGAATATCTCAAAGGGACATATTTAGGAGTTAATAATATAAAATGAGATCTTCTATATAAACCATTATTTCATGGAAAATATAATCTCATTTCCTACTCTCTATTTTAATAAAAAAAAGTATTGGGCAATATTACCTTCCAAGTAAGATGTGTGCAATCGCCAAAAATATATTTAAACATATCTATATAAAAAACAGATCTTGAAATTATTAGATGGACAATATCATAAATAATGATCATATTTCCAAAAAACAATTAAATTCGTACTCCAAATTGAGTCCTGTTGTAGACAATGTTTTTATATAAAATATCCATTCCATCTCTTTCTTTGCTAATTGGCTATTTATGCTGCCTTCTCCCTTTACATTTATAACATGCCCTGTTTAAAAGTCCACTGAACGTTTCTACTTCTCTTCAAAATGGGTACTGACTGATTGGTCATACCCTTCATGTGAAGTTCTCCCCATGTATTTTTTATTACACTCACATTGCAATAAAAAATTACATATTATACATTTGTTCATATTAAATTTTAGTTCATGTATTTTAATTCATTTATTTTAGCATTTTCATTCTTACATCCCTTATATGTTACACATATTCCACATCGGTGAAATCCCTGGGTTCTATCTGTCCTTCCATAATTTTCCTTGTGGGTAAAGCAATTCTTACTATATTTACTTTTAATATTAGGAGCATAATTATAAATTCATTTTGTGTAATCAGCAATTCAATGGGGTATTTTAGAGTCAGGATTCCTCTCTTGCTCAGGGCCTCATCATCTACTCTTTATTCAACAATTTTTACTTGTTTATATTGTGCACTAAATCTAGTGAGAACCACCAAGCCATTTTTTTTTAAATCTTTCATTTTTTGCAGTCACAAGTTAATTTCCATCTATTTTTCATACTCCTAAAGCATTTTGGAAAAATTCCTTAGCATAGCTTTTGCTAATGAGTTGTCTCTTCACATGATTAGCTTGATTCTCAAATAAATGACCCTTGGTATAAGTATTTTAACTCTTTTAAATTGCCCAGTAAGGATGTTACAAAACCAGTTTTTATGCAGATAATTATTGCAATCAATATATTAATTGCTATTTGTGGGTTTGGTATAATTCTTAAGAAAGAAAGATATTATTATATTCAATATAGATCACAAAATTAAAATTCATCAAATTAACTTCCAACTGATTAATGTAAAAATGGAGCTTCACATTAACAACATTACATAAGGCTGTCAAGTCTTCTTTTTTTCCTTTTCAAATGAAACATATAGAGTCTGTGAATGTCACCAAGTTTTCCCCCACTCATGACTAATTCAAAGACTGCTCCCACTGGTCTATGAATAGATTAGTGTAACAGGGGACAAACCTGGTGCCCATGGCAGTTTCCACATTTTGCAAATAGTACTTATCCTCAAATGTGCAAAAATGCTTAGTCAATTATATAGCCTCTACAAGGATTTTTTTCAAATCTTCACCATACTTACTTTGTTCTAACACTTTCCTAAGTGCATCTTTTCCCATTTAATGTTAATAAAAGTATCACATTGATTTAAATTATTTGTTAGGGAAATTTTCAACCTCTTATTAATAGTGATTCCTTATCAATTGATAATCTGTGGGAGCTCAAATTGAATATCTTAACACTTTATTGAGATTTATTCCCCTTTATTTTAACTCTATTTTCACTTCTTGTTTCTCTTTCTCTTTTCTGTTTCATTGTCATCATCCCCTCTTTTTTATCAGTTTTTATTTTATTATTTTTTCTACTCCTCTTTTCTAGATGTATCTCTGGTGATGGTTCCAATGGACTAAAATCCTGTAATGGACTGAATCAGAAAATAGGTCTTAATTTTTAAATTTATATCTTGCCATTTACTTTTTCTCTAATCATGTTCATTCCTTTACTTATATCACCCTTTTTCCCCTCACAATTTTCTCTCCACTAAATCCAGAAGGGTTATAGGAGTAATTGGTATGATATCTCATTCTCTCCTTACATTTACCCCACAAACTGTTGATTCAGCTCTCTACTTTTATTAATATGGGACTTAAAATTAAGAATATCTTTTTTTGTCTCTATTGTATTTTCTTTGTTTTGCTCCTTAGTTCTCTCTCTTCTTTTCTCAATTTCTTTAGAATTTTAGTTAATTTCTTTTGACAATATTCACAGTACTCAAACTGACTCATAAAGATCTGGAGTGAATCAATCTCCTCCTAACATATTGAGATCCCTACATTTCTCATATACAAACAGTTTAATCAGAGAGAATAAGCGGAATTCAAGAATCCCTACCCATTCGTTCTGCAATTTCTCTTTCCCATTATTAAATGTTGACATTTTTGGTCCACGTGAAATAATTTGGTTGACTATTAAATGTTCCACATTAACCATTTACCACCAAATTCTGTTTTCTTTCAGGAAATCTATCTCCTGTCTATCCAATATTCCCTCTGGCTCCTCACCAATTATAATGGTTTACTCTAGATAGGAACAAAATAACTCATTCAATGATTCATTCTTATTTTCTCTTTGTGAACCCCTCTAACTCAACTTTCTGGAAGTTGTGAATGGAAACTACCCATATATAAACACTCTTCCCAAGTGCACACATACAACATACAAACTACAATATGCATATCGGGCCTAATTCATCAAGGACCACAATATAAACGTAATTTGCATTTTTTTTAAATGCATGCAAACCATGCTTATTTTAACTATTTATATGAACTTTTCCATAATACCAAAAATCCCTTTAATCACAAGTATGTCTCATTAGTACACATATGATTAGAAAAAATAAAACACACACAGTCTTTTTAAAATAACATTTTTTTTTTATCAAAATCCTACCAAAAAAGTATTTTCAAACATTTAACTAACATAAATAACTTAACAATAATGTTTTTTAGTAAATCTAAATATTTGTCTATATTTTTTATTTTTATTCTATTTTTGTGATTAAGATGTATACAGGAGGTATATCTTCTGCACCTGGGAAAGAAAAGAACATTTTAACCTCACAACATGATGACATTTTGAAAAACATATCTTTCCTCTACAGATGTACATTGGTCTCACAATTATCTGATCTGCTGAGTTCAGCGGTGCTACATTAATAGAAATTATCTGAAATATTCATCTTAGTGTGAACACAGTACTAACCTAGAAGACTACATTTTGGAGGCTCATGCAAATATATTGTGGAGGATTTCTTTTATTAGGCTCATTCAAGACATATGTAGAATAGCAGTCTTTGCCCAGGCTAAGACACATTTATTAAAGAAATGATTTCTGAGGCATATACTTTTATGCTGCAAAAACAAGTATAGTACTAGTTAATAAAACCAAGATACTTACATTCTTCAGAGACCTAGGATGGGTTCCTTGCCTTCTCCAGCTTTGGCTTCTCCTGGGCATACTCTATTATGATGGGTGGCTCCTCCTAGGATACCTCACAGTCTACCTCAGGGGGTGGAGAAAAGAGTTCCTCTGGGGGTGGGAAAAGGGTTTTTCTAGGGGTGGGGAAAAGGGTTACCTTGGGGTTGAGAAAGGGTTGTATCCTGGGCCTCCTCCTTGGGCACCTCCCTGGCCTCCTGTTGACGACAGAGGCTGCAGCAGCATTCTGTTGGGAAAAAAGGCACATTATTATTTTATTAAATTTTATCTTTGTCTCCTAGATGGATAGATATATAGATATAATGTTCGGTTACAATCTTAATTATCAAATACCACTGGCCAAATTGAAACATCTCTATATCAATTGCATATGGAATTGACCTAGTTTTCTAAAAACTTCAGTATCCTAAAATTAATGTAAGCATATACTGAAAGTCAAACATCATTATTACCTAGTAGGCTTGGACTTTGTCCAATGACTGTTATTACAAGCCACACTTTCTCTTCTTCACTGGGGTATAACTACATTGGCTATATCAAACTGTAATCAGTTCAACTTATTTATTTTTAACCGAGAACTCACACACCCCTTGGATCTGCAAGCAGCTGGGGTTGTCTTCTCTGTAGGTCGCTCCAGTATCTCTACAATTGCACAATAGTGCACCTGCTACTTTACCTACTGCTTAGTCAAAACTTTTCATTTGAAGCCTTGTAGGCTGCATGTATTTGCTCATTACTTATGTAATGAATGGTCCATTGTTTGTGCAAGGGCCCACAGCTCAGTTTAAACTTTGCTGCCCTCTTGTTTGCAAATGAATGAATCTTCATTCATCAACATTCTCCTCACTGAATGGCTCTCAGGCCATGTGTGGGCATAGGTATGTTATGGATCACTTCTATACTATATCTAAAATAGTGATTTTCCTTTCACTTGTCCCAAATGGAGTATCTGTCATTCAATCACAATAGTGGGCCATAACAAGGCAATTAGGAGCGTTTTCGAATGCCTGGGTTTTCACTAGAGATGCTCAGGCTCGATTCCCAGAGAACTGAACACACGCAAACTTAGCAGATCCTAGTACCGAGTCAAGCTGGCTCGGTACTTTGGAATTGAAAATTATGCAAAACGTCATTGTTACATCATCGGATCTCGTGAGTTTTGGATTCCATAAGCATCGTCCACCACGGCGATTCAGCGCCATTTCACAGAGAGACACAGAAGGGGTAGAACGGTTCTTGGCAGTCTCTAGTGCAGTTGGGCAGCGTCCAGGGCCGGTGCTAGGGTCCATGGCGCCCTAGGCATTTTGTCTAAATCGGCGCCCCCCCCCCCGCAAAACTCGGTGCCCTCCTCCTTCCTCCCTCCTCCCCCCTCAACCTATCTTTCCTTACCTTGCCTCACCACTGCCGCCTCTCTGCTCCGTCTCCTCCCCTCCACTCACTGACACTGTCGGGCCGTGATGATGATGTCACGGCCCGACAGTCAGTGAGTGGAGGGGAAGAGACGGAGCAGAGAGGCAGCGGTGGTGAGCAATAGCCTCTTCCCTCCTCCCCGTGGATGTATCTGAATGCTGTGCGGCAGCCATGACAGGTATGGTCAGCGGTCGCCGCATAGTTTTAAAGTAATTTTCATTCTGTGGCGCCCTCCAGAGCCCAGCGCTCTAGGCAAGTGCCTAACCTTGCCTAATGGGAGCGCCGGGCCTGGCAGCGTCATAGGTAGAAAAGAAACAGGAGGGGTAGCAGTGTTCTTCAAAGTCTCCAGTGACATTCAGGAGAGCTCCAACACGGTGACTTAGTGGTTAGCACTTCTGCCTCACAGCACTGGGGTCATGAGTTCAATTCCCGACCGTGGCCTTATCTGTGTGGAGTTTGTATGTTCTCCCCGTGTTTGCGTGGGTTTCCTCGGGGTGCTCCGGTTTTCTCCCACATGCCAAAAACATACTGGTAGGTTAATTGGCTGCTATCAAATTGACGCTAGTCTGTGTTTCTGTCTGTATGTGTGTATGTTAGGGAATTTAGACTGTAAGCTCCAATGGGGCAGGGACTGATGTGAGTGAGTTCTCTGTACAGCGCTGCGTAATCAGTGGCGCTATATAAATAAATGATGATGATAAATGATGATGATTGCTCCATTGCTAATTGTCATTGCTAAAATACAAATAATAGGGCTGGCAGTCTTGGTCTTCTAAATCTGCAGCCACATTGTACTGTGTTATATAGGTAACACACAAAGAGGAGAGCTCCATTGGTAATTGTCATAGCTGAAATGCAAATAATAGGGCTGATAGTCTTGGTCTTCTAAATCTGCAGCCACATTGTACTGTGTTATCAAAATGGATTCACAGCTGTACACAGAAGAGCAGGAGCACCAAGCTGCAGCTGGCACCAGTCATGATGATAGTAATTTCTCTAAGTCATCTGCTAAAGGCTATGTTAAAGTGCATAGTGTTTTTAAGTTTAAAAATAATTAAAAAAAAACCTTTAACCTTGTTTAAGAAAAAATGACCTGTAATACAGGCAAAGTTATCTGCAGAAAAAAATTAAATTGCAATTCTTCACACGCAGTGGTAAGGAAAGAATGAGGCCTTTGCCTTTCTCTATGAGTGCTTGTTCTGCAACTGTCACTGAGGCATCTTCTTGTAAGGTCAGTCGTGACCAAGCAAGGCCTTGTCATTCGGACTCCAAAAATGATGTCCAAATACTTTTACGTGTAAAAGCCGAGCTGGAAGAAAACAGTAAGGCATTAGAGGAAAATGTATGTTCAGATTCAAAAATGACACAAATCCCTGAGGAGAGTTTATCCACGAGTGCTATGTGTAAGCCTGACCTTTCTGAAAGTGTACCCATAAAGAAGGCCCCTTTCAACATTTCTGCAGATGTGAGCATGAACAACTTGAGGATGCCAATTTGAAATTGCAACAGGATGAGGGGGATATTTGTGTAGCTGACAAGGGCACTAATGAGCATTTTGATGGGAATGATGTTGTTTGTGTAAGTCCTGCACCAGTGGAAGCAGTTCTTGCACTTGATAAGAAGAAGGCCATTGTCATGCCTGGGCATAAGACCAAAAAATCCACCTCTTATGTGTGGAATTATTTTTACCCAAATCCTGACAACAGTTGTCTAGCCGTTTGTAGTGTTTGTAAAGCCACAGGCAGTAGAGGTAGGGACCTTAACCATCTAGGAACCTCATCCATGTTACGCCATTTGAAATGAGTTGATGGCAAGCTGTTGGGAAAATTCAAAACTTATGCTACAAAAATAATATGCAGTCCAACATCTGTTAGGTCCTTTCTCTCAGCTAGATCCCAATACCTGCAATCTATACCCACAACACCGTCCTAATCAATATCCTCAGTAGCGATCAAAGTTGTCCTGCATCCAAGTTGGTAAAAAGAGATGACTCCTCCACTATCCTGAATTCCTCGGAAGAATTCTTGAGCGTTAGTCCCTCTTCTGCTGCTGTTGCTGTTGGGGGTGGATCTTCATCCCAGAGACCAAGAAGAAGACTACTAGTAGTTTACAACAATTTACTGTTAAACAATCCTTTGCGAGAGGAAGCAAGTATGAAAGCTGTCACCCACTCATAAAGTGGATCACAGACGCCATGGTGACTATGCTAGTATTAGATCTGTGTCCAATATCCACTATTAATGCAGCTGGTTTTAAACAGTTACTTGAGGTCTTGTGTCCCCGTTACCAAATTCTATTACAATACCATTTTATTAGAAAAGCTATTCCTCACCTCTATCAGAAGGTTCGTAAAAATGTTATTATTGGGCTACAAAATGCCATGCTACCCACTGTACACTTAACCACAAATATGGAACAAGCAGAACTGGGCAAACTAAAGACTATATGACTGTGACAGCCCACTGTGTTGGTGATTCGCCTTCACCAGCAGGAACAGTAGCAGCATGTATCCAAGTACGTAACATTTTTTAGTGGCAGGCCACACTGTGTATCACCGGCTTCACTAAGAGGCATACAGCTGACAATCTGTTACAAAAACTAAGGGATATCATTGCAACATGGCTTATCCCGCTTGGACTCTCCTTAGGATATGTAATTTCTGATAACGCCACCAAAATTGTGAGAGCATTACAGCTGGCTGAATTCCATCACATTCCCTATAAACTTGGTGGTGCAGAGCTTTTTAAAAAATGACAGGGACATGCAGGAGATGCTGTTTTTGGCTCATAAAATATCTGACATTTCCAGCATTTGGCAACAGTATGTAGGAGATTGCAGCAGCTACAAGAGCAATTTAATTTGTCCTGCCACCAACTGAAGCAAGAGGTGGAGACAAGGTGGAATTCCACTGTGTATATGCTTCTGTGGATGGAGGAACAGTGAGAAGCCATTAACAAAGAAATTCTACAGTGTAGAGGCTCCGGTGCTCTGATTTTCCCATGCTGTCCTGGGAAACCCAGAATACTATAAATAGAACTAGCGCAAGTGCTAAGCTCATTGCGTATCGGAGCTTCTACACTGTAGAAGCTGTTTGTGGCGGCACTCTTCATTATTTTTTTGGGCATTACAAGCATGTTCCGGATGGGATATTACAAATTTGGGGTCCTTCTGGATGAAGATAAGAAGACTTCAAGCAACAAGGGGGCCCTCCTGGCGAAGAAGAACTGAAGACTTTAAGCAACAAGGGGGGCTTTTTGCCCAAGAAGAACAGAAGACCTTTCAAGCAGGGACTTTGAATTTACAAATAATTTTTGGCCATTTCAAGCAGAAATTTGGGAATTCCAAATATATTTTTGACTTGGTCAAGCCGGACTTTTGGATACAAATTTATTTGGTACTTGGTTTACGGGATTAAAAGCTGCTGACAAGACATGAAAACATCAGTGGTGACTATTAGGGGTTTTATTATTTTTATTAAAAGTATGTGGTTTTAATGAGGGTGTTGTGGTTTTGTAAACACTTTCTTTAGTGGAACTACAGGTCCCAGTCAGCCGTGGGTCTCAGGGCATGTTGGCACTGTGGTTCTCCAAGTGCCAAGATGCCCTGGATGCCATGGGTATGCTGGTGCTTGTAGTTATACAAGTATCAGCATGCCCACAATGTTTATGGCAGCTCGGGCTGGCTTGGTCAAGCAGCAAAACATAATCGTAAGAAGAGCCCTACTGCTTTCAGCACTAGGCTGGTTGTCCCTAGAGGGAGGGTCCGCTCGTTATGTCCGGCGGATCCCACTCCCTAGAGAATCCAGCCTGGGAATGGTGTTTCAATATGGCAGGGGGACCCCTGCTATAGTGCAACCCACCCCGGCTGGTTTGCCTAGTGCTGGTTATGTGAAAATTGGGGGGGACCCCACACAAAATGTTTCCCCAATTTTCACGTAACCAGCAGTAGGCTGGCATCACTAGGGATAATTATTTTTTTTATCAGTTTTGACAGCTGCCGGGACCTTCAGCTCTATAAACAGGCAGTGTAACAGTGATGTGTTTAGTGAACATGCTGCTAGAATGCAGCGTGTTGTATCTGGCGTGTTTCAAAGCAAACTCAGGAGAGTTTGCTTAATCGCAGCTTCATACATTTGAGACTTGTATAGCTAGAGAAACAGTCGGGAGTTTGATCTCTATCGATTTTGGAAATAGCGATTTTGACAGAAACACAACTGTGGCGATTTTACATGCAATTTCAGGTACATACATCTGCAAGTTTTAACACTCCTGAGAAAATCGCTGGATTTGCAAAATCGCACCTTGATACATTTACCCCTGGTCTTCTCTACTGTAAAAGAATTGACCACAATTCGTGACACCTCTGCTGTATCTCCACCTGATCCTACTATCAACTATCAACATCCAAAGAATGTTGGAGGATTATTTTAAATTTTTTTGAACGGTATAAGGACAAGAGTTTTTTTTTACAAAGAACAACATTGCTTGCAGAAGTAATGTAAGAATGGATGTCTATGGATGTATATGTATTACCTTCCACTTTGCTGCTGTTTCATCAGTATTGCACAAAGTGTTTGTAATCTGCACTTTACGTCAAAGTTGCTTATTTATATTAGCATTTTTGGGGAATTGTGGCTGATCCGAAGCTCTGTGATGAACTTGCTTTATGCTGTGAATTACAATGGCTCTTTTTAGTGCATTGTTTGGCACCCTGGATTATCTGGGTCTGATAAAAGCACGCATCCACGGGGGGTTCAGCGCTCGTCGCCATGTATTAGCTGTAGAATTACCACAGTTATCCAAGGAGCTGGTGGAGCGAGCAAATGAACCATAACTGATTTCATGATCCAAGGACAATTCCATCTTGCACCACTTTTCTTTTCTGCCACTGCTGTTTGGCAATGTTTCCTAGATGTGCTATGAACTGCCGTGTGTTTGTGTCATTGCTCTGTCGCTTAGCATCCAGCAAGGTCGCTACAGTCTTTGTTTGAAAGTGTATGAAAATAATATTGTGACCTGTGAGGTGGTCAAAATTGACTGCAAATGACTTTAAATTAGTGTTATTGTGGTTAATAATAATGTAGGGGGGAAAAAGCAAAATTATGTGATTTTAGCAAAAAATAATAGGGATTTTAGAAAAAAATAGAGATCCAAAGGCAAAACCAAAACTCGCAAGGGTGGTTTTGCCCAAACCAAAACACAAAGTTAATCCAGATCCAAAACCAAAACCAGAACACAGGGGTCAGTGAACATCCCTAGTTTTCACTCACAACAAATGGCAGGAGAATATGTCTCTGCAGACACTATATAAATCTGGACAGAAAAAGAGTGTGTCTTGCCATTTTCTGATCCAGGTTGTATATATTTATATCTGCTATATACATTGGTTTGTAAACATGTCCAATTCTGATGAAGATATGGCTGGGCAAAGTCAATACTCCTCCATTAAGCATAGGAAGCCTAATTTTACCTACAGAGAGGTGGAGATTCTGGCAGAGCTTGTGGGAGAACATTTGATCATTTGGGAGGACATGTTGGAGCAGGTCAATGCCATGGCTCTAATTCAGAGGTCTGTAACTGAGGTGAAGTGAACACACATTTTTTTTCAGCTATAGTGTGCAATACATTACCAAAATTAGCACCTTCTTTCGATAACACATAATTGTTGAGCAAGACATGGAAATATCAAACTCAAAACCTTTTAAAAACCTTTTTAAAATATAACAATTTGCATATTTGCAAGATTACATTGTGACCTGTTTTAAGTTTAAAAAAATACTTTAATATCTATATGTATGTCTGCACCAGTATTTTGAACTTGGTTTTGCTAGTATATATTGCAATATTCTCCACTTTGAACATTTCACACAGGTGGCAGGACATCATTAGATCTCAGTCTCCTAGAGCTCAAGGCATTGGCCTGCATAGATGACCAATTGGTGCAAGGAGTGGGGTGCCTCAACACTGACGAGAGCCCTGGTCTAACCGCACAACAATCCCCTCCAGGTAAAATTCATATCAGAATACATGTATTAACTATTCAAATGACTGTAATGTTGTGACTAAATAAATCTTAACACCTCACCAACAATGTAAATATGCCTGTGTTTTTTAAATTAATCTCCACTTGACATTTACAAATTATATTGTCAATTTTTTTAGCAACAGCACCACCAAGGGCTGGTGCCCTATACTAGAACCTATTCAGTCAATTGCATAATATGGGCAAGTAGTCAAGATTAATATGTATTTTCTGTGATGATTCCTTGGAGAATAACTAGGTTATAAATTGATGCATACATACAATTTCTTTCAAGGAAAAGATGTGCACTTTATGTATTTTGTCAAATCATTTGTTATAATATTTTCTCTATAGGACCCCACATATAAACACATTAAAAAAGAGATACATTTCACATGTGAAATTACTAATGTGCCTTATGAAATCTACTGCTATGATGCTTTCTCCTTTTATGTTAGATGTAGATCCAGAGGAACCAAGTTAGGGTGGAACAGGACCCTACACGCAAGGACACTCGTGATGGGGAAGAGGAACAGCAGCCATAGGAAGAACAATCTGGAGATAGTGGCCATCGGTCAATCTGTCCAGAATTGTTTTTTATAAAATGTATGCAAGCAACGCATTGGAACAAAAAATGGATGAAATCAGAAATACAATTGCCTTTATCCATACAACCTTGTTTGTTTAATTGATCAATGTCATTGTTCATTATATTCAACATCCATCTGTTTTTGCTCATGCTTCTGTGGGATTTGTTTACAGTTTGTTCCATTTGGCATCTGCTGCACCTCCGGCCCCGGTGGCATCTGCTGTTCGGGTGATCCTGGAAGCAGTTAAGAATGAACAGATCATGGAATGTTGGGCCCAAAGGATAAGCATGGGTGCAAATCTAAATTAATTTGTTTATTTTCACGTGTAAAGTAAGATGAAGTCATATATGTCTTGGAGGACAAATAAACTGAATCTGGAGGACTAGGATCAGCATCATCTTCTTCCTGGTCAGCAAACTCAACCTCTTCCACCCATGGATCCCAACTCGGATCTGTGGTGAAAAAAACCCCTCATGCATTGTAGATTTTGGGGTCCCCTTTAAAGTTACACATTATAGACAAAATATACTTCCAGCTAACAGACCTTTGTCATCCAAACTTTTTAATATTGTGTGTCAAACAAAATCTATTTATTAAAGAAGTAAAAAAAGCATGAAATGGCATTGGAACATAAAAAAAGGATAATGTATACAACTGTATATAATCTGCATTACATAGGAAAAACAGTTAAAACATTTTAAAATATAAAACCGCATTGCCTAATATATGCAATTATGACAAAACATTAGAAAAAATATACTGCAATGAAAATTGTGAATTAATTAGGTTTATTTTTAGTCTCACGTTGAACCACATAATTAAAAAGGTCAATAAGACAATTTAAAACACATCTCACATGCTACCGTATGTTTTTGAAATGAAATAAATTACTTGTGCTGCTACTGAGATAGATGCACTTGTGAAAGTTTCACCGAAGCAGTCAGCAACTTTTTTTAGTTATTTTTTTTTTTAGTTATTTTTTTATTTTGAAATTAAATGACACAGTGGCATCCACCTGCCATGATCTCATAATGTTGTTGCTGAGTTGAGTGGCATTAGGTGTGCAGGTGAATTGTCAATAATCCCATTAAATTGTGCAAGTAAATGCCATGTTTAGAGCAGGTGGAAAACGTACATCAGAAAAGGAGTGCACTTCTGCATACACTTGAACTTGAATCGTCCACATATGCTTGGTAATGCCTTTATTGTATCATGGCTACAATGATCCGCCCATTTCCTCCCCCGTTCTGCCCTTCAAGTTGCAAGCAATTGCGTTCATTGGCATAAGGTCCATTTGTGGGCATGTGCAGAGCAATTTCACACAAAGCACAGGACACAACCGGACTTACATCCAAAATGAATCAGGTGAATAATGTGTTGGCGCTTGTAACATCATCTAGCTAAAACCTAATAATAATTAAATCAACCACAACAATGAAGTGTCCATTAACTCTTTTCCATCAAGATCTTAAATGTCCCCATTGTTCATGTATGAAATACTCATGAAAAATTCCAGTAAGCACAAGAGAGTGTTGATCACTGAAAGCATGGTGATAACATGGTGGGTAACAACAGAGAATTGACATTGTTACATATTGGAAAATAGCATTATAAAGTCATGTTGATCTTTGGTGGAAAAATATTGGAAATTAGACATATAACACTATGTTATTCTGTTTTGCTTGTTTTTTTCTGAATACTGCAATATCAACAAGTCATTTAAGAAAACCAAAAAAGATTAGCTTACACATGAAAAACAGTGAATTTTAAGATATTGATAGGAAAGAGGTTTTAGACATTTCATTGTTGTTGTTGATTTATTTGTTATTACATTTTAGATAAAGGGAGATAGTTCTAAGAGAATAGTTTAAGAATTTTGTAACTGCAATAAATGTTCATTATATTAATTTCAAAGTTAAATGAAAGATCCAAAAACATGAGATATCCATCCTTGATTGAAAATCCATAAAGCAGCCAATGGGAACATGAGTACTCCTTTTTACGGGAAATGTATTGCTACAAATCTAATACAGTGGTACAACTATATCCCAAAGCCTCTGAAGAGAGATGTACACACGGGTCAATATGTAATAATACACTAATATTATGCATTAGTTTAGAAGTTCTTTAAGGTGGCATAGAATCTTCAATATAAATGCCTGCCCAAGGTATATAATAAAAAATGGCCTTTAAAAAACATATAGGGTGTTTTAAGCTAGTTTTAGCTTGGGACTGGCATAACCTTTCATTCTCAAGACGTCATCCATGCTATGTGCAAGCAGACAATTTGTCTTCTAACTACATTTATTTGATATTAAACATGTAAATACTATACTTTGACATGATACTCCAACAATACCCTAGACCGGTGATTCCAAAACCCAGTCCTCTGGGACCCCTAACAGCCCATGTTTTCTAGGTCACAAGTACTTAGTAATTAGTACCACCTGTGAATCTTTCAAAATGTGTCAGTCAGTAATGAATATTCCTATCAAGTATTTGTGTCAGAGAGAGTAAATCTGTTTTACAGCCTTTTACCAGCACGCAGGTGCAACTCCTGATTATCCAGCACTGACCAAGGTAATTTAGAAAACTCCTATAGTTGAAGACAGCTTTCGGAAGCACCTTTCCACTTACAAATAGTCTCCATGGGGATTTAGAGCACATAGGACAGACAGCCTGAGGCACATATACTTGCCTTCTGCCACTTTTATAGTGTTTCTGTTACACTGGTTTATTTCTGTGATATTGACTGCTTTGCATGTACACCTTGGCAAACAGGTGTCTACCCATAATACAATATCTGTTAGCCATTGATAGTTTTTTGGGAGTTTTTCCAAAAATCATCCACCATCACTGTTGCCTAAGAGAATTATGCACGACAATAGTAAAAACTATTGATCAGCAGTAAAAAGAGACCGAGAATATTTCCAATATACCCTACCTTTAATAATATGTAGTGTTCATTTCTTTCAATAAGACAAGGCATTTTCAAAATAAACTGCTTAAACTACTATATTGTTATACTGTGTTGGTATTAAGAATTACTTTAAAAGGACATTTCTATACCAATTCCAGCAATCACAACTTCATATTGTTCGTAAATAACCCTTAACTTCAGGGAAAAAAATGTCTTCAAACAGACTATTTGAAAGGCTGTAAGTGTTTTTTATTTTAACAACTGTAAAATGTTCATATTGCACTAGAGTTACTAAATTGTCCATGTCTTTGTAGTTGACGAACTGCAGTACAATTACAATATTTTTTTGATTATACCACATGCAAAAAAAATATATAGAAAAGGTTGAGGGAATATTATGAACCACTTGTGTAATTTATGTTTTTTTGTGCTGCTATACTTGAGCTTTCCAGGTATTACATGACATAAAATTTTATTTGCTTCCCAGAGGCAAATTTTCAGTTGGAGTGTACAGCATCTGATTAAACATTTGAGCCTCTATAGAGTCAGTTGGAAGATGAAGGACTGGTGTTGCTGCAGGAGGAATGTCAAGAATCAATAAAGGTTCTTATGCTTAAAACAGGAGGTGAGCTGATGGAGAAATTATTCTTACCTTTTATAATACAAGAAAAATTTAGATCATTTGTGATAGTAAGCTATTATAGGGAACATTGGCATGATATTTAATAGCTCAGTGGGATTAATCCAATAAGCCTTGAGACAATTACAGTGTTTATATTTGATATAAATATGTTATGTCATTTATTCTGCAAAGTTTCTAAAGAGCAAATACAATAACTTTAATTTTTAAAATAAGTCCCATTTTTAAAATGGCAAATAATTCAATTTTCAGAGAATTGATTTAGACATCTTTTTAATGCTTGAAATAAGTCATGAATATATTTTTCCATTGTTTAAAAATGCATTACAATGTACAACTGCTTAATTTGCCAACAAAACATTTTAAAAGACAATTTATTTTTTTAAACAAAATTATTAAAAGAAAATTTGGACCCAAGGTTAAACAAAAAATGAACTGATTTATCGACAGCAAAATACTTTGCTGATCTGGAATTGTGATTCTACAATCGACATGTGCAAACTGTAGCCACATGCAATGGTGTTACACACCTGTCTTGCTGGTGATCCTGTTGGAGACTCCTAAGGAGTCCCCTTGGAAGGGGTAGCAGGTATAGCAGCTTGTCCTTGGAGGATGAGTTGTGATTTATGATTCCATGTTAAATGTTTGGAGAAAATAAAATTGTATGGAAGTAAGTCATGGCCAATGGATTTGAGACTATAGAATAGTTGGAGGAAAAGCAAAGATCTAAATAAGTTAATTTAATGCTAGTCTCTAAACAAGTCAATGCTGTGATTCAAACGTCACTCTTGCAAGGACTGAAGGGTATATAGGGGCTGCAAACATGTGTTGCTTCTCAGCCCTGAAATCTGTTACTAGCAAAAGTGCTGAGATGTTTTTTTTAGTATTGCAATGTGTTGAGCCATCTCAGTATGGCAGAAGCTGGTGATGCTTGTGTTTATGGAATGTGCAGCGCTGCCACCTGCTGAGAACAGAGAATAATGTGTAAATGAAGACCAAAATATTACTGAAATAAATCAGAAAACAAAGCTGTTATATATTAAAACAAGACCGATACATTGTTTTCAGGGTACATTTTCAGATATAATAAATTGTAATTTATTTTTTAAATAGACACCAATAAATCATCCAAGACTACATAGCATAAGGGCTCTTTAAGTCTAAAGAAAGATCCAGGCTATTTATGTGACACATAATTTACTTAGTCCATTCCTTGATTCTTTTGTGATTCTAAATACAGTAACATAATAATTGGTGTATATTTGTCCTTATCCTATTCTAGAAGTTTCAGTCATCTAAAATCTAGGGAATTAATATTCTGAGTTTAATATTCTATGTAGTAAAAACAGTGTAGATTAGGAAAAGCTGAAAAAATGGGAGCCTTAGGCTAGTTAGCCTCTAGTGTTCAAACGATCCAGCTGAATTTAATGCCAATGTAATGCATTCAAATGCATATGGAAATAAAACCTACTTTATTCTATAATTTCCATACCTATTTGTGGTCATTGTGTCTTTTTTCCTGTGCAGTTGTGGGGAAGTTTTTGTGGACATGATTTTTCTATTTCAGTGTGGAAAAAACATGTCAAAATACTTGGAAAAAAATCCATTGATTTCTAAGGAAGTGCATTGTGAATATACCCACTAGGGTTTAACACAAGCGGTTTAACCATCTTTGTGCTTAATTTTTACCATGTATGTCTATGGCCCATTTATTTCCATGTAGAAACTCCATTGAAATGAATAGGGTAAAGAAATGATTGACTATTGACATGAATGGTGTTGCGAAGAAATGGTAAGAGCCACAGTCCAGGGATGCCGAAGGAGCCCCAGTGCATCTCTGAGCAGTGCTGTTATTCTCTGGCTGGGACAGACTGTGATTTTTTTGTGGGGCTCCCTCCTCTAGATACCCCATCCTCGCATTTACCACCCTGGGTCTGATTCACTAGGACAGGACCACCCCAAACTGCAGGAGACCATCCCAGGCTGTATCGTCTGGCACTACTTCCCACAATATCTGAGGGATCCCATGCTTGTTTTGCCATTGCCTTAGTCAAAGCTGTCTAGATGGTTGAGGAATTTGGGGGGATTTTAATTAATTAATTATTAGCAGAGCTTTACAGATTAATTTTAAAAGACCATTGCTTTCAATTGGATTCTACATGCTGGAATTTCTATTGAAATAAATGAGCTATTGAAATACTTGGGAAAAACTCTGTGCTGCTTGTGCCCAGTGCAAAACAACTTAAGGTATACGCAACGAGCTTGTATGTGTTTTAACATGCAGTTTGCACATTATCAGTGGGTAACAGGCCTTAAGCATGGGCCTCGTGTGACACTAGTTGAGTGAACACATAACCAAGTTGTCATTCAAAAATAAATTGTCATCATCAGTGATGTCCCAAACACGGAATTTTCTTTTGACATTCTATGTAAAAAAAATATATGAATCACCATTAAATCCTTTCAAACAGTGTGTGTAAAAATGTGCATCTAAATTGACTTTGTCTAGTTGTACAGAGGTGATGCAGGCTATGTGCAGCATTTTGACAGACTGGCCAAGATCTGGCAACATAACCTTTAATGGTATTTTGCAAGATGTGATTCTAAAGAGGACACACAATATTATCAGTTTATTCATTTTCCAATTTATGTTTTCGAGAATCTGTATCAAATGTGATAACTAAAACCTAGTAATAAGACCTTTTGTAGTGAATATAAATTACTTGACATTAAATGCTGACACAGTACCAAATCACTTATCACAAAAACAGGCTGTAGGAATGTAGATACAGAAAGTTGAATTAAAATAAAATGATACAAGTGCACCACAGGGTGGAGAAACTATATTGTGAAGTCAGAAGGTGCTGTGCCTCCAGAAAACAGGACACCACCAAGAAATACTTTGCTGTTCTGCATTTAGCATCAATCCAGCTTTCACGAAAAGCAGGATTCTACACATAGTTTTTCATAATAAAATTTGCCCTTTAAAATGATATTGCATTTAATATTTCTTGCTAGTTTACATACTTTTTGAATGAATTAATGAATTAATAAATAATTACATAAAATGAGTAGGAACAATTTAGTTAGCCCAACAAGGCATACCATTTTGAAAACTGTACAACACTTCAGATGAAATGATGGTACACCTGAGTTCATTGTATGGTGTTCATGTCTGGTGATCACCAGAAAATAACTGCAAAGGGTCACCTTATTTGAAACAGGTAACTCTCCTCTAATAAACCAGGGTGCCTCTGATTCTCCAGGTGCCAGATGGGTGAGAGCTAAGTATTAAAGAACTTTTAGTGACCTTACCCCATTCCCTGACCCATTTTTTCTGTAGACAATTTTGAGATGAGGCAGAGCTTAGTGACATCAGATCTGATTCATTAAGGAAAGTTAAGCAATTGTAAGGCAAAACCATGTTGAATTGGAGGAGGAGGTAAATTTAAAATGTGATGGCAGATTTATATCTGGGGTTAGGTAAGTCCTAGATCAACTTAAATTTCAGTGTACAAATAAGCTATCAAGTATTTGTGTGCTTCATGAAAAAACTGACAGCATTCTGCTTATGTGCAAAATAATAACCTAATTTGCACCCCTTGCATTGCAACATGGTTTTGTCCAAAAAACTTGCGTAAGAAAACGTACTCAATTTTTTGCTTAACTTTCCATAATGAATTAGGCCCATCATTATTAAGCTCTACCCCGGTGACCACCAATTAAAAATAGCTGTGTGTGACAGTTATGAATAATTGTAATGGCTTTAAACCCCAGGTGTCCTAAAGATGAGTCCCACTCGTCCTTAGCATTGATGGGGTTAATATATTGTAGGATTCCATAATGCATTGTAAGGTGTTTTTATTAAATGTTGGGGCTAATATTTTTTTTGTGAGGTTAATTGGGGAAATGAGACCTACTGTACTTATGTGAGTGCTACTGATTTTATGTTGGGGCTGGTTGGGGGAAAGAAGTCTGAGAGTGTTTGTGAAGAAATCGGGTTTTCTGTCCCAATTCTATCCACTTCACACTGACTGCCCACCCAAGAGTGCCTTACTATGCAAGGAAAGGCTACCCAATACCTTCTAGGGTTTGTATAGTCACTCAGGCAAATGCAGTTAGAAAAGTACAACAGTATATTTACTGTAATAAAAACAACACTAGGATATAATATACAAACAGTTAATAAATACCAGGCAGGTTTACCACATCATCTGTCCCTTCCCCCACTAGCTTAAGGAGTTAGTCACCTGGATGTCCTGACTTGAAGACCCATGGATCTGCAGATGTAGTTCATGGGTAGAGAACGGCAACACAACACCAGATCTTGCGCCTTACAGAAATCAATTCACAGAATGGATATATCACACCCTCTATAGTGGCTCCTTTTATATAGGGGTAAAATTTCCATAGTGTTTTCCCCTCCCTGGGTAAACCCTTGGGTCTTTCCTACTTAAACATTGGTGAGTGCTGGATTAGGTTTTTGGAGGGGGAGTGAGGATGAGATGTCATTCCACAGTGGTTCCCCTGCGGTTTCCCAGACAGAATGTTTCAATGGAACAATGGATACTAATTGGCCTTCCTCACCTCCAAATATCAGAGAACAATTAACCCCTCCTGAAATTAACCCCTTACACTACTTAGTGATGTCACAAGGCCCCCAGCTGTTACATACTTCATGTAGAGAAAGGAAGGGGGAGAATGAATGTAACTACAGCCCCCTCACCTGTATCTTGGAACCTGATAGCCATAACCCACCTGGATACACTTTAAGAACAATGACTAACAACTTCACTGCAATATCAACAATATACAATAAACAACATACATATTTACAATGAGCTACAATGTCACCTTGTCCACCTGTAATTAGACACTGCAGTTGTACTCTGGTGAGCTGGGGAACAAAGCTAGGGCTATAAAAAGTACATCTCATAAGCCACATATTGTGATAAACGAGGGACAGGCTGGTTAAGGTGTTATCAAACTCGTTTCGTCACAGTGATCCCTTGTTATTTTTCGAGGAGGTGGAAAATTACTATACTATTTCCAGAGGGACCCAACATTCCAGGATCTGACAAAGCAGCAATAGAGATTAAAGACCTGATTCATTAAGCAAAGTTAAGCAAAATTAAGTAAGTAAGGCAAAACCATGTTGCATTGGAGGGGGATGTGAATTAAAATGTGATGGCAGATTTATATTTGGGGTAGGGCATGTTCTAGATCAACTTTAAATTTCAGTGTACAAATAAGCTATTAAGCATGTGTGTGCTACATGAAAAAGCAGGCAGTATTCTGCTTATGTGCAAAATAATAAACTAATTTGCACCCCTTGCATTGCAACATGGCTTTGTCCAGAAAACTTGATTAAAAAAAAACGTACTCAATATTTTGCTTAACTTTCCTTAATGAATCAGGCCCTAAGACAGCAGCAGCAGCATCAATTTGTCACAACTGCATGAACAGGTAGGAGAGAGCAGCACAGTCTGCCAACAGTCCTGATTCTGGGGTGGGGAGGGGTAGTACAGATTTTTAGAGAACTGTCTGGCATAGATAAGATGTGTTTAAAAAGTATGTCCTGTCTTATGCTTCAATCCCATTAATCCCTTGCTATCAGCTCTTAACCTGTTGCAGTGTCTGGTGGGGGTGAAAGGTCCACATTGCTGCACTGGAGGGCTGCACTGCAATGGAGGAGGCACAAGCACTACTACACACGTCCACTAAATACATAAACCACTTTTGTCCCCCCTCCACTACAGGATTTCAGTAAAAATATATTGTCCCAAAAACAAAGACTCATATCAGCGGATAAAACAAAATTTTACCTCACAACAGCAACCATCTGCACAAATACCCATAACAACAGGGATATTTGTCAAAAAACAGGCAAGTGACTTAATAAAACAACCCTTGCAATGTACTTTTGCAAAAGGACATTAAGTGCCTCATTTTTTCTCCCTTGTTTTAATATAATGTGTAAAGCTGTGAATAAGCTTCTCTATTTTCTCTTAAAAGTGTTGAATTCAATCCAGTGCTCAGTTTTAGCATACATCCTGTGTATTTCGATTTTTTTAGTTTTTTTGGGGGGCCAGAGGTCAAACTTTAATGATGATTATAGCTGTGTTTAGCAAGCTGTGTTTTATTTTACTTGGTATCTAAACATCTGCTGAGAGGCATTGCTAGAGGTTACAAATGCAAGCATTCTTCATTTATATTACTCTTAAAACTCTCTCTCAGTGGTTAGGTGTTGGGGGTCTCATCTTGCCAATGGCATATATTTTGGTTGTATACTGGAAGAGAGACTTCTGAACCACATACCAGAGCTTCTTCTGTCCTTTTATCTACAATGGGGTTTTATTATATTAATGTACTATTTCATTTCTTCTAACCACTACTGACTAAGAAATGCTTGTATATTTTGTAGATTTTACATCTAAATTCTTAGAACTAAGCTAAGAGTTTTCTGTCCCTGCTCCCTGTCAACAAAGTTATATGATTAATAATAACATGAAGGTCACCATTTATACATAGTTACTTGCAAATCTACATATGCTTTTTCTATTTATTTGTCTTTTTTTGGAGTAATTCAATAAAGTGCACTTACATGTTGCTATCATTTCTTTTTCTACATTGTGTGATAAGCTAACTTGAAGTCAATATTGCCAACATGCCTAAAAATTATGTTAATGATTGGGCAGTTTATACTATAGTTCTATGGATCCTTACACATACTTTTTACTATGATTCAGCCAAATTTGAGCTCAAAATTCGCGAATTGTGGCAAAATGAATTTGATAAAAATTCTGCTTACAAATCCCAATTTAAGAAACCTAGGAAGGGTGATTGTAACTTTGTTTGAAAATTAATAAAGACAAGATACATGTCACTTTCATTCTGAATAAGCCACAATTTACTGAAATTATTTAGATTCAACAAAAATGAAAGATGTGCTTAGTGTGTGTTTTATGGAGAGCGCTCTAGGACATGTTTTGCTGCACTTTTTTTCTCTCTATTACTTTCAGCAGTGATGGTTGATAGCTATAGCTTTTGCTGTGGTATTATCACAAACTTTAGGTAATGATGACTGAGAGCATGCTTTTCAAAATTGTCACCAGGTGCAATTTCATTCCCAAAATGAGCAACATGTACTGTACTCATCACCATAACCAAGGACACCTTTAGCTGTACAATTAACATGTTTATTTCTAATTTTGGAAATACCACTACATATGGTGGATTAGGGCCAACATTTTGAGCTTTGTTTCCTGGTAACATAGAATGACCCTTTGTTCACATACTATACATTTGATCATCACCATGTTATCAATATTATTGTGAAAAAAATCCTTACTAATAACTTTCAGCTTACAATGACAACAATATAGCTTTTATTTTTTTTAACTGGAAGCTTCCTTGCTGCTTGTTTGTAAGTTTGTAGGTGATGGAGGACTAGCAGCCATGACACCATACTTACCAACTCCCAGAAACTTGTTTCCGGGAGAGAGGGCGTGACTGGAGGGTGGGAGGGGGTGGGACGAGGCCAATCGCGTCATTTTGGCCCCGCCCCCAGCAAAAACTTAATTCACGTTGTGGGGGTGGGGCCAAAATGACACGATTGGCCTCACCCCGCCCCCCTCCCACCCTCCAAAATGGCGTGATTGGGATGCGGGAGAAATGCCAGCTTGCCCGGGAGTCTCCCGGACTTTCCGGGAGAGTTGGCAGGTATGCATGACACTCTCAGATATTGCTCTACATTTTGCCTATGACACATTTTCTATCAACAAACAATAGAGTGTGTGTGTGTGTGTGTGTGTGTGTGTGTGTGTGTGTGTGTGTGTGTGTCTGCCTGTCTGTCTGTCAGTGGCAGAACAAGTTTCCATTTTTAAAGACAGTTCTTGTCAATTTCAGATAATTTTCTTGCAAACATATCAAACTGATTAAATCAATATTGTGTGGCAGAATAAGTGCCGAAAAGTGGTTGGGAAACAGAACAACATATAAAGAGAATGTTCAATAGAGCACACACAATATACTATATTAAATAAATATATGATACTCTGAGAAAAGGAAAAAAGCTAATAAACAATATTGCGTGACAGTGACCGATTTGCAAGGTAACACGATTCTGTACTCACTCCATCCTTACTTCATTGCGCATTCACCTGTGTGGTGGTAGATTAAACATGTGAATATTGTCATTTGATTTACTTTGCAGTGACACTTGTCATTGATTAGTGAGGTACCAAATTGCTCCGCAGTGGCAGACAGTTGAGAAAACAGGACCTACAGAAAAAAGGGACATGAGAGATAGACATAATAAATAAGGAACATTCAAACAGTTTACAATCTGATTGAACAGGATTATCTCAGTGCTAGTACCAGCAGAAGTATAGATTCTATTGGTAAAGATGGTATAAGAAGTTTTAGGTCTCTCAAAAAATAAAGACTTTAAATGTCAGCAATAATGATTGTGATGAATTTCATTAAAAAAAGAAGGAAAATAGCCAATATTTGTCATAGCTGTTTTCATAAAAGGAGTCAGATAATTTGAGAATAAAAAAAAAATCAAGTTTATTGAAATTTGCGTGAATATGGCCCTCTAGACTGGTTAGTGTAGAAGATGACTATAATACATTTCTACATAAGTTTTATAAGTAATAATCTTGGCACCCTTAAGCAGAGGGGCATTTAGCTTGGATTGACACTGATTGGCTAACTATTAATTTTGTGCACATTTACTCAAAGAATGTACCTCCTCAACCACAATGTGTTAAAATATGCAGCATTGTCTCTGAGGTTTGGAGACACTAATTCTCTTATCAATGTTTCTAAATGATCACTAGTACAAAATAGTAAAGCCTTGGGAAAAGGGTACATTTCCATTAAGCATGAAAGTCATAAACATTTCTTGCAAAACTTAGTTTCATTAAAGCCATAGCATATGGTTACAGTTATGGATGCTAGACTCCATTTTGTATTCCAGACTGAATGTTCAAAACAATTCTACATCAACAATCCACTCTCTTATACCTCCAATATCATCTAATTTGCCTGACATACTATGTCACCGCCTTTAAAATTCTCATCAAATGCTGGATATTCAGGCATATTTATTCTCACCTGGATCTTTTTCTTTCCTAGTGTAGAGAATTCTGGAGCATACAAATAGGCCTTAATCAATTGAGCCAAAGCAGTCTTTGATAAGTGTGTTAAGCCATGACTAAGCTATGCCAAATCAGGGTACAAACTTTTTTTTACTTTAGGCTTACAATTATTACTGCATCATAAACCTGTATGGTCTGGTTAACAACCTCCCTGTTTCCAACTGGATACCTCCTGTGATGAAAAAACTTTTTGCATAGAGATTAACATTTGCTCATCAGGGATTACAGTAACTGTCATTATTGCACATTTTTGTTCTTTTTAACCCTCTGTCATTATCTTTGGACACCTCATCCGTGTTTGTGGTTTGTGCCTGGCATTTTATGATGTCTAATGCTTTTGGTAGCATTGATGCATTCGACAGTTCTTGTACCACCTTAGCATGTGCAGTGGGTGTGCCATTTGACGTGAGGAAGTTTCTCATTTTCCACAACATCCCAAAATCATGGGCTACACCAATTGCATGTATATAGTCGGTGTATATATTTACAGTTTTGTCTTTAGCAAGTTAGCAGGCTCTAGTGAGTGCTATAAGTTCTGCCATCTGTGCTGAGTGTGGTGGCGGAAATAGCTTAGCTTCCATTACATCATTGTCAGTGATTACTGCATATCCTTACTATAAAACACATTGCTCAGATCTGTTGCAATTTCCATCAACATACAGAATAAGATTGGTATTATCCAATGGGGTATTTACAAGATTTGGCCTTGGAGAAAATATTTGTTCAACAATTTGTAAACAATCATGATGTATACTCCTCACTTCCTCCCTCTCAGTGTGAAAACTCTCACCACCCTCAGGTAGTGGCAGAAGTGTAGCTGGTTTAAGGACTGTACATCTTTGCAAGATAATGTTAGAAGGAACCAGTAAACTAAACTTTCAATTTGTAAGTGTGGCAGTAGAAATGTGTTGTGTTTGTTGATAAGTTAGCAAAGCCTCTAACTGCCTGTGGAACATACAAAAAAAATTTGCTGTCCCAGGATATTGTCTGCAGATTTTTCAATTAGCAGTGCTGCTGCTGCTACAGCTCTGAGACATACTGGTAGAGCCCTAGCAACATGATCTAGGGGGGCACTGTGGTAAGTATAGACCTTTGTTTATCACCATATTTACGTGTAAGGACACCGGCTGCATGTCCTAACTGCTTGTGTGTAAAAATAGAAAATTGTTTGTCATATGTTGGAATACCCAGTGCAGGTTAACCGCATAGTGCTTGTTTGAGTGTAGAAAAACATTCTTTTGTTTCTGTAGTGTGTATGATTGGGTCAAGTGCTGCACTCTCTGTGAGGTCATATAGCAGGGCTGATATCTGTGAAAAATGTGGGATATATTGTCGACAATATCCTGTTATCACTGGAAAGGTTCTCACCCGTTTCTTGTTTCTGGCAGGTTGTACTGCTTGTACAGCTTCTACTCTCTTAGTAGTAAGGTGTCTGTAACCTGGAGATAGACAGTGACCAATATATTGAACTTTTTTCTGCCACAACTGCACTTTTTCTTTAGAATCCTTGCGTCCTTTCTCAGCCAAGACAGAGAGGAAGGCCATTGAATCTCGTTGAGAAATTGCTAAGCATTGTGAACACAGCAAAAGGTAATCTACATATTGTATGAATGTGGAGTCAACTGATGGTGAAAAATTAGCTAAATCTTGGGATAAAGCTTGATTGAAAACTGTGGGTCTGTCAATGAACCCCATGGGCATTCTGATCCTTCCATATGCAAATGCAAACAAATAGCAACTTTGTGGATGTAAAGGAATACTGTAGAAAGCAAAAAAAAATTCAATCACAGAAAAATGAGAGCTAGTTTTTGGTATCTGCATCAAAATTGTAGCTGGATTTGGTATAACAGGAAAAAGAGGTTGCACCACAACATTAATAGTCCTTAGATCTCGTACCAGCCTGTAGCCACACCCACCACCCTTTTTAATGGTAAAAATCAGAGTGTTGGCACTGCTGATCATTTTAATAAGCACTCCTTGTTTTAACAGTCTTAATATTACTGGAAAAATGGCAGGCTTCAAAAGGGAATTAAGGCAGCTTAAATGGGCATACCTGGTTCTTTAATGATATTTGTACAGGAGAGACTGTGGCAATCAATCCTACATCATGAGAGTAGTGTTTCATCAATCTGCGTTAGCACCATGCACAGTTTGGTTTCATATGTCCATAACAAATCCTGTACAAGTGTCTAATGTTATTATTTTTAGAGAAAAAAGAAAACTGTCCCATTCCAGAATCCAGGACTTTTCCTGTGCAGCCCCCCTTCACTGGAATGACCTCACTCGCTCCATCCGCCTCTCTCCTACTCTGTGCTCCTTCAAACGTGCACTCAAAACTCACCTCTTTCTCAAAGCCTACCAAAAATCCACTTAACCCCCATCTCCTCCGCTCATTCTCCCCTCTCTCCCATTCCCTCAACCGGCTCCTCTTGTGCCTGGTCTGTTTAACCCTCCCTTAGGATGTAAGCTCGCATGAGCACGGCCCTCTTCCCTCCTGTCCCCTTACCCGTTCTTCTGCTCCGTGTCTATTGCATCTGCCTGCCTGGAGTTTCTGAAGTATTGGTACTTTTGTTTATTGTTCTGTACTGTTATACCCTGTATAGTCTACTGTTTGTACTATGTGTGGCGCTGCGGAAACCTTGTGGCGCCTAACAAATAAATGATAATAATAATAATAATAATAATAATAACTGAGATCAAGCACAGATTAATTTTTATTATGGAGAGCATTTCATATATTTTACATTTTGTGACATGTTTGTTTGTATTTACAGGGAACTACCATGGGAAGAGATTGGCACCTAGTTATGCTAATCTTTTTATGGGGTTACTAGAATCTAATTTTGTATGGAATAACAATTCTTTCAATATGTACCTGGTCCAATGGTGAAGATATATTGATGATGTGATGTTTTTGTCTATAAAGGTGACTCTATATTGTCAGAAAAATTTCATATATTATTTCAATTGTAATAAATTTAATCTAGCTCCATGGTCAGAAAATATTTTTTTTCTCTTGACTTAAAAATGTATGTTGATAAAAACATTAATAAGATAATAGCTACTTTAAAAAAGTAGATGTGAATAACTATCTACAACCCTTGAGCTGTCACAAAATTCAAAGTACTGATGTTAGGAATTGTTCTGGCAGGAAGAATGAGATTGTATTGTGGTAAACAATGGTTTATTGAGATCAGCAGTAGACAGTACTGAACTGGCAATAATTATATGCAGGATATTAGCAGAAAATCTCTGGCCGTAAACAGTCACCGGTAATGCAGAAATATCTTTGACACTGATTCACGTTAGAAAACATTCTCTGGTAAATTGCATTCACTTGAGGCAGGTATGCAGACAGGCTGATTCAAACACAGTCCAAAAAGCATAAACAAATTAGCACTCAAAAATAACAGCAGCACTATTAAGACAACCCAGTATGAATGAAGGAAATGCTGAACTGAAAGTAAGTACTCTGGTATGTAAATGTAGTAGAGCTCCCGGTGACAGGAACCAATACCAACAGATATAGAGAGCCAGGGATCATGTGCCAGAAGTCATTGTAACATAGAGTCAAGGATCAGGAGTCAGAGGCTACTATTATGCAGACCCAGGGATCAGGAGCCAAAAGTAGCCACAATGCAGAGCCCATGGTCAACAGCAAGAAGTGAGCATAATACAGAGCCTGCGGTCAACAGCCAGAGGTCACCATAAAACAGAGCCAGTTCTCAAGAGTCAGAAGTCACCATAATGTATAGCCAGTGATCAGGAGCCAGAAGTCACCAAAATACAGGTCCAGAGATCAAGAGCAAGGAATCAGGAATCAGGAACCAGTAACCAACTGGAGTGGAACATACAGGCGAAGGAATGTGTAAATGCATTTACCAGCAATATGAAGCTGTACAGATGAGGACTTGCCTCACAGATACTCCAGTAGGATTAGAGAGAGGGCACACCTCCAAATGTAACTGATCCACTGATAATCCCCAAATGTCAAGAAAGTGACCAAGGTGAACCAGAACTTCATAGCAACATGCAAATGAATACACCAAGCTTGAAAATGGATGATATTGATCACATGCAAACCATATAAAAATCTTAACAACTAGGAACATTCTGATCCATGAGGAAGATTTATACTTATAATAGTCAGGTGTCAGGTTAAATTTCTTAACGCAACCATTTTTAGAAAGGGATTATGAAGAGAACCATTTTGAATGCATTTTTTTATGAGGCCCATACATTTCAACAGGGGGAATAATTACTAGTGAATGACCCTAAAATAACTATTAATATTTGTCCCATCTTCTCATTTATTACCAAATACACTAATCAATTGAAGATGGTTATGAAAGTTATTAATAAACATGGGCATGTCCTCCAGAAAAAGCTTGTTTTCAAGGAAATTCTTTCAGACAGACCAACAATATTTTTTAAAAATATCCCTAACTTGACAACAATCTAGAACTCCCAGTTCCAAAACACTTTGTGGTTAACCAATGAAAATAAAGGATTTTTTTCCTTATTTTGTTGCACTCATTTTTATTTAGTTAAAAAGTTGAAAATATACAATAGAAAATACATGATACTATTACTAGTCACCACAGTTTTCTTGTAAACAGGAACAGAGAACGTTAATAAAAAGTGTACTAACCCATTTTCTATTAAAACATTTTTTGTGACTCTCACAATTAAAACACAATACAGCAGATCTAAAATTGGTAGACATAAAATGGGTCACCCTTGATGTAAGAGGGCACAGAAAATACTCTTTTCAAAGGGAGATATACTGGATATATAAATTGAAAAATCTTTCACCATTTGATCTTAATGTAGACATTGATTTATCAGCCCTTTTAATTTAATATATTAATTGTTTTTCGTTTTTAAAGGTTTATATTATGAAATGAATTTACTTTTGTTACTATTTTTATCTGTGTTTGTAACTGATTTTTAATCTTAATTTTATATTAATTTAACCTTCAGTCAAATATTATTTTTTTAGTCTTTAAGGTAATAAAAATAGATATTTAAAATTATTAAGTGCAAATCTGCTGTCAGTGCAAAATAATCAATGTTAGTGTAACTTCTTAAAAGATGACTTGCAACAGAGAAAATAAGTACGGTTACATAATGAAACTCCATTATGCTCTTCTTAGAGAAGTTTGGATTATTTTCTTGATTTCTTCTGTGAGTTTAAATGTTCTTAAGTGCCCTTTTTCTTAAATGTTCTATGAGATTTATCATCATCATCATCAACATTTATTTATATAGTGCCAGCAAATTCCGTAGCATTTTACAATTGGGAGCAAACATTAATTAAACAATACTGGGTAATACATATAGACAGAGAGGTAAGTCAAATCTGCTCACAAGTTTATAATCTATGGGGAGATTAAATGCTCTTGCTAGCAATTTCCTCTAATAATAATAAATAAATATAATAATAATAATAATAATGTAAAATGAAAATGTGTTAACTTGTTTTTATCAATTGGTGCTTGCTGCCACACCCATTTTTGAAAATGTTTTTATTATTTATCTGGGTTGTCTCTTTCCATCTGTTTTACTTACATTGAATGTCATCTCTTGCAATATTAGAAAATGCTGGACTTTGTTATTTATTCATCTGCAATCTTCTCTGGAGCTACTTTGCCATTCTGCTTCATTTGTGTCAAATGCCATCTTCTTGTACTATTAATATGTGCTGGGCATTGCAAACCTGTATTTTTTATTCAACTTTCATCCTACTATCTATCTGTGCTGTTGTTTCTATTTGTTTCATTTGCATCCCATACTCTTTGCTTTACTAATAGTAGGAAATGTGGGGCCTAAAATTTCTGACCATTTTTGCCACTTGACAAGGAGAATACTGCAACAGCTACAACACAAATATAATCTGCACACAGAACACTGCAGCTGCTGTAACACAAATATAATGGACTGTGCCAACAACTAAGGCAAGAGGCAGTAACAATTTGAAATGCAACTCCTTACATGCTTTACAGCAAGTCATGAGATGTTGAGAAGAAAGACATATTTCCTCATGCTTACACACTGGAGAATGCTTACAATGTAATGCAGCCCACTTAAAAGTTTTGAAATAGTAACAAAGTAAGTTTATCAAGTCATGTCTGTTATGAATATCTGTTGACTGATAAGACCCATAGGACCTCTTTGTATGGTCTTTACCTGTAGCAGACTCTTTTCTTATAGTAGGCTATGTGTACTCAGTTGACCCAAGGGCTTCACTCATAGTAGTAGATGCTTATCAGCTAGGGGTATTTCGCCGGTGTCAACAGAACACAGCAGGAGACCAGAAAGGAGCAGGATAAAGAGATAGACACTGAGAATCTTGGTGCAGAGTGCAAAGGCAAGGTCCAAAGACAGGGATAAAAGTAGAGACACTGAGGATCCTGTCCAAAGACAAGAACAACAGCCTGAGGACAGTGACTGTAGTAAACTGAGACAGAGTCATAGTACTGGCTATGGTCAGGACTGGCAAAGATTCAAATGAGGATCATGGAACAGGCTGAGGTCAGGGTTGGCAGCAGACTATGAACAATCCAGGAAACATACTAAGGTAAAAAGCAAGTGAGCAAATGGTCTGGGTCAAACAATTAAGATCAGAAAAATTTGCAGCAACAAAACATATTGGGTCAGACAGAGCTATTGTCAGCACAGGTGGTAGGGAGACAGAGGTATATAAAGGTCGAACAACCAATAGGAATCAAGCACTCCCATAGATTAAATTATCCTGCACCTGAGCTATATAGAAAAATTACTGCTGCTTAGCAATTAGCTAAACACATGAAAACCAGTGTGCAAACCTTATATTACTCAGCAAGCTGCTTCTGCTGCTTGCTGGTGGGTCAAAAAAAACAAGCACTTCAGCCACAAAGGTGTCATTCCTTGAATTGTTTGGTTTGTTAAATTGAGCATGTCTTATTTAATTTATAACATAATGCTGGGTAAAAAGACAATGCATCTCTGTGTACATTTAAGAAATGCTTGTCCCCCTGGATGTTTTCTTAAACTGGTACACTCTCTGTGCTCTATCGCTTTGTCTCATTTGCATCAAACAATATTACCATGTACTATTAGGAAATGCTTGGCTATGCCCTCTGGTGTCTTTAGGTAAATGGGACTTTACATGTACATGCAGCTCAAATCTGTGAAGATTGAATCCTACTTGCCCTGTAGATAAATGGTTACTAAAAAAAACTCTGATCCCTGTTCACTGTGATCAGTGTGATTATTTGAGTCTGCAACATGAGACTTGTGCAGCAGCAGAAAAATTGATGTTGTTATGAAGACAAAGGGTATTCACACCAAGTATTGATTTGATTTAGATTTCTCTTCTCTTCATTCACTTTGCATTTTTCTTAATTGATAAAAATAAACTATTAGCACTTCTATTTTTGAAAGCATTCTTAATTTGCAACATTTTTTCCACAACTGGTTAAAACTATATTATTACAATGAAATTGCATGAAAATTATGATTTAGTCTCACTGTATTAGTGAAACTAACAAAACATATACTAAATACCCAATAATTTATCTGTACTACTTTAGTACAAGACTCTGAAGGTTATATCATATTAACTTTGTGGCAAAAGCATGTGCATCTGTGTAAGTTTTGAAGACATTTTACCAATTAGAATGCTGGATGAAAAGCTGCATGGTCTAGTGCCGCTTAGTAAGTGCTAGGTAGCACCACCTATGGGAAACACATTGGGCCTGATTCATTAAGGAAAGGAAAGCAAAACAATGAGTAACTTTGAACCATGGCAAAACCATATTACAATGCAAGGGGTGCAAATGAGCTTATTATCTTTCACATAAGGAAAATACTGCCTGTTTTTCATTTAGAGCGCATATACTTGAAAGGTTTATTTTTACACTGACATTAAAAGATGATTTAGGACATGCTCTACCCAATTATAAATATGTCCTCACATTTTAAATTTATCTCCACCTCCAATGCAACATGGTTTTGCCAAGGTTCAAAGTTACTCTTTTTTTTATTTTTCTTTCCTTAATGAATCAGGCCTGTTAACTTTATCCAGAAATATTTTTACCACTAGGAAAGGTAAGAATCAAATCTAAAGGAGCACCGTTCTTTTATCAGCATAGACAAGGTTCCTACCCTTCTTGTTTGCGCCTAGTCTGTATCTGCAGCCTCTTGTCAATCAAACATTAACACTGCAAGCCATGAATCACTAATTCAACGACTACAGGAGAAAGTGCAGATGGTTGGTGTCATTTTGCCCTCTTTCCTGCAATTTATAAGTATGGTGACAATCGAATGAGTGGAAGGAAGAATTCTTTGTAGCAAGGGGGTGGAAATGCCGCCCCATGCAGCAAGAGGACAACTAACATCCCCTGGTTCTATCTCTATCTGTTTTTTGACTGATTAAATATTTAATAGTAAAACAATTTATGCAATAGTCACTTAGAGCTTTGGCGATATAAATCATTATCAATACATTTCTGACATTACTCAGTAATTTTACACTAGTAGCCATAAATTGCAGGGTATACAAGCCTAAAGCCTGGAATGTCTAACGGCATCCTTTTAGTAAAACCACTACTGAAGATGACATGTTGTGTGGTCACGCCTATGTCTGGACCAGCAGTTGACATGACTATGGCTTCTTGACAGGAAAATTGCATTAATAATGAATAAGTATTCCAGGAAAGAACAGAACAATGTAATCTATAATTAAAAATGCTAATAACTGTAAAAATATATTTAATGCACTCAGATTGCATACCAACATCAGCACTGAATTCTGAGGTCACAAAGCAAATAATTTACAAAAGGAAGTGTGACATGTCCCATAGCTTTGAATTTCAAAGTTATTGTATAAGTTTTATGAAGTATAAGCAAAATTTTTAATTTATAGCTCTCTATTGTAATGTAGAGTTTTAAACTTTTGGCATTATCAAAATTACTTTAAAATAATGTATTTGCTTTAAAGTAAAACATATCTAAATATTACTCTGTTGCATAGGAAATTAAAAAATTAGAAATAAACTTTGTTTATAAATAGCATTTGTTAAAACTCCTACTTAATTCTAATTATATGTGGCTCCTGTAGGGCCCAAAGGGACAAGGGGCTTAGTGGTTCCCAAACTGTGCACTGTGGCTCCTTGGAACTAGGGCCGGGGATAAGCAAGGTGGGGGATTGCTTGATAATTATTTTAGCTTAGATGTTCCTTGAAAAATTATGAACCTAAAGGTGCCTTGAAGTGAGAAAGTTTGGAATCCAGTGCCCTAGACTCTGCTCTTATCTTGTCACCTCCTGAAGAGATTATTCTCACTTTCTCCCACACAGGAAAACTACCAGCTACTTCCTGTGTCATGCTATCAAATTTTAGCCCATTACTTATTCCTATGGAGAAGTTCACTTCCCTCTCTTATAGGCTAATGCTGGAGGTGGACAATGAAATTCCCTCCCTTACAGCGGAGGGTTATCAAAGGATTTAACCTTATAAATATAATGAAGCCAGGTGCTTTTTTTGCTGAAATAAAACAAGACATCCACAAACTGTTTAGTAAGGCACTTTCCAGCCATAATATCTACATGTTCATAATGTTGGCACAGTTAAAATGCCAACATGTAAAATATGAATAGGGTTTTAAAGTCGACATTGAAAATGTCAACATAAATAAACAGACTAAACAAACTAAAATGGCAAGACATGTAAAAAAATTGGCAAGAAATGAAAAAAAAAAACCTGACATCCCCCCCTGTATATTACTTACTATTACCAGCACTAGGCTTTGCCAGCCTGGGCTTGTGGTACTATAGCATGGAAACCTGAAGAGTGGGGTCCCCTTGCCATAATGCCAAACCAGCGTCAGGCCGGTCGGATTCCCTAGGGAGATTGATACCGAAAAAAATAATCAAATTACCCTCTAGATTTCTCACACCCCTTGGACAGGAGCCCTCCCAGACCACCAGATCACTAGGACTATTCCCAAAGGCTTTTTGCATTTCTTGACCTTTTTTTTTTTTGCTTTTTTTACATGTATTGACATTTTTATTTGTTTACATGTAAATTAACGCTGTTTACATTTTACATGTCCACATTTTAACTGTGTTGACATTATGAACCTGTAGACATTATGGCTGTCGACATTATGATGCTGACATTTTGACTGTCAACTTTTGATACCCAACCCTTCTGCCACATGTTTATTAGGGGGGGAAAAATTGTATATTTTGAATATATTTCCAGAATTAAAGAAAAAAACTGAAAAAATACACAAACAATTTGAAACAGTAGTGGATTGACTTTGTATTTATGGCATGTTTAAAATTTAATAAATAATATTTGTTAAGTTTAAAAAAAATCTTTTTTCTCCTCCCCAGATTCTGTATAAAGAATGACCCAAATTATCCACAGCTCCTCAGGGAACTAGCGCAGGCTTACCTGGAAGGTGTCCATAGTAATATTGGTGTCATCCGGATCACCCTAGGCCAAACAATGGAATATATTAAGATATTTATGGTGCATTTTTGTATGCAGTCACAGAACACAGCTCACAATGTGCTATTAATACACAGGAAAAAATGACTTTATATGTTGTTTATGTTACAGTACACAACTCATAATACGAAAGGGAAACTAGTGTATTTATTTGTTGTTAATACAGTCACAATATACATCTCAGAGACAATAAGATGTTAATACGTTAATAAATGTTAGTAAAGGAAAACTAGTATGTTTATTTGTTGTTAACAGTGCAATTGCAGTACATAGACATACACACTATTAATGTAGCATTTTTGTATTCGTAAATAATTTAATATAATTTTTATTTTTAATGTGAGATGTCTTTATTGAGAAATGTTGCATATGCTCCACTCTATATTCTTTATCTGCTGTACTTTACGCAAGCTGGTGTAAACGCTAGTGATGTACAGTTGGACTAACCTTGAGATGCATTTGACTTAATATTTGCACTTAAATGCATTATTCCATGCATGAGTATTTTGCTCCGTATGCTTGGAGATCAACTGCTTCCAAATCCAAATAAACCACATTGTGTTTTTACTGTAAAATGTGCCCAGACTGCTCAAGTACAATCACTAAATATAAGAGAAAATGGTAAAAAGAATAAAGTAAAGTTTCATACATATATTTATCTATGCATTAACTTGATTTGAGGTAATGAGACAATACTCCTTTAAACGACTGATAAACTGGGTTCACTGTAAATGAATAATATATAAATGGGAATGGTTAATTGCTTTCCTGTGAATTCAGTGCAAGCAGGGACCAAATTATTTGATGAAAAAAAGCACACAAAGAGTTAACAAATTGTATTCCAATTATTTACCTTGTGGACTGCAATTTTATAAGGCACATCAATAATTTCAGTCATTTTCCCATAATTAAATCCAGAGCAGACATATTTGAAAACCTAAAATATCAATTTCCTAATCTACTGAATAAAAGTGTTTTCCAATGGTGCTATAGTGCAATCATTTTACAGATCATCATAATGTTGCATTTATCTCCAGGCCTGCACAGCTCTTGCATGAAAAGGGAATAAGATAGACAGTTCATCTTATGAAAGCACACTACATGTTTAATAAGTTATAGACTGGAACAACAAAAATCAATAGAATAAAGAAGGAGTTCTCCGTACAGGTTCGCTTAAGGCATATTTATTTGATAAAGTTTAGAAGTAACAGAGCTGCATTGTGCATAAACTTTGGTGACTATTGATCATTAACTATGTACATGTGTATATATATATATATATATATATATATATATATATATATATATATTATATATATGTATATATATACACAGTAAAATAACCTAGCTTATTTTTGTATGCAAACCTAATTAAACATAATCATGTTGTATCTCCCATCAAGAACTAATGTTATAGAAAATGTCATTTATAAGCATTACTATTGTTAAGTTATTGTCAGCAGATGGTAATATGCATATGAATATAGAGATTGTGTGATAGTAGTATTGTGTCAGTATAATATTAGTTTATATTCAGTCCATTGAACTGTGAAAGCTTTATTTACAAGGCCCAAAGTAAAATAAAAATGGTAGGCCAATAACTAGAAGTTAAAGGCTTTTTTATTGACATTGTATTGACTTTTTTATTGATATTAATCTAAACTGTGGTACACAGATAGGTTTCAAAATTGGATCATTGTATGACTGCTGCACATTATGTTCTTTGTTTAATATTTATTTTTATATATTATTAATTCTTTTAACAACCTTACACTACTGTAATTTAGCAGTACACATTTTTCTCCAGTTTCAGACACACCCATTTATGTTTCATTGGCAAATATTAGCCCCTCCCTAAAAGTTTAAGCGTAGTTCATTATGAGGTTTATAAATACCACATATTGCACACACTAGGAGTATAGGTCAGTGTTAAGTAGAGATGCTCACTGACCCCCGTGTTTTGGTTTTGGTTTTGGTTTTGGATCTGGATTACCGTTGTGTTTTGGTTTTGGTTTTGTTTTGCAATTTCTTAAAAAAAATTCCGTTTATTGGCCTAAAATAACATAATTTAGGTATTATTTTGTACCTACATTATTATTAACCTCACTAACACTAATTTCCAGTCATTTCCATTCAATTTTAACCACCTCATAGGTCACAATATGATTTTCATACACTTTCAAAGAAAAATTGCAGCAGTTCTTGCCAGTGATAACAAAAAGGCCATTGTCATGCCTGGGCATAAGACCAAAAATCCACCTCTTAAGTGTGAAATTATTTTTACACAAATCCTGACAACAGTTGTCTAGCCATTTGTAGCGTTTTTAAAGCCACACTCAGCAGAGGTAGAGACCTTAACCATCTGGGATCCTCATCCATGTTATGTCATTTTTCACTGAGTTCTTGGAAAACTGTTGGGAAAATCAGAAACTTAGGTTAAAAAAAAATAACAACAAGCAGTCCAGTATCATCTGCCTCCCTTCTCTCATCTACATCCCAGCACCTGCAATCTACCCCCCCAACACCTTCATCATCAATATCCCCATAACCAATAATTTACAGTTAAACAATCCTTTGCAAGAGGAAGCAAGTATGAAATCTGTCACCCAGTCGCAAAGCGGATCACAGACGCCATAAGGACTATGCTAGTATTAGATCTGTGTCCAATGTCCATTATTAATGCAGCTGGTTTTAGACAGTTACTTGAGGTGTTCTGTCCCTATTACCAAATTCCATGACGACACCATTTTACTAGAAAAGCTATTCCTCACCTCTACCAGAAAGTTCTTAAAAATGTAATAGTTGGGCTACAAAATGCCATTCTACCCACTGTACACTTAACCACAGATATCTGGGCAAGCGGAACTGGGCAAAGTATAGATTATATGACTGTGACAGCCCACTGGGTTGGTCATTCACCTTCACCAGCAGGGATAGCAGCATCATGTACCCAAGTATGTCACATTTTTCAGAAGTAGGCTACTCTGTGTATCAGCAGCTTCACTAAGAGGCATACAGCTGACAATCTGTTCCAAAAACTAAGGGATGTCATTGAAAGATGGCTAATCCTGCTTGAACTCTCCTGAGGATATGTCATTTCTGATGACGACCCCAATATTGTTCAAGCATTACAGCGGGGTTGAATTCCATCACATTTCCTGTTTTGCACACACAATCAACTTGGTGTTACAGAACTTTTAAAAAATGACATGCAGGAGATGCTGTTTGTGTCCGCCAAAATTAAGGGCCAATTTCTATTTTCTGCAACAGCATGTAGGAGAATGCAGCAGCTGCAAGAAGACTAGCATTTGAGGGGAATGTATTTTAGCCCAACGAAGTAGTCACTTGTGAAGAGAGTGCAGACATGGTTAGCTTGAGTCAAGTGATTGCCTTAATAATACATTTTGACAAGGAGCTGTAGAAATTTAACGTGTGACATAAAACAAAGTAAATGTGCTAACTATATTTTAATTGTAGACAAAATACTTAATTTGCTTCGCAAGGATCCAAGACCTATCGACATTTTGTTTAGACGTCTTCTCATTCAGTTTCTCTGGCAACTGCTTGTTGTACAAAAAAAATTGCTTTCCCAAGACACCCAGTGGTGATGCAGATGATGCCGCACAACATTTAGAAATTTGCTCTGCTGTAAAAGAATTGGCCAAAAATCGTGACAGCTCTGACCTAAAATAGACTACTAATTCCATTTTGAAGGACATTATCAGCAATTACATCATAGTACACAGACTTCTATGATGGTGGGATGAATTAGTATTGTTTGAGGAAGATTAGCACTGAACCCTGCCACCTCTCCTGTTTCTGAGTGAGCTATGGTATAATAAAATGTAAATGCAGATTTAGACCAAGAGTGTCAGCCCTATTATTTCTATTTCAGCAATTACAATTAGCAATGGAGCAATGGAGCTCTTCTCTTTGAGTGATACCTATATAACGCAGTAGAATTTGCCTGCAAATTCTACAGACAAGCCTGCTTGTCTTCCTCTTCATCAATGACTCTTAGCAATTGAGCACTCGACTTTGGGTGTATATTACACCCAAACCGTATTAGTGCAAATTAGGAAAAATACAGTTTAATCCCTGCTAGGCCCTCCATCATCCTTTGCATGTTAATAGTAGGATTGGTTGCAGTTATGGGCAAGGTCACACATTTTTTTGTCAAATCCTTCAAAGCAGCCCAGATGTCAAACTGTTGTGGTCTGCCACCTGCGTCATCTCTGCTTGTGTTTGGAAAGTGCAGATTGGTGCCAGAACCTCACATGCCAGAACTGCTGCCACTGGTGCCACACTGCTGCCACTGGCGCAGGACTTACACAATCAACCGCATCCTCATCAGCGCCCTCGTCGGCTACCCAAATCTCCCTCTTATGCTCTTCTAATTCCAAACTGGCATCCTCAATTGGTGTGTCACCGGCTACACTCAGGCTGTTCAGGCGCACATCAGCAGAACTGCTGAAAGGGCCCTTCTTTATGGGTACATTATCAGAATGCTCACGATTAGACATACCACTGGTGGATGGACTCTCCACAGAGATTGGTGTCATTTATGATTCAGAGCATACATTATCCTCTGATGCCTTACTGTTATCTTTCAGCTCAGCTTTGACGCGTAACAGTAGTTGTGCACCACTTGTAGACTCCAAATTACTTGGTCTTGCTTGGTCACGAGTGACCGTACAATAAGAAGGCTCTGTAACATTTTTGGATCTGCCACTAATAGAGAAAGGTGAAGGCCTCATTCTCTCTTTGCCACTGCGTGTGTAGAATGGCATGTTGGCAATTATTTTTTTATCGGCAGTTAACTTTCCCTCAGTTACACTTCTTTTTCGCTTCAGCACGGTAAAAAAAATGTTGGTGTGTGTTTTTTTGCCTGTTTTCAAAAGACTATGTAGTTTGACATCGCCTTTCCCAGATGACTTACTGGAAACACTACCATCAGGACTGGTGACAGAACCTGGTTGCTGACTCTGCTCATATGTGGACTGCTTTGAATCTATTTTATTGAGGCCAAAGCTCTTGTAGTGCTAAATATTGTTTTAGATACTGCTGACAAATATGACTTTTGACAGCCAGAAAAATTACAGTAAAACACTGGGGAATATGGGACACCCCAAAAGCACTTGTAGTGCTAAAAAAAAATTGTTATACTGCTGACAAATATGACTTTTAACAGCCAGAAAAATTACTGCAAAAGAATGGGGAATAAGGGACACCCCAAAAGCACTTGGAGTGCCAGAAATTGAAAAAAAAACCCTCCTGTATCCTCCTCTTACTGCTGTGACAATTGGTATTAAGATTAGAATTGTATTGAATAGAAACAATAATGTGTCCAATTACTGCTCTGTCCCTGCGCTGATATAGCCTGTGACCTAACCCTGCTCTCTCCCTCTGTTAAATGGATTGCTGTGGAGGCTGGTATTTATGCTTTTCAAATCTCTCGAGAACCGAGCTCAGAAATACGAAAATGTCACAATGACGTTTTGCCTCGATTCCGATTCCGAATGGGCGGGAGATTACCGATCGTGCATGGCTCGGTACTCGGATAGGCTAAATTCAGATGGATTCGGATCTCGGGGAACCGAGCCCGCCCATCTCTAGTGTTAAGTCTCCCCCTAACAGACATCACCTTGTTGTTGGTGGGGGAGCCTACTTTCTTGGCTAAGCTAGCACTAAGAATCTCTGTATTAATCACGTAGTACACAGATGGGTTAGAAGCGCAGGACAATTATTTTTTTTATACTTTTCATGAAGTTTCTTTAAGAATAGGTACTTATGTATTTATTTTACCATGCATTGTCCTACTGTGTTATACCTAAGTGGAATAATGGCATCATCACTATTATTATTATTATTATTATTATTATATACTTACTATACTCTGTATTTCATGCTTTCTTCATACTTGTCAATGATCTCTGTGACCTTCCATCTCCCCTTTGTCTCTTCCAGCTAATTTGGTTCCTAATTTAACTTCACTACAGCTCTTTATATTGTTTGGTCCCTAATTTAATCTTGGAATAACACATCAGTAAGATGTCTTTTGAAAACTATAAGAAAACAGCTGATTGTTGTTTTTCTTTTTTGATTTCTTGCTCTATGGAATATATACATACATTATATGTTGCTTATATTAGAGTGCATCAACTGAATTAATCTTATATATATTTTTATGCTTTATTAAAATATTGTGTTTTAAATATTTGCTGAAAGTGTTACTTATATTCCTTCATTTTTGGTGCATGATCAGTGCTAGAGGATTTATTTCAGGTATTTGATTTAATTTTTTGAGGTGTGCAGCACCTCATACCTCAAGTTCAGACCTTGTACCTGTTAACTGAAGTTGATATCAGAGTAAACAGTCTGGTTCACCAGGGTATAGGCTACATCTCAGGTGGGCACCACTGCCAGAGGGCCCCACCAATTAGCTGTTACTGTTTCATCTCAAGTGAATGTTAATAGATGCTTTAAAAACAAATGAGAAATCCACATATTAAGTAGTACCTACGCACAGTGTCGGACTGGGTTTCAGAAGGGCCCACCAGGGGATACAATAGTAGGGACCCACCAGAGGGGGTGTGGCCAGCCACTAGAGAGGAGTAACCAAAGTACTGGAGGGGTTGTGGCAAGCCCACGAAGGACAGCTAGCACTGTAGTGTAGTATATAAAGAATGCAGTGTGTATATAAAGAGTACACAGTCTTGGCCTGCCCCTTAGATTGACCAGAATAGTCACCAAAAATCGGGATTGTCCCACTAAAATCAGAACATTTGACAAACTGTTCAACCTGTTCCTGTCACTTTCACCACCTGTGGCTGCAGGTTTCTTTAGTTGCAGCTTGTCTGGATTCTGGAATGTTGGGGGCCCTATTTGGAAAAAAATGGGCACATTTAGAAAATGCCAACCAACCCCGGTGTTAAATCGATAGCACCCATGATTAATAATTATGAATTCCTCCAGCCCCAACATTAAAATAATAGTATTCCCATTTAATAAATAGATCTATATCTCTCCAACCAAACCCAACGTTAAAGTACTAGTATTCCCATTTAATAAATAAACCTATTTCCCTCCCTCCAAACAGCCCCAACAATAAATTAATAGTATTTACATTTAATAAATATACTTGTTTCCCGCAACCATCACTTGCCATTAAATAATTCATATTCACATTTAATGAATAGAGCTCATTCTCCCCAAACTCAACCCCACATTCAATTAATAGCTCCCAAACCATCCCATCTTAAATTAATAGTCCACACTATAAAATTAAATTGCCCCACCATCACCCCACAAACAAAAGAGCACCAATTAATTAGCCACCACCTACCACACACACACACACCATATTGCCACAAGCCCCATGTGCCATGACACACATTACATTGCCACATGTCCCCTGTTCCATCACACACAGATTACTGTGCCCCTTCATGACTCTGTGCCTTTCTGCCCCACCCTTCTTCATCAATCTGTGCCTTCCCCTTCTTCATCACTCTGTGCCTTTCTGTCCCCCCTCTTTATCACTTTGTGCCATGCAGCTTTCCTCTCCTCTTCATCATTATGTGCCTTTCTGCTCCCCTTCTTCATCACTATGTGCCATGTTGCTTTCCTCCCCTCTTCATCACTATGTGCCTTTCTGCTCCCCCCCTTTTTCCATCACTCTGTCCTTTTCTGCTTTCCTCTCCTTGCTTCCGTTCGGTTACTTACCTTCCTATTGGATTCTTTCTTCTCTTTTCTTCTTTTCATGTCTTTTGTCTTCTGTCTTCTTTCTTCTTCCTTGCATGCTAGCTCCTCTCTGCGCCGTTCCTCACTGAATGACGGGTGTGACGTGATGATGTCATGCCCGACATTCAATGCAAACGGAACAGGGAGGAGGAAGGAGAGGCGCCGGTGTCACAATGAGGTAATTATTTTTTTAAATCATTTTTCTTCAAAGTACCTGTTCCCCCCACCAACGAAGGAGGCTCCCCGGCAGACCAGACCGACCCTGCCTATGCTTATCAATTGATACAACAGAGTAGTATCTCATCTGCTCACAGAAAAATTTTCATAGAAGAGTCCTAAACCAGTACAAACACTCTTAGAAAAAGTACCAAAGAGGAACTAGGAGGCAGCTGGACACTCATCAGGATACATCTTGGTAATAAGCCTCTATTTAGTTTTTCGCCAATAAGGAGATATGCAGTATTGATTTTGCATTGAATAAAATATTTATGGACATCAGGAATTTAGCCATCTGAAAATTCACTGTTCACTTTTGATTCTTCTACTTTTATTATAAATGTATTTATATTTGCTGTTTTTATTTCTATTTGGGGCTGCCTTTTTATTATATTTCTCATGTAATTTTTGCCCTATTCAATTAAAAATACCTACTATTGATTTTTATAATATAATTTTAGAACTGCAGGATAATTTGCTTTGTTATTCAAGGGGGTAAATGTATCAATCTGCAAGTCGTCAACATTCCAAAACTTGCCTGTAAAGACATTGCCATTTTAAATCTGCCCTGCCAAAGCGCCAAACATCTGCGACTTACAGAATGCGCAGATTGATACATTTACCACAAGGTATGTTAGTGCACGTGGCTTCTTTAAAGTGTGCTCAGGTATACCTACTTTTTTGTACCTACTTTGTCTCATTTGTGCTTTCAGTATCCTACAGGATCTAAATGATGACTTCAGCATTTCATGTATATCTACCTACTTTACCTAAAATGTGCTGCTAAACTTTCCTTTCCAGCTAAGAGATGTCATAAGCACATTATATTGAAATTAAACAAGTCCCATGAATGTATTATGTTTTGCTCAAAAGCTATTGCTTATTAAAGACAAGTGCACATTTTACAATTTCCTATGATATTTAAGCCACTAGTTGCATAGATCCATTGGTGCGTACAGCAGACTTTATTTTTATATATTTTACTATAGCCAGTCATGCTAATAATTGCAAATATACAGGTAATGGAGGTTTTCTGTGCATACCTATTAAATGTTTCTAGAAATATAAACTGAAAAAAATCATAATAAATTTCTGCACTTTCCTTTTTAATTACTACAACACATCTTTTATATTTTATCCTTCCTCTGGATCAACAGAAATGTGATACAACATGGGCCAGTTAACAAACTTTTTCAAGATATACATACGGTGTAAATTATTATCATTATAGGTTCTGACAAAAGCCACCACTCTGTTATATGCTATGCACTCATTTTCTTTTTATCATTGCAGAAAAAGTATTAGAAATAGATAACAAATATTTTTTTATCTTGCAAAATAGTTAAAATCTGCTACTACACGTTTCAGTCTACCCTCTTTTACCTTAGTTTAAAGTAATATTACACTGCATGAAGCAAACCTATTTAACATGAAAGAAATTACACCACATTAATGAACAATTTGTAACACTGAAGTTCAAAAATTCACATTACAAAATTGAAAATGAGCTAAAATATGTTGATTATAACACAGTAGAATAGTTTTTTAATAAATGGAATTCATCAACAGTCAAACATTTCACATACGTGCTATTATGTAGCACAAAAATAACGTGATTATAATAAAATAATTCAATTAACAAGTAAATCTGTTTTACTCTTTTTTAGCATTGTTTATTGGTTTAGGTGTTGTCTTAGAAGTGTGAGGGTATGTACCATATTTTTATATATGATAGCAGTTTATTTCTTTTCTTATTAATTATTTTTCAACATTTACAGCAAATAAATTAATATTTGAATTTAATGGTATAACTGGGGCCTGCCAAACTATTTCTTGGCTACAGTAAAATTATGTATCAATATCATCCATGATTACAGTGCCCTCAGTAGTCACATTATAAATAAAAATAAGGAATACGTAACTCTACCATGCAATATATTTAAAACAAATCATTACCAGTTTTCCTAGCTTTATCAAAAGACCATTATGAACCCTAAAAAAACAAACAGTATACCTGCATGGATATTTCTGGGCACTGACTTATAATGCCAACCACACCTATATCGAATCAAAATTATAACCATACAATTCTACGTATTATGTAAATGAAGCCAGCTTTATTTTTGTGTACTTTGGAGAACATAACTGCTGCTCCTTCAATGAACCGTTGTGTACCAATTAACAGTAGAGTATGCTAAAAAATATATAAAAACAGAAGAGCGAACAAATTTTCCCCAGTATATAGACCACCCTACATCTGTTTTGTTAAAACACATTTGATTTAAATAGCAATGATAAAAATCAGAATCAAAATAAAAAATAAAATACAATTAATTAAAACCAGATATATATTCATGCTTATGGCTCTTTGAATAAACCAATGTGTAAACCTAGTCTGTTCTTTCTGTAGAATTAAAGTTCTATCATCCACAAATAGGAATACTCTCCAATAAGTATTCTTCCATGTATTGACTCTCAATGTTTAAAATGATGATAAATAAACACAGTCATAGACTTATCCAAACAATAGGTTTTCTTTCATCATCATCATCATCATCATTTATTTATACAACACCAGCAGATTCCGTAGCGCTTTACAAATAGGAGAAAACAGTAATAAAACAATCTTGGGTAATACATACAGAGAGGTAAGTGGGCCCTGTTCACAAGTTTACAATCTATAGGATAATGATTTGATACACAAGGTTAAGTGCTACATCATATTGCATATTTGTCCAGCTAGAATGCAAAGGTTAAAAACTATTTAGTCGCCTGTATGTTCAGTCACACAACAATGTCAGAGGTTGTTGTCTTGTGTAGGCTGTGTAGAGGGTGGTAATAGGATAACTTAGGGAGACTTAGAGGGTTGTTGAGGAATATTATAAACTTGTCTGAAGAGGTGGGTTTTCAGAGAGCGCTTGAAGATTTGAAAACTAGAGGATAGTCTTATTGTGTGAGGGAGTGAATTCCACAAAGTTGGTGCCGCTCGAAAAAAGTCCTTTAACCGAGAATTGGAGGATGTGATGAGAGTGGAAGAGAGACACAGATCTTGTGCAGAATGGAGGTGTCGCGTTAGAAGATATTTAGGGATCTTATCCAACAAATGAGTTAAGATGCAAACCATCTGCTTTTGGCAGAAAAATCAGAGAAAGAGATCCGACTCTTTCAGTCTGTGACCGTGGATTTTTAACACTGCCAATTGCAGCTGCACTTCAAGTATCTTAAATGTTGACAGGTTACACTACCCTTTTGGTTTTTCTTAACCTTCAGTAGAGATCAGAATAAGTTATATGAAGCCAATAAGATAGATCTATCAGCTGTTGCAAAGGACTTTATAAACCATCTAGTGAGTCAGATTACATTCGGGTTATACTTTTTATATTATTCAGAGCCCCACTGACGCATTTCTCCAGTGTCCTTTCATGGTTTCTTCAGAGATAGTGTTCCAAGCATGAGTATTCCCTTTTAAGCAAACTCTGACCAATCGGAAAGGCAAGAAAATAATCAGCATTCAACGCATAATGTATCAAAACACCTGAAGAGTAATTATAAACTAAGTTCAGATGTTTTTAAAATGGTATTGGGTGGCTACAATCATATTAACCCCTTCTAATATTATACACATAAACCTCCACTCAACGTGCTAACATTAACATCTGAAGAGATGTTTAAATATTAATCACTTAAGTTTATACAAATAATAAAATATTTTTTTCATAAAAGGTAAATATACCTAATTACAGCTTTGTCAATAAAATATATAGCAAAACTATATATATATATATATATATATATATATATATATATATATATATATATAAAACCAAATATATAATAATAACATTCTTTGTCAGGGCTTGAACTTCCAACCTTTACTTGGAAGGTCAAGTTCAGTGCAAGATATTTAACAATTATTTTTGTATTCCCGTTATTGAGACTCATCTGATAAAAATGCAATAAAAAAATGCATTATTCAAAGAATAAAGCATTGTTGTAATAATTTTCATCTAAACAAGTAGCACTTCAAAATCTGTTAAATAAGCTTTCTTCAGTGGGTTATTTCTGCTACAGATTTCAGTGTTGTGGCAGTGGTAACCAGGACCTAATTATCCAATAGGCTGACAAGGCTGCAGACAAGGGGGGGGGGATTGTGACAGAGAGAGGAATTAACTGATTTTTTTTTAAAATATAAGAGGATAGTTGTGATCCAAAAAGTAAGCATGAGACAAAAATGAGTAAGGTTTTAATCCTGATGCATCTCCATGGTACATGCTGAAGAAAATTAGTCATCTTTGGGCAGGCGTTTGGGGATAAGCTACTGGGAAAGAGAAGATGGCTCAGGTGTTACAGCCCTCTCTCCTTAACCTCTTCACCATTCCATTTTGCTTGTTCCTGTCTCTGTTCTGCTATACAATTCTGATTTTAATGAAAATGAAATGAGTGACAAGGATTTCCGTGACTCTTTTAAAAGGTCAAGTGCACCAGAGTTTCGATAACCACAAGAACATAAGCATTATGGGAGAGGTGAAGGAAGCAGCATTTTAAATCAAATAAGTGTTTGTTATTACCTACTGCATATTAGCCTAACTTGAAAGGTGAAGGGGCCCTATGAGCATATTAACCTAGGACAGCCTGAACCCCCAATCAGGCCCTGGTGGTAACCCTTTCATGTATTTGGTGAAGTGAGAAAAAGTTCTATACTGGGTGGAAACTGCTATTGTTGCTGGTGATAGGGACTTTCAACCATTGATAAATTAGTTTTGTAACCCTATTATTTTGATTTTCTGTATGATTAAAAACTCTCCCTCCTTTAATCTCTCTCCTTTCTAATTATTTCTAAGCTTTTTCTTATTTTTTATATGTTTACAGTGAAAAATGACATGATAGGCATCAGACAATTTTAGAGATTTTTTTGTGAATTGTTACCTGTTAACATTTAAGATAATTGTAGTAAAACAAATATTATTGAAAATAACTCATAGATGCAGCATAATATGGTGGTATGTACTGGTTTCTGTCTGTATATACATGCTTGGTGCATCCATATTTGCACATGTTAAAAAAAAACAGCCATTTTACATGAGATGCAATAGTCATCTCTGGACCATGAAGGGGAAGGAGAGTTATGAGACTATGAGGGAATCATAAAAGGCTCTGTGGAGTCATATATTAGTTATGCGGAGACATACCGGCTATGTGTGGCACATGATGTCACTGAATGGTCTGCTATGCATATATTCCCATAGAGATGAAAGTATATCTTTTTACAAGTATTCACTTTTCTACATTAAATTCATGCTTTTATTGCTAAATCCCAAGTCAGGTGTGCATGTCTTGCCTAATTACCATGACACATTGCATATTTTGTTGCAATGGAGTGGTAATTAAAATTGTATGCAGTAAAATTTCCACACCCCATTTATTTAGCAGTATGTGGTGCTCTACATTTATCATTTTGGCTGTAATGGCAAATTTATTTCATATTAAAGTAAAGGCTTACCCTATGTTTCCTTGTCAGCTCCACAGGGATAAATGCATTTGCCCCTCCCAAGATTTCCGGTGGGCACATGAACATTGGTAACATTAGGTCTTCCCCTTCGCATAGTCTCAATCCAAGAGTCTATAAATAGATCCAGATTTAAATTTTCCATCCATTTGGGCCAAGGTTCTCTGTCACAGCGTATATCCCCTGCCATCACTGTTGTAGCACTCCATGCTCCTGCATTAAATATGCAAAACATACCTTATTGTTGAAATGATACAGTCCTTGTTAAGATGGTGGTTAAAGGTTTATGATATGTAGATAAAAAATTGTTAAAATATCAAAATACAAATAATTATGTACAATATGCACATAATATTACCACTACATCTCTGCCATCTTTCGCTCTGGTCTATGTGACCTTTTGACAAATCCAGAAACTATGATCTACATATAATTTGTATGTGATCACTGACTTATGACATCCTGTTTTCGAACCTTTCCTTTTTATTACAGTATTTCTGATTCCTCATGGCTGACTTTTGTATATCTGAGGCAGTCAGGTGATCTATTATCATTGGTTGTGTGTCCTCTCCCTAACTTGATTGGGGAACTCTCAGATAAAGGCCCCCACCTATCCAACCATCAATTGCTGGTAATAGCTTTTTCTATGCTAGTTTCTTGGTTCTGTAAGCTTACCTTCCTGTAAGTTCTGGCATTGACCCTGGTTTCAGACATCTGTGACTTCTGGCACTGACTGCTGGATATCGACCATTTGTGGCTTACTTGGCTTGTAACTACTACTCTTTTGATGCACACTACAGGCACCTTACCTTCATTTTACTATGCGCTAACTAGCGATCTCAGCACTCAGCTCCGTTACACTGAGTGGCTTCAGGGCCTGTCTCAGGAGTGACCGATATCTCGTATAGTACTGTGTATATTGAAGCCTACTGGTGGACTTAGCCCTTACACAACATACCATATTATTGTTGTCTTACTTACATACCAGCTTACTGTTCCATACATAGTCTGTGTCAATTGTTTCCTGCCATTCTGCGATGTTCACCATCTGTGTCAGTGACCTATCTATAGCTTTTAAATTATTATATACGACACTGACTTTCCATGGTTTATTAGCCTGTCGGTAACCTACAGGATTGTCATCATTGTGCCATATTGCCTTGCCTGTTTTCATACTTGCTAAGTTCCTTTCCTGTTTTTGTAATGTCTGCAATGATTGTCTATTTATATTGAACTACTGCAATAAATCTTCAGTTTAGTTTACAACTGTCTCATATCACCTACCTGCAACAACCCTAAACCAGGACTGTCTATAAAATAATCATGCAAATAAGAAGGCACTTTCTTATATCACCCTGCACAGAAAGTGGTAAAGTTTTGCTCACTTCAGTGAGTATGGCCTGGGAGTTTGATTGTCATATGAAAATGTAGATAATGGAGACAGGATAATAGAGATGTGTGCTGACTCCCGTATTTTGGTTCTAAAACATTTTTGTATTTTGGTTTTGTTACTGGTTTTGCCAAAAAATAATGGGAGGTTTTACTATTGGATCTGGATTTAATCAAAAATTTAAAAATTGGTAAAATTATGTGATTTTGAGCTGTTTTTGCTACTATATTTCTATTTATTGCATTAACATTCATTTCCAGTCTATTTTATAATGATACTTTCTGTCCAAATTTTCACCAATTTTAGCCAGTCTGCAGTCTACAGTCTTATGGAAGGATTTCGTAACTTTGTGATCTTTGCATTCGCTCTCTCTGATTCAATGTACAAAATAATTAACCAGTCTATACGGTTCTCTAACTCCATCACATAGCGTAAATCGACAGCTATCATATCTCCATCGATATATGTCTTTTTAATTTCTCAGAATGTGGACTTTCAATTGAATTTCCTTGTTAAGACAGATGTTTTTGGCAACCAAATCTGTAACAATGTCAGTTATACAAATTTACTTGTGTGGGAATGGCAACCATCGGCCTATCTGAATTGTCTGTTTTACATATTTCTTACACTTCACTAATACAACATATTTTATATATATATATATATATATATATATATATATATATATATATATATATATATATATAATATATATATATTTGTACATCTATATTTATATACATTCCCTATTTATATACATGGGTCTTCGGGATAATCTCTGCCGCAAGTCTCGGGCAGTTTCATTTACCCAGGGTTGTGCTAGGTTAGGGTTCAGGTCTCACTTGCATTGCTTTTTCAGGTCAGCAATGGAACATGTTCCCGGGGGCACAGGCACCTAGGGCTCCAAACACCACCGGCCTTAGGCATCAGACCAAGATGACCCACCCATTCAGAGAGTCCCATTCGAACTGTACTAGATTAGATATTACACTTAGCGACAAGGACTAATCGAGATTGATATTTTAATCTCAAACTGCACATGGTAACTGGATGTAGATATACATGGTAACTGGCAAATATATGACAAGGACAGCATTACAGCACAGATCTACCTTACTCATAGCATAAACAAACACATATAAGTAAATCAAAGTATTTGAAAGCGCCACTCTTGTCATGAGATGATGTGATGTCGTACGCCTACTTTTGTGCATATTTATTAGGATTCATATGAAAAACACATGAATTTGCTGGACAAAACATTTATTTATATAAGGCCAGCAAATTCCATAGCACCTTACAATTGGGTATCTACTTGTCTAAATATCTACTGATGCCTATGTTTAATGACCTCTGATTGTTATTGTCTTTTCATGCTCCATGATGCATGTTGTCTACTGTTCCAAATTTCGTGTGTGTGCAGTGTTTCAGCATTTTTATCTTTTGCACTTTACACTCCCTACACTATAGGTTTTTCTTGTTTAATTTATCTCAGCTGGTAGCATGACAGATGACATTTTTTTTGCAGGTGCTGCAATGCTCTACATGCAATCGCTGAATGTCGAAAATGCCCAGAAAATATCTGAACATGCAAACACACTTTTTCCCCAATTAATATAGATGTGTCTGAATGACCCTTAACAACTTAATAAGTATTGAAAAATACAAAACATTTTGAAAATAGTAGTTTTTGGAGGGTTTCTGCTGCTGAACCCATTTTTCCCAGTTAATACAGATTTCACTGCCCCACACAACATTACTTTTGCTAGACAACAGACAATTCAGATAGGCCAATACTACAGTATGATGTCTAACTCATATAATATTATATATAGAATCAGTGATTTGCAAAGTATTCTACTTCACTGATTTCTGGAGAACTAAATTGCATTAAAATAAATTATCATCAATAACAACTATTATTTTTCTTTCTTCTGTTCCTTGCACCCTGTCTAACGCTGTTGTCTGTAGTTTAAATGCAACTTTCATAGCAGAGCAATGCATCTGACATCCTCCCTACACGCTGTCAGTTGTAAAATGCCAGATAAGAACACAAGGGAGGGCTATACATACAAAGATATCGATCCAAAACTTGCAATATCCGACATTTTCCCAGAAATTACATTTTACCCAGTTTTCATATATGATTTTGGCAAGAGGAACCCCAAATCTCAGATCTGTTGATTTCCCTGAATCAAAACCTCACATCTCAACAAGATAATGACCTTAGCATATACCTCCAAAAAACTCAATATTTTGTACAAAATAAGTCACACCCAATATCAAAGTCTACCTTGATTCACTTCACCATATCTATTTTTGACTATTACACACCCTTCAGGGTTCCAAGAATTGCGACAGTACAATCAAATTCAGGACTAATGATAAAAAAGGTGGCCAGCTCTTTTTACCTATAATTATGGCTAGCATAACTACAAGAGGAGACCTCAGTGTCTTTGACATAGGGGAGATTGTTAGGGCCCAGGGTGTAGGAACGAAAATTTTCATGTGGAGGCAAAAGGCCAAGGATTACTATAGGGATTGGAGCCCAATTTGCTCACGTTTGGTATCAGTTTTACGACAGTTGTAACAGTGACTGTAGATATACAAAGACTGCCAAACCTATGTTCAATTTTGTCAGTGTTTCAGGGGTTGACCAACCCCAGTTTCATTGTTTACATTACCATAAACATGTATTTATACAATATTAAATAAATATTATTAATATTAACTACCAATTAGTAGAATAGCTGTTAGAAAGCTAGATAAATTCAATTGTTCATCTTAAAAATTTACATTTTTCATAGTCATTAACCTAGTTTTTATTCAGATTTCGTTGACAGCCTAATCTCATTTGATTGGGAGTATTTTTACATCTATAGTCACAGCCTCACCAGTTATGGTATGTGCTATAAATTGCTATATCTGATGTTTGTTGCTGGATGCACCGCACGAGATTCAGGGTAAAAAGAAAGTGAATAGTTGTTTTTCATCAATACAGGTTATGTATTAAATGTACAGAACACTTAGAGTTTTTTTAAATAAACAAATCAATCAATCTGTATTAAATCTATACTAAGCCAATCTATATTAAAGAACATTTGGTACTTATACTAAGACAATCTATAATTTAAAAAAGTTTCACAAGTTTAAAACAGGTACCATGACTTCAGAAAGTAGCATGTAGGCTTTTGTGTAGTTCACGGGTGGCAAAACACAGTCATTGCCCACCCAACAGTGATCATGGGGGGCAACCGCCCCCTCTGCCCCCCCGGTTTCTACACTCCTGGTTGGGGCACATGTGGCAGGAGCTTCAATGACCAAGACTACTCAACTTGCTAATGTTACATGAGCAATAGTGTCCAAAGTAACGGTTATGAAACATGGATCTCTGAGGAAAAAATATCAAGTGAATTTGAAATGTAAGGCAGAACAGGTAAGCAGCTGAAAAAAATAAGTGCCAATGCATGTTTGCATGTCTTGCAATGAGCTATCAAGCAATAGAGGAAGGTGATATGGTTAGATGAGTCATCCTTCCCGTTGTACTCGACAAAAGGGTGAGTTCACATATGGCACCAACCTAAGGAGCTTGACAACTCTGAGTGCTTGCTTCCATGATGTTATGAGGTACATTTTCCTGACATTTGCGTGTAGTCATTCCTTTAAAAGTCAATGTTAGTCATTACCTAATGGTACTGAATGATCATATTCACCCATGTTGCAGCATTTATTTCCTGATGGGAGGGGTGTTTTTCAGATTCAAATTAGAGCCACATTATATATCTGCAGCATTTCGTTTGTAGAAACATTACTTAATACTATTCATCACGAATCGTATCACTCTATAGATTTTAAACACAGAGCGCATAACCAAACAGTGATACATTTAGTAAACTGTCTTTGATTCATTGTGTAACGAACAGCAAATATCAGATTTGATGTGATATTTGTGCATATAGCTGGTTAGTGAAAGGATACTATAGATTTTTATTTATAGAACAGATTCCTTCTCTATATATCTCTATATATTTCCATTCTACATTTAGAAAAGGCATTGAATATTGTTTGCTTCATAAGAAACATGACCAATGTACATTGTAAAAAGCAATGATTCACAATTACACTTAAATGTAATAACATATAGGGATACTAAACAGAGTATGAAAGGAAAAAAATATTTTTCCTATAATTAATCTAATATTCATATCATCCAGTTGAATGACCAAAGCTTTGTTAAGCAGTACTGAGCACTCAAAGTGTTACAGAGTTACAGAGGGCAGTGTGATATATTATTTCCGAATAATTTTGCTCAGTTCTTCTGAGGCCTGAAATAATTTGTCTCTCGAGGATCAGAATGACAAATAACTGACTTACAATTTGTGCACTAAAGTAATTGCTGGCAAGTTCAACATTACAAAAAAAGCAATCAATAGTACACAAAAGAATAATAAAAATGACAACTGTGCTCATTTTCCTTGTGAATAGGAAAGTTATACGATTATGGCGTTTGAAGCAATTTATTCAGATATTTTTTTATTTCAGCCACTTAGTAATAAATTAACAATTTATGATTCCATTCAAATTAAATTTTTTGTCTTTAATTTCCATTTTTATGGAATCAATTTTCAATACAATATATTCATTATTATTATTAAATTTAAAATGTAGGCAATATTATCCAAGTTATACTGATACTGCTCTGAAGTTGTATAAGATGGGCCACAGCAAACTGCATGTTTACTAGGAGATTAGGTAGACATTAATTTGCAGTTGTTATACAATCTTCACAGTATTCAGTTTTACACATGTTGTTGTGGGTGACGGATGGTACCTTGTTTGTGTTATACCTCAGACAATCAATACACATTACAAGCTATCCCTCCAAATACACTGACTCCTACCACACACACCATCCAAGATCTACCACAGGACACAACTGAAGTATAGTATATACAGTGTAAGCATTTTATACACCCCCTATTTTCTCCAACACAGATTGACCATAAACCAACTACTGTACATCATAAACCACCATCTTCTATGCCACAGAACCCAGAATATTTATCCACAATACATAATGTTGTTTATAAACACATGCACTGTAAAGGAAAATTAGGCAGCATATCCAGTGTGCACAGCAATATTCCTTAATTTTGCCACTGGTATGGATGGATGATCCACCTTAGAAATGCAACTAGGTATGCAAATAAATGGAAGTCATTAAGGAGTGCAAAGCAAAAAAAAGAGTAACCTGGTCAAAACCATGTTGCATTGGAGGGGGAGGTAAATTTAAAATGTGGGGACAGATCGATAGTTGGAGTAAGGCATGTCCTAGATCAACTATTTCACACAATTTCACATTCTGTAACAGATTGGTACATAAGATAAAAGCACTGGGACTAGGAGGACAATTTGTATATGGGAAACTGACTGGCTGAGAGTTATTATAAATGAAACAAATTCAGATTTGGCAAACATTACTAGTGGGGTAACCCAGGGATCAGTACCCAATCAATTATTTTCACAATTATTATTATTATTATTATTATTAATATTATTGTTATTATTATTATTATTATTATTATTATTATTATTATTATTATTAAGGTGCCATAAGAGTTCCGTACCACCATACAGAGGGGTTATAACAAAATGACAAAATATCATGACTACAAAACTAATAAAATTAAGTAAATAGAAACAACAAATTTACATAATACATAAATAAAACCCGCAAAATTACATAATTACATAATGAAAACACTAAAAGAGATAGCCCTGTTTGTGAGAGCTAACATTCTAGGAAGTACAAGGCCTAGGAAGTAAGCTGTCCATATTTGCAGATAACACTAAGCAGAAACACAGAGCAGAACATTACATCACTACAGACGGTTTTGGATCAAATAATGATGTTGAGCAGAGAAATGGCAGATGAGGTTTAATGTATAAAATGTAAGATAATGAATTTGGGCCATAACACCTGTTTATAAGAGAAACATATGAGAACTTGAGAGTGTTTTACAAGACAGGCTATCTTATTGATAAAAATAATTATTGGTTGTTCAAAAGGTGCTTGTGAGTCTTACCTAATATCTACAAATATTTTCAAGAATAATATAAAGATTTGTCTGACAATTTTTTTACACCCAGAAATCCACTGCCACTGAAGAAATGTTTTTCTTACCATAGAAAGGTTTTTTTTTTCCACTAGGCAGCTTAGTTTCACTGTTGAATTACCTGCCAAGTGAAGTATTAATGGCAACATCATTGGGTGGTTGAAAGTGTCTTACCTGCTTTTTGACTTCTTAACCTCATACTCATTCTGCTTTCATTTATGCACATTATTGAGTGCAATGTCTATGTTACCACTGTTAGGAATGCCTTCAGCCAGTACAGCAAAACCCGGAGTCTGCTCTGAAGTCTGGTGTTCACTGTTGCCACTAGTGGTGGGGACAGACTTGGCTGCAGACACACAGAGGGTCGAGAGATGTGTACCGGCTACAGAGAGCCCAGGAATAGTGTTATGATAGACAGCAGCATGGGGTCCAGGCCAGAATCGGTGCTGGCAGCAGACAACGTAGCCGGAGAACAAACCAAGGTCAGGGGTCACAGGCACAGGTTCAGAATCCAGGGACAGGCGTAAAATCAGGGTCACTAGCAAAGGTTCAGAATCCAGGTTTAGGCAATAGATATGGGTCAGAAGCATAGGTTCAGAGTCCAGGAACAGGCAAGGGTCATACACGGGTAATCAATCTTAGGTTTAAACACCAAACACAGGAACAAGGTAGCAGGCAGCAGTACTGAAACAGGACGCTATAACCGGCAGGGAGGCTAAGCCCTCCCAGCCTTTTAGACTGTAGCCAACCAATCAGGGCATTGCCCTGCAACAAGACACAGGTTAGGTTAATTATAATAAAGAACCTAATTAGCCCGCAGACTATAGTGCGCGCCCGGCAGTACTGAGTGGCCGGGGCGCGAAAGCAGAGATTTCGGCGGAGCCGTGAAACAGGAAGTGACGTCCCAGTCGTCATAGCGACGGCCGGGACGCCAGAGGGAGCAGGAACTGAGTCGCGGCGGTGCCCGTGGCCACCGCGACTCGTGACAACCACACATGAGTGCATTTACCTTACACTCAGTAATAGTATTTGTACATACACATTGTTAGACACACTCTGCGTATGAATAGTTTGTTTCACATGTACGAACTGCCTGTTATAGGTATGCTACTCTTGTATGTACATATTCTGTTATTATTTTACCTAAACCTTGGGTTGAACTGTTGATTTTGTCCTTCTAACTTTTGTTTGCTTTCTCCTCTATTGTCTGACCTATTGTACCTGTGTAATAAGCACCAATAACTCACCAGTTTTGGGGCCAACATCAGTACCAATGAGCATATCTTGGCCGAATGGAAAAGGGACACAATAGATAAAAATCTCAAGTAGACTGGGCTATACATGTTTACAAGAGGATTTGTAAAGGTTGCATTACACTGGATTTAAAAATATATTGGTTGTCTTTCTTACAAAATGTGCTGAAAAGTGGATACCAGGCACCATCTATAAAGCTTATACTCACTTGCCACTCTCTTTTATAAGTCAGAGATAACCATATCACATATCATTATTGAATCATTTCTGAAAGATAAGTGATCAGTTTTGTCATATCCAGCACACTGTCTTGTTCTCTTGAGCTAAGGTGAAGCAAATAAGTGTGAGAGCTTCTGGGGCGCTACTGTGCAGATGACAGGTCCTTCCAAACCCATGGGGGTCACCTGATCACGTTGCCCATTTAATGTGGACCCAATCATAGCAGGATGTCAACGGGGAACCAGGAAAACCCCATCACCCTTAGCCACCCTCTCTGATAAGCCAGACCCATAGTAACCCTCTCTCTGGCAATCTGATACTCTTACCCAAAGGGCATTAATTTGAGAAGTATATAAGAACGCCTGGGAGCAACTGAGGTGTTGTGGAGCCTGGTACTGGCTGCTTCACAGCTGAGATTGGTATAGTTACATTGTTTTAATGATTAGAAAAAATATTGGTACATAAAATGCTTTATTAAATAATTTTTTTTTATACTTTATACTTTCAGTATCTGTTTAAGTGACATGGGCAACCAAACTGCAGTCCCTTGGGATTCACAAACAAGTGGTTGCGTGATTGGTCGATTATGTCAAAGAAGAACGTTTGCAGTGCGACAGACTAAGAGATACAAACCCTACCATAGGGTATTGTGACATAAGGCATAGTATCAATATATATAATGAGCAAATTAAGCAGTTGAGGTGATTGATTCAGGAAACTAATATCATTTTCATGCTTTGGGAGACAAAGGAATTTTTTCATCCATTGACGTTAAATTGGAAGATATTTTTGGATCTAGCCTTGATAAATGATTTAACTTGTGGAAGAAAATAGTTAAACTTCATGTATCTTATGAAGCAAAGAGCATTTTTCAGATTCCAATGATAACACATATTTGACAGCCAACATAATATTTATTAAAATGATTTATTAACAATCATTTATTCAGCACCAGCATATTCCACAGCATGTTACAATTGGGAACAAACGCAGTAATAAAACAAAATTGGGTATTAACAAACAACGAGGAAAAATCGCCCTGCTCACAAATTACAATCTATAGGAAAATACATATTACCTACATATACATTACAGACAGTCATTGAAGTTAACTGCCACATATTGCATATTGGACCAGACAGCTTATAATAGAAAAAGGAGCTTTCTGAGACTGTATGATCCAATCACACATTAATATTAGTTTGAGAGTCAAAGGGTTGATTGGGCATAGAAGAAGCATATATATTAGTTTTAAAAAAACTTTGTGGAGGGGTGGTAATCAGTGAGAATATCCTATGGCGGTTAAAAAAGTGGTCTGGGAATTTGCTAAGTAAACCTGAAAATGTAAGTTTAGACTTTATTAAATATAAATAAAGCTATGATAAGCGTACTGTTTGTACAGCTAATTTCATTAATATCTAGCGTAGTATAGCAAAAAAGTGTAACACACAAAGGGTGTATCACAGTTGTCTTAAAGCTGTTTATTGCAGTATGGCTTTTACATTTTCTTCTACATTTGTTATCTTTTACAATCATGTTTGTCAGGTGTACTTCAAGCTCCATTAATGGTTAGATATGCCACACAAAAAAAAATAAACTTCAGATTTCCACACATGGGGCCTTGATTCATCAAGGCACTCATACTGAGCGCAAAGTGTGTTTGCTTTAAAACGCACGGAATTCAGGCATACGCATGTCTGAATTCAATAATGAGCAGATCTGTAGATACGTGCGCTGATTCAGGTGTAAGTCTGCTCTGCTCCACTACACGAGACACTGCAGGATACATCTAATACCAATGTGGAATATAAAGTCGCAAAACGCAAAGAACGCACAGGAAAAAAAATCTCCCCTGTTAATAACATAGGCATTAATGATAAAGCAGTTTAAATTAAACAACAACTGTTTTTTAGTATATATTTTTACATTAAATAAATTTATTAGGATGTTCTTAATGTCTATTAAACATGAAATACATTTTTACAGTTGTTCCTAATTACACACACGTTATAGCATGCATACGCCTCCCTGAATCGTAGACTGTAGTAAGTATACTTTGTGCACGAAGATGAAATGAACGTTGCTGCATTTAGTTGTGTACGGTCGGGTTCTGAGCATATGCATATCAAATTTGCTGGCTCTACACACAAAATCGGCATTTACATTCCTTGATGAATCAGGCCCATGGTATTTTCACACAAAGCTCAATAAATATTGATTATAAAGCAACTTTATTACTTACTTACCTCTAGGCATTTCCAACTAAACAGTTTGCAAACTCCTTATCCACTGAGGCCAAATGCCAGTCTGCTTTCCAAGACTCTACATTGATTATACTCCCAAATCAGTCTTGTCTGCACTTGGACATCTGTGTTCTCAGTGGTATAATGGCAGTTATGACTGTCTCAGTGTGTAAACAGAGATGCATCCTTATAGAACTAAAACTAAGTGTAATGTAGAGGTAGGAGAGAGGTTTAAGTACTGCACAAAGAAATGACTGATATGACTGATTCAAATTGTAATTTAAGTAAGACACCATCAGCCATTAGTGTGCTTCTCTAATGCACTACAGTCTACTAAATCCTTCAATAGTTCAGTAGACTTTTATGTACCTTTAACTTAACTGTGGTGACTTTGGAACCTTTATGAACTGTAAAATTCTGCATGAAGTGAGTCATCTTTTGTTATTAGGGCAATCTGTACTTATTATTTTATTGTATTTTATTGATGAATTTGCAGCCAGCAGTGGGCATATCTACATCAACTGCACAACTTGTTTTCCACATATTTGCAGGATGACTGCTGTGAGAATTTTCTCTGAACTGGAGATGTAACCAAAAGAGAAAAGCAATAGTAGAAATGGCTATAATAAGAAAACAAGAACAATTATATTGTAAATGCCAGTTATTGCATTTGTCTCTCATTTTTTTACTTGGGATACAAGCTTTATTGTCTTATTACCCAACTGGTCCTCTTGACAATTAAGTACCTGCAATTAAAAGCAGCTGGAGAAACTCCCAGTTGCACAAGCTACTGTCACCTGTAAATCCATGCTATACTGACTGTTTCGGTGCTACCTGGGGCTTTTTTATGTTTTTTTGCTTTTTATTGATAGAGCACGAATATTCATGTGTATATTTTCTCTTGGTCAAAGACTCATTTTTCAATGTGCTTGTTACAATGCAGTCAATTTTTTAGATCACCAAAAACTGCTCATATTGGCCCTTGTCTTGATCACAATGTCCATTTGTAAGTGCAAAATATGCTTTTTCAAAGCTGGAAAAATGCACAGGAAAAAAATTGGATTCCTGCATTCATATTACTGATTGTGAGTATCCCTTATTTAGGTTTACAAAGGTGGAACGTGGAAAAAAACAGTCATGTTGTTAAATCACTGGGGCTCCTCCTAACACCCCTGCCAATGGGTTTTGGGGCAAAAAAAGTTACATTTAAGAAATTAGTATATTTATGTGTGCCAATACTGGTCCCAGCCTGCCCTGGCAGCCATAAAATAGATAGACTGTGGCTAGATCTTATGTGTGGTCTAATCGCTACCAACCAAACAGCACATTCTCACCAAACAGAGAGAAGCCACTCTGTACTGGTTAGTTGGCAAAAGTACACCCAGCCTGTCATTACTGTAAGGAGCTCTTTAAGAAAGAGTATGTGTTGTCTATATGGTTTTTCTTTTTTTTTTCTGAAGGATTAAAAACTGGAAGACAGAAGAGAACCACCACAATATATTATTATTTAATAATAATTTGGTAAAAGTAAGTTAATGGAGTTATTATTTTAATAAAATAATTTTTCACTGTGCCTGTGTTGTTTTTAACAGCTGGTTGTGGTTTTTGGGTGGGGACCCCATGCTGTCTGTTCTGTTGCAATTGCCCCAAAACTTTTCTCACCAGATACAGCATGCAACATCCACCTTCTATCTAATTTTTGTACTCACCCTCTTTTCTTTTTCTCTTCTTATTATGGACTCCACTTCCCCTGAAACCTGTTTCCTTAGTCTTGCTTGAGCCCAACCTGCTTGACTGCACTTAGTCACCTCTTCAACCTGTCCCTCTCCACAGGCCCTTTCCCTTCTGTCTTCAAAATGCGCTCATCTCTCCTATCCTATCACCTGACCTTAGCTTTCTCTCCAGCTACTCCCATTCCTTTAATCACCATTGCTTCTAAATAATTTCCTCCCCTTTGCTTACAATCTACTTGAGTGAATTGCGTACAACTGCCTAACCCCTGTTTTCTCCACTCAATCCCTCCTTAACTCTTTGCAATCAGGCTTTTACCCTCTACAGTCCACTCACACTCCCCTCAATAAAGTGACCAACAATATGCTTACAGGTAAGTTTAAGGGTCATTTCTCCATACTCATTCTCATTGATCTCTCTGCTGCTTTGGATACCATTGAGGACCTTCTTCTCTTGGACACAATTTACCACCTCCACAACACTATTCTCTTCTGCTTCACCTTCTTTCTTTCTAAATACTCCTTCAGTGTCTAAAACTGGCACATCCTCCCCTCAACTACTTCTATCTGCTCAAGTTCCATAGTACTCTATTCTTGGCTCACTGCTTTTTTTTTCTGATACATCATCTATTTGTGAACTAATATGCTCCTTTGCAACCACTACCACCTCTATTCAGATGACACCCAAATCTACCATACCTCTTCTGACCTCTCCCCTTTTATTTTTTCCCATATATCCAACTACCTCCCTTTCATCTTCACTTGTGTGCTCCAATGCTACCTTAACATAAAAACATCAACAGAGTTCCTCCTCTTCCCTCCTGCCAGAGTCACTACCCCGCTATTTCTTTCTACTCGCCCTCACTTTCAAAGCCCTCACCAATACCTCTCTTCACATATCTCTGGTATTACCACAACATACACTCCAACTGACATTCTTAGTTCTGCCTCTGTCCTCTGCCTGGTAACGACCTCTCACTAATGCCTCCAAGACCTCTACTTTACCATTCCCCACTTATGAATCTCCTATGCCACCTGACCAGACTCTCTCCAACCTTCAATCTTTCAAGCACTCTCTCAAAAGCAAACTCTTTACTATAGCCTTTCCTACCGCCACCTGGTACTACTTCCTCTGGATACCATGTTTCTCTAGAATGAAAACTTTAAAGAGCAGGACCATCTCTATGCTTTAAATCACATCTACATCTTAATCTACCTCTGATTTTTTTTTTATTTGTTATTGTGAGTGAGAGTTTTGTTGTGCCTTACAAATAAATGATGATGATGATTCTTCTACAAGTAAGTCTCTGAACTGATACCTGGTATATCTGTCAGGCGTCACTCCAGAGTATCCCATAAATGTTTGTTTAGGTTCAACGCTAGTAACTGAGAAGGCCATGGCATATGCAAAACATCATGCCATGATGGGCACTGTCATGATGGGCAGTGTTTGATGGACAGTGTCATGCCCATCAAACCATTAAAAGCCACATGTGCTGTGTGAAAGGAGGCATTGTCATCTTGGAATACACCATATACTGGGAGTACTTGAAAAATATAAACAAAAAAAATGTATCTGTAGCCTAATATAAAATGTCTATATGATATCTGAACCAAATCATATTTCTATCAAGTAAAATTGAGACGAGATCAAAATGTATAGCAAAATATGTCACTAACAACTCTAAGTCTAGGTTTACCAAATATTAAAGAAATGTAAATATATTAATTATTGGGAAGTGGGAGATTATCGCTATAAAATGCAGAATCTTTGAAATTTAGCCACTGAAACAAAATGTTTCAAAAAGATTCATACTTTTTATCTGCTATAGAATTAATATCATCTGTATATATAAAAATGTCATTTTATTCAACCATACGGCAATGGTTGGAGGAGTGGAGGATCGCCAGTGAAGGGGTATCACAGTTTTGGTAGTATTACAAAAGCTTTATAAAACATTTTCTATATATAGATATAGGTATTGTTGTCCAGTTTTGAGGCCAGAATTGTGGATCATTGGGAATGTCTTCTCCCTGGATTACTCTAAAAAAATTTATAACATTTTCTAATTCTTCAAATTATTTTTAAAAAATTCTGTGTCACAAATGTCCTCACCACATATGTGACTTGAATATTAACTGTAAGGTGTTAAACAGGATTTAAACACTCTAACTCGCATTCTCTTACCACGCAGTTTGCAGATATCGCTAAATTACCCACCTAACAGTTCTCTAAACAGTTCTCTCACATAAATATACAATTAATCGCTGCGACCACCTATTTTATTATAGAGGCAATAACTCTGTTACACAAATGTACACACTGGCACACACTATGCTCTTTGTTAGTCAAAAGGATTAACAATTCACATACCAGCAAAGGTTTAACTAAGACAAGTAATACTTCTCTTTTTTAAAAGGCTTATGAATTTGTTAGAGTAACAAGGATACAATTTATTACATTTTAGATTTAATATAAAAAGTTGCAGGGCATTGGATATAATTAAAAACATATAGTTAATAGCATACAAAACAAATGTAATAAAAGTTACAAAAAATGGGATTAAAATGCAGAAATTGAAAAGTTACATAGATAATTTTGTCTGTTAGCCAGGTAAGAGCAGAATTAGGTTGGCTTCTCGATTAGATTGATTCCCCACAAAATTGCCAATTTCTCATAATATACATGGGGGTAAATGTATCATAGTGCGGGTTGTACAAGTCGCCAGAAATCCCTTTACAAGGCAGCGCCGCTTTAAATTTAAGCTGTCATCTCGCGGATTTCCGGCGACTTGTACAACCCGCACTATGATACATTTACCCCATGGTGTTTTATCTTGTTCTCCTGGGAAGTTACTCAGAGGCTAAGTGTATATATTCTAATATGGAGATAAAAATTCACTCCTGGGTTTGAATCATGATTCATTCAGAAATAGTCCAACATTATTATCTTTTCTCTGATGCATCACATAATTCCTCATTCAATAAACTGCTTAAAATTTCTCACAATATTGCATATAAAATATGACATTATTAGGCCACGCTTCATAACCAGGAAAATACTCTGGGAAAAACCAAGCTCATACCCCTTAAGTGTCCTAATTCAAGTTTCTGCAAAGTTCAGAGGCATGCAAGGTGGGTAATAGACTCCATTCCCCAAAAGGAATCAATGGCAATCACTAGAGACATAGGTCAACAACCTATGAAGATTCTGTGAATAATGTTGCATGTGTTTTTACTGAAAATTTCCAAGGTCTTCTCTAAGCCTTGTAAAATAAACTCTCACTTTTTATGTCATGCTATGGCTTGCCGTGAAATAAATAATTTGCTTTTGTTGATTTACACAAGTCATTGTAACAAGACATATGTTTAAAGTTTTGACATTGTACAAAGCATTCAAATCAATGCTATTTAACTAAATCTCAGGTCAACTGTTTACACCTAGCAGTAAGCAGCAAAATCTGGTTAATCTAAATTCCCATGACAATTAGATCTGCAATGTGCTGATTGAAAAGTTAATTTAATTTGTTACACCTGTTAAAAAATAAAATGTTTAATGTGTCCACACTTATTTTCATACAGATTGGTTCTAGGCTCTCACCAAATAGTTTCATATTGGATTACAAGGATTAATGAAGGAAAAAAAATAATCACAAAACTCCAAGTCATAATTGTTTACAACCTAAAATGTGTTTCCTCAATTAGCATTTAACATTTTATATTTTAAGAACATGGTTAATACATGCACACTTATCTTGTTATATATATTATGGTAATAGGCATGTATGCACACCTATTACAGTTATTAAATGTAATATGTAAATTAGCTAAGCAGTAGACGCCGAAGAAACAGCGGTAGTTAAAGAATGAAATGTATTTAAATGAGTATGATTCTGCATTGCAATTTAATATTCACATCAAACCATCCTAGAAAAGGCATCCTATTAAGATGCATGTGAAAACTCCCAGCTCTTCCTATACTTTTGTTTCAGGCCCTCAGACAACAAACTAAATAAGACAAGTGTGCATTGATTTTACAGAGTGAATTCTTCTCCTTGCAGCTGCAGTGGTTTCAAATAAAAGAAGCTTACTTTTTAGAAAGCATAGCTAATTCTCCAGAAAGCCCCTTCAATATACCAATTTTTTTCCAACCTGGCAGTTTTGGATTGCATCTGTCGATTACTTAGATATGGAAGGAGCTATTTCCCATAAAATTGTTCCCATGTTCATAATACCGAATCCTCTTAGATATGTTTTAAAAATGCTAGTTTGAAGATACATTATTTTAATGCTGTTTTCAGTACCATGTATAAAAGAACAATCTTATACAGTTAGGTTTGTTTAGCGAAAATCTGGATCTTTTTCTTTCTATATAGTGAAGTGCGTTCATAAAATAACATGTTTGAATATTGTTACATAGACTTAATTTGATAATTTTATTGGACGAAGCATGTCAAATATGCTTTAATAAAATTTTATGCATATATTTATCATCTATCGTATGCAGACAGACACAACACACATCTGGAAAAGAATACATATGTGGAATATAAACTCCCAGCAGAACGCACAGAAAAAAAGTATAAAGTTATTGTCAACTGTTAATAATATAGTCATTAATTAAAAAACATTTAAAAAAAAAAAAAATTGCCATGCAATACATTTAACTTGATGTTTTTAATGCCTACTGTGCATAAAATGTTTGCTTTTTTAAACTTGCTCTTGATTGCAAACACATGTTCTAGAATGCATGCGCGACCATCATTACTATCAATCTGCACTTATTCCAGACATGAAGCTGACTGAAAAACACATACTGGAGTGATGCCCAAATCTTACTGTACATTGACTATGTGCATACACCCATTCCCCTCCCTGTTCTGGCCATGAAATTGTAGGCAGTAGTAAGTGTTATTTGTGTTCAAAGATAAATTGGATAGACACAAAATATGGCACGTATCATCCTTTACGTTCCTCACTGACTCAGGCCCATAGTGTTAGCGAAGCCAAAAACCTGAAAGATCATATAGCACCTAGTATGGAAAAAAATTGAGCTTTTTTAGACAAACATACAACTGGTTATTATAAATGCACATACTGTAATGTGTGCAAATTTGTAGATTCACAAAAAAAAATTCTCAGATTCTTTCAATGTCAACATATATAAGATAAAACCACTAATGAATAGCCAAACAGTCTCAGTCATCTGTCGTTTGACATGCCCATGTGGACTATCTATAGGAAAAAAGGGGGAGATCAGTGCAAAATTACAGACCTCTCCAAGTGTAATAAAACACTTAATACTTGAGGGTGTGGCCTATCACATCTCCAGAGCTCCTCTCATTAAGGGCAAAAAACACAGTCTAACTGTGGTTTGTAGCCATTCTGGAGACTACCACAGATAGAGAAACTACATCACCGCTGGCGGCTGTGAAGGGTCGATATCAGGACCCTGTGGATTCACCTAACCGGGTGGCGCCCTGGTGAATGTCCTACCTGTGTGAGCTTCTGGCAGCCAGTCTCTGCCTAGATGCCCCCTCTGCACCTCTCTGTCCATCTACTCTTGGCCGCACCTGACTGAAAGTCCCAGACTCCATTACCACCGTCTCTTCTGGTGGTTAGCTCTGCGCAGTGCCTGCTGTGAGCTGAGTAGAGGCGCGGAGGCCAGTGGAGATCTGGGGTACAATTGCCGAGGCAGTCCCTCTGTGCTTACCGCCCTTTCTACATACTAGGAATGTGGAACAGAAACTGTCTCTTTACCATTGCAGTCACCCAATAAGAGTTGGCCCTCCTATCACCAGGTTCCCCATAAACCTCCGGTTCTATCCACCTCTTCACTTCTTAAACGTTCCCTAACATCTTGTTTTCTGTCTCTGTGCAGTTATAGCTGGACATTCCTGCCATCTAGTGTTCATTACACGACAATACACCTCGTGCCTATTGAATCTACATCGGCTATTATAGGGAGATACCTGGGGTCACACCTGCCCAGAAAATCATTGTGCACATAGCATCACACATTTTCTCATTTCACATGCTCCGGGTCTCCCTCGAACCCTCTCAACAAAATTTTAAGAGATTTAGTGTGGTCCAACCTTACACCACCTACCATTTCCACTATTGTTCAAAACTAAATCTCAACCAGATTATGTATTGAGTCTTCATCAGGCTCCTGGAGATAAAGTGTCCCTTGGCTCATACCCCACCCATGTCTATTTAACATCATCGTTTGATCTATCCTGGCAACTGGATACAGGTCCCTGTAACACTTGTAACCTTACCATTGTGATCTGACCTTTTTCTTCCTGCCTTTGAGATGGATTTGAGAAAGATTAAAAGTACAAAATATATACCTACCGTTAACTATTTTAAGTCCTTGGCGTCGGGCAAAATTAAAGAGACCCCCCTACCACAGAGTTTCCGCTTCCTGTTGTTCCGGCGGCCACAGCATCCTCTGATTTAGTCATGTCTTCCTCCCCCTCGTCAACGCTTTTTGATCCGAACGCCCCTTTTACTGTGGCTACAATGCAATAAATGATGGCCACTCTCAACACACATCTTACCACAACAATAAAGTCATCTATTCGTGAACTTAAGGGCGAACTGGAAGAAATTGGGGAACACACTAATCATTTGGATCAAAAAATGGGAGAAGTTGTCTCATTGCATAACGCATTAATAGAAGCTCATGAAGCTTTACGACAGGAACTGTACTCTCATAAAGATAAAATAGAAATATAGAAGATATATAAGACCGTTCCAGACACAACAATGTCAAAATTAGGGGCATTCCGGAATCTGTTCCCAAAGCGGACTTACTCTCATATGTGTTGTGCCTATTTCGTAAACGCCTTCCCTCGGCTTCGGAAAAAGACCTTCTTGTTGACAGAGTCCACTGCTTACCCAAACTGAGAGGGCTCACGGGCTTGGCACCAAGGGATATTCTTTTTTAAATGCGCTCTTTTAATTTTAAAGAACAACTCTTGAGAGCAACTTGTGCAGCGGAGAGTACACCAGCCCTTGTTGGCATTTAAATCTTTCCAAATTTATCTGCAGCAACGATTGCTAAGAAACAATCATTTCATACTGTCACTGCAGCACTCTGTGAAAACAATATCCCATATAGATGGGGATTCCCAGTGAAGCTCATCATACAGAGAAATAACTCCACACATGTTATTCCCCCCCCCTGAAAGGGCAGTTCAATTGCTGAAGGATTGGGACATTGTCTGTACTCTTAACCTCACTCAATCTCAAGCTCAGATCAAACCTGATTGCTCTACAGCAAATTCTACTGGATCCAACTCTGGTTCAGTCTAGTCTTTTTCTAATTCTCTCCAATTAGCTCAGATCAGAATTTTTCATGAGAACTTCGCCTATGATCTCTAGATATTGGCTGTGATAACATACAGTTTATGCCTTTGGTGCACATGAATACTCCTCTACATATCAGCCTGGACATATTGGCTTGCTGCACTGGTATAAGTATAACCTACATTGTTGTTGAAAATTCTTTATCTATATAGCTGACAGATGTGTTTATATTTGCCCTGCATCTTCCTGTACATTAACCTCACTTAATCTCAAGCTCAGATCACACCTGATTGGTCTACAGCAAATTCTATTGGATCCAACTCTGGTTCAGTCTAGTCTTTTTCTAATTCTCTCCAATTAGCTCAGATCAGAATTTTTCATGAGAACTTCGCCTATGATCTCTAGATATTGGCTGTGATAACATACAGTTTATGTCTTTGGTGCACATGAATACTCCTCTACAAATCTGCCTGGACATATTGGCTTGCTGCACTGGTATAAGTATTACCTGCATTGTTGTTAAAAATTCTTTATCTATATAGCTGACAGATGTGTTTATATTTGCCCTGCATCTTCCTGTAGGCCTCCAGCATTTTTTACAATATGTAATTTTAGATTTTCCTATTACACATGTTGTTATATGGGTGGGGCCCTGGAGGTTGTGGTCCAGTAGACTGGGGAAATAGGCGGAGTTAGTTACACGCCGTTTAATTATATTGTTATGCCTTTTTCCTCCCTGCCTTGCCGGGCCCTATGCCGATGATCAGAATGGTCCCGTGAGTGGGTCCCACTATTCTGTTCTATTCTACTTTACAATTGAATGTTTATATATATGTGCTAATGTGTTACCAAATGTTTTCTCTGTGATATTTACTATTACCCCTTGTCCAACTTTGCTACAAACTTTAGACCCATCCCTCTTTTTTCTTCTGGTTTATTCAGGTTGCCTGCCTAGATCTATCCTCTCCTTTTTGGACATGGGTGGGAATGCCTTTGATACAGCCCCCACATGTTACTGACTTGCCGTGCTCCTCCCAATGCGGCAAATGTGCTAACCTATCTGTTGGGTTATTTTTTTTTTTTCCTATCCTATCCTTTTCCATTAAATCCTTGGACTCCCCCCCCCCACATACCCCAACAGCAGACACTTCTTTCTTAACCAAAACTCCTCACTTGTCATACACTGAGCTTCCCCTGAGAAGTCGTTATGTTCCCCCCAAGGGGCTGCTATGCCAACTATCCTGATCCTTATGGTTAAACTATTTTCTATGAATGTGAAGGGTCTCAAATCACCAAACAAGAGGCGCCTAGCACTTACTACATTTTTCAAATATAGAGCAGACATGGTGGCGCTCCAAGAGATCCATTTTTGCTCCAGAGCACCCCTCTTCTTTTGAATCAACATTATCCCATATACTACTTAGCCAACAGCTCCCTCAAAAGTAATGGTGTAGCTATTTTATTTGGTTCCAATGTCTCCTTCACATTACATCAAAAATTATAAGATAAACAAGGCCGGTTCTTGATCTTAATAGGTCACTTAGACAATAAGGCAGGTTACTTTAGTTTCCCTATATGTCACCAACTCCAGGCAAATCCCTTTCATAAATGATGTCCTCAGAGAAATTCCAAAAATCGAATTGGGTAATCTGATATTCATGGGGGACTTTAATTTAGTGTTGGATGCTTGACTAGACAAGACTTACCCACCCAGAACTATTGCACTTTCTGATACTAGTGGCCCCTCCCTCTCATTTTGTAAATTAATTGCAGAATAGGACCTATACGATGCCTGGCGTGTTTTTGCACCTGGAGAAAAAGATTTTACTTACCAGTCTCATGTACACAATATCTACTTGAAAAGAGACTGATTACTCACAGATAAATGGTCCCTTCAACACTCAAAATCTGTGTCTATTCTTCCAATCACGTGGTCTAACCACGCTCCACTAGTACGGTCCTGTTTCCCCTCTCCACACTCGCCACCCCCCAGACCATGGAGGCTGTCAGCATCCCTTCTTGTCTCCTTGGAGGCCAAAACTGCTCTCCAGGAATCCTTAGATAACTATCTTGTCACTAATTCAACCACGGATACCTCTATATTCATATATTGATGTTCCCTCAAGGTGGTGGTTGGAGAGATCTGCAATTCAGATTGGTGCTAGACTTAAAAAAGCTAATCTGGCCATGCAACGAGACTTGGAATCTAAAATTAACTCACTAGAACCAAGTAACAAAAGTGCCCTTCCCATACAACTAAGAATGAATTGATTCAACTTAGACACCAGCTCTTACAACTCCTTTTAGCTCGCACCCAAGCAGCCCTTTAACGCCTCCAGCATAAATTTTACACAAAGCAGGCCGAATGTTGGCGAGAAATCTTAGGGATTATCAGGCAAGAACCATTTTAGACACCTTACTGGACCGGGGGGGATAATTAACGCTAGGGAAAGATGCAGCAGTTGTCGTAATTATAGACCTATTACTCTTTTAAATATATCTATGTTGGTTGCAGTCAGGATTGGCCCTTTTCTCCCCTCTCTAATCCACCCTGATCAGGTGGGCTTTGTGTTGGGTCGCAAGGCATCAGACAACACAAGGAGAGTCTTTGATCTTGTAGAGTACGCCCCGAGACAAAGTGCCAAACTACTGATGCTTTCTCTGGACGCAGAGAAGGTGTTCGACAGATTGGACTTGGAATTTATGAGGCAAGTTTTCATTAAATTTGGATTTCGGGGGTCTATTCTGTGGGATATCATGGAATTATATAGTGGCCCCTCCGCCAAAGTTTTTACTAATGGATTTCTATACAAATAGAACAAGACAGGGATTCCCCCTGTCGCTCCTTATATATTCATTAGCAATAGAGCCTTTGGCAGTCTACCTGTGACAATCCAAATCATGTAAAGGCTTCAGTCTGGGAAGAGGGCGGGGGGGGCTGACCATAGTCTGTGCCTCTTTGCAGATAACATTCTATTATATCAGACCCAGAATCATCGCTAGATTTGTTGCACCACTTCTTGAAGGAATATAGCTAGGCATCATACTACAGACTAAACACTACTAAAACTGAAGAGCTCCCCATTAACCTCCCCCCAGGCTCTCTGTTCCTTTAAAAAAACAGATTTAAGTATGTATGGAAAGATAAATCTCTCTCCTGTCTAGGGATTCATGTCCTGATGAACATCTCAGAGGTTTTTGAGGTCAATTATCCCCCACTAACCACAAGACTACACAAACTTTCTACTATGGGATATTGTATGAGGTGTCGTGGCTTGGTCGAGTAGCAGCATTTAAAATTATGCTCTTTCCCAAGCTTATGTACCTGTTTAGGACCATCCCTTACTACTACCCAAAGAAGTTCATGGTAGCTTTACATTCACTAATGATTCGATATGTTTGAAGAGGCCATCCCGCTAGATTGTTTTGTACCCGTATGACCCTACCTAAAAACTAGGGGGTCTTACATTACCTGACCTGTCTAGATATCAGGAAGCTTGTTTTCTCTCTCAGATTAGGGACTGGTCTCACCCTGCCCTGCAAAAACTCTGGGTGGATATGGAGAGAGCACTCTGTGTAGGCTGCCCTCTGTCAGGGGCCTCAAGGATTTGGCTTCCCAAATCCTTGGGAACCCACTCGTCTAACACCCCAAACTCTATTGTTGACACACTCAAAGTCTGGGACAGAACCATTGAAGTTTCCCCAGAGTTCTCCACTCCGACAAGTAATATCTCTCTTCTCTCCATCTCTACACTATCATTATATTTTGATATCTTCAATTGGGTTCAGTCTGGTCTCTCCTCCCTGGCCCACTTATATGATCCCGAAGGTCTCCACTGCTTTGCACAGTTGCAGGACGCATATGACATTTTTCCCAGGGATTTCTACAAATACCTGTGATTGTGGCATTGGATCGAGGACCTTCGTCGACAAAACTACCCAATTTCTCCATCCCCGCCCATTTTATACACTAAACTAAGGAAAGGTAACAATAAGGGTGGTTTTACCTTTTGGTACCAATATCTTACTGGATTGTCAGTTATCCCCAAACATGCTTCTCAGACTAGATGGGAGGCTGATCTTAACATCTCCCTCTCCCCCAAGCAATGGGGAATTATATACATTAACTTGTCTACAGTCTCAAAATATACCAACCATCTCGAAATGCTACTTAAATTATTATATCGAATTTATCTCACCCCAGCAAGCCTTCAGAAAATCTGACCTAATCACTCTAACTTTTGCTGGCGTAATTGTGGTGCGGTGGGAGACCTATTGCATGTTTTTTGGTTATGTCCTGTTATCCAACCCCTTTGGCAAGACATATTTAAAAAACAGCCAATATTTAACTTATGTGCAAAAGTCACCTCTATATCATTAACTCCAACTTTACTCATGGCCTTTTTACACTTATATCCCGATCAGCTACCTGCGCATCATAGATATGTATGGTGACATTTTTTATTAGCTACAAGGGATAGCTCAATTTTGGAAACAATCATAATTCTTTTTTGACCAGAGGCATTTCCCTGCTTTAAACAATTTCACTAAGAAATTGCTACAGATAAGTCCTGATGTTTTTTACTGAATGTACGCATGCTGAAATAATGATTTTTTTGTGGATACTAAATTTCTTGTTTTTAAAATGAAATCTACTACCCAAAGAAGTTCATGGTAGCTTTACATTCACTAATGATTCGATATGTTTGAAGAGGCCATCCCGCTAGATTGTTTTGTACCCGTATGACCCTACCTAAAAATTAGGGGGACTTACATTACCTGACCTGTCTAGATATCAGGAAGCTTGTTTTCTCTCTCAGATTAGGGACTGGTCTCACCCTGCCCTGCAAAAACTCTGGGTGGATATGGAGAGAGCACTCTGTGTAGGCTGCCCTCTGTCAGGGGCTCTCAAAATTTTGTAAAGTTTTGTTATATGGTCTATTGGTATCACATATTTTTGTTACTCACATTTACTTACTTCTAATGTGCTTCCATATGTAGTAGCATGTCATCTGTAGTAACTAAGATATATCCCACTTTCTTTTGAGCTGACCAGCACCTTGACTTTCTGGAAGATCAAGTTCTTTATGGATTTTTGAAGAAGACACCTGGAACCATTAATATCCAGATAAGCTATATATTTAATTTACTTTGGTACAAGACTTTAAATTGAACCAATTATTGTTACCGAATTTATTACACTATATATGGCGCTTGTATTTTTTCTTATGGTTTATTCTAGATATACACTTGGAACACATGTTTTAGAAAGGATCAGTTATATAGTATAGTTGTGCTTTTTATATAATAAATATTTGTTATTTCTTACATCTTGGAGCTGTAGTGTGTTCATTCTGCCATATTCAATTTAATAATTAGGACATTCATTCATTCATGTTATTTGGATTGGTGCTTCTATATATATATATTTTTTTTTTTTGTTTCTCATGAGGGTTGGTAGCTGTTTGTTTTACATTTTCTATAATTTTTTTAAGTACTAACAAAACTGTTTTACTCATATCTAGTGTCATTATTTTGGTTAAAGTTGCATACATAATCAAATAAACAGTTGTGCAATACCACTATTGTAAAACATTTTCAAAAAGTTTTATTTTTTTAAATTTCTTTTCTTAGGTATTACTCTGAGTTGTCAAACACCAATAGCAGCGCTGGAAACAGTTTAGCTCATAAATATGAATGAGTTCATGAATGATATAAAACAAATAAAATATTACAATATAAAACAAATATACAAATAATACAATGATCATAATAAATGTAATGAATAAAAATACTATAGACAGCTTGGTGAAAAATATTCGATTTAGACCACCTGCAATCAATTAAAACTGATGAGCTGAAAACACTAATGTCAATGGCATTAGTATTTTTGTTACAAGACTGAAGAACTTTGGTGAGCTGTGGTTTGATTCAAATAAATATCACTATTTCAGACACAATTTCTCATCAAGAGTGCACATAGAATGTGAAGTTCCACAAAAAACCAAGAAGGTGATTCCCAATTTATATACCTTCTTAGATCTCACTAGAGCTTTGGCTAATTAGCCTTCCAGCAACTTATAATGGACCTATTCATCCAATATAACTCCCATCTACTATGATAAGACAATTTACCAAATGACGTGAAATGCAGAACTTTAATATATAGTCTAAGAGCAAACAGAGGCTCATCCAAGCATTGTTCCTGGGAGATGTAAATAAGCACTCAGGGCCTGAGCCATTAAGGAGAGCAAAGCATAAAAAGGAGTAACTTTGCACCTTGGCACAACCATGTAGCATTGGAGGGACAGATGTGGGACAGATATATAGTAATGGTAGGACATGTCCAAGATAAACTTTACATTTCAGTGTAAAAATAAAGCTATCAAGTATTTGTGTGCTAGATAAAAAAACAGCCAATATTTAACTTATGTGCAAATTAATAAACTAATATGCACCCCTTGCGTTGTAACATGGTTTGTCTCAGAGAACATGTACTCCTCTTTTTACCTTACCTTTCCCTAATGACTTAGGCCCTCAGTGATTAGCGTATATAACCTGTCAATGTAGTATTGGGAATCCATTTGATATACTGCTCTGTGAGCCCCGGCTCTTTGTTCAATAATCTCATCGATAGACATGAAGATTCCAATGCACATAGGTTAAAAGTATATCAGAGGAGCCATCTGACACCAATGCTTGCAAGGCTGAAGACCACAGGCACTGCGTGTTCTCAGCACAGCGACCAGCTCTCCATCTTTCACAGCAGTGATATAGATCTCAGTTTTCAGGCTGGACACACAAACAATCATAGCACTGGTTATTCAAATACACCTGACTGACACATTTCACCATAATAGACGATTTCCTCAGAGCCAATGAAGATGCAATTACTCTGAGTTGTAAAGTAAATACCTAAGATGGGAATTATTTTAACATTAAATTAAACTTGTTCAATTTTCATTTTAGTTAAAAATTTTGAGATAGCATTGCAGATAAACCTGGCGGTTGTGCACTGTGACGTGACAAATTGGGAGTTTTGTACACATGAGATCCATGAAGTTTGTTTCATCTACTTTTACTGGATTCTTGCAACAGGTAAAATAGGCAATGAGAAAAGGAAGTATTGCAGATGGTCAGAATTTTCAGTTCTGAAATACTGTTAAAAGTACAATTTGCACTAAACTTGCACAAGCATTTCCATTGCATGCATTTAAGAGGGCAGTTTGATTGAAGACTTTTCCAGGACAGAACATATACTATGTTTCGCTGAAAATAATCCTGAAATTGAATTTTTTCTGCAGGGTAAAAACTTTGAGTCATCAATTTAGTGTCACTCAGCTAAAATTCAATATTGCCATTGTTTATTGCAAACTAGTGTGAGATCCAATTCCTTTGTTTTAGCCAACAATACTCTAATATATTAAAACAGCCATGCCACACCAATGATTGCTGGTTGTGCCAATAGATTTGCAACATGGAAGACATAGTTGCACCAGACTTTTTTTAAATGAAAAATGTGGCTATGAATTAAAGAATAACTCCACCCAAATCTGACCAACTAAGTTGTTGAGTTGAGATAGGTAAGTTAAATAAAATAGGAAAAATGTACTTTTCTCCTAACCCCCATCTGGTGAGTGTAACAATTCATTCTCTTTGCAGGAATGTTTTTTAGATAAAGAGATAGATAGATCATAGAAATATTGTCTTTCTAATGTGGTTTTGATGGCAGTAATTTACAGTTTCAATTTTAGTTCAAATAACTTTGTATATACATATTTTGAATTTGTATGGAACAATAGATTTATATGCTTTAGTTGTGTTTTTATTTAGTTTTAATATGTGTGCTTGTGTGAAATTATTGGCCCATTGTCTGTTGCAGTGCCCAAAAATGCTTTTTAAAATGGTTACACTAGAAAGCTTTTATTTATTTATAATGTATGCTTTAAGTTTTTAATTTTCTGCTTTTAAAAAAATATGTATTACAAAGAGCACCGAGAACAGTATTAGATAGTAAGAAACAACAATAAAAATATGTAGGACTGCAATACAATTTTTAAAGTGGTTCTCAGTATAGTTATGGAATTGCTTTGGTAAAGAAGTAATTTCTGCAAAGGTCTGAAACGGAGAGTATGCAGTTTCAATTACCTGGTGAAACTCAGCCGCTTCTATAGCTGTGTAAGGAAGTAATTTAATGCTTTCAAAGCCGCTAGGTTTTTTGTTACCTGCTATTAGACTGTATGCCTGGAGAGATGTTGTGCTGTCTATTTAAAATGTGTGGTTATAAGTTATATTATAGGTAGATAAAAATGTATACATGTTTTTGGTCTACACATTATAAAGTAGTGTTCTCAATTGAACTATTTAATCTTGTCTCATCTTAAAGTTATAGTGCATCAGATGTCCACATTTTGATTTGAATATTTCAAATGACTTGAGCTTTAACTCTCAATGTGCTTCCTCTTAAAACTGTCCCTTTACAACCTCACTTTCACTTAAAGGCAGGTATATTATCTTTAAGATATAAATATATATGCTATGCTTGCTGCCCTTATAAGGAAATTTGTATCTTAAAAGAGGTGGGAGCTGCTAAAATAAAGAGGTGTCCAGCCTCTTGGGAATTTTCACAATATGTAGGGCTTACTACACCTTATGTGAGTGAATGTGGAAATGTCAGAAAGGTTCATGTGCTCTTAATATAGTGTAATTGACTTGTAAGGACCTACATGTGTGTCCAAAATTAATATATTACATACTAGAAAATATGCACAATGCATAGATTATTATTGAGTAGTGGATAAAGGCAAACATTTAAATGGATAAATGAATAAAACGTTTACGCTGAAAACATATAATATAATAAGTGGATCTAGTTAAACTATTACAATAGTGCATCGTTAAAGTAACACTTGTTACTTACAAATGTAACACCCCTTTTCCCAAAATGTCTTTGGGGAGAAGTATGTTTACTTTCTTTTACCAAATAACATTCTTCACCGTTATATATTCTGCACAGTGCCTCCACCTTAGTCAGGATTCAGTAGTATCTTCGCTGGGTAATGTTGACTGGATCTGCAACACAAGAGGGAAACTAAGGGAACCATTTGCTCACCTACTTATGACTTCAAGCACGCAAATTAAATATCAATACCCTAGACTGGTATTTAGAAGCCACACCGACACGTTTATTTGCTGAGCTGTGGACCACTAAAGTTCTAAAAAAATCCTTTTTTTTACAAAAATATATTTTACCGTAATAAAAGTTTATTCTAGAGGTAGGTATATTTCAATGGAAACAGTTAAAATATTATAAAAGAATTTTCAGAGCAATAGTTTAAAAAAGCAAAACATGTATACAAATCCTTAAACACAAATTTGTTTGTTACCTACCTTCTATTCACTCTCATATGAAGAGGTACCTCTGGTCCACTTATCTATAAGCTTACTGAGAGCTTACACAAAACTTTAATCCCATATCAACTTCCCATGATAATGCACTATTATCACATTCAACCTTGCTTCAAATAGAATAACATAAATAATGCAATAAAATTTGAAGAACAAACATGGATGTTCACATATTTGAATATTTGAAATCCACGAGTGGCAAAAATATGGATCCTTTTTACTTGCTCCTGAGTTTGAAATACACAAATACAATATGGCTGAATAAACCAATAGTACAGTCCTCCTGAGTCACTTAACTTGACAATGCACACAGAATTTCAAGCACTTATTTAAGTCTCCCTCCTATTCCCTGTCTAACAGTTATACAAGCCTCAGCCAATGTAAGTAATCTGAAAATCAATTGCTACTTATCCCACTGATCTCCAGATGCCACTGACAGAATGGCTTCTCTCAGGTATGGAGTCTGGCAGCCATATCCACTCCTCACCAAATGGACTCTTGTTCTCACTCCTCACTTGTTCCTTAAATCTCTTTCTCTTACTGCCTGGTGCTTAAATCACCAACTCCACTTACTGACTCTGACAAGTCTTGTCTCTCTCTATCTCAGTCTCCTGTCTCTCCGCCTGGCACACAGTTGCTCCTCTCTCCTCTCTCAAGCTCCGCCTTTCTTCTTCCCAGAATCCCTTGCTCTGTTTCTCTCTCTGCACCTCCTCTGTGTGACTCAAGGCACCAGCATACTTTTTCAAGCATGATGGGAGATGTAGTTCTCAGAGAGCAGTAACCCGGTCAGTTGTGCATGCGTAGCCCAACATGGTCACCAGAGCTACACAAAAATATGTAAGCTTGTTATTGCATGGTTCATATTCATAAAACCAACTGGAATAGGAAAAATAGCAGAACTAGTATGTGTCTGCTTTGATTCAATTTAGAAACTCAAATAAAATTGATATCATTCAATTCTTGACAGAAAGAATAGTTGCCAAAAGTGTAGTGCAAAGTGCTTTGCTTAAGTCTGGGAGTGTGCAAAAGTATTCATTGTCTGATGGGAGAATTTGAGCTGATCTTAAGCACTTCATGCTAAGTAACTACTACAGTTACTTTTGCACCAATACGCAATGACAATTTTAGTTTTGCCGAACAAGCTTATTGAAATGTGCTAAAGGGGGATATTGTACATTTAGTGGGAGATTATTTGCTTTGCAGGAGGTTACATAGTCTTTTTCTCTTTGCAAAAAGGATTTGATTTTTTTCCTCTCCTTGTGAGGCGCTGGCAATGGGGACTTATCCTACACTTTAATTGAGACACATTATTTTACCTTTCAGTTGCACTTCTGCAGACAAATGGATACATAAGTGCTCTTCTACTAATGTAAGAAACAAAGTTAAGCACACAAAGAGGACATGTAATAAAGACAGTCCAGGTGTCCCCTTATTTTTCAGGATTAAATCAATACATAAATGAGGATAAACCAAGCAGGATTTTAGAAGTGAAAAAGAAATCTGGGATTGATGAAGTGGGCAGCTCTTAAGCTTAGTGGGCTGGAAATTGAAATGTCATTTCAGTCTTTCCACCATACGCATTTTCATGTGTACTTGCAAAACTAGGTGCAGATTGATTTCCCTGGGGGGATTCTAAGAACCAAGAGCTTGGGGTACACATTGAAATGCACAATGCAGACAAAATCATACTCAAGAGAATCGTACATAAACAGTCTTAATAAAATAATCATAATTACCCCTATTCAAAATGCATGTGTAACACAACAGAATAATTATAGCTATGGTAAATTACACTAGTGTCAATGGGAGCGCAATGTACAGTAGTATAAAGTGTTTAAGAAAAACTTTTACTGGTATCATGTTTTTACCCATATTTAGAAATTATTTTTAAAAGATTTTGTATTGGGAGTTCAACATTTGAGAAGTCCAAATAAGTGCAACGCATCATTTTTTACACAAATTCATCTATCTGTACACCTATTCGCATGTGACATCATCCAACTTTCACCAATTTTTCAGCACTTTACTAAATGCTGCCCATCGTATAATATATCTTGAGGGCATTATCTGTTATGTTCATGAAGCAACATATTTTCTTTTTTTATCCTGGGAAAAGTATAAAACAGATGCTATGGGTTTTGATTGTATTCAAACGCAATATATATGCTGTATATATATATATATATATATATATATATATACTGTATATAGATATGCCTATATATTGAAATAATAAGCTTGGTAGAAATGGTAACAGATAATAAATACATTCAAAGGAGTATGCTATAGATCCGTCACACTATAATCGTTTAAATACCAAAAATAATTTCATTTTTTCACATATCTGAACTTGGATTAATATAGAATTTTTTTTATTTACATTTGTTATATAATATATTGCGTTATGCACAGATTTTTCTTGTACATTAGCAGTGACTTAATCCAGATGTAGATAAGACTCTGATTTATATGATAAATATATTCAGATCTCAGGCTAGAGAATTATGTTATATATTTGTTATTGGGAAACAAAAGATAACTATATATTGTAAGATTTATTGTTTTATAAACAGTTGTATACTAAATTGGCAATAATTTTCAGCATACCAATCTATCCACAAGTTATCCCAAGGTCTGATAATATTTTGTTTTCTCTGTGAGTTCAGCAATCCCCCAAAAAATGTTGAAGAAGTTGGAAATTTGTGAAAATCTGCCAGACTGATTTTTATATCTTTCATGGCTAAATGTACTTAATTTTAGGCATTTCTGCTAATTTGCATAGGAACACACATGGGAGTCAAGAAAGCAGGGACTGTGGAAAGCACAGCTTTGCTTTCTCAATGGGAGTAGTTTTCAAAGAAACACTAATGTCCTTGATTGTCTTCAAAAAATCGTGAGAGTGAAGTCTATCGGCACTGATTTTGCAATATCTGTTACTTTTTTTTGTGTCGCATGCTTTTTATTACATTGTGCTTTTCCACAAAAGTGCAACATAAAACCACACAATGGATTACACTAAAAGTGTACGATGAGCTAGTGCACAATTCAAGTCTTTTTGTGGAATTCGACGGCTGTTTGCCCCTCCTAATAGCAAAGAAACCCCTTTAAAATGGGCCTTCTATACCCCTGTAATGATTGCCACTGTTTAGAGGAGCCTTAAACACTGAATGAGTGACATAATGTAACTCATCTAGTGATTCTTATGCACACGTGGTGCTCCCACATGAAGGATACGCAGCTGTGAAGCTGCTAGCTACTGCTTCTCCATATAACATTTAAGTGCCACATTTCCACTCTGAGGAGCCAAGGATGCCATCCCCACCTTCTGCATGCCAAGGTGGGGATGGAGATGCTACTTTCAAGGAGGAGGGGTGCTGCCTAGTGTGCCATCTGGGCTTGCACCATCCTCTCCAATGGCCCTAAAGAATTAATGATTTTCTGTCTCCATTTTTATCATTCGGTATAATTGGCACATTTAAAGTCACAGTCTCTGTCCATAACTAGCTATTGTAATATCATTCAGTTCTGACAACATTTAATGATCAGTGTTTATGCAGACAGAAATATCTGCAGTGTATTTAGCAACCAGCCATCTTTACTGAACTACTAGCCCCTCTCGTCCACATTTTCTTAGTGACTGGCATTTACATAGTGTTAATACAAGACAAAAGTTGTTACTTGCTTAATATCAGAGCACTACCACCAGTTAGGAAAGACCAAAATTACATTTCCGATATAATCAATTATTATCACTTAAAGATTTAAATACATGTGTCCTATATTAACTCATTTTTATTGTTTAGTACTTTTTTGATAATAATAAAACCTAACTTGGATTTTAATAATTTGCCTCCTTTGGTTTCAATTATTTCAAGGTCTAATTATGTTGGAATAAGATAACTAATCTCTACAGCTAAAATCTGTGATTTGTGGTTATGCTATTCCTTTGTAGGATTTAATATTACAGAAAACATGCATTAAAGCATACTTTCCAAATTATATTGGTTTTCTTAAGTTTTGGGTTTTTATGTTAGTTACACTTTGGTCTTTATCATATAATTATGCAAAGGATAATTTAATTAACCTTGCTGTTAAAATTACAAAGGTAAAGACCTAATTCAGTTATATGACAAAATGTTATTTTCCAAGGCCAATGTAGTTAACTTTCAAAAGCTTAAACAATTCATAAAATAAAGCACATTTTACAAAATAAATTTACAGTAATACATTAAACACTGAAAAAATACAATAAAGTAATTAAGCCTGTGGAAAAACAGAAGTGGTCATTGCTGGCATTTATTCTTTATTGTAATGTATTTACATTTCTTGAAGAGTTTGGTGCGCATTAATCATAATCGATCCATGTCTCATATAAAGAGCTTCAGGGATAGTTACAATCAAGCCTATAGTGCCTGTAGATCTTGGTGAATACACTTTCCAAATCAAAGACTGTGAAACTGACATAAGAAAAGTGATGGTGGAATTTCTCACAAATTTTTCAGTAGTAAAACTACACTTTCTTAGGGTTTTGATTTTGCTTCATCATTGCACAAAATAGTTATTCCATGCTGAGTTTTTCAGAATGTCTTGTGTGTGTATGCAGGCAGAAAGCTAAAAGACCAGGAAAACATTCATAGGTCAAGTGTGCTCAGAAAATTTTATTCATAAAATAAAAATTAAGTTACGGGATAACAGAAAAGCTAAAGCATATAGTGGGTTAACCCTTGAAGTTCCCCTGCTGCACTTTTTGGATTGCACATTTCTCAGGCCACCCAGGGAACATACAACTTTCCACCCCCTATTTTAAGACATATGCATAAGGAAAACACAGGTGTACCAATCAAGTTTATTTACATCACTATGATCCACAGAATTTAAAGCCACATACACCAATCCATATATATACAAATTTTGTAAATACATTAAAAAAAAAAATCAACTGTGAAACCACACACACATTTTTGGACTTATGCGATTGAAGCATAGAGACAGTTGCAATTCAATTCCCCTCTCTGAGTACTGTGAACAGTCATATATGAGCCATATAAGTTTCCATCGTAACTCCAAATTATTGAAGAAAAAAGGAGTCTCTGGGCCTAAGTCATTAAGGAGAGCAAAGCATAAAAAAGACGTAGATTTGTACCTGGGCAAAACCATGTTACTTTGGAGCGGGGGGGTAAATTTAAAATCTGGGAACAGATTTGTAGTTGATATGCCCTAGATCAACTTTAAATTTTAGAGTAAACATAAAGCTATCAAGTATTTGTGTGCTAGATGAAAAACAGCCAGTATTTAACAGATGTGCAAATTAATAAACTAATTTGCACCCCTTGCATTGTAACATAGTTTGTCCCTGAGAACATTTACTCCTTTTTTTGCCTTACTTTCCTTAATGACTCAGGTTCTCTGTGTTAAATAATTGAATATACCAGATTACTTCCTCAATACATTGTTTATGGTTAATCACTGAATAAAGTGATTTAATATCACAAATTGCAAGAAGAAAGTTTTCTTCCCAAGCTATATTTTCAAATTCCCTAATAATAGCTGTAGAATCCTTAATAAGGAAGGGCAGAAAATATACCAGGAACTGCAGCAAAGAGTTCAGATATTTTAACAGATGAGTAGAAAGGGATATAATGAGTCTTCCGGTCAGATCCACCAAGCTCTTGTAATTTTTTTGTAATAGATGGAAAGCCGGAATTACTGCTCTTTCAATATTCAAAAAATCTAATTCCGTTTGCACAGTAAATTTAATCAGTTAATCAATAGAGCAAGTCATGAAGTTAACAGTGCTAATATTTGTTGTAAAAATTCAGCAAACAAAATCTAAATGCACATGTCATGGTCCTCCAATTTGAATCTTAGCAGAGTATATATACTGTATATGCACACATCCATGTAAAAAAGGAAATGGTTCCCTTATTCAAAACTGTGCTTTTCAATTTTTCTCCTCACCAAGTCCTAACATTTGTAAATCTGATGAAAATATGGTCGTTGCTTTGCAGCTGAGGCTATGATCACTGCTTAAAACAACTTGAAAAACAAAATTGTTTACACTAGTCTCATAAACAATTCACAAATCCACTCAATGACGGCACCAAAGCTAAAAAAAAACAGGTCTTGTCGTTTTAAAGCGAACTGCTTCAGATTTCTGTCAAGATCTGTTTCCTCACAAAAAAAAAAAGTTTTTAGTGGATTTGCAAATATGAAAACTCCACTATATGGGCTACCACGATCTGTAAATAAGATATTAAAAACCTCTAGTTTGAGAACCTTGATTCTGCATCTTTGCTGTAATGCCTTCTATTCTTGGTAATTCTACATTTATAGTTATGTTTAGTTTTAATAAATCTTATCACAATGTGATATGAAGTCTCCTTTAATCTGTCAAAAGCTGAAGAATTTAGATAAACTTAGATAACCTATTTTGTGAAATGCTTACTCCACACCATAGTGTGGTGTTGTAACACATTTAATTATTTTTTTTATCTATCTGGACAGGCTTTATTTCAGGCCTATGCATATTCTGTTTGTCATGTCAATCAACCACAAAGGAGCATTGGCTCTCTGAAGTAGCAGCATTTTTTAAAAACATGGCTAAATATTCCTTGCATAATAGAAAAATAGAACTGTTACAAAGTCTTCCTTAAGAGGCAGCTCTCTGCACACAAGGCCTATTGTATATACAAGACCTCTCCACTGTGTTCTATGGGCCTAAGTTATTAAAGAGAGCAAACCATAAAAAAGGAGTAATTGTGCACCTGAGCAAAACCATGTTGTATTGGAGGGGAGGTAAATTTAAAATATGGGGACAGATTTATAGTTGAGGTAGATCAGCTTTACATTTCAGTGTAAAATTAAAGCTAGCAAGTATTTGTGTGCTACATGAAAGGCAACCAGTATTTATTATGCAAAATAATTAACTTATTTTCACCCCTTGCATTGTAATATGGTTTGTTCCGGAGAACATTTACTCCTTTTTTTGCCTTGCTTTCCTTAATGACTATGGCCCTATAAGTGGTAGAGTAGTTGCAGATGCTATTCTTGTGTGGTAAACATGTATACCCATAGAATTACTATGAAAAATGCTATACATTACTATTGTATTTGTTCCCGGGTTGACTTTACTACACAGAAGTCTGAAAGATCTCTCAAAACCAGCATGCACTTGGTGGCGCATATTTGCCTGGCCAGTCAATGTTGTTTGGATAAGAATCGGAAAATCACTATTGATACTTTATCTGAAGTCACATAAAAAAATAAGCTAATCTCTACTATGGAATGGATATGCACCTCCATCAACTACACCTTTGACACCTACTCTTCCATCATGAATCCCTAGATCTGTTCCCAAAGCTCTACCTAGAGACCTGAAAACATCATATCCTATTAGAAATTCTGCACTGGGAAATGAAACTATGGTGCCTTTGTCAATCTCCTATTGTATGATCAACCCTAATGTAATCCATCTTTTTCTGACTTTCTACTCCCACATATTTGCCTGTGTTTTTTTCTCATTATTACCTTACATACTTCTATTTATGTTTATATGATTCTAAAACTAATATATAATTAATATTATAATTCATCTTACTATACTGGGGTGCATAATATGAATATTTTCAGGTCTATGTACTCTTCCCATAAACCAAATTATGTTTTCTTTGGTATATCCTGCCTCTAAGATACCCTGGCATGTAAAGTAATAGTTGTATTCTCCGTGCCAGTTATACATCTTTTGTGTTTTGCCTATTTAACTGTTTTGTCAAATTTATACATTTCAATAAAAATTTCAAGATAAAAACACCCATCATTAAGAAGCCATGATGGAAAAAATAAGTACACCAATACTTTTTCACCTCTGCATAAAACCTGGACCTTTGACAGTTCAGTCGGGAGCATTCAGGTTGTAATGCCATAGAGAAAAAAGGGTTGGGTACCTTTTAGCAATGAAGAAAACCCTGACAACGGTTAACCTGATATGAATACACCGAAGGTATAATCCCTGACAGAGTGCTAATACTGACAGCTTGAAACACACACCTGAAACACTTCAGACGAATGAAGATCCTGGTAGGCATTGCTGACATCACTTTGAAGGGTCACGTTATGATTCCTGGTGTTAACCTGGTAATTTAAGGAAGCGCCACCTGTACAAAATTCTTTACGAAGCCTAGTACATTGTACAGGCGACGCCTCCTTAAATTACCAGGTTAACAGCAGGTGCACGGTGGCTTAAAGGTTAGCACTTCTGCCTCACAGCACTGGGGTCATGAGTTCGATTCCCGACCATGGCCTTATCTGTGTGGAGTTTGTTTGTTTCCTCCAGGTGCTCCGGTTTCCACCCACACTCCCAAAACATACTGGAGTGACGTCTCTGTACAGCGCTACGGAATTAGTGGCGCTACATAAATAAATAGATGATGATGATGTATCATATTGTGGCCATTCAAAGTGACATCAGCACTGCCTGCGGGATCTTCATTCATTGGAAGTGTTTCAGGTGTGTTCCAAGCTGTCAGTATTAGCTCTCTGTAGGTTATTACATCTTCTGTGTATTCATGTTGGGATATCCATTGTTGGATTTTCCGTCATCGTTACAATGAGTACCACTTAAAAAATAACATCTACGAAGAACTCAGAGAAGAATTTGTTGCTGCTCATCAGTCGGGAAAGGGTTACAAGGACATTTCCAAACATTTGAAGTCCATTATACAATATTTTTCTTTACAAAAAAACAAAGAAGGTTGCTGCCAATCATTCCACAAGCACAGTGGCTAAGTGGTTAGCACTTCTGCCTCACACGCTCGGGTCATGAGTTCAATTCCCGACCATGGCCTTATCTGTGTGGAGTTTGTATGTTCTTCCCGTGTTTGCGTGGGTTTCCTCCGGGTGCTCTGGTTTCCTCCCACACTCCAAAAACATACTGGTAGGTTAATTGGCTGCTATCAAAATTGACCCTAGTCTCTCTCTCTGTCTGTCTGTATGTGTATGTTAGGGAATTTAGACTGTAAGTTCCAATGGGGCAGGGACTGATGTGAATGAGTTTTCTGTGCACCATATAAATAAATGGCGATGATGATGATGATGATGATAAAGATGATCAGAGAAATCGCAAAAAGCCTCCAAGAATCTATGGGACTCTTACATTATAAATGTTAATGTTAGGTCTACTATCAAACAGAAGACTAAGTATGGCTTTCATGGAAGGGTAACTAGAAGGCCCAGTTTCTCTAAAAAAAACAAAAACATACCAGTACAGCTTAGGTTTGAATCAGAACAAAACACAACACTTCTAGAACAATGTCCTCAACCCAATTGATATGATATGATAGGACATTAAGTAAACTGTGCCCTCAAACATCATTGAACTGAAGCAGTGTTGTAAAGGAGTTAGTGCCAAAAATTCTCCAATATGATATAAGAGTCTGGTTATTGACTGGAGACTTTTATGATAACTAAAATGTATGTATTACCTGTCACATGAGATTAGATTGAATATTTATTATTTTAAGACTTGCCAGGGACTAAATGATTGTTAATTATGCACTCATATATAAAAACACAAATTAGAAAGAGGGTATCATTTGTATTTACATGTAACTGTATATACATTGTTAAGCACAGACTAAAGAATACAAATAGTACATTTTGGGTTTATATTTTGCAAATTCTTAGTTTAATTAGCTCAGTGTGGCTTTCGCTGCTACTAGACATGAAATTATCTGAATATTTTTTATAACTTCTGTAAACTCAAAGTCCCAATGTCTAAGATAATTTTTGTCCATTTCAACATGTGATAAATATTTTAATTTTCAACTGGAAACTATTCTAAGAGTTACCAGCTCCAAGATCCTGCAGTACAAGTTGTTGACAAATGTCTACGCCATTGTAATTCTAGCATGCTGTTTCTACCAGATGGTGCAACAATTACTTTGTGTGCCGCAACGGCAGTCAGAAAAATAATAGAGCGTATATAAAGCTAAATTTGTAACTTTTCTGCCTGTTGTATATTCAAAACAATGTTAGTCTAACAAAAACATTAATATTGATGATGCAAGCTCTTCTGTCTCCACATCGTTCAAACATATAAAATTCTGATTGATCAGAAACCATTATCCAGAAAGTTCAGAAAACCAGAAAAATAAAAAAGTAAATAATTTCTGCTGCTCAATGAAAAATTAATTTTCTCATACTTATAGAAGAAACCTTTACCCAAAAAAATCTTAATTAAAAAGCTTTATGTATAGTACAACCCAACCCTATACTATTCATTTAATGGAACACTTATTTAGGAGTAAGATTCTTCTTTTAGTGGTTCATCGCAGTGTGCCCAAAGGCCTGCAAATGATTTAAATTTTTCTAAATGAGCTCATTATCATATATCTATAATAGTTGTGAAACACACATATTAAAGCTATACATTTCCAGCTTTATATTTTGGTGATTAGAATTGTTTTATATAAATTTTAAGCAATTATATTGACCTCCAGTAAAATGATACCATCATTAAAACAAAAATGAATTGTGCACATTAGTGGCAGACATTAATTCATTATGTTGTGAGTGCAGTACAATGCTACATTGACACGCAAATTATGCAGTCTATTAAAATTGCCCCTTTGCTATTTATTCCACCACATTAGTGATAATCAGCCATGGCTATGAGCACTAGTGCTGGTTCAATTTTGTAGCAGGAGATATGTTGTTTTTTTAATTATTTATTTAAACCTTCTTTTTTAACTAGAAAAGACACATACATGCTGATGATCATTATCATCATCATCATCATCATCATCATCATTTATTTATATAGCGCCACTAATTCCGCAGCGCTGTACAGAGAACTCATTCACATCAGTCCTTGCCCCATTGGAGCTTACAGTCTAAATTCCCTAATATAGACACACACTCACACAGAGACAGACAGAGAGGGAGACACTAGGGTCAATTTTGATAGCAGCCAATTAACCTACTAGTATGTATTTGGAGTGTGGGAGGAAACCGGAGCACCCGGAGGAAACCCACGCAAACAGAGGGAGAACATACAAGCTCCACACAGATAAGGCCATGGTCGGGAATTGAACTCATGACCCCAGTGCTGTGAGGCAGAAGTGCTAACCACTAGGCGACTTGTGCTGCCCTAAACTTGCAACAAGTATCAGGTATCTTGCAGCCTTCTCATACACCAAACAAATATCGTTGAAATGCATAATGTATATAAAAATCATACAGACTACCCAAGTGCCATAATAATGTTTCCAGTTAAGAAAGGCTACAAGTACATTTACTAGTTCTCACCTATTGTATACACAACTACTGTGACTTCAAAGATTGTAAAATGGACTGTGGCTGGTGGAAGATTGTGAACCTTGCAGAGATGGGTTAATTTAGGTGTCACCCATTACTGGTTCTTTTTATAAATGTCGGTATTTACACATTATTGTGGTGTAACCAGAGGTTAAAGTGGGGGTGTATACGGGGGTATGCAATGCTGCCACTTCTCCTATTGCCTTTTTTGTAAAATGATCAAATTCTATTCACTTACATCCCCATTACATTTTCCATACCGCCACTTCTAGATTTCTATACCGCCACTTCTAGATTTCTATACCGCCACTCCTAGATTTCTATACCGCCACTTCTAGATTTCTATACCGCCACTTCTAGATTTCTATACCGCCACTTCTAAATTTCCTCTTCAACCACTGGGCACTAAAATAAATACTTTTCAGTAAACTCCATCAGCAACACTCGTTCAGACAAAACACTAGAATATGGTTAGGGAACAATTTTAATTGCAAATTTGGAAGCTTCTGGCCACTGGTCAAGCTTTTTATGCTAATATTCCAGAAGATCACAATCGGGTGTAATTACCTTACTATAAGGTACTTCCAGTATTCTTCCACTATTGTCCATAAATTGTGAAATTGGGTGGCTTTTTATACTCTTTTTCAAAAGTATCTGCATAATTCCCAACAAAACAGATAGTTTGTGAATTGATGTTACATGATTATGTTTATCCCTGGGAGGGATTTTTGCTGACAGTTTGCTGAATTTCATTATTACGTTCATTGTCTCTGACATGAAGTGATGAACACATTGACACATATTTTTCTCTGACACATTTCCTTTTCTTGCTGTATGAATGATTGAACAGTTTCTGCAAGTACTGACTCCTTTTCAGATGTGTCAAAAATGTGCTCATTTCCCACTTGCAGCATAGATCCAGCAGGGGTGTGATTCCATTGTTGTCTCTTTTCTTAATCTTTTAAACATATTTTGCAGCATACTGTGTGCCATGGCTGCTATCTTTTCACCACCTAAAACATAAGTTTTGTTTTTGTGTTTCATCCTCATCAATGATCAGATTTTGACCATCAATATCTATCTGACTGACACCGTCATCATTATCACTGGTTCATTTTAATTTGCTATACAAAATGGTCTTAAACGCTAAGGACATTAGCCACCACTGATATTGTCCACTACCATCAAGATTTGATAAAAGTATTTGGAACCCACTAATCCTGTGCTATTCAAGTAACCGCCACATAGACTGGTATCTCCCACACAAGGACGCTATGTGTTTAGGTATATTACACATGCGAGCATGAGTGGAACCTTAAATTTTACAAACCATGAGATTATTTTGATTTGAATTATTTTGACTTGTTCTATGACTAGCTTACATAGCTGGAATTTGGATTACAGATATTTCTGCCGTGCACCTTAAAGACTTTTATATGGTATTTATTGGGTCTGACCAGAACCTGTTTTTATGTTATTGAATTATCATTTGCAAGCTATTTATTTGTTTTCTTCTTTTTATCTTGATATTTGTGAAGCTACATAATATCGCTTACATTAAAAATTTGTACATATTTGCACCTTGGGATTTTTATATAACTAACTGAAGATGACTGAGAACTTGTTATCAAATGTAATATCAGATCCATAATGATGAACATGTATATCATGACCATCATCACCATCAGCAAGATCAATTATGCTAGGTGTACATTTTAATTTTTTGAACTGCCGTCTGGATTATCAGTAATTGTATTTTTGACCAGGGATCATGGATGATGAATCAGGGCTGACTTTCCAAACTTTCTTCCCTGATCCTTTGGGCATTTGCTACACACTTAGCAATTGTCATGCTCTCTATGTCACTCTCAAATAATTTCAAAACTAGCTATTGTTTGGCTTGCAATGGGTGCTGGCCTTTTAGATTTATGTCTTGCATTCCTTGAATTGTATAGCTTTATCGGAGCATGTTTATCAAGCTGTAGGTGGTGGAGAATTTGGCAGCTATTGAATTGTCTTGTCTTAAATCAGTTATTTCACTTACTGTTTGTAAATTACACTTTCCATCACTGTATTTCAGATGCAATTAATGGAGAAGGTAATTTTCTTTTACACGTATCATATATATAAGTTTGCACAAGCAGTAATAAGGAGTTAGTCCAGTTATGTACCAAATGCAGTGTGCGCAATTGTGTAGAATAGGGCTAGAATGATTCAAAAGTTAATTTGCCGATAGCTGTATCTGTACATTCTTAAAATAACTTAATAAAATTATAGATTTGATGGCATCAGATAAATACATCTTAAAATAGTATCTCTGGCAGGCTTCCCCAGGAAATGTTATTGCGATAAAATAAGTGTATATGTGATCAGTATGTAAAAACTAAAGTGTTTATATGCAATGTATATTAAAACATTTAACCTTATAGCTTTACAATCACACATTGTAAATTATCACTATTTAACATATTGCAAATACACATTTAACATACCATTGTGTAAACCAAAACATTGCCTTAACTTTTATGATCATCTTATTTTTTATTTGGATATAATGCTATAAAAATACTGGTATGATGCTTGTAAATTTAGATGACTTTTTGCACGCTTTGAAAATGAGGTGGGAAATACTGAAATGTTTTATTGGTACAATGCCTCCTAGCTCTCTGCTATTTAGCTGGGAGCCATTTATTCCAAAATAGATTTCTTGAGATACATTATCTTTCCCCAACTGTGACCAATAGGAAGAAAAAAATCCTAGAATTATTGTACAGGTGACAAAGGGAAATGTTGAATGTTTAGAATTGGAAGCCAGACCAAATTTAGCAATTTGTAGGTGACCTCTTAGTATGATGTGATGTTCATTACAAATAACATTAAGTGTATATTGCGTATTTATAATTCAAAATCAATGCAATTCTTGGTAATTCTTGTAGGTGTCATCATGCTAACCTGTAGCTTTGACCACTATTACACCTCACCCTTCATCACTGCTGCAAGTGGTAGTCCTGCAATATAATGAGCAGTTATGAGCAGCAAGTGTTACCCTGACAATGTTCAGCGATAAGCAACCAGTACAGCATGGAAGCCCATTTGCTATGAAAACCTTGTTTAACAGCATATTACATACCTGCAATATTAAAAAATATATAACATTAAGCCACAGCTTATTGGGGTGCATGTAATGAAATAGCCTACAGCCTAGTACTCGGAGATCTACCTGGTCCAATTTAGATGCAATTTAAGACTAGGTTCATATCACCACTAGCACCTGCTGATGCAGTCTCTCAAGCCAAATGTGGAGCAGATAGCTGGCTAGTTTGTTGCAGAAATATCCCACATTCATATTCTTTCCAGCCTAATGTAGAACAATGTGGGAGTGAGAGCAAAGGCCCTTCACGCATGATAATGAGTGGTGCATTATTGTGGGAAGAGCAGTATGGACCCCGAGTACTAGCACCCAGCTTGTGCTTGCCTCCCTCTGGTTCCAGTGTAATGTAGTGTCAACCCCTAAGCTTAGTCCTTGTGGCTCGCTGTTACAACTCTGGTGCTGAGTGGAGAGCAGGGAAGAGAAGTACTTTCCCCCAATTGATTTGTGAAACTGGTTGTGCATCTGGGCTTTGATGTGTATCTAGCATCTGTGCTTTATAATCTAAATATTTTCTAATAATGGAATATTAACCTATTTTTAATGTATTGTTTTGCTGAAGTATTATTTCTGGACCTTCATGCTCTGGTCTACTACTTTTCAGGAAGCAAAACTTGTTGCCATCATATTTGTTTTAGTTAAAGGGTGCTTCAAAGCAAATTAGTGGGATTAGGGACACAATTCATTAAGGGTATGTCTCCGTTGTCAGACTGCCACTATCCCCTCTTGCCTGATGTCTGCCTTCTTCCTGATATCAGTCATAGTTGCCATAGTTTGAATATTTACTTTTATGTTTGTATTTGTGAATGTGTATATACTGAAATTGAGTATATGTATGTATTTAAATATATGTTCCTCCTTCTTCCATGCAATTGGAATTTGAAAGGGATTTGTATGCCTGACTGCTACAAGCAATCCCTGTCCCAAACAAGACAGATAATTGAAATGGTCTTTTTTCGTTTAATGAATCATCCTAAATGCTCGATACCATCCCATCTATAATAATCACACTAAATACCTAATTTTAAAATATTTCAGTTTACATCATGCAATTAGGAATTAATATCCCCTTCTACAAGCACAACTTATCCCAGTCAAGAAAAACAAATTGTGCAGTACTCCAAAAACTTGCTAAAATAAATAAAAAAAACTACTTAAATTGATCAGATGTTATTACAAGACTGTAGCGAATGAGGTACCGAATTCAGATGCTAATCAAGATTGACACTGGCCAACCCGTGGTGTAGAGCTCTCCGGTGTTCACCAAGAACCACCGTAAAGTGGGATGGGCTTTGCTGCAGAGAGCTTGCATGTCTTGGTCCACTGTTTTGCCTCAAGATGTAGCACTGCGGATGGAGGTAGAGAATGGTATGCAGGGAATGCCAGTAACAGAAGAGCGAGGTCTGACAAGCCAGGTCCAGATACACAAGCTGGCGGCGAGGTGCAGAATCAGAAGGCGAAATCAGGGTCAGGACGAGCCGGGTCTGCTACATGAGAGATAGCGACACAATCAAGAGGCAGGGACGAGGTCAGAACTAGTCGGGTCTGGTACATGTGAATAGGAGACAGGTACAAGGCAGCGGGTAGTCAAGTAAGCCAGGAGTCGGTACATTGGGATAGGAGAGCAGGGAATTATCAACCAAGCAGGAGGTCTGGTGCACAGGAATCAGCAAGGACACAGGCAGGCACAAGGGTACTGAGCACAGGGACAGGAGACACGTTGCATACAAGTTGCTCTGACACTGCACGAGTGTCAGAGCGGCATTTATATACTAAAGATTTCAAGTCTCCGACCCTGACATGCAGTTATGTGATCGTGGATGCCCGAAAGCGCCGTCTGGGACACAGAGAGTGGGTGTTGATCTCTGCTGCCTTCATAATCATAAATATAAGTTTAGACTGTGGTAATCAGGAACAACGTAACCTACATCAAATAAATGAAAGAAAATAAGCAATGAAACATGGGGCCCGATTCATTAAAGAACATAAATGAAGAAGTTTCTTATTTAAGTCTCCTGGACAAAACCATGATGCAATGCAAGGGGTAAAAAATAGTTTTCTGTTTTGCACATAAGTTAAATACTGACTGTTTTTTCAGTTCTTTTATGGAAGAACTGTCACGATTTTTGGGCAATTCTTTTAGACCAGACCAAATGTCAAAATATTGTGCAGACTCAACTGCATCACCAAAGGGTGTCTTGGGAAAGCTATGCTTTTTCCTAGCAGAAATTTCCAGAGAAACTGAAAGAGAAGACGTCATTGTGTCATGTACCACTTGAGCTGTCAGCTTGCTGACCAGAAGCTCATTGCATCTCTTAAGATCTGGGTCAGTTGGAAAGAAAGAAAAGACATAGCTCTTAAACCTACGATCAAGCTCAGTTACCAAAATGTAATGATCTGATTTCAAGATGTTGACAAAATCTCAAGGATGGCAGTGTTTGATTAAACAGTATCATAATAAAAGTAGTAGAAAACAGTAGTAGAAGAAAAGTGGAAGAAAGGGTCCCTTCCTGTGATTATAAATATGTATGTACCATGGTTAACATCATACTTGTCCTACATAGACTATTTAAAAACATATGAAGTGTGTACTGCTGTTAGGTGATTAATGTCTTCCTCTTCTGTGTCCAGAAATTGGAAGTGACGACACAGAGATTCGATGAAGCACCTTCACCCAAATAGCAGTGCAGTCTCAGTCAGAACATCATAGACTTCATAAAGGGTATGGTCTCCCGTTTCCGATATGGTCTTTACATACCTTTCAATAACTGTTCTGTGCCAGCAAATAATAACAAACAACAAAGTTGGATGTATCAGAAGTTAGGGCTAAAATAGACCCTATAATAAGTCTGAAGAGTAAGAATTGTAGCTGAAAAATGTAAAAGACATGTCTATTCAAACTAAGGAGCCACCATCTTGGCAGGGCCAAAAAATGCAAGGGTCTGATTCATCAAGGCACGTATCTGCAGATTTTGAGCATATGGTTTGCAAAATTACTCTGACATGCCCAGTACCAGGACATACACCAGTAAATGCAGCCCTTTCTGTTCCGACTTTGAGCACAAAGGACACTTATTACAGCCTGCAATTTTAGGGAGTCAATGGGACAGAATGAGACTTTGGTCATAGGGAATTTATTGTAAGGTCGTGCCAAAATCAAGCGCCACGTCTGAATCAAGCTTTAAGCATGACAAAGTTACTTGTTTTCCTGACGTATCTTTTGCACCAGCTACAGGGCTAGTCTAAGTCCTGATTACTAGCGATGACAGTCTTGTATGCATGCTATTCAGTAGACATTAACAAAACATCCTAATAAATACATTAAAACCTTTTTTTAACATCAGTTGAATCTCAAATATTATTGTGAAACCATATCAATTTCTTTATTGAGGCAATTGAGGGTTCAGGGAGTTCAGGGTATCTAATGGGTCTCCCTTTTAGAAAGCACCAGTTCTCTATCTTCCCCCTCCTTCCCGGGAACCCAATGTAACTTGATACTTCTGAATTTTAGGCAGCTACATTGGAATTATATTTTTTGAAATGAAGTGTCTTGGCAAACTATGGACATTAAGGCCAATTTTGATGTCCTGTACATGCCCTTATATCCTAAGTTCAATGGTCTTTTAGTTTTACCAATGTGAGCTAGTTACAGTTGCATTTGGTCATACAGGTAATAACAGTTTACACCTAATATGACTATTGTGGTGTATTTTTTCCCATGTAAACATGGAAGCTATGTTTTTTCCTCATAAATCTGCAAATATTCCAGTGCTGACATGTAAAAGTTTCTTACGCATTTCCATGTGTTAACCAGTTACAATCACTAGAACATAGATTTTCTGGCAGCTTTTTTTGTAGCTAATGCAGTTTTAAGATTGGTAGGTCTTTTATGTATAATTGGAGATTTAGTTACTAATTTTGAACCTAAGAGTTGGTCTTTTCATAAAATGCCCAGATGTTTTTTTAGGGACTTCTCATTTTTATTTTTTTTACAAAAAAGGTATTGTATTTAGTAATAAAATATTTAAGATCTCCCTCTGCATTGTTTGTGGCTATATCCAGTTTTAGTTTCACCTTATAGTTTACTAATGTAGATTTATCGATTACGTAGACTTTCTGGAAAGCATCCTGTATTAGACTAAAGAAATATCCTCTTTCTAAATAACATTAAAAACTCAAAAAAGTGGTATGGGAACTACAAATACATTGGTGTCATCTCTTATTCTGATTGATGAAATACATCTAAATAAACTCTGAAAAGTCTACCCCCAGCCCCCCTTTTAAGCTGGTTTGCATCTGTTTCTAATACTGTCAGGGCTTTTCATTGTTTGGCAAATTACATCTGAATTTGCTATTTCTTTAATTTTATCCAATACTAATTTATTGAAACTATCAATAAAGTAGACTTTTTATATGGGTTGGGAAAAACTTAGATTCTTTCTTAAACTTAATTTTTTTCCTGTCACATAATTATCCAATATTCTCATTGTTTTTGTTTTTCAAATTTATGATATCCTCAACCCTTGCAATCCTCTTTATCAGCTGCTTTGATGATGATTGATGTGTCATCACATTTTAGGGCTTTTGTTTTCTCTTTCATGATATTGTGACTATATTTGTGGTGTTTGGCATTGTCATCTTTGACTAAATCTAAAAATATATAATATACCAATGTAAATGCCTCCTGATTTTACTAGATAAAATTTTGATGGGAGTTGATATTGAAAATGTGTTCCACTGGGACTGAACATCAACTTAGGACAGGGGTTTTTTTTTTAAGAAAATGTCCCCATTTTGAGGGCCTAATGAATTTATTAAGTTCTATGAATAAGTCAAATTTATTTGCATAGTTGCAGAGAACAAAATTTGAACCTTTGTGCTATAGTATTATTTGTGTTACATCAATTATTTTTCTTGATATGTCAGTGCCTTTCTGTTGTGTGAGTCTAATGCATTTCTTCTTTTTGGAAAACGTCTCTCCTCCCCTTGTTCTTCTTCTTGCTGGTACATGCTTTTTACATCTAGGGTTCATTGTATATGCAGGTGGAGGACATCTCTCCCCAGTGTATGTGGCATTCTGTGATTCTCTTGCGCCAAACCTAAAAAAATGGTGATGGGCCGGAGACCATAGGGCTGTAAATCAATTGTGAATGGAATTGGTATTTACATTGTGTTACTGCTGTTCCTCTATGTTATTTCTTTGATGTGGTATTCTGTTTTTAAGTATAAATTGATGAACCATGTGAATAAGTAATAACAATATAATCTATGATTGAATATTTTCTAACCATGTGCCTGTGAATTGGCTTTAAAGAATGTGTTTCAAATGTAAACAATTTTAGACCAGAGTAGAGGAACGGTGGTTAGTAGTTTTGCTTTAACCCCCTACCCTGTTTTTTTGATGATCTCATTTGTCCCTTTGACATTTTCTGAGATAACATTCTCTTCTACTTTAGCTAGTTTTATTTTCATATATTCCTCAGTTCCTTTAAATTTGGAATGTGAGTAATCTAGCTGCTTCCATTCCCTTTCTATATACTGTAGTTTTCTTTTCCTTTCATCTATTATAAACCTAAGCAAAGGGGCTGAACATTCATCTAGAATTTTATTTCAATCTTTAGCAAACTTTTCATTGGAAGCTTCAAATGTTGCATCTTTCAATATTTATAAAACTATGGTTACATCCCACCAATATTTTGTTTCTTTGGTAACCAGGCTTTCTAATAAACTCCATGAACCCCATAAGTTAGTGCCAGGGGACGGCTGACAAATTTTAGCCCGGGGGCAAGACTCGACTCCGCCGCAGATTAGGAACGTTTTACAGGAAAAAAATGGAAGTGGCCCAGTGACACAGCCCAAGGGAACTCACTATGGGACCAGCCTGGGATGTCAACGTGTCTTTCAAATCAGCCTGTCCCTGTTAGTGTTCTCCAGACATTCGATCAACAGCATCTGAAAAAACAAGAAAACATTACTAAGCTAATGACTAAAGTACCTTACATTATATTTGATAGCTACACAATTTGGATATATAGTTGATAATTTTAATACCACAATAATAAATTGATCGATATAAAGTCAGACACCCTCCACTGTAATATGAAACAGTTACAATATAGTTGATTGTTTGAGTATTATACATTAATTATTGGTGCAACATTTAAATGATAAAAAGCTTGTTTTTGTCTTTTCATTTTCTATTTTTCCATGATTGATTTTTTCATGAACATTTTATACATAGCCACAGTGATAATTTGAAAAAAAATATATAAACACACAGATATAAAATAAATTCTGCAAGTAATGAGTGAAATTGGCATAGTGGTTGTCTTTAGTTTAAGTGTCACTTTATACAGTTTAGAACTTGTATCCCATTGGTAATTGTGTTCTTATAAAAGTGCTTTCCAAAATAAAATGCACCTAGATGGTTCAAAAGGCATCTTAGTGAAAGTAATAGTCGACACCCAAGCTGCAATACCTATGAAGACATGTTACTATTAAGTCAGTTTGTTAGAATATAATTGTTCTAAGAGGAGCTGGTAAACTGTGAATGCCCTCTGCATTCAGAAGATGTAGACCCTTGAAGCTCTTTTAATATTCATCTTGCAAAATCTTGTGTTTGTTTTTTTAGTACAGTCTGAAGCACAATACTACAGTTAGTTTAAATCAAGCAATAAGCATTTAGGTGTCTATATATTGTTGCTTCACCCTGGTGCAAGATCTGTGCTGATGATTATTTATAACCATAACCATGATCTGAGGTCAGGTCATGCAAAATTCCTCAGTTATAAATAATCATCTGCAACTAAGAGCTCATTTGCAACATGGGCTCTTCACTGAGCTAGTGTAGCAGAATCTATTATGTTATATTTATAAAAACCAGGATTTGTACAGCAAGATGCCGTAAGGTAAGACAAGAGGGTTAAAGACGGTGGAGAGGGGAGTTTTAATTTCTAATAAAGTGTTTTTTTCTTATGTGTACATCTCTTTATTTACACTTTTCCCTAGTGCACTACAGGTCCTAGTGGGCCCTGGGTCCAAGGACATGCTGATGCTGGTGTTTCCCTAAGTGGCAGCATCCCCTGGCAGCCATGGGCTTGCTAGCACTTCTACTATAAGAGGCGCCAGAGTGCCCAACCACTTATTGGCAGCCTGGGCATACTGGGACCTGTAGTGCACCACAGACAAAATTATTATTTACATTTATTTATTACTTATCACCACACACCCACTGCACCAAGGAAGTGGGGAAAGCCCTAGTATTACTCAGCACAAGGCTAGTTAATTCTAAGGGAAGTACATTTTTTGTGGCCTTGATCCCCAAGGTAATTCAGTCCCATACTGACCAGCTTGGTTGTCATTACGGTAGGATGATCTTATGCTGTGGGTTTCACTGCTATAGTGCCATGAGCCCTGGCTGGCACAGCCTACTGAAGGTATCAGCAATATCGGTAGTCCCTTTGGTGTTCGTCCCTTGATTTTGCCAATACCAGCCTAAGCTGACAGCACTAGGGCTGGTTTGGCCTTTTTGGAGAGTGGTATATTTCTTTATTTGTTTTAATTTATTATTTTGTTGGACTTACAGCTGTAGTGTATGATACACTTAAAGTGTGCAACTCTACATAAGTCAATGTATGAGTGACATTATATCATTCATTCAGTATTATATACGCTCCCTAAACTCTAGCGCCCTAGGCGAATGCCTAGTTTCATTTAGTATTAGTGCTGGTTCTGGCTGATACTTAAACTAATAAATGCCCAAAGCTTTCAGACTTGCCTGGTCCTGCTACTGGAATATTTCTTAAACCTATTGCACTGAAAAGGTTAAGAAAAGTTTACAGTACTTTAGGGAACAAATCTTCCAAAAAAGTTTTAAATGTGTTTAAGATTTATTTTAGGTACTATCTGATTTACAGTGCTTTATTTAATCTGTCATGTTAGTGGAAAAACAACAAAAGAATTGAGACGTCTATAAGAAAGTTTGTCAAGTTGATATGTACTACATTTATACTGTCTGTTTGAAACCATTCATTTGAATGACATCTTTAGAATACGATTTGTGGTCTTTAAAACTATATAGCATGGAGACAGATATTTATTTATCTGGCTCCATTTTTCGTTTATATGCATAACCATGACAGCGAATTTATTTTAAACACAAAACAGATTAAATTCAAGATTAGTTCTATATTAAAACGCTATTATTTTAAACATTTGTATAAGATTGCAAATGCATTGATCAGAGTTTGCTGTGTTGTGGCTGCACTCACATGGTACAATATTTTGCTGTGTCTAAAGCAGCAATAAAATTGTACTTTAAACTCATAACTGGTAACTGAACCAGAAGTTCCTCACAATACTTTGTTGACCTTAAGAGAAATATAAAATATGTTCTTGAACCCATGGACGTAAATAACCGGTGGTAGTCAATTTCCCGATAGCTACAATTCCTACATAAGTTTAAATGACTCCAAAATGGCAGTTTTACAGCGGCAATGCCAGGACCCGGTGGATAGATAATCTAAAAAACTTTTTTTTTTCCCAGGCATTGCCGCTTTAAAACCGACAAACTCTATGTCGCTATGTTAAGTGACGGGAAACTTCCATGCCAGCATTTTCACCTGTCACACTTTTTAGAACAGCAGTCAGATATGTGACCAGTCTTTTTTCTGGTACGTCTGTGTTTAGAAAATGTGTAGATAGTAACCATCGGCATTTTGTAGGAATTGTAGTCATCTGGAATACGTACCCTACCCCTAAATAATAATGTATGGTGTGCTTAAATGAAACCTACAATACATTTCTCATAGGTAAAACAATTAGTTCAAATTTAGTACAAGCTAGAGGCTTACTTCATGGCTGAGAAAGATTACATGCAACAGTCATCATAAGGATGTGTCTTTGAGAGGTGATCACAGACAGCACAGGTGTGTTAATCAGTAAACAGGACTGAACACAGCATTCCTCAACTAATGGGAGCATTGACTGTTCACCTGCACACCTGCACACACTTATCTCATTATACAACAAGACTGCCAAGGGAGATTATTAAGATGCCATTTCATCAAATGAATTGTTTATGGTATTGTTTGTTGAGGATTATAGGATTGTTATATATCATATTGGTATGTGCATTCTTTTACATTTTACAAGCACTGCATACTTGTGCAATGTTGAAATTGTCTCAGCTTTTCAAATTTATGTCATACATTTTAAATGTAATCATGTGTGAACATTACCAATGCTTGTCTGTTTTAAAATGTTATGTGTGTGTTGTATAGCTCCTTCATATTTGCATACATTTGCATTGTAGTTGTGTTCTTTAAAAGCTTTTAAAAGTTTTGTATATTTTGTCTACTATGTATGCCTATGTAGTACCATACATTTAAAATGTTGTTGTTTTTTTTTATAATTTTATTTAATTGTCTTTTTATTAAATGTTCTATCATGCTTACTTTTATATATTTTTTGACTATTACAGAAACTTGGTAATAAGCATTAATAGATCCATGCTAGTTGTAAGTATGTCTGTAATGTTTAATGTACAAGGAGAGTAAATATGCAAGGCACTAGGTTATTTTTTAGCAAATCGTGGGTATGGTGGATGTCAGAATCTGAAGGACAAAAGGTGTCATTCCCTCCAAAACCAGTGACTGGTACACCGTTGCAAGCCCAGAGAGTGTGTCAGCCTCTTTGGGATTTCGGATGTTGAGATGGTCCTTCACTATCAGCTACCACCTCTTGTCATCATGAACACCGTGCGCATTGTGCAGAATGACCTAGAGCTTTTGCACAACATCCCAATAGCAATAACTCTGCTGACCGAATGCTTTGTGGCATTGAACTATGGTGCATCGGGATCTTCCGGCGCAGGGAAGCAGGGAGGAGGAAACCGGAGCCCACAGCTCGCTAGTTCCCTGTTCATTGGCCCCATTATCTCCATGGACCCGGTGCACCACACCTGCTGCACTACTGGTAGATCAGCCACTGTTTCCAGGCCACAGTGGGTGTCAAAAGAGGAATGTCCTAAGCCACCTTCAGTCATGTGCTGAAGGTTGTTCTAAGGGCTTTCCTGTCGCATATCTGGCACTTCATCCATCTGTCATGCACCATAGCCATATTTCAGCATGTTATAGTGGCAGTATATGGTACACATGTAGCACTGGTCCCATCAGGTGGAAAGGTTTCTATTTATTTGAATAGAAAGTATTTCCACTCGATTATTGTTCAGGCTATATTTGATGCATCTCTTCAGATTATATGCCTGGTTTATTGATTTCTGAGGAGCACCCCTGACTCCTTTGCCATCAGGCAATCAGGCATGTGGTGAAGATTACAACTGAGGCAAGAAGGTGTAAGGCCACATGTTGAAGCATGGCTATTAGGTACTATTTTCTAATTTAAGTAACCTTTTGTTCTCCTAAATACATTGGTATACACTGTAGTCATAAAAAGGTAGGTCTATCACCTTTCCAAAAATATTAACACTCTTTGCATTATGGTGTACTTGTAGAATCAATTTTTAAATATTGTAGCATTACAATAGCACAATATCATGTAAAAAGAGCTCCCTAATTGTTTATATGTTTAGTTACTCATTACTAATCATTTAAATGTTAATTGTTACCCTTTAGCTCCTAACTCCCATTTTAAATGTATGCACAAAGCAAAAATTTTGCACATGTATTCACCAGGTTATAAAGCGGATGCTTGGCCTTTTAAAGCCTAGATTCTAGTGCCTTGACTTATCTGGTGGAGCTCTTATGTATAGAGTTATTATATTATAGTTATTGTATGCAACATAATTGCTCTATGTATGATATTCCATAACATCGCGATCAGGAGTGGGGTTCCATAAAAGGAATAGACAAGGTTGCTGGCCAAAAGGTAGATGACATCGATCCTAGTACTCTCAATACTATTCCGACTATAAAGAATATGTGATTTCATCATAATTTACATTTAAGTACCTTTTGGGCTTTTGCTTAAAATGTAATGCTTAACGTAAATGGATAAAAAACAAGTACCATTTTTATTTATTTTTAAATTGATGTAATATGTGAAAAAAACGGAACAGCAGAAAGCTACAAACCAAACCACATGTACAAATATACATAAGAATTGAATTTTTTTTTCTCTCCCATGCCTGCCGCTTGGGACAACATTTTTTGTGGTGGGTCTCTTTCCTTGACTCCTTGTTGCCTGTGATGTGGATTGCAATGGTGGCGAAGAAGCAGAGGGCAATGGGGCAGCATTGGATGGAGGGTCAACAGAGGGCAGTGGGGAAGCAGAGGGCAGAGGGGCAGCAGAGGACAGTGGGGCAGCAGGGGTTTAAGGGACAACAAAGGGCAGTGGGACAGTAGATGGCATGGGAGCAGCAGAGGATGGAAGTGCAACAAAGGCAGTGGGGCTGGAGGTGGCAGTGGGACTATAAGCTAAACTTGTGGAGGATATCAAGGGTATACTTGGGAAGAATAAGGAGTGACAACTTGGGAAGGATAACAAGAGAATACTTGGGGCATAGGGGCCTGAGGAGAGAAATGTGGTAGTGTCAGGAGTGAGGAAATGTTGCATAGGGGAAGAAGAAGAAATGTGTCTTGGGGTAAGGAATGTTATCATGTGGTAAAGGGACAGGAGAGAAAACATGAAGCATCGAGACAGGAGGGTTAGTGGTGATATATTGAGCAACGAGGTCAGTGAGACGGGTCAGGTTAGTGTCAATGTGTTGGAAAGTTTGAAGGATAACGGTGAGGGTTGATGTGTGTTATTCTCCAAAACTTTATTTGAGGTCTGATACATTTTGTGATAGAATTCTTAGAGGTTGAAAGGCTGACAACTGCCCTCTGCTTTCTCATCCAAATGTGTTCCACATTACAGGTGTTCTCCATGAGGTCCTCTTCTTCTTCCACTGTATCTGCATCTTCAACTATCATAGTGGGTGAAAAAAAATGTGTACTAATGTACATTATTCTGTACCATATTGAAGGCACATTTGAAACATAACTGAACATATGAAATACAGTTGTTGTTTTTGACTTGGCATTAACTACATAACACATATTCTATCATAATTTAGTCTGCAATGAGGGGACCAAGGATAAAAGAATAGTAACTAGTCCCCTAGTGTGAGAAGCGAGGTACAGTTTGTCTGGATGATAATAGTTTCCTTTCCTCACACAATATATATGGCAGCAGAGCCATTATAATCACAGAGTATTTTACAGCACAGCAATTTTGCCATTATCTTCAAACAGTATATGGCAGCACAGCCATTCTCCCATTATTCCTACATAGTATAATAGCATATGGCAGCACAGCATTTCTCCCACTATCATCATATATGCTTTTCGTCATATAAGGCAATATGATACAAATAACATACATACAGCATCATAGAAAGGTAGTTTGAAATAATCATAATAACTATTATGATAAAACATAAGTGTAAGGAAGGAATATCATTCCTGTGCATTCTTCTGTCAATCAGCAATACAAATGGATGTCGTATACAAACGTACGTCCGCTAGTGAATTGGCTAGAGGGGCAAATAAAAAAGTATTGCTACGTGCACCAGTTTTTATGGCACCTAAGTGACTTAGTACTGTATTCATCGAGGACCGTATTGCCAATACATGAATCTTAAAATCCGCTCCTTGTTGAATACAGACATGCGTATGCCTGAACTACTTTGATAAAAAAAAACGCACATTACATTCATTTTGAATTTTGGGGTTCTTGATGAAAGAGGCCCACAATGTATAAATCAGGGTGGAGATGCATAATTTGCAATAATGCAAATTATTTTTTTGACTTACATATATATTCTTGTAAAAGTTTACACACACACACACACACACACACACACACACACACACACACACACACACACACACACACACACACACACAGTTTTGTTGAGCTTTGTTCATTTTTCCGTTTTTCTCTAGGAGACTTTCCCACCTTGGCCCCTCAATCTTATATTACATTGAGCCACAGAGCAAAAACTGACATACAAAACCAAACATACCTCCATCAAGTGGGCCTTTGGATGTAGTTTTGGGCTATTAAAATCCCAATTCCATACACTTTACCGGTGAGACGGAGCCCTCATGTATGCAAGGTTATTGTTCTGTGTGCAATCTTTTCACAATATCAACATTACGAGTGGATTGCCAATTGACAAGGAGGTGGCTGATGTTGCTGGCCAGAGGCTGATGAAGGCGAGAGACCCAACATCGATTTCTAGAAGAAACCACAATTCCAGGAGTATGTCCTCCAGCAATATTTTTCATGTAAGTAGTTTTTTTATACTTCTTGAGACTAAACATATGCACAGAAATTCACTTTCTTATGTGTGTCTTGTCCTATGTATATTAAACGCATCAATGATCTGTGTCCTTCACTTCTCCTTTGTACTGGTCTCCACATACTCTGTGTTTTTCTTGAAAAATGAAAATGAGTTTTCACTTACAGAAAATAAATAATTGTAGGAGCCAACAGACATTTCTTGAAGAAAATGGAGTAGTTTATGCATGCAGAATTATACATCACACAAAAAATAGGGACAAAATAAGGTAAATGAGAATTGAGTCTGAAAAAAAGATTGGCCCTCCAAAAGTATGGTAAGTATGATGCTAAATAAACATGAATACTTACTTAATTTCAAGCATCATTTTGACTTTGAATATTTTTTAATGCCCTTGTGCTGTATTTGTTTTGTTGTATTGCAGCACATAGCAAAAAAGACTTTTCAATATTTTTCACTAAAATATAAATACACATGATTTTTTTAAAATAAAATGTAATCAGTATTCATAGGTAGGATCGTAGTGAGCTGAGAACTGGTGTTTTTTTTAAAATTTGAATTACTGTAATGTTAAGAATTTAGCAAATGTTTCCTGCTAAGTTTTAGAAACAGCTAAAAAAAAAGGTAGTTTTAGTACACAGCAACAATGATTTCTACGACAAAGTATTATCACATATCTGTAAATAAAATATCACACAAGGTTCATTAGAAATGGAAAGTATGTTTTATACAAATACAGATATAAGGTAAAACCTATAATATTTATATTTGTATTAAAGGAGATACTTATTGCATGTTGATTTAAATTGCAGATATGGTGTCTATCAAATCTCTAACAGTTCTGGTGAGTAAAGTACTAATCAACTCCACACTTTCTATAATGAGTTAGCTTGACAACATTTTACACTGCTGTTATTCATCTTCCTTCATTTCTTGACATGCATACTCTAGCTCCTGATAATTAAAATATGTCAAACTCCTTAATTGCATAATTTTGATACCTGTAGTACAGTGGGGACTGGTTACAGGTATTACTTCCAAGTGCAAACATTTCTCTCTCCTGTGGTGTATGGAATATGAATCAAAATTAATCTTAACAAGTTTTGACAGTTCTGTACATTGTGTAAATGCAAGTTATTATTAACAGTTGGACAAATTATAAAGTTGTACCAAGTATAATTCAACTTCTAATACAAGCTTATGTTTTCTAAAGCTCCTTAATGGTCTGCACAGTGCACATAAAGGTTCATGCTGAAAAAAATGTTAGAAGGTCCACCATGCAAAAGTGTAAGTGTCCAGAAAAAAAGTAACCACTTCTCTTTTACACTGAGTGGAGTAGAACGTGAAATATGTTTTACCCAGTTGGAGAGGCCTCTAGGTGTCTGCCAACTCTAATGCCTGGTAAAAATCACCTGTTATAATAAAGGTTCTGTTTTGAGGAGTGTCTGATCCAGAATGCCATGGGTTAGTCTAGAATTTCCACTGTTAAAAAAATTAAATTAAAAACCAGTATGAGGAATACTCATTCCGGTCTTAAGGCTAATTACCTTTTTAAAAAGTGGTTAGATGTGAGGTGCGTGGCTTAACCGCAAAACAGTACAGTCACACGGTGTAGAAGCTCTCCCTGCACTGCTGGAATATCGCGGTATATTTGGGGATCCCAAGCTATAATTCGTCACTGGCGGATTGCTGAACCCAAGGAGCCTATCACTTGTACAGCGAGATGCCCCAATACTGACCACAAGTCCAAGCTCCACAAGTCCCCCTTACTGCAGGCTTCAGCACCCACACAGCCTTTGGTCTCAGGACTTCCGGTGAGGTGTACACCTATCTGGGGACTTCATCCACATCATCGCTACCGAATGGTAGAGGAGCGCCCACAATAGGGTGGCTGTGCACACCTATTGCCCTCTCTTCACGACTGGGGGCGGCTGAGTGTAGGGATGCAATGGGATTTGGATACATTGAATAGTATGAGAGTCCCCACCTGAGGGAAGCCCTTACCTGATTTCCTGTACCAGGCTGAGGGCTATCCGGAGGAGTCTGTGGGAATATCACCTGTGGCAGCCTTTCTCACTCCAGTGTTACCGGAAGTTGGGTCTGCCATTACCCCTTTTCACTTCCGGCTTTACCTGCTTAGTTAATCACCTGGAGGTTCCTGTAGGTGGCTACTACTCATTAAGGTCTCCATCTGTCATCTCGTTAAGCAGCATCAGGGAGTGAGGGCTTGCTGGAAAGAGAGATGAAACTCCATTGAGAGCAAGGCGAGCTACTAAAGGGCCGTTTTACATTGGTCTTACTGCCAGGTTTGTGAGTATTGGATGTGAGCCTGCATGTTTGCCAGCATAAACACTATCTCTATTACCATTCTGTGCTGCCTCAGCTCTCTTGGCGTGGCTCTGCTGCCATCTAGTGGCCAAGCTGTTATCCTAAGTTTAATGCTCAAAGCCTTTCAGGGGGATGTATTTGTAAGCCCTTCATCAGATTGTCGCAGGCTATAATTATATCAACACGGCTGTCTTGAGGATGTCTAAATGAAGACTGTTACCCTGGGCCATGCTTTAACCTAATCTCTCTTCATGTTATAGCATTCTTTATCACACATAACAACGAAGCTGCTGGCATATACATCCTGTCTTCCCTGACTCTCCATGGGCATTATGCCTACCAAAAAGGTTAAATCCAACAAGTCTGCTCCTTTAGTGAATTTCTTTGTAATGGGATCTGCTGCACCTCCGCCCGGAAAGTCCACAGCTCAAACCATAACATGCCAAACCCGTCTGATTTCTCAGTCCTCGCCGATTATATCGCAGCCAGAGTCACCCATAGATTTGACGGACACACAGGCCTTATAAATAAACGGTCCAGTTACACTGAGATGCATTCAATATCTTTTATCAGCTCTCAAAGCTGATATTACATCTGAACTTAGAACATCTATTAAAGAAATTAAGGTTGAGGTGTCCGCCCTCAGATCTAGAACATATCACCTGTAGAGAAAGATTGAGAAACTGGTCTCTTCCCACAATGATCTGATCTCTGCACACGACCTCTTACAGGAGGAAGTCACCGGACATAAATAAAAACCGGTGGACCTTAAAGACAGGTCACGGCGAACTAACATAAAAATTCAAGGCATACCGCACTCTGTAACGAATGCCGAATTATATCAGTATGCCACCGACCTTTTTCGTAAGCTCTTACCATCAGCAACTGACACAGACCTCCTTATAGATCGGATTCACCGCCTGCCCAAGGCCAAGAATGCTCTGGTCTCATCTCCCAAGGATACCCTACCAAAGGACCACTTCTCCCGGATTAAATAACAGATCCTGAGAGCCTCCTTACCTTCATCCTCATCCCGCGGAGAGTTGGGTGACCTCTAGCTATTTCCGTATATCTCTGCAGCTACCTTGGCTAAGAGCAGGTCATTCTACCAGATAACATCAGCATTAAGATCTGTCAACATTCAATATCGCTGGGGGTTTCCGACTAAGCTTCTTGTTCACAGAAATGGCACCCTTGTGATAATTCCGAACCCAGATAAGGGCTTGGCACTACTTAAAGACTGGGGTATCCAACCGCCGGACCCACCAGCCCAAGCCAAGATCAGTCAGGTATTTAATGATTGGACCGCGACAAATACATAAGACTCTGTGAGACTGGTGCTACCCCAGGAACTGTTAAGCTCCATGCTTCTTACTCATGGAAACAAGTGTGCCAGACATATCCTTTTATACCGGATATGCTTTTGAGTGCCTCTGGGAGAACTTACCTCACCTTGGCCCCTAACCATCTCTTCTTTCTCCTCCTGAGGAGACATCGGGCTAGGCTCTTTGTTAGCCACTTTACCTGTTTGGGTCTAAATTGGAGAAACAGATTTTAGACAGAAATGGTAGCTATCTAATCCTAGTGGGGAAAATTGTACGCCAGTATTTTACCTTGGTCTCCCTGTATGCTCCTAACTCTTGGCAGCTTCCGTTCGTTAGGAAGCTTTGTCAAGCTGTTCACAAAGTTAAACGTGGATTGCTATTGTGTATGGGTGATTTCATTGTAGCACCAGATTCGAGGTTAGATCGCTCATCAACTCCTTCCAAACAGTCTGTGTCTGCATCTAATAATGTCTCCCTAGGTTTTTCCCAGTTGTTAGCGAAATATGATTTGTATGATGCGTGGCGTGTTTACCATCCAGGGGAGAAGGACTATACATACTTCTCCCATGTATAATTCTTACTCAAGAATTGATATTGTTTTATCTGACAAATGGTCATTCATTACATGAAAATAATTGATATTCTACCTATTACATGGTTCTACCACGCCCCTCTGGTGTGGCAATTGGAATCCATTGCTGGAGACCGTCCTGTTAGGCCTTGGAGATTAGCCGAGCACATACTGAACAATGCGGAGGGAAAACGAGTAATGCAAGAGGCCTTGGATTCTTATCTAGAGAATAACAAACCTGAAGATACCACGATATACAATCATTGGTGTTACCTTAAGGCCGTTATGAGATGAGCAGCGATACAAGCGGCGGTAAAAATAAGGAAAACGCAAACGGAGGTACAGGCCTTTTATGAAGCACGACTCGTGTCTCTAGAAGCTCTCCATAAGTGTTCCCCCAGGGACTCTAAGATTAAAGATGAAATAGTGGATCTGCGTAGGAAAATAAATGAAATCGCCTTGTTGGAAATTAATAATGCAATAGCTAAACTCAATTAGAGATTTTACGCATTAGGCAACAGGGCTAGTAAACTGTTGGCCCACAAGCTTCGCAGGAAAAATGCTATTTACAGGATTAAGTCTATACGCAATGTACAGGGCACTTATATTTATAATACCCTCTCTATAGCGAATAGATTGGCTTCTTACTATGAAAACCTTTATAATTTAAAGACAGATATAACCTTGACCCAACCCTCGCCTGAGTCTATCAATAATTTTCTCGCCTCCGTCGCGCTCCCATCTCTATCCCCTGAAGATGCCGAGGCTTTGTGCTCGGACTGAATGGACGAAGAGGTTAAAGCCGCTATAAAGTCTATGAAGCATGGAAAGGCCCCGGGCCCTGATGGCTTCACACAAGACTTCTATTCCTCTTTCCAATCTGAGCTAAGCCTGGTCCTTTCCAAACTATTTAACTCTGCCACTAAAGACACGTTTCTACATGCTGAAATGCTTAAGGGGCAAATAATCACTATTCCAAAACCAGGAAAGGATCCCTCACATTGCCACAGCTACCGACCTATAGCACTCCTCAATTCTGACCTTAACATTTTTGCCAGGTTGTAGTCATTTACATTATTCTAATTGATACAGAAAAAAATAAACACAATTCTACTAATAACTATTAAAACTTTAATAATATGCGGACTGGCTAATAAAGTGATCAGTGAAACTTAAAACCAAAATAGCATGTTAAAACAACAAAAGCTGAAGAACGATCTTACCATGCCACTGTAGCTTCAGTTTAGATTAGTCTACATTTTTGAGTAAATTACATAACTCTGAAATTGTCAGTAAAAATATTATTAAGCATTAGTAACCCTTTACACAACTATCGCACATGCAGGACATGACCTGTGTCAAGGTAATTGGTAAATGCTAGAGTAGCTTTCTAGTCTGACAACTTAGGTTTGTGGCCACCTAAATAAGCCCTAATCATTCTTTAGTAAATGCACATATTTTTCTTTGCCTTTGGTCTTGACTTTCCTCAGGGATTTAACTTCACTTCAAAGCTTTATGTATCATTTTACACCACTTTATCACTTTATATCAAAAAAGTTAAAATGTGAGTGACTAACATGCACATTTGCGTGGATACCTACAACATTCATACATTACCGATCTGAGATGGTTTTGAGGTCCTATTTATTGTTAAAGAGTTCCTTTGGCCTTTCAACGCTACAACATCAATATTAGTGCTGCTGACTAGGACAATTTTTTAATTCTGAATACAGACAAGCAAATAAATAGGTGACATGAGTTTTATTTGTATGTTTGGAAATTCAGTTTTAATTACTAGATCAGACAAACCTAGACATTTGGGGCCTGATGCAGAGTTGAAGGGCACCAGTGAACACTTTAACTAGTGTGCAGGCAAAAATAGCGTATTTCAGTCCATGTGCTGAATTGAACATATCTCAAGATGCATTTAGCTCTGCATCTGGAACATAGCACCAAGCTTACGGTAGGTGTACTTACATGCACTTATGCAAATACAGAAACAGTTGGTACGCACAATAACACTTTGTAAAAATGTTGACTTCACAGGCAAAAACACATATGTTATTAAGCTCCATTCAACACAGTAGATGTAACCTTTACGAACATTTACAAACATTTTTATTGTTAAATACACACACAAAATGCAATACTATATTAACAATCAATGAAGAAAGCAGCTTCAGAGGTGAAATTGCAATCATCCAATCAGAAGTGGTTTGCCAGTGCTGGAGTTTGTCATCATCATCAGCGTGCATTTGCACCAGCCTAGCGGCTGTTAAGATGACTATTAAAAGAGTATATGCATCTGACTTCAGGTCTGCATCATCACTCAATTCCGCGAACATGTCCTTATTGTACCCGGCCTACCTTAGAGTGCCCTTCCTACCACCATCACAACTCTTCAGACACGAGCAGTGTGGATGCATGCAACTCTGCATAGGTGTAGGTAGTTGCAGGTTTTTTTGTGGGCATGCGCAGAGGGAAATCACACAAATTATGCTATGCAAACAGGCGTACATTTAACTATGCATCAAGCTCTTAGACTCTTTACTTACTGCTGAACCCATAGAAATGATGGACCAGCCATAAACTGCATACTGTGGATTCACTTCCTCCTGCACAATACCTATATTACTGTTTATTCATACCTTTCATACCTTTAGGGAAATAAAGACACTGACAACTTCTTAGTTTGGCAATATAGGTCACAGTTTATTGAATCGATTATATAAAATGGTGGTGGAGAGAACAAATTGCGAGTAAGCTAACAACTAATAGCAAAACCAAATAGTGTACGGCCACAGACACTACCACTGGTACCAGGAATTAGTCCCTTACGATTGGCCAGTGATAAATCTGGCATCATCGTGACTGCTCCCCCTCTGAGCTCACAATGATGTGCCCTTACAAAGCAGGTCAAGGGATCCCCCTCACAAAGGGATCAAGAACCAAGGTTCTTCGGAAGGGGCAGTGACATGCGACCAATAAGCGATCACACTGTATGAATTAGTCGCTGACTGCAACAGCTCTCCTGCCATGCTGAAGTCCTCTAATGGACTAACAGCCCACCACCAAGTGACCTTATTACCCCCCAACCACCAAAAAATTCAATACAAGAATGTCCACATTCTTTCATCAGTGAAGAACACCCTGTCAGCTCTGTAGATCTGAACCTTCATCACCAAGATCAACAGGTGAGCATTGGCTAGACACCCCAGGGACTTAGTGATTCTGCCCACCAAAATGTTGACTTTTTTTATGCTGTATTGTCATTTGGAGGAGTTTGGGGTACTTCTTGGTAAGTTAGGTCTCAATTTAAAAACACATATCTATATGGCCCAAAAATAGGGACTCTCATTGTTTAGAGTTAGGACCACTCTTCAGTAGAATCGCCTTGATGGGGCAGGTGGCTTAACATACATTTGCAAATGTGTGCCAGTGAAATTTCTGCATTTCTATGTACAAATAGAAATAGCAGCTCCTTTGCTGATTATAACAGTGTGCTGGGGATTTTTCTCTGTATTTGACTTTTGTTAGGAGGGTCTTCATAAGAGGGGCAGGTATAGGGGCCCACCACGAAAGTCAGGGAATAATATTGAACCAACATATGCACACTGTCTTAGAATAACGAACAAAAAAATCAAATGCGCTCAACCTGAAACAATATAATTAAATGTCAATAGATAGAAATGTATAAAAATATATAAAGAGATCCCACCACTGTCGCATCCCCATTTGAGGATCCCAACCTCATATGAAAAGGATAAAAATAACAAATTGGGGTGCTCCAAGAGGTGGATCATAAAAGAAATATGTATATACACAGGGTGGCGGTCCTTGTTAAAATATTTATTATAAAGTGAAAAATAAAAAAAATTAAAAACCCAACGCAAAACATATAGCAATAAGCCACAAATGTGAAGACACTCTGTGTCTATAATAAATAAAAAATGAAAATGCCCTTGGAATACAAATATAGCTGTCCTTATATAAAAATAAAAGTATGTGGCCAGTACACATAAATTAAATAGTCTAAGATCTTAGTATCAATATGCAGAAAATAGGTGTTTTGGAGACTGAACATACTTGGCTGTAAAATATCCACAGGGGATCCGTTCCCCAAAAGCCTGGACGTCTTCTCATTTACAACCTTGAAGTTTGGATACTAAGTGTCATCATTATTTCATCTGATCCTTCACAAGCATTTCTCACAAGATTGCATTCTAAGATTGTCAATAGGAGTCTTAACAGTGGGGGACACAGTACCCCATTCTCCACTAATGAGAGGAACAGCGTGTCAGAGTGAACATAATTAGAAATCCGGCACTCTCAAGATCCACACTTGGCTGCAACTATTTACAGAGAAACTGTTCCCTAACAGCTTGCATGTTCATTTCTCTATATTCTACACTTCGGAGCCTGGATCATATCAAGTTTTTCTTTCTTCTTATCTTTTGCAAATATCGTCCAATAAGGTGCACATCCAGATCGGTTATAAGAACTTTACCAGTGGGTGAGACTATAAACAATATATTATTTATTATTCTGCTATTCCACACAGTTGTAGATTAAGAAACCATCTATTTGCTGCGTATTGATACTATGATATTCAACTATTTAATTTATGTGTACTGGCCAGACACTTTTATTTTTATATGAGGACAACTATATTTGTATTCCAAGTGCATTTTCATTTTTTTTTTTCATTTATTATAGACACATAAGTGTCTTCGCATTTGTGGTGTATTGCTATATATTTTGTGTTGGCTTTTTTTTTCACTTTATAATAAATATTTTTAACAAGATCCGCCACGCTGTGTATATACATATTTATTTATGATCCACCTCTTGGCGCACCCCATCCTGTTATTTTGATATGCCCACTGTCCGCCGTTAAGCCTGTATAGCGTGCAAATCTCACCTAATGGCAAACATTAAGTTTATTGATTTCCCCAACTCCCAAGTCATTGCCTCCCCATTGTACTACCAATATGTGAGGGATAGTAAATTCAGGCTCGCCAAAATCGAGAGTGTCTGGGCATCCAGTCCACGTACAAGGGACCTACCTCGCAAATATGGAACCTTCGGAACTTCAAACCGGAAATCAAACAAATACACTTAATCAAGACAAACCACAGTTTTTCTTAAACAACACGTTCCTCACTAAGGGCTGCACTGGTCACCAGATGCTTGAAAGCGCTGTGAACAGGAATGGAAATCAAGATGGCTCCCAGGTCTGACAGGCAGGTGAAATGAAAAAGCGGGGCATTATTGGGCATGAATGGGTAGGAAACGGGCAGTGGGGGTTGAAGAAGAAAAGATGAAAAAAGGGGTGGGGGGTATCTGGAAGAAAAATGGCAGAAAATAAAGAAACAAAAGAGGGTGAGGGAGGCATCGGATGGGATGTAAAAGTAATGTAGGTCACATCAAATGAAATAAATTATCACCTTGCTGTTCAGGTTACAATAGGGTCAGGACTGTTACACATAAAGAAAGAAAAGAAGAGGGGCGAAAAGCGAAGTGATAAAGAGAAGAAAGTTGGAACGAGGTCTAAGGATGTACCGACAACAAACAGAAAAGGAGACAGGAAGGTAAGACATAAGCAAAAGTAATTGAATCATATTAGAAAGAGAAGGGAAGTAGACAATACTGTTTGTCTCTGTGTTATAGGTCCCAGGGATTTGTGCAGCGAAAGAGACCCAGCAGCCCCTGTGGGAAGAATATAAGTGCCAAAGATAGCACCTCCCCCAGGTACACTATTGGCTGGAGAGATTAGCAGCTTAACCCTTAATAGGTAAGTGCCTGCTTGTGAACAAACATATGAATTTAAGGTAATTTGGCTTTAGGTGCCTAACTCTTCATAAACATTCAATGTAAAATTTAACAATGAAGCAACCCATGGTTTTCAAAGGATGCCACTGCTAGTTTCTGATAATGAAACCAGTGGTCGAAGTGGAAAATTAAAAGCGGCAGTTTGTAAATTTAGAAGGGGTGGTATGAAAAATGTAATGGCAATGTAAGTTAATAGAATGTAATAGTTTTACAATGAAAGCAGTAGAAGAAGTGGCGGTTAAAGCATACCACCGCATACACACCTACATCGACCACTGGTTGAAACAATATCTTTATTAGGATACATAGCAAAAAAAATATAAGTTAGCAAGTCAGCTGCAGACCTAACAAGTTTCATGTCTGTCTCAAGGTACAGTCTCAGAGACAAGAAACATACAGCCAGTTTCAACAATGAACTGGTTCAGCATTCCCTAACATAGGAATAGGACATCTTCAAGTTTCATGTTTGGTAGTTACTCCCACAGATGGTTCTAATTCACTTATAATGCAGGTTAATTCATTCATAGTGTGACATCTTTGTATGCACAGGTACTATTTTGGGTTCTGAAACTGTGAGCAATGATAAATGCACAGGCCCATCATTTAGAGAGTAGTGCATTGCACAGCACTGCATCCCATCTTTATAAATTACCCTAATGGTTATGATAACTAAAATTAGTGTCCCAATAGATGTAATAAAGTAATAAAGTGTTTCTTTAGACAGTAAAAAGCATATATCACTTTTCCGTTATGTGTATTTCACATTATATTATAACATTTTAAACATTTTCTATTTTTATGTGCTTTACAGTGATATTTTTTTATTGACAACATGCAATATACTGTATATTAGTAGTCTTATTTAATTCTTTGTACAATCATTTCAAAACTCTTGGTGTTTATGATAGACAATTTACATGTTTTGATCTCTTCACATGCCAATTCCAAGCTGACTTATATGGTATTAAAGATAATCACTATTTCTATAGTTACATATAACCTTATGGTACAGTTGTTGTGAAGAAAGTATTGCTGCCAGAGTTCACACACATCACAATGAAGACTGATTCTGATTAGAGGTCAGTGAAAAATCTCATACACTTCCAATATCAACTGTGGAGTTGATTATGTTTCCTATAAGTAGGATTGCAGTAGGTTTGCACAGATAGATATATATATATATATATATATATGATTTTGTATAGTTCATAAAATGTTGTACTGCAATGTATGCAGAATTTCAGCCAGTTGGTCTGCCAAGTAGATCTTACAAAGCCATTTTGGTTTCTGGGATATAAGCAGAAAAAGTGACTTGTTCAAGTTAACATCTTTAGTTGAAAGGGATTGGTTGTATTGCAATGGGACAGGGACTGATGTGAATGAGTTCTTTGTGCAGCGCTGCGGAATTAGTGGCACTATATAAATAAATAGATCCTGATGATTCATCTTTGCAATGGACCTTGTAGTTCTTTTACATTTCCTGCTATACGGTAATAAGCTGTGTGGCCTAAAGATCATATGACACTAATCTCATGTGCTAGATCTGCCCTAAAATTGGCAATCTTCATGCAGACATAAAAAATTGGCAATTTTGAAAAGACTTTAAGGTCCAGAGTCATTAAGAAGAGCAAAACATAATAAAGGAGTAACTGTGCACCTGGGCAAAACCATGTTGCATTGGAGGGGGTGGTAAATTTAAAATGTGAGGACAGATTTATAGTTAGGATAGGGCATGTCCTAGATCAGCTTTAAATTTCAGTGTAAAACTAAAGCTATCAAGTATTTGTGTGCTAGATGAAAAAATCAGCCAGTATTTAACTTGTGTACAAAATAATAAACTAATTTGCGCCCCTTGCATTGTAATATGGTTTGTCCCAGAGAACATTTACTCCATTTTTGGCCTTACTTACCTTAAATGAGTCAGGCTCTAAGGCTCATTTTGAAATGCATTTTGCCACTCAGTTTATTCTGTCACAAAATTGCAGGCTTATGTGTGTATGTTAAGTCGCATGTATGACATTACACGTTCAAGCCAAAACACAGCAGTGTTTCCAGGGCCGGATTGATAATGGGCCTGATGGGGCTCCAGCCTTAGGTCTGATAATTTCTTTGATACAATAATTAAGCTCATTGTATCTATATTGTAACATCAATATGTTGCCATAAAGGCAACAGTGGTTTCAATCTTCATCTTGATCTGTTACACTCATATTAGTGTTTTGCTCACTGCCTCCTTTATGTTCTGTTCTATCTTTGGGCTGTATGAAGCTGTAAATTTAGTGAGTGGTGAACGATATTGAGCTATTTTACAACCTAACCAATCAAAAATAATTCAAAAGGATAATATTGCGTCTCTATTAAATTATTGGTTGAACCGTAAAAAAAACAGTGGGACCCAGGTACACCCATCTACTGTTTGAAGAAGTCTGGCCAGAAGTAGTCTTCATGGAAGAAATGCGACCAAAAAGCCGACCTTCGACAAAACAAGAAAACAAAGCCACTTAAAGCGACTTAACTATGCATGAAAACATAGGAATTGGGGTGCGAAAAATGGCAGCAGGTGCTCTGGACTGATGAGTCAAAATTTGAAATATTTGGCTCTAACAGAAGGCACTTTGTTTGCCGAAGGGCTAGAGAGCGCTACAATAATGAGTGTCTGCAGGCAACAGTGAAGCATAGTGGAGGTTCCTTGCAAGTTTGGGGCTACATTTCAGCAAATGGAGTTGGGGATTTGGTCAGGATTGATGGTGTTCTCAATGCTGAGAAATACAGGCAGGTACTTATCCATCATGCAATACTATCAGGGTGGCATCTGATTGGCTCCAAATTTATTCTTCAGCAGAACTAGGATCCCAAACATACAGCCAATGCCATTATGAACATACTGGTAGGTTAATTGGCTGCTATTAAACTGCCCTTAGTCTCTCTCCATCTGTATGTGTGTAGGTTAGGGGACTTAGATTGTAAGCTCCAATGGGACTGGGACTGATGTGAATGAGTTTCCCTGTGCAGCGCTGCAAAATTAGTGGTACTATCTAAATAAATAGATGATGATGATTATGAACTACCCTTATCATAAAGAAGAACAAGGAGTCCTGGAAGTGATGATATGGCCGCCACAGAGCCCTAATCTCAACATTATTGAGTCTGTCTGGGATTACATGAAGAGGCAGAAGGATTTGAGTAAGCCTACATCCACAGAAGATCTGTGCTTAGTTTTCCGCAATGTTTGGAACAACTTACCTGCCGAGTTCCTTCAAAAACTGTGTGCAAGTGTACCTAGAAGAATTGATGCATTGATACTGTTTTGAAGGCAATGGGTGATCACACCAAATATTGATTTGATTTAGATTTCTCTTCTGTTCATTCATTTTGCATTTTGTTAATTGATAAGAATAAACAATTAACACTTTTATTTTTAAAAGCATTCTTACTTTGCAGTATTTTTCCCACACCAGCCTAAAACTTTTGCACAGTATTGTATATATTCTAATATATATATAATATGTATTTCAAACTTTTTTATAACAAAAATGTGAAAAATAATCATATGACAATTTGGATAACAAAACTAAATATATTTTTTACTAATTAAATCCTATTTTTTTTCAATTTTGTTTAGCGAAATGTGCAGGGGTGGTAATTGATCTGCACCTGGAAAAAAAGTAAAATAAATGAAAATAATACATTTAAACATCACAACATTATAACATGTTATAATCATATCTTTGCTCTATAGGTATAAATTAGTCATTTTCTACCTCTGTAGAGTTCAGAGGTGCAACATTAATAGAAATTCTCAGAAAGATTCATCTTAGCCTGAGCAAAGTACTAGCCACAGTACTGTATTTTGGAGGCACATGCAGATATATTGTGGGGGTTGTTTTACTAAAGAGCAAACACTTATTAGACTCATTAAGTCAAACACCTGAACAATGGCAACAAAAATTGCAGTTGCGGTCAGCATTCTGGGGCCATCGGAGATGTGCAGCGTCGGGTTTTCAGGTAAGTCTATCTATATTGAAATCGTTTTTTCCTACATTCGCTTTTTATTTGTAGGTGTCGGAATAGTGGTAATCATTTTTGCAGCATCTGATTCAAGCTTTTGGGCGTCTCTCATTAAAGTGATTTTCAGTCATATCAGTGATATGATATCACTTGCACCATAGGGCAGGTGAAAGTACCAATTATTAGTGATAACAGCTCTATATACAAGGTAGAACATGTGTTTGCTATCAGGAACAACTGTAAAAAATTATTTTATGTACCGTAGACATTAATAACATCCTAATAAATGTATTTTGTGGAATTTTTTTTTATACAACCCATTTTTAATGTTTTGTCATGTACATGTACAAATTACTATATTATTAACAGGTGACATTAATTAAATAGTTTTTTTTCTGTGCTATCATTTGGCAATGCTGTCCCATTTGCTGTCAATTGTTGCACAATCATTGATTCTGTAACAATTGGCTGTATGTGAGATAGAAGGAGGGAAAAAAATAAAGGAAAACAATTACCTTATGCATTGTAGTTTTTTGAGTTCCCTTTGAAATTATACATTGTAGACACAAATACAGCTACCACAGCTTCTACCATTTTAATTATCTAAGTTTTTTAGGGTTTAAAAAAATATTTACAATTCAGTACAAGAAAGCGTGTAATGTTATTTTAAAAATAAATGTTATTATTAGAAAAAAAACACACTGCTAATGTATGCAAATACATATATACATATACTTTTCCCAACATATCTAGCAATGTAAATGTATGCAATTATGTATAAATGAGTATAACATTTAAAGAAAAACACTATGCTAATGTATGCAAGCACGATATATACAGTTATAAAATATATTGCAATGTTGGCAAATGCTTTCAAAGGTTCAGAAAGACAATTTAAAACATCTGCACATGCTAACATATGTCAGTTAGTAGGTAAAGGGGGCAAAACTTTTTTTAGGTATATAAGTGAAAAGGGAAAAAACAAAAGGAGAAATAATAAGACTAAAGACAGAGAGTGAGGGTCTTGTTGAGGGAGACAAGGTAATAGCAAATCATCTTAATAAATATTTTCGATCAGTGTTCACTACAGAAAGAGCGGGGAAGGAACTATAGTTAAGTTGCAAGTATACTCATAAAAATAAGGTAGATACAAGTACATTTACAGAGGAAAATGCCCTAACAGAGCTCTCAAAACTGAAAATATATAAATCAATGAGGCCAGATGGGATACATCCAAGGAAACTAAAAGATCTTAAGGGGTTGCTGGTAACACCATTAACAGAATTATTCAAACAGTCACTAGCTACAGGATTAATTCCAGAGGACTGGAAAAAAGCAAATGTAGTCCCACTGCACAAAAGTGGAAGCAAGGAAGAGGCAAGCAACTACAGACCAGTGAGCCTTACATCAGTAGTAGGGAAATTGATGGAAACACTCTTAATAGAAAGAGTTGTAGAATATCTCAAATCCACTAACTTTGCTGTATCCCAAACAGCATGAATTTACTTGGGGAAGATCATGTCAAACAAATCTTATTGACTTTTTTGACTGGGTGACTAAAGTAATAGATCAAGGGCAGGCCATAGATGTAGCTTATCTAGACTTCAGTAAGGCTTTTGACACTGTCCCACTTCGCAGACTGTTAAATAAACTTGAAAGCTTGGGATTGGATTCTAAGATGGTTGAATGGATAAGATCTTGGTTGCAGGATAGAAACAGAGTGTTATAGTAAATGGAGTGCATTCACAGGAGGGAAAGGTTACCAGTGGAGTACCCCAAGGATCTGTACTTGGACCAGTGCTTTTTAATATCTTTATTGAAGACATTGCAAAAGATATTCAAGGGAAAGTATGCCTTTTTGCAGATGACACAAAGATATGCAACAGGGTATACACACCAGGAGGGGTAAAACAAATGATTGAAGATTTAGGTAGAATACAGGAATGGTCAAGAGAGTGGCAACTACAGTTTAATGCCAAAAGATGCAAAATCATGCACTTGGGTCTCAAAAACCCAGAGGCTAAATATAGTATTAATGGCATAATAATGGAAACTACTGAAGAGTACAGGGATCTAGGAGTAAAGATGCTCAGGCTCGGGTCCTCGAGAACCAAACACACCCGAACTTAGCAGATCCGAGTACCGAGCCGGCTCGGTACTTTCACGCGCTTTCGGAATTGAAAACAAGACAAAATGTCATTGTTACGTAATCATATCTCGGATCTCACAAGCATTGTAAGTACCGCCCTCCATGGCTGATCCAGCGCGGTTTCACAGAGGGACACAGAAGGGGTAACACAGTTCTTGACAGTCTCTAGTGCAGTTGGGCAGTGTCATAGGTAGAAAAGAAACAGGAGGTGTAGCAGTGTTCTTCAAAGTCTCCAGTGACATTCAGGAGAGCTCCATTGCTAATTGTCATTGCTGAAATACAATAATAGGTCTGGCAGGCTTGGTCTTCTAAATCTGCAGTCACATTGTACTGTGTTATATAGGTAACATACAAAGAGGAGAGCTCAAAAACCCATTGCTAATTGTCACTGGTCTTCAAAATCTGCAGTCTTTGTTTGAAAGTGTATGAAAATAATATTATGACCTGCGAGGTGGTCAAAAATTGACTGCAAATGACTTTAAATTAGTGTTATTGAGGTTAATAATAATGTAGGGGGGAAAAAAAGCAAAAATATGTGATTTTAGCAAAAAAAAATAGGGATTTTAGAAAAAAAATCGGGATCCAAAACCAAAACACGCAAGGGTGGTTTTGCCAAATCACACCCAAACCAAAACACAAAGTTAATCCAGATCCGAAACCAAAACCAAAACCAGAACACGGGGGTCAGTGAACATCTTTATCTAGGAGTCACTATTTCAGGTGAGCAATGTAACAAAGCAATAAGGATACTTGGTTGCATAGGGAGAGGAATCCGTAGCAGAAAGAAGGAAGTGATAATTTGTGTTCAATTTTGGAGGTCATATCTCCAGAAGGATATAAATACATTAGAGACTGCACAAAGAAGGGCAACTTAAATGGTGCATGGTCTACAGCACAAAACTTACTCGGAAAGACTCAAAGATCTTAATATGTATAGTTTGGGGCAGAGAAGGGAAAGGTGGGACATCATAGAAAGTTTCAAATATATCAAGTGTTTGAACAAGGTACAGAAGGGAAGCATTCTTCAAAGGAAAATAAGTACTAGTAACATGAGGACATGCACTGAAACTGAGGGCAGTAGGTTCAGAGGAAATCTGAGGTAAAACTACTTCCCATCAGAGGTGGTGGAGACTAATACAGTAGAGCAGTTTAAACATGCTTGGTATAGACATAAGAATATCCTTATAAAGAATAAAGGATCAAATAGGGTTTAAGGTACCATAGGTTAATAAAAAAAATGGGCAGACTAGATGGGCCAAGCGGTTCTTATCTGCCGTCAAATTCTATGTTTCCATGTTTCTATGAGATCCTCACTCCTTTAATGTGTTCCAGAGGGAGTCTCAACTCCCATAAATGTTCATAAGTAGGAATTATTCCCAAGGATTGCTCCAGTGACAATGACTTCACCAAATCCTGCTGTAAAGAAGGTTCCAGCTCTGCAAGCTGTCTCCTCTTCTGAGACTCCACATGCTGCCCTCAGTACTCTCATGTCCAAAGTGTCCATGTGCCCAGAGGTTCCAGAAATTATCGCATGTACAGGGATCCCTAAGATGGCAGTGTGTCCAGAGGTATCACAAGTGACAGCTTGTTCAGAAAACCCATAGATGGCTACGCAATCTGTGATGTCTGAGAGAACTGCTTTGCTGAAATATTCGAGAGGTCTGAGAGTTTTGTCCTATCTATGGTATCTAAGATGACAGCTATGTCTGATTTGTCAAAAACGATACCTAGTACGAATTTCTAAATATGACAGCTCGTCTGAGACGTTCGGCCTTGCTTTGCAGTAAGAGGAAAAACATTCTCCCCTTGTCTTGCAACAAAAGAGCAAACATTCTGCCCTTGCCTTGTGTCATGAGGCCAAACATCCCTTTACAATTGGGAACAAACACAATATTGAAACAAAACTGGGCATTAATAAAAAGACAACAAGGTAAGAGGGTCCTGCTTGCAAGTTTACTATCTATAGCCATTATATACAGCTATAAAAATACAACATGTTTATGTAGATAGAGCACATTTATTTTGGATAAATGGTATTGTCCAGCAAGCAGGTGGCTCACCACACAACCCCACTCTTTCTATTGTATTTCATTAGTGGTGGGATGGAAAGAAGCAAGAACAACATGATCTGCACACTGTGAGATAGGTACTTGGTCATGCCATTTAACTAAAATAAATGTGCTCCATCAACAGGTATATGACATAATAATGCATAATATGTACAGTTAATTTTTAAAAAAAACTTTTTAAATTTCTAGAGACAACAGTTACTATATTAGATTCAGTATTATATACAAAGTTGCAAAGTTGCATATTTAGTAAGGTTGAAAAAAGACACAAGTCCATCAAGTTGAACCTTTCATAAACTCTATTTGTGTTGAACTTGATGGACCAGTGTCTGTTTTGAAGACAAAACAAAAAAAGTGTTTTGTGCTATAGAAAATTTAAACAAGTATGTAACAAATTATTATTATTATTATTATTAGTATTATTATTATTTTGTAAGACCTCACAGTTCTCCAAGATGGGGAAGGGGAAATTAGGACATACATAAAACAGAGACGTACAAGGTAGACAACATATGTGCAGTCATAAAAGCAAAATGTAGAGGGGGCCCTGCTCATAATAGAGCTAATTTGAAGAGGGCACAGCTGATACAAAAGGAACAAGTCTGGTTCAGAATAGAGTGGGTACTTTCAGGAGGGTAGTATAGGTAGGAGTAGGGTAAGCTGGAATAAAAAGATGGGTTTTCCGAGAGCCTTTAAACGTTTGATATTGGTTGCAGTACATGAGAAATCTTGAAATAATAGAAAAATGTAAACCTTTCATATGTCTCTGAGGAAATTGCACGGCTGAAATGAAACCCGTAAGATGTGTCTAAATTTGCTTTATGACTGTTTGAGTTCGGGTCTTATGCCATTGTACAAGAATCAAGTTATGTTACATTATCTCCGCGATGGAGTTATTTGCAGCAGAGATTCCTAATTGCCAATCCCACAAACAACATTTGTGAACTTTATACATAGTTCTATGGAGCACGTGAGGAGAAGATGCTTTATATAGCTTCCGTGACTTGCTTATCCCTGTACAGCTTAGACCTGCTGACACAGAGCTGAGTCTCTACAGATGGCTATCGATCAGATGGAAGATTAGAGGGCTTTCAAATTGGCTGGGGCGGGCTGGGCCAGGGGGCAGGGACGCCTCCGATGCAATATTTCCTATTTATTACCTTCGGCCGCATCACATGACATGTGATGCGGCCGCATCAGCGCACAGGTGGCCGCATCACATGACACGCAATGCGGCCGCGTAATTGATGACGCGCCGCATTGCGTGTCACGTGATGCGGCCGCCTGTGCGCCCCCCGGGCTTAAACTTGCCAGCCTGCGCCTGCAAGTTGGGGAGCTAATATTTCTTCTTACGTACTTCAGCTAACTGTTTAGAATCAAATTTAATACATCCACAACATCTACTTTATTTCTCTATCACATCATAGAGGATGAGGGGACATAATTGTCATTCACAGTTTGGTCTGTTGCGGGACTCACCAAGCTACAACAGTATGATTATACCAGTTAAGTAGTCAATACAAGGATTTAAATATCTGTGAGTACATTTACAGACACATCGGGCCTGATTCATTAAGGAAACTTAAGAAAAAGTAAGCAAGTAAGGCAAAACCATGTTGCATTGGAGGGGGAGGTAAATGTAAAATGTGATGGTAGATTTCAAGGTTGGGTAGAGCATGTCCTAGATCAACTTTAAATTTCAGTGTACAAATAAGCTATCAAGTATTTGTGTACTGCATGAAAAAACAGCCAGTATTTTCCTTATGTGCAAAATAATAAACCCATTTGCACCGCTTGCATTGTAACATGGTTTTGTCCAGAACATTTAAGTAAAAAAGTACTAAATTTTTCTTTCCTTAATGAATCAGGCCCATAATGAGCATTCCACTAATATACATGGAGATTGTGTGCAAAAGTCTTCATATAACATCTATCCATCAATTGAACAGTGTGCACGAGTGTTTTTGGGCAACAAAATCACATAGGTGGGATATCATCTACCATATTTCTATATCCTATTCACTTTGACGTCTACAAATATTTGGAAATGTAATTTATCCCATTGACATTGTGAAGACTTTACATATAGCACATATTGATCGTAAAGAACAGAGTTCTTATATGACATTGCTGCTTTATGGTGATTCAGGTGTTTATGGACATTTACATATATCCTCAATGATCATAATGTAGTCATTTGTATATGTTTTAGTAGGATTCTATTAGATTTGAGCTCCACTGTAGCAGCTTCTTTAATATTATTTAGATTTTTGGTATAATAAATTGTGAGCATTATATTATTCACGGATCTCTTTTGTTTTAATTTAGCAATATATTTTTTGGAGTACTTCCTGAGCACCATTATATACATCTTTTTCTTCTTTCCACATGAGAAATCTTGAAGGCTGGAGTGAGAGGTAGTTAGCAGATACAAGGTAGAGTTGTTTCCCTTGGGATCCCTTACCTTCCTTTGCAATTACTGCTTGACTGCTCATCATCATTGGCAGCAGCAGCAGTAGCTATTTATAAAGCGCCATTAATTACGCAGCGTTGTACAGAGGACTCACTCAAATCAGTCCCTGCCCCAATGGAGCTTACAGTCTAAATTCCCTAACACACACACAGACAGAGAGAGACTAAGGTCAATGTAATAGCAGCCAATTAACCTTCTAGTATGTTTTTGGAGTGTGGGAAGAAACTGGAGCACCTGGAGGAAACCCACGCAAACACTGGGAGAACATACAAACTCCACACAGATAAGGCCATGGTCAGGAATCAAACTGGTGACCCCACTGCTGTGTGGCAGAAGTGCTAACCACTAAAGCACCATGAGATTGTCCATGAGATTTGTATTTATTATATGTTATTATATTTTGTCACAAGATATAAGGAATGCCCATTTGTATGGGTGATTAGATTTAAAACGTTACCTTGCTCTCTTCAACAAAACGTTTTCAGGTTATAATATAAATGAAAGGAAGACCTTTGTCAAATGTGTGTAGCAACTGTTTCCAACATTTGTGTATTGTTTCAGTACTTTTAACTAGGGATGAGCGCGCTCGGATTTCTGAAATCCGAGCCCACCCGAACGTTGCGGATCCGAGTCGGATCCGAGACAGATCCGGGTATTGGCGCCAAATTCAAAAGTGAAACTGAGGCTCTGACTCATAATCCCGTTGTCGGATCTCGCGATACTCGGATCCTATAAATTCCCCGCTAGTCGCCGCCATCTTCACTCGGGCATTGATCAGGGTAGAGGGAGGGTGTGTTAGGTGGTCCTCTGTGCTGTTTAGTTCTGTGCTGTTTAGTTCTGTGCTGTTTAGTGCTGTGCTGTGCTGTGCTGTGCTGTGCTGTGCTGTGCTGTGCTGTGTTCTGCAGTATCAGTCCAGTGGTGCTGTGTGCTGTGCTCTGTCCTTCTGAGGTCAGTGGTGCTGCTGGGTCCTGTGCTGTGTCCTGTTCAGTCCAGTGGTGCTGTGTCCTGTGCTCTGTGCTTCTAAGGGCATAGTTATTTCCCCAATATTCCCCTGTGTTTAAAAAAATAAAAAAAAGTTTTTTAAAAAAATACCAAAAACTACTTTAATTTTTTTTAATTACCACAAAATTTGCACAACCAATCCTGCAGTATAAGCCCATTGGTACTGCAATATTACCAAGTTCACACATTCAGCAGTAAAAGTCCAGTGGTACTGCAATATTACAAAGTTTACACATTCTGCAGTATCAGTCCAGTGGTGCTGTGTCCTGTGCTCTGTCCTGCTGAGTTCCGTAGTGCTGCTGGGTCCTGTGCCGTGTCCTGTTCAGTCCAGTGGTGCTGTGTCCTGTGCTCTGTGCTTCTAAGGGCATAGTTATTTCCCCATTATTCCCAAGTTTGTAAAAAATAAAAAAAAAGTAAAAAAAAATTAAAAATTAAAAAAAAAAAAAAAAATATAATAATTATAACCAAATTTGCAAAACCAATCCAGCATTATAAGTCCATTGGTACTGCAATATTACCAAGTTCACACATTCTGCAGTATCTTGTGCTACATATAATGGAGAGCAAAAATTTGGAGGATAAAGTAGGGAAAGATCAAGACCCACTTCCTCCTAATGCTGAAGCTGCTGCCACTAGTCATGACATAGACGATGAAATGCCATCAACGTCGTCTGGCAAGCACGATGCCCAATCTCCTAGTACAGGGCATGTAAAATCCAAAAAGCCCAAGTTCTCAAAAAACAGCAAAAAAAGAAACTTAAAATCATCTGAGGAGAAACGTAAAGTTGGCAATATGCCAATTACGACAAGTAGTGGCAAGGAACGGCTTAGGCCCTGTCCCGTGTTCATGACTAGTGGTCCAACTTCACCCAAGGATCAAAGCCCTCCTCCCCCCCCCCTACAAAAAATTTAAGAGAGTTATGCTGTCAGCAACAACAACAAAACAGCAAAGAACTCTGCCTTCTAAACAGATGACATCACAAATCCCCAAGGCGAGTCCAAGGGTGTTGTTGGTTGTGAACCCTGACCTTCCCATCACTGTACGGGAAGAGGTGACTCCATCCAGCATTTGCAGCACGCCCTCTGCATATGCTGGAAGGATCACCCACAGTCCAGTTACAGATTTGGCTAATGAAGGTGTGAATGTTGTGCACTGGGAGGAGGATATTGATGTAGCTGGCGCTGAGGAGGATGTTGATGATTATGATGCAGACAGATACCAAATTGCATTTCTCAATTTCTATTTATATTCTAGATTATATAACGGCTGAAAAGTTTTCTGTTTTACTCCTAGTGGAGAGGGGATCTGATGCAGACAGATACCAAACTGCCTTTGTCCATTTCTTTGTATATTTGAATTGCTAGTTCTACAGTCTATGCAGGCTGCTTTATTTATATTCAACTACAAGTGTAGGGCGGGGGGGGGGGGGCATAGATAGCCACCAAAGTAACGTGGTCCATTTAATTTCACTTTCTAGCTCCACAGTCTGTGCAGCCTGCTTTTTTTTATCTTCAAAGTATTTATATTTACAAGCCTTGCAATCTAAATTAACTAGAGGTAGTGACGTGGTAGAACTCCAAAAGGCAGTTTGGAAGCCCCTGTACAAACTGGCTCTATTTTTTAACTGAGTTGTCCCCCCTCCAGTGTGTACTCGGAAAGAGTTTTTAGTGCAGCGGGGAACCTGGTCAGTGAGCGGCGAAGGAGGTTGCTTCCTCACAACGTTGAAAAAATGATGTTTATAAAAATGAATAATCAATTCCTCAATGAAGTACAGCACTGCCCTCCAGACAGTACAGAGGGACTGTGGTTGTGGAGTCCAGCGGGGACGAATTGATAATGTGTGAGGAGGAGGAAGTACACACTGTAGGGGGAGAGGAATCAGAGGTTGAGGATAAGGACGACATCTTTCCTCAGTAGAGCCTGTTTAGTTTGTACAGGGAGAGATGAATTGTTTTATTGGTGTGGGGGCCCAAACAAACCAATCATTTCAGCCACAGTTGTTTGGTAGGCCCTGTCGCTGAAATGATTGGTTTGTTAAAGTGTGCATGTCCTATTTCAACAACATAAGGGTGGGTGGGAGGGCCCAAGGACAATTCCATCTTGCACCTTTTTTTTTGGCATTATGTGACCATTCAACAGTCGTTTGCCATGTTCAAAAAGTAAAAGAAAATGCCAACAAATTCAATAAATTAAATCAAAAGTTAAATGCCCTGTCATTATTTAAAACAAGAGGTTTTGACGTGCTAGAATTAGTGTAGTGTTAAGATGTTATAAACACTACACTTGGAAATTGGAGGAGGTAATGTGGCCCCGGTATCAAATTGGGTACCGGGGCCACCCCACTATGCAGTCCAGATACTTGTTTGGTGGAATTCCGACACGTGGAGGGTTTTTAAATTATATTGTGGCCTCGGTACCAAATTGTGTACCGGGGCCACCACACTACGCAGTCAAGATACTTGTTTGGTGGAATTCAGACCAGTTGAGGGTTTTATTATTATATTGTGTGGACCACTCTATCTATACCACACTACAACTCTATACCACTCTATTTCCTACTTTAATTCTATTTAATTCTATTTCCTACTTTAATTCTATTACTAATTAATTACCATAAAGAGGAACAAAAAAAACCAATTTTACCAAAAGTATAATATGACTTAGACTTACAAACACTACACTTGAAAGATCGTGCCTTTAAATGAAAAAGTCAGTCTTCATTGCACGACTATGTGCAAGTGCAACAGGGACATTTTTTTGGGTTTACAAAGTCAAACAATAACACTACGACCCTGTCTGTCTGGGGTCTGTCAATGACGAATTGTCTGGAGCATGTTTTGAGGAGGTATTGTGGCCCCGGTATCAAATTGGGTACCGGGGCCACCCCACTATGCAGTCCAGATACTTGTTTGGTGGAATTCCGACACGTGGAGGGTTTTTAAATTATATTGTGGCCTCGGTACCAAATTGTGTACCGGGGCCACCACACTACGCAGTCAAGATACTTGTTTGGTGGAATTCAGACCAGTTGAGGGTTTTATTATTATATTGTGTGGACCACTCTATCTATACCACACTACAACTCTATACCACTCTATTTCCTACTTTAATTCTATTTAATTCTATTTCCTACTTTAATTCTATTACTAATTAATTAACATAAAGAGGAACAAAAAAAACCAATTTTACCAAAAGTATAATATGACTTAGACTTACAAACACTACACTTGAAAGATCGTGCCTTTAAATGAAAAAGTAAGTCTTCATTGCACGACTATGTGCAACAGGGACAGTTTTTTTCTTTACAAAGTCAACTAATAACACTTGGACCCTGTCTGTCTTTAACATACTTAATGGGATCTCAATGACGAATTGTCTGTAGCATGTTTGGAGGAGGTATTGTGGCCCCGGTATCAAGTTGGGTACCGGGGCCACCCCACTACGCAGTCCAGATACTTGTTTGGTGGAATTCTGACACGTGGAGGGTGTATTTATTTTATTGTGGCCCCGGTATCAAGTTGGGTACCGGGGCCACCCCACTACACAGTCCAGATACTTGTTTGGTGGAATTCTGACACGTGGAGGGTGTATTTATTTTATTGTGGCCCCGGTATCAAGTTGGGTACCGGGGCCACCCCACTACGCAGTCCAGATACTTGTTTGGTGGAATTCTGACACGTGGAGGGTGTATTTATTTTATTGTGGCCCCGGTATCAAGTTGGGTACCGGGGCCACCCCACTACGCAGTCCAGATACTTGTTTGGTGGAATTCTGACACGTGGAGGGTGTATTTATTTTATTGTGGCCCCGGTACCAAATTGTGTACCGGGGCCACCACACTACGCAGTCAAGATAGATAGATGCGTATCATAGATAAAGTACATTCAGTGGTGTGGGGCAAATTGAAAAATATTCAAAATGCACTGACATTATCAAAAACAAGAGGTTGTCACACGCTAAAACTCCAACATGTATATGATGGAGAGGATGGAGGAGCAGCCGTATGTGTAGTGTAATGCAGACCTGTTGAAGGTTTTTTATATATTTTATTGTGGTGCCCAGTGCCCACTCCTCTACGCAGTCCAGGTACATTTATTGGTGCGATTCATAAAAGTTCAGGGTTTTTAATATATTGTGGTGACCCACTCCTCTACGCAGTCCAGGTACATTTATTGGTGCGATTCATAAAAGTTCAGGGTTTTTAAGATATTGTGGTGACCCACTCCTCTACGCAGTCCAGGTACATTTATTGGTGCGATTCATAAAAGTTCAGGGTTTTTAATATATTGTGGTGACCCACTCCTCTACGCAGTCCAGGTACATTTATTGGTGCGATTCATAAAAGTTCAGGGTTTTTAAGATATTGTGGTGACCCACTCCTCTACGCAGTCCAGGTACATTTATTGGTGCGATTCATAAAAGTTCAGGGTTTTTAATATATTGTGGCGACCCACTCCTCTACGCAGTCCAGGTACATTTATTGGTGCGATTCATAAAAGTTCAGGGTTTTTAAGATATTATGGTGACCCACTCCTCTACGCAGTCCAGGTACATTTATTGGTGCGATTCATAAAAGTTCAGGGTTTTTAATATATTGTGGTGACCCACTCCTCTACGCAGTCCAGGTACATTTATTGGTGCGATTCATAAAAGTTCAGGGTTTTTAAGATATTGTGGTGACCCACTCCTCTACGCAGTCCAGGTACATTTATTGGTGCGATTCATAAAAGTTCAGGGTTTTTAATATATTGTGGTGACCCACTCCTCTACGCAGTCCAGGTACATTTATTGGTGCGATTCATAAAAGTTCAGGGTTTTTAATATATTGTGGTGACCCACTCCTCTACGCAGTCCAGGTACATTTATTGGTGCGATTCATAAAAGTTCAGGGTTTTTAATATATTGTGGTGACCCACTCCTCTACGCAGTCCAGAAAGATACCTTGTTGCAACGTTTTGGACTAATAACTATATTGTGAGGTGTTCAGAATACACTGTAAATTAGTGGAAATGCTTGTTATTGAATGTTATTGAGGTTAATAATAGCCTAGGAGTGAAAATAAGCCCAAAAACTTGATTTTTAAACTTTTTATGTTTTTTTCCAAAAAAATCCGAATCCAATACCTTAAATCCGAACCGAGACCTTTCGTCAAGTGTTTTGCGAGACAAATCCGAACCTCAAAAATAACGAAAATCCGGATCCAAAACACAAAACACGAGACCTCAAAAGTCGCCGGTGCACATCCCTACTTTTAACTTTAGTACATGTTGCAGAAACATATAAAACTTGATTTACTATGATCATATGCCCCAATAGAAGTTACCATGTAGTGTGTGCTTCCTGAATGTAATGTAAAGACTTCAAACAAATTCCCTCAAAAGATTGAAGGCTCATCACTTTTTGTAATTTTTAAACAAGTCATGTCTGTTTTAGCCAAAGGCTATGTGTCTGTTGAGGGTTCAGTTAATCAACCTGCAGATGGCAACCTAGTGGGCACTTTCAGTATGAATATGCAAATGCTGCAGCAGTCACTGGCCATCTAGAGGCTTTAAACATTCAGCTCTTCATAGTCATCTGATAAGGATCACTGTGATCAAACAGCTCTCTGGTGACAGAAAAATTGTAGCTGACTTTCAATCCTGCCACTGAGAAAGTATAACAACAATACAGAGGCAGTGTAGTAAAGATCAATTTGTTCAGTCTAATATACAGATATAAATTATGTTTTTATTATCCTGCACACAGTGATTCCCAATTCCTGTACTTTCTATGCTGGGGTTTTAGAATTAATTTTTTGAGCTATTTAATATTTTTTCTTGAAGGCATAATTTAATGTGATAAACCATTTGATATTTGAAAAATATTTATTTTTTATCCTTCTTACTAATTTTGCTTCCATTTGGGCTTATTTTCTACAATGATTGAGGCATCATATTATATATGTATGAGACATCATATTATATATGTATGAGACATCATATTATATGCGATGTGCACAAATGAGCTATTTCTAGGTCTTTACCATATAGACAAATTAGAGACATATCTACAGTAGTACTGCTTATAGGGAGCATAGCAATGGTTTTATGTTTTAATATATTGTTTTTATTTCTCTTTATTGTTACTTGGAATTTCACAGTAAATCCAGTATTGAATAATATTCTCTCTAACTCTGGTGACTGTGGTGTTGTATGTTCTACCACATGGGACCATCATTAAGACACACATAAAATAAGCTATGTTATTCAAATAATTCAGCCAACTATTCTGATTATTTATTTGTCTTTTCCACTTGAACTATTGCAGGAAAGATTACTGTATAATTGATAATTGATGAACTCTTATAGGGCGTCAGTATACGCATTTATTATCTTGATATACGTGTGACTCAACATACACATGTAATTATGCTTTTTTTGCAACAGAATTTTCATACATACGTTCGGAGTGAAAAAAGAAATACAACTCTAAATGAGGCTCAAAGTCTTTGGTGTTTAAATATAGTTTTAATTGTCCTCCCAGCATATGGCATAAGTTTTTGCATTTCACTTCCTTTTTATCTGCAAATAAAGCTCTGACAACTGCATACATTATTAATAGACAACAGGGATTTTTCCATTTTATTAAAACTATTCCTCTGCAAAATGTTCACATGCTTCTCAGTCCTGCTGACTGGGACAACTGTCATAGTATTCCTCATGTGCATGTGGGGGACTTTGTACCCTTATTTCCTAAGAGAAGGAAAAGTACAATCCCAGAGTATCTATCTGGACCAGCTTTTACCTGATTATGTTGATTGTATACTTCTGGGGGTATATATTCTAAACTGTGGGTTTGAAAAAGTGGAGTTGTTGCCTATAGCAACCAATCAGAATCTAGCTGTCATTTTGTAGAATGTACTAAATAAATAACAGCTAGAATCTGATTGGTTGCTATAGGCAACATCTCCACTTTTTCAAACCCGCAGATAAGTAAATATACCCCCTGGACTTGTATCTGTACATTCAACCAAAAGAAGTCACTGTTTATAAGATTCACGGCACTGCGGAAACCTTGTGGAAAGTAACAAATAAACAATAATAATAATACGATTTTTAATGCTGCTCTTCCACCAGTGGACATTGTGCCAGACAACAAACCATGGCCAGTCTGAACTACGACCCATGATTAGGTAAGGAAGCTGTAGTTGTTGACTATTTTGCGCAGATACAATTCTGCAGCTTTCTCTTCCACTTTCTTCTTCATTGTCATCTTATAGTGTGCAACGTACAATGCATATCTGTATTATCGCTTAGTAACAGATGGGTTATGTATTATTTATAACGGTGGTCCTCAAACCTTCTTACAGTACATAATTTCCACATCTCCTATTTGTAGTAAAGGTATACAAGCTAATTAATGATTTATTTTAAATGTGCTAATATTTTATTCATGATTCTGCACCCTCAGCAGTCCCTGAGGACTGGAGTAGATCTATAGCCTAAGTAAGCTAGACCAGGCTAATTGAGTGAATGGAGTGAGACCTAAATGAAGCCTAGCTGTTGTGTAAGCCACAGTACCTGCATATACAGTGATCACAAATTAATAAAATAAACTTGGGATTTTAACATTTCTATCACTGATTAGAAAACATTGTTGTATATTTTATAATATTAAAAGTGCATTTTTAAACAATGTTGTTCTTTGATCACTGTACTGAAGACATTATCTATATAAATATGGCGGATACACATTTAGCTCATGCACTGATCAATAGGATTACTGGCCTAATTGGCTGCTCAAGTTTGTCATTAATTTTGATAAGACTCAGTCATTTGGAATTCAGACCAAGTGGTCATATCACTTGCTGACCAAGGGGAACTGTTAGAGCACCTTTAAATCTGGTCATAAGATGACCTCTAATGGCTTAAGTGAGCTGTCACCTTATAGCCAGATTTATGAAAATCACTTGAATTATCTCATTATTATCAGGCATTATGCTCATTTTGGGACCACACACACAGCATTTGCCCAATATCGCCAGTGTTATTGCAGCAAGTGTGATCAGCATTTGGATTAGTACTGGATTTAATACTGATTAAAAATCTACTGGTAAATCCATTTTCTCCATAACAAAATTGCCCCACCCAAATATAATTAAGTTAAAGAAGCTCCGGGCTGAAATATGTGCCTATATGTAAAATTACTCTTAGCTAATCATTGAGTTGCAATTTTACCAACCAGATTCTGTCGGCTTACCCAGCAGGAAGCAGTTTGCAACCATCACCCTTGTTGGCAGGGTGAACATCTCCTAAGCTAAGCTACATATCTAGGTATTGATTTTGAACTGGCATTGACAAGTTGAACATAACTATTTCAATGACCAATAAAGTGGGAAGATAAATCCTACATGCACAAAATGAGGTGTAAAAGTGTCTAATCCACATTACATTGATGCAAATTCTGTCTTCCTTTTATCACTAAGGGCTAGATTTACTGAGAATCAAGTTTGGTGGTGCTTTTAAACCATCACACATCGCCAGTGGTTTAGTGCTCCAAACCACCACTTTTACTATATGGTGGGTTTGAGGCTGCGATGTAAAATGTCTGGTGATGTGTGGCGGATTGAAAACAGCTAAACCGCTGGCGGTTTGGTTAAAACCGCCATTCAAAAGGTTTTTTAATACCTACTTCTGAATGACTTGATAACTCAAACATGATGTTTGAGCTATTTGCCATTCAGAATATAAGAGAAAGCACCATTCACATTTAAATTATTGAGGCAATCATCATTCCTTGATTAACTGGCAAAAAAACTATAATTAACTTATGGGGCAATTTTTTTTTCATTATATTAAGGAGACAAAATTATTTACCTTAATTATTATATTATTTGGGCACTACGTAATGCCAAATTGTGCAACATACATAATTATATCCACAGTTAATATTATTATATATTCACAATTCCCCGATAATATAATGCAATAATAGTGTCCCATTAAAATAAAGGAAAAACACATTTGCCCCAAGTTAATTATAAATTAATTTTGCCACTTAATCAATATTGATTGCTCCAATAATTTAAATGTGAATGGTGCTTCCTCTTATGATCTGAATGGCAAAATAGCCCAAATAGCAGCAGTTTGACCAATCTTACCATTCACAACCACCTCTTTTATTTTGGCCGTTTTGATGGCAGTTATGCAAACCCCAGCTTAGTAAATCGGGATGGTAATTTAAAAAGTGGTGGTTTTGAAAATGTCAATTCTGGCCGTTTTAATGGCAGTTTGGACTTTAGTAAATCTGAAGATTTAAAACTGCTGGAAAAATCACCAAAAAACGTCGGTTTCACCGAACAGTCCTTCAGTAAATCTCGCCCTAAGAGTATAAGGTATCTGGTGGATACCAAATGTAGAAGCATGAGTTCAATTCCCGACCATGGCCTTATCTGTGTGGAGTTTGTATGTTCTCCCCGTGTTTGTGTGGGTTTCCTCCGGGTGCTCCGGTTTCCTCCCACACTCCAAAAACATACTGGTAGGTTAATTGGCTGCTATCAAAATTGACCCTAGTCTGTGTGTATGTGTGTTTGTGTGTGTGTGTGTGTGTGTGTGTGTGTGTGTGTGTGTGTGTGTTGTGTGTATGTTAGGGAATTTAGACTGTAAGCCCCAATGGGGGAGGGACTGATGTGAGTGAGTTCTCTGTACAGCGCTACTTAATCAGTGGCGCTATATAAATAAATGGTGATGATGATGATGATAGAAGCAGGTGAAACCATGAATCCAATTATGTAAAGACATGGTCACATGTTGAATGCAATTACAAAATTATGCCACATAGCAGCAAGATCTTTTTAAATTGCAACATAGTCATTTCCTAATCTCTTGTTCATGACTTTGATTGTGAAAAAAAACAATACTGAGAGTAAAAGTTGTAGTATAATAAATTGATGACCTCACATAAGTTACTGTACTTTATTTTCTCCCTTGTACTTGTACTGCTCTTTATTATTTAGATTTAATGTGCCTGGATTAAGAAGTGATTCCAAAATTACTGCCTGAACCTCTGTCACATGACAGACAGACACTTCATAAGAAACACACATTATTATTAATTGAAAACTATTATTTTTACAGACGATAACGGAATCATAATTTGTAACACTCAAATTTAATCACATTATTCAATTACCAGTATCAAAACATTCATTAAATTAGACTAATTTGGGCATATTTTATTAACTACTCACTACATTCTTTTAAACAGTACTCATTATTTAATGTCAAAATAATTTTTCCTCAACTATTCATATTTGACTCATCAAGTAATATTATTCAAACACTCCACCTGATTTGTCTGACTTTATGGTGCCTTATATATATATATATATATATATATATATATATATATATATATATATATATATATATATATATATATATATATATATATATCTATCTATCCATGTGTTTACCAATCTGTCCTATGTTGTTTGGCCCCTTTATTGGATTTTGCACCAGTTCAATATTGTTGGGCATAACTCTGATTCTTTACACCATGTTATACACAACATAGTTTAATTTTATGTGCACTGCATAGAAGAAAATGAGCAAAACTAGGTAAAAAAAAAGTCAAGATTTTTCTGCAATTACTTCCACATAATTATTCCAATCACACAAATGTTTTTTAAAAAAAACATCTTTTGCCTGGATATAGCAATACCAAATCCAAGTATTCTAGCAATGTGCATGACACCCTCTTCCATCAATTTTTGCAGTAGTTCTGCTTTTTAAGTAGAAAATATTTGATACATATGGCACTACTCTGCTCCAAAATAGAGCATTGTGGAAGCACAGTGACATTAGTGGAATTCAATGAATTAACACTTTTAATGCCAATGTTGCTTGGATTTGACAGCATGAGCAGATAAGAAGGATTTGTTCCATGACACAGTCAAATTTTTACTTGTTGAGGGTGGCATGATGCCCTCCAAAATGTGGAACTAATGTTTAAAGGTGAGCTTATAAAGGATAAGGGGTACTTATAAAGGATAAGGGGTGCTGCAGCAGCTGGTAAGGGAACATATTTTCTTATGTTGGTTCTTTTTATTTTATTTTAATGCAGTGGTAGAAGAGGAAATTTATAAGTGCTGACATGAAACTTCCACTTTGAAAAGAATGACTGGGGGCCCAGGTTTAGGGATTTTGATACAGTGAAAATAATTTTAGATGCATTTTAACACAATATAGTATAATATAAAACATATTAAATGATGCAAGACTATCCACCATCTGTCCCCCACCTCTCCTGTGTCAAATTACCTTTCCTCTGTGTTCCATCTCCTTTCCCTCCTGTCTCCTTTTTGTACTTACTTTTTCCCTTATATCTTTCATGTTACCTTTATCTTTCCCTTGTCTGTATCCTTTCTCTGTTCCAATGTGCCCCTATCTTCATTGCAGGTATTCCCCTCTCTCCCTCCCTCCCTACTCTCCCCTATGCCTCACATTCCGCTTGCCTCGCTCCTACCTTACTCCTTGATTCTCTCTATTCCTATTCTTGCTCCTATTCCCTTTCACTAGCTAATTCACACTTTTGGCCTTCCATCATCACACTGTACCACCCTTCATAGCACTGTACCCCCTCCTACATCACACCATGCACCTATCATCACACTGTGCCACCTCCATTACATTGTTCCTGCTCCATTAGACTGTGCCCCTTCCTTCACATTGAGCCTCTTCATTCATCACCCTGTGCTCTCATTCATCACACTGTGACCCCTCAATTACACTGTGCCCCCTCCATTACATTGTGCTCTCTCTATCACACTGGAACTCCTCATTCATCACTCTGTGCCACCCATATCACACAGTGCCCTCATTCATGACACTGTGCCCCCTCCATATCACACTGTGTCTCCTCTATCATTACCCTTTTGTCCTCGTTCATCACTCTGTCCCCCTTTCATTCTATACTTAACTTTCTATGACTTTCTGTCTTCTCTTTTCTCTTCCTCTTCTTCCTTTCTTTTGCGTTCTGCTCCATTCTAGCTGACTGTTGGGTGTGATGTCACCATGCAGCAGAGTGCAGAGAGGAGCCATTACCGCACAAGCGGAAAAAGGCAGGCAGAGCGGAGAGCCTCTCTGGCATGGTGCTCCCCCACCTTCCCTACCCTGCTTACCGCCAGCCCTGGCTGTAAAGAAGTGGGGCAGAGAAGTGCCAGCACCTACCGCCCCAATTTGAGCACTGTTTAATGTTTATTTAACTATCTCCTCACATCCCTATTTTTTATTTTTACAACTGCCCCACTCCCCTTAATTCTATGGTGATTGTGATGGGGCACTTTAAAAACTGATCCCCCACTTACTTTCTGTGGCGCCAGGATCCTCCACTAATGTACACAATGAGTGCTTTGCTATAATGAGGAGTTGAGTCTTGTTGATTGTCTGAGGGTCAATATGAGTTAGTGTGGTAAAAATAGGGATAGAGGAAAGGCTTACCATCAATACAAGAGCTATATATACCTGGTTCTGAATCTTATTCCTTGTTTAAAGATTGCTACCACAAATGTATTACACCAACCTTGTGGCACTGATCTGATCGTGCTTGAGTTCATAAATATAAAATTATAAATACATATATATATATATATATATATATATATATATATATATATTTATGCGAATATATGTATATTGCAAAAAAGGATTGTAGATAAGATTGTTTACAATAGTCACTTCAGCTTAACCGTATTCATTTAAAGTATTTTCCAATTTGAATGTACACATTTTACTGAAGTAATTTTTATGCTTGCTCCAATACTACTATATTGTCTTACTTCATTAAAATATTCAATGTGTATAGAATTCCTCACTATAGCACTTACAATGCTATATTAAATGAAGGGTGAAAAGTGAACATGTATCTTATTGTTATAGATATTTAAAGCAGTACATTGTATTGCAAGTATTCAAATTGTGGATTTGTGGAAGAACAAAAGACACAATAATATATTCCCAAAATAGATAATACCAATATAGACTGCTGAAAGAGAGTCAGACCTTAGGGATGCTATTAAGTGGCTGCGAAATTAGCATGGGAAAAGGGTTTTGGAGAACTTAGATGAAAGCAAGGAATGACTAGGCAGTAAATTTGAAAGGGTATTGCATGTTTTGGAATGATAAGAAATGTAGCAATAGAGGAAGAGTTTATCTTCATGTAAAAAAAATGGACAATAAAACTAGTGGAAGCTTATTTGTATATATTTAAAATACAATTACATTTTCACCAGTAGACTTCAGAATCGCTATTGTGAAAAAGGCATATTTTATTATTGGAACAATCTTAGTGCCCCATTATTTGGTTTAGTAATGAAAGAGTTAATAGAAATACTATAGTGTGAAATGTGATTACAGTTATATGACAAGTGTTAAACAGTGGTATTCAGTGGAACAGTAGCAACATATGCAAAAGTGAAAGTAAAGAAGGTGTACTTTTACAAATATAGCAGCAGACTGTTAAATAATGGGGACAAAGAGAACAAAATGCTTGTTAACATGCTTTCAGGCAAACAACATAAATTGCTGAAGGGAGGCTCTTGCAGATGTGCATGAGGTAGGGATTTCCCCACACATCTTACGGAAAAATTGAAGAGAAGAGCCATTAAAAAGAGCAAGAGCAAGACAGTCTGAGGAGAGGAGTGGTAAAGAAAGAGATGAGCAGGGAGTGAAACGAAGAGACAGTTTGAGAATGGGAAAGGGAGGAGCAGTGATTATAGGGAGGAGACAGTATGTTATGAACTTGCCTGTTATGAACTTGCCCTTAGAATTGCCCTTATCCAATATGGCCGGGACTGTCTCATGAAGATTCCATCTTGGAACTCATTTCCTGTTTGGGCCTTTGTTTGATTATTGTGTTTGTATCTGTACTAGATGCTTCTACAGAACCTTGCTTCCTCTTGTGATTTAGATTGCAATTATTTGATACTTCTACCAGACCTTTATCTGCCTTGAGACTTTTGATTTCACTTGTTGGATACTTTAGATTTATATATATCAAATCAAATCCTGTTTACTAGAGAACTACCTGCCTATTGGGTTCCGTTTGTGATACCAGAAGTGACACAGTGTGAAGAGAAGAGTGTTAAGAAATAAAAACAGCAGTTAGACAGGAGAGTGAGCAATCTGAGAAGGGGATCAATCTGAGGACAAGAGCTATAGGGGAAGGGAGGAGCAGTTAGTCAGGAGAGGAGCAGTATGAGGAGAGGTGCGGTATGAAGAGAGGTGCAGCATAAGGAGAGGAGCTGATTGAGATGAGAGGAGCAGTAAGTGAAGAGAAATAGGGAGAAACAGACTGACACATGTAAAGTAAAAAAGCTAGAGACAGCAATGACCTCAGACAATAACAGAGATTTCAGCAACTATGTAGAACCTGTTAAAATGAAGGCCAAGCTTTCTCAATTAGGATCATTCTGAGCAAGACCACCTGCCTGGAAGACAGTGCCCAATATCAGCATTCCAATAATTCAGGATAACAATGGAAACAGAGAAGTATTATGACTACACGACTCACTAAACAGCTTTCAAAAATTGATTGACATACTATACTTAAGGTATGGTCAAGTTATCAAGTTAATTACATCCGACATTTAGATAAAACTGAGAGGGAAAACTATGAACTATTTGTCATAATTATATTTGGAAACAGAATATTAAGGATCATTACATCACTGTGTTTGACATTGGTAACTGAACTTACCCTCTACTAGGACATTATAATGTAGTTCCAGATAGATTACTAGTAGTATATATGTATTACCTGTGATAATCTAGTCCATATCAGTATTAACCTTTTTCAGATTCCACTCCCTTCCTTATAAAAGCTATCCCCAATTGTGTGTCTTCTGCTTTTATGAAAGCATACTTTGGTTAGGGTCTCACCTCTCTCCTTTGGGTTTTTTAAAAGTCTCAAAACAAATCCTAACAGAGCACCACACAATTTGTAGAAGAACCAATTAAAAAAGTTGGACTTAGTATTTAATATATATAAACTAATATATCTAGGGTACAGGTAAGGGTGCATTTAGGGAATAGTAATCACAACATGATAACATTTAATTTGAATTTCATTGAACTATTTTGCAAGGGAGCTAAAAAATTATGAATTATAGAGAGGCAACGTTTTATCAGGATTAAGAAGTAATGAAACTGGGTCTGAGTGCTCTTAAGTAAATCATGGAGACCAAAAGAAACATTTTAAACATATTAGAAATACATACTGTTACAGATACATTTCATATTGAAATAAACTATTAAAGAATTAAAGAAAACCAACGTGGTTAAAGCACAAAATTTGGGCAGTGCTAAATTAAAAAAGAGCATTACATTTTTAAAGTAGAACGGAATGGAAATTAATTATGAAAATACATACAGTTCACTCTGAAACACTGAGAGTGTTTACAGTTACTCCCTGGCTGATCGCAGATCAGTTACTTAAAATCAAACAACTCCCTATATAAATGTAGTATAAAAACAACTAAGCCACAACTCACAAGCTTTTGATAGGTTGGCATTCAGACTCAGGTTCACAAAGAGAGGGGGAGTGGTTTAATGATGCTGCCAACAGCCAGTGTTAGTGACCATCCAAGTACACATGTTAAACAGATGGTAGATCAGAAGCAGGGGCACTTTTATAGATTAGGCTGTTGCATCATCATTGGCACCTGGCGCATCTCAGCACATATTAGCTCAGATATCAGGTCACTGGGTTTACAGATTACTGTGTGTTATCCTTGAACCAGTGTGTCTCTATTTTTGCATGTTCTGTATATTGAGAGTTACACCATGCTGTGCTAAATAATGTATCTGACCAGCTCATGTGTATCAGACCATTGGCTTTGATCCTAACTATGTGATTCAGAACTTTGTCTTTGAACTTGACTGCAGTATATTTTGATTCCTGGGCACTTATACTCTCTACTTTTGCTTCACATCCTCGGCATATACAACATATTGGACTGTGTTCCCGATTTTATGCTGTAGTGTGCCAAGAGAAGGTTAAGTACAGTTTACCATTGCCACCATATCATAGTAATTTGAGTTTGTGGTTAAATAAGATACAAGCTTGCTATTCCAAGGCTTAAATGATCCAAGCTACATTCAACATAACATCAATACATCAGATGGCTTATTGAAAAAAAAAATGGTGATTACAAATTGAAATACAGAAAATATAAATGCAACACACAGAAATTGGCATGGCACACTAACATCCTTGTTTGCATTTTTAACCACCTGAGGAAAGCTAGAAGGTATGGACAAATTATTAGTAGACAGTTCCCAGAGCTGGCAATTTATACAGTAATTCAGCACTTTTTCAAACTTTCTCTTTTCATCAAAACCCTCCTTCACTGTGACATCAGAGCACAGGTGTGCTGGTATGCTAATCTGTTTTATTGCCTTTGTGTTTGAAACCACTTGAGTTATATTAGTAGTAGTAGCAGTAGTAGTAGTAGTAGTAGTAGTAGTAGTAGTAGTAGTAGTATTGTTGTTTTTACGAAATGTACTAGAATACAGTAAAGATTTGATAAGTCCAATAAGCGGATTATGATTTTCAGCACATATGCTTAGGAAATATTAGGCTATATAGAATCCTCGATACACTATCTCCATACAGTTTCTATCGATGTATGTACAGAGGTCTCCCAAAACATGGATTTTGAAAAGTATTGTTTAGATGTATTTTCCCTATGCAAGAAACATAATTCACTGGAAGTGACCACAACTATTGTCCTTTGTAGTCAAAGCATCTGTTGGCTGTGCATGAAACTATATCTGACTGGTCATATGTGACCCCATTATTCTCAGGATAGACAATCCAAGCTACCTAACAAAAAAAGAAGACCCTGACGCAACATCAATATATTTTAGCTCCTTATTTACTTACACGTAGTGGTTTGCTGCAAACAATATTATCAAAACCACCTATTATTTTTTGGAGGTATCATGATCACATTAGCCTATTATTTTCCAAATTGTCCAGATTAGGCTATACTCATGATATATAAAAAATAAATGTAGATGCACTCTGTGAAATTTGCTCCCTTGTAAAACAAGACTTTCCCATAGGCTTCAAACCTACCTCTTTAGTGCAGTTTAATAAACTCCGGAAACAGCTTCTTAACTAGAGATGAGCGGGCTCGGATTCCGCTAATCTGAGCCCACCCGAACAGTGCGGATCCGAACGGGATCCGAGCACTGTTCGGATATTTCCGGCGGGCAAAAAAATGAAAACGAGGCTCTGTCGTCCAAGTCTTGCGTCGAATCTCGCGAGGGGTGGGAGGGAGGGCCCAGAACAATTCCATCTTGTACCTCTTTTTTTGGCATTATGTGCTCAAGCTACCTCGGTGCAACATTTTTGGCCTAAAAACAATATTGTGAGGTGTTCAGAATAGACTGGAAATTAGTGGAAATGATTGTTATTGAATGTTATTGAGGTTAATAATAGCGTAGGAGTGTAAAAAAAACCACAAAACTGGTTTTTAGCACTTTTTATGTTTTTTTCAAAATAAATCCGAATCCAAAACCTTAAATCCGCATCAAAACCTTTCGTCAGGTGTTTTGCGAAACAAATCCGAACCCAAAACCTCAAGCAAATCCGAATCCAAAACACGAGACACCAAAAGTGGCCGCTGCACATCCCTATTCTTAACCTCCTTAGGCTGGGTGCACAATACATGAAAATTCCAACGATAGATGAAGCAATTTTACCAATGACAGGGGAAAAAAGTCCCAATCAGCATGCTGATTCATGTGTACACACTATACTCGATTTACTTTCAGATCTGTGCTCTTCATCTGGTCCAAGAGCACTTACTATGCTGTGATATATTGTGGTGAATTACTGATATGGCATTGGCATTTAATTGAAAGCTCAGCAATGCAGCATTGCAGAACTCTAGAACTTGCGTGTTCGTTTATTACAATGGATGATCTAGAATGCTACGGGTATCTGCTATTTTCTCTTGCACAATTTATTAGTTACTTGGAGGTCACAATGTGGTGCCTTGTCTCACTAATGTCATACAAATCTCTGCCCTGTCATCTCAGCAGTACTGCATCCAGAATAGCATGTGTGTACTGTATGTTATATGTTGTAAAATCATGGTATTGCCCCAAATCCATGTATTTGATCAGCACGGTCACCTGTCATATATTATATCACTTTGTACTAGATATAAACAATCTGTGTCTAACCCTTGTGGAGTTACTGCATGCTCTGGCAGCTTCTGGCTGGCAGAGAGCACTGGGACTTATAGTTCCACAACACTAGATAGCCACAAACTGCTCATCACAGCTGTATGCAGCACACCAGCTATAAGATAGGTATGTGATGGGCATGGGCAATAAATAACCTTTAAAATTCCATTTCCATAATTTCCTGCCTAGTCTCATAATTGTGTGTGTTTTTGACAGTAGTGCTAAAATATGGGGAAGAACGGATAAAATATTTTTATTTAATGGGCTCCATAGATGGCTGCAGGGAGTGGTAGGGGGAGAGCATGTGCTGATTGGCCAGATAATTGGCTGAAAACACAGTAGTGTGTACCCAGCCTTAGTCTATTTTATCGATTTTTCTATGGACTGAAAGCTTGTGAGCAGCTGTTTTGCCTGTCTGTTAATACCTAGTTTCATTTTACTATTGTGTTAATTGTAAAGAGCTGAGAAGTTTGTTGGTGCTATATAAATACATGTTAATAAATAAATAACTGTTCAATTTATCTTAAGGGTAGCTACCATTAATATGGTTAAAATAATAGTGGGATTGTTTCAACAATTATTCTCTTTTATTTCACAGGAAATAAAAGAGAATAATGCAAAGTAACAAAAAGAATACATTCAGTCCAAAATATTGAGCATAATTAGGGACACTTAAAAGACTGTCTCTAGAATGTTAATAGCAGTACATCGTGTTAAATTATAAATATTCAGGCTCATTTAAATATCTTACAGGCACATCAAATGTGCTTTACATTATCTATAAAGAAGGTTGACCAACTGCAGAGTTAAATATTTAATCTAAGCTATAAAAATATTGTACCAGTTCGGTTCCTAAGTAAAGGTCATTTAGCTTGTTTACAGCAAAAAAGTTTTCAGCAAAATGTTGATCAAAAAGTCAAAGCAAAGCTAGCCAATATTTCATCTGAATTTACAATAAAAGTCAAAACGATTTAGTGAATTGATGGTTTTGGGAAAACAGACTGTAGAAGGTAGATAACTAGTTTAATTCTTGCTAAGGTCATAAAGATATTGATCTATGACGGTCAGAAGTCTACAACAGCAGTATAAAATAGAAAAGAAAAACTTGCAGATGCAAAAAGGTGTATTATAGGGCAGTGAGATTGTCAGTTAAGCATAGCAACAGTTATATTTGACTCAAATATGAGACTAGAACAAAATTAATATTTTCTTTTGAAGGGCCATATAACCATATTGCATTATGCAGTTCAATGTTTTGGGGTTATGTCCTAAGTGCATTGAAGTTAGAAATGGATATTTTCAAAGCTTCAAAAATATAGACCGGCAGAGCAAATACTTTTTCTGATTACATGCAGCTATTTCTCTGTGATTACACCAGTTAATACATGTAAGTACATATATTGCTGCTCCAAGATGGATTTTATTGTGGTAGTGTTTTGCTCCTTATTATGGAAGGCGCTCAGAAAATTGGGGCATTTCTGGCTGAATGCATATGACTCATGTGAATATGCCTCCTATTACGCTTTGCAAAACTTAAATATGGTATTGCATGACTATTTAGATGAGCTTTAAAGTATTTCAAGAGCTTTTCCAGCGTTAATGGGGTTTAGCAGAGCATTTTTTCCCTTGAAGATTTACCTGACTTTTACACCTTTCAGAGATGGCAGAGAATCTATATTGAACAAATACTTTCAATGGGACACTTTTTGCAACATCCTCCCTCACGTTACAACAAAAGAGCATTTATTGGAATACCAATGCAACTTTGACACATTATAGAGACAGCTCTGATATTCCCTTACTCTCATGAGTTATTTAATACATAAATAAAAGTCTAATGAACAGTAATAAAAAGGGAAATGTCTAATTAATTAGGGTGTAGTCTGGAAGTGATAGCAAGCACAATTTTGAAGTGACACTTTTACTTTTTTATCATGCACATTCCCACATCCGATCATAATCCAGCAAATAGCTGTTATGACAATTGGAAGTGCAACTAAGCTTAAGCAAGGAAGCGAATTAGGCACATTTGTGTACGCTTAAATGCATTGTGGCCCACATATATTAATACATTAAACTGTACACTTTTACTATTGCGGTGTAAGGTCTAACAACTTGCCCATTGTTGAATGACATTTAAATGAGCTGTCCTAACAATAATGACTACTACTCTATTTCAATCAACAAAACTAGCTCTAAAATATGAAACAGGGAAACAAAATGGGTTGGTTTTCTCAGAAAAAAAATAAAAAGCTTTGGTCATTTCCTGTTCTATAAATCAACGCAATGAACTATCCAGAGCACATACAAAAAGCTCTTCTAATTAAAAAGAGAATGACAAGCACTCTGATTTAAAAAGTTAAAACGTAAAGCAGATTACACTGCTGCAAAAATGACAAAGACATCAAGGGTATTTTTTAAGATGCAACAAAATCAAAAGTATAAATATAATAGTTATATAAACATATACAGTCAGTTGAATTATAAAGATACCACTATTAGAATGTCCAGCTGATTGTCTCTTAATATAAGTGTGAGTGTTGGATAAGAAGATATATATTTATGGATAACAGAGGGTGACTGATGAGTCACCACAATACCAGCTATGTACAACAAGTGGCAGTGTCCCATCAACACTGACACTGTGATAATCAGCAGCAATACCAGCTACAAATGGCAGGTGGCAGTGCACCATAAACACTGATACTGCAGATTCAGAACTCCTGCTTAAAATCAAGACAATCAGGACTAAGAGACCTCATCTGTATACAGTCCTTTATAAAGCATTCACTCTTACCAAGCTTTGAATAAGCAAAGTTTGCATTTTCATTTCTTTGTTGGAGCTTCAAAGAGTCAGTTTTGACCCTCACTGTTTCAGGACTAATCAGCTTGGTTGAACATGGTGGGCCTGATTCATTAAGGAGAGCAAAGCTAAAAAAAAGGAGTAACTTTGCACCTTGGCAAACTATGTTGCATTGGAGGGGGAAATAAATGTAAAATGTGGGGATATATTTATAGTTGGGGTAGGACATGTCCTAGAACTTTAAACTTCAGTGTAAATATAAAGCTATCAATTATTTGTTTGCTACATGAAAAAAGCCAGTACTTAACTTGTATGCAAAATAATAAACTAATTTGCACCCCTTGCATTGTAACAGGGTTTATGCAGGATCAAATTTATTCATTTTTTTGCCTCAATCTCCTTAATGACTCAAGCCCTGTGTCTCTGATAGCTACTACAGCCAAATGGTTCTCTCTTGGGAGCGACCGGCACAGTAACACCAATTTATAGTATATAGCTGGTTCACCTAGTGCTGGAGTCGACTGAAATAGAGGCTATGATCATTACTAATTATCTGCTGTGGTTGGTATTGGGATTTTGGTTGTTCATGTTTGTCATTGATCATGACTCCTCCAGTTACCATGGGAAAATAGACAGCATTGTATGGTGTAAGAAATTGTATTTATTTCAAAGTCTATTATAAAAACATAGGAATTCATTTTGATGTATAATAATTGTATATTCTTATTGCATTCAAAAATTCATGCATTTATGGTTGGTAACCAGGAGAGCTGAGGGGTGTCTAAGAAATAGGGTGTCCTCTTCCACTTACAATGCCTGCCAATAATACAGCAGGTGATGGAGGACAAAAGGCTCACTGGCAATTAGTTCAGTGTGCGTGAGATTTTCCAATGTGTTATATTGGAGCAATCCAACTTCCTCGGGGGTTAATGCTAATTGATGGTGTGTGTAATGACAATATTTCTAGAGGGGGTTAATTGGCAAATGGCAATTGCCAATTAACACAATTGAATTTTTGTTAAATATAATGGAAAATAATTGCAGTAAATAAACCAAACATTAATTTTAATTAGTGTTCAGATGAGAAAGAACCATCTTATTTATTGGCAATAATAAAGGTGTCGCTCATGAGTGCAATAATGAAAACAAAGCGTGGAATAATATTCTGTACATCTGTCATAAACATATGGAAATATTGATAAGCACACATGTAGAGGGAGAATGATTAGGGGTAAGAGAAGAAGATGATCCTATAGTAGTAATTCTGATGTATTAGTGATTGAAGACTGCTGATGTGTAAGTCAGTTAAGTAAATATAAAGGCCTTTATTTTATTTTTTTTTAGTTTATAGATCACTGAGTTATTGGGTAACATCTCTACCATACAATTATATTTTGCCTTCTTAATTCCTAAGAAGTTTGTGTTACAGTTGTATTTAATTTAATATAGAGACATGTCCATACCACCATATTTTGGTTATGGTTTTAGAACTAAGCCATGATGTTTTGGTTTTGATTATGGTTTTGGTTTTAAACTATCTTTGTGTTTTGATTTTGGCCAAAAATCCTCATGTGTTTTGGTTTTGGATTTGGATTTCATTGAAAATTCTGAAAAACAGGTAAATTCATATGTTTTTGAACTGTTTTTGTTCCTACATTAGTATGTATAGCATTAACATTTATTTTCTAATGATTTCTTCACAACTGTCAAAAGTTACTCCAATTTTGGCCAAGAGATGCAGAAAGCTGGCTGACTAAAATTAGTGACAGAGCAGCGGCACAAACAATACACAGCAGTTTAATAAAATATATAATCCCTATGAAACATAGAGGTACAGCGGTGTTCAAGAGGATGACGTTTATTAATGTAAAGGACACCTTTAAAACATACAGGCAGGGCATTGGCTAATAGGATGGTCATTTTAGAAAATAAGATATCCCAAGGTAGGCCCAGCCCACAAGTGAAATGGTTAGAGAAAATTGTCCTATTTTATTCTCAAACTTATACAACATGTGTGACATGGAGAGAGATAACAGCTGCAGTAATGAAAGGTAATTTTAGAAAAGAAGATAGACCAAGGTGGACTTAACTATCCAAAGTGAAAACCGTTGAGAAAGTCATTGATCGTATTTGTTATTCTCAACATTAGATTGCTTGTGTGACACACTGAAGAGGGACCATAGCAGCAGTAATAAGTTGTAATTATAGAAACAGAAACACACCAAGATGACCAAAGCCCATAAAACTGAAAGGATTCTCCAGTGTGCTGAAGTAAGGTGACATGTCCCCACGCTCCCTATCTCGTAGTTTGATCACTCTTGTTGTTCCTCTAGTTGCTGTAGCATATAAAGTATGGAATTATAGCTCGTTACTACCCTAGCTTCAGTTGGTGACATGAAAAGGTCAATTTTTAAGCTGCTGCAATGATCTACATGCGGTTGCTGAATGCAGAAAATGTCCAGAAATTTTATGGGCCACAGAAATCTTCTGCACCGCCCTCTCATTTTTTAAAGAAATTCTGAACAACCAAGTTTATTGTGTATGCATAGAATGGCACATGTTGAAATTCACCCAGTCGTAATGCACACACAATGTTCGCTCCATTATCAGTAATGAGCTATCCTGTGGAGTACCATTTTGCTAGGACATTCCTGAGATTTTCCAACAGATTGACAATGGTATGCTTCGTAGTGGTCTCTGAAAACAGAGAGTAGCTTGCCTGTGTTTGACTCTGATTCTTGATTTTAAAATTAAGGTATTTGACTGTGAAGGCAATTGTGTGAGGGGCAGTATCACATTGGTAATAGTAAGTGGCCAAAAGTCAAGGAACTGCATTTGGCAGCACATTAAAAAAAACTTATGTAATTCGCAGCTAGTTCATTCAAATAGTTTCTCAAAAGTTAGAACATCATGTAACAAGCAGTTACAAGCTGTCCAGCATCAGCTAGCAGCAGAATGGATAGATACCTTCACCGTTAACACCTTCATCATCAACCTCCTCAGTATTAGTTTTTACTCCAACATCCAATTTTCAAAGGCAAACTGACTCCCCTAATGCAATCCATGATTCCCAAGAGACATCATTGTGCACTATAGCTGCTGCTGCTACTGGGAGTGAAAATTCTATACAGAAGGGGAGCAAGATGAGTAAGTATAGTTTTAAACAACAATTGTCTGTGAAACAAGCGTTTGCTAGAGGAACCAAGTGTGACAACCAGCATCCTGTTGCATGGTGGAAAACGACAACCATGACAGCTATGTTAGCATTGGATATGCATGCAATTTTAGCAGATTATTTGAGAAAATGTGTTCACGCTACAAAATTTGCGATTCCATTTCTCCCAAACAGCAATTCCTCATCTGTACTGGGAGGTTAAATAAACAGTCATTCAGTTCCTAGAAAATGCCATTGTACTCACTATCATCATCATCATTTATTTATATAGCACCAGCAAATTTCGTAGCACTTTACAATTGGGGACAAACACAGTAATAAAACAATACTGGGTAATACAGACACACAAAGAGATACAAAGATCTGGCTTGCAAAATCCACTTAACTACAGATATGTGGGCATGAAATCCCACTGGGTAGTTGTATTACCTTAAGCAGCAGCAACGCCTATAGCATTATCATCTTCCTCTTCATCCTTTTAGCATACTAATGCTGGCACACAATGCCAGGTCATTCACAGCACCCTGTCTTTTGGCCACATACTAGTACAGTTGTAAATACTACCACTCACACAATTGCCTTCGCAGTCAAAAACTTGGATTTAATTGCAAGAAATGTATATATTTTTTTGGGGGGGGACTGCTCACAGTCAAAGAGCACCCTGTTTTTTGACTGATTAGTAATACTAATGTCAGTGATAATGCCCCTCACACAACTACGCTCAGAATGAAACATATGGGATTTTAAAAGCAAAAAGTATATATGTGTATTTTGAGATGTGCTACTCACAGTCAAACAGCACCCTGTTTTTTTGTCCATTAAATAGTTCAGATGTCATTGATACTAAACCTCACACTACTGCGTTCAGATTGAAACACATGAGATTTTAAAAGCAAGAATAAATGTTTTTTGTCCACTCCTAATTAATTTGCTAATATACTATTAATATCAGTAGGCCCTGATTGTCTACTCTTCCCTCTGTCACACCCAGTTTATCAGCACGCAATTCCTGCAGACTGATCTGTAAATAAACTGTTAACATTTGTGCAGAAAAATCACAGCTATTTCAAAATGCATTGCCTCATTCACCCTGTTCAACCCTCTACAAGCCACTTTACGCTCACAGAATTGCAGCAAACATCCTGCCCACATGCTATTAATTCTACAATTGCAGCTGAGAACAGGAGGGAGGGCTATATATAGAAGATATCAATCCAAAACTCAAAAGAGATGATATTTTCCCGCAAATTAAATTTTACCTCGTTTTTAGATCCAAATTTGTTGCGGAAAACTGAGCCATGACTTGGTTTGACTCAGTACAGCTCATCTCAAATTTAATGTACTCATATCTCTCATCAGTCTGTTTATTTCTATATTCATACTCCCACTATAGCAATTATTTTGTGTATATGTGCCTTATAGAGACTATTACAAAGCTGGCTGCTTTAAGTTGGGCTAGTGGACAGACTGAGAGACAGAGGTAGTTTGGTAGGATAGTTTTTTTTCCTTTTTACTGAGTCATTTTAGGAGGTATTTCCACTTCTGAGGCAGCAAGGCTTGGATTTTTGAAATTTTGTTTTCTTATTTGTATTTTTTTTAAAAAATCTAAGCTGGAACTGTGCAAGTCATAGAAGTGGAACGATTAAGCTACAAATAGAACCCATAATTACCCCCTGTGGCTGGATCACATAGAAATAATTTATTGTAGAAATTTATTTCAATTAGTGGTGCAGGCGCCAATTTACATCATTGCAAATGTACTTATTTTTTTCTATATATTGGTATGTGTTTGTATGGAAATGTATTGATTTCGGAGACAATATGTCAAGTGTGGGTTTTGTAACTTTTCTATAGGAAGTCCTAAGTAAGCATCTGAGTGGAGGGGATGTGTTTTTCCAACTGTCTGGTGAAGGGTAATCTCATGTTAATTAGACCTTTTCATCGCTTAATGACCAACACATCTGTTGAGTCTGAATGCACGGGGTGGGGGGGAGATTTGACTGGCTGGTAGACTTCCAATATGTGTAAGACTCAGGATGCAAGTGATCACAGATTAATGTGAATTTTGCAAGTTAAATTGCAAGATTAGAGATAATGTTATATCCTGATGGTAAACATTCAATAGAAAACCTCAGACGGAGTGGTGCTGGTAGCAGCAATGTGAAAAGGTGGTAAACCCCGTCCTGCTTATTTATGGGCAGGCTGCATGAAGCACCTGGATTGGTTAGAGGGGCAGGAGGCTGGATTACCTCCTGCCAGCATATCTGTGTAAATCTGTATAAAAAGCACAATGTTTCACCATGTATGAATATTATAACATCTGTACTTGTGGAGATAACTAGTACCTTAAACTAGTGTATGTAACTGTCCTTATTAGGACACTAGAGCTAAAAAACATCACTGCTTCAAGAACCTGCTTTGACACATACTTACACATTGTAATTCCTGTGACCTACAGATTAGACCAATCTAATCCGTTATCTGTTCTGAGGTTGGGACCCTACATCCAGTACCAACACTCTGCCTGCTACCCTGCAGCTCTGGCCAGTGTGACAGGCCAGGGGGAACCATCCACAGCGAACCTGATCTAAAGGCAAGAGGTGAGGTTAACCAGCCCAGGTGTACCAGCAAGCGGGTACACTAGCACGAGAGATACCTAGAAGGAAGCGTTCTAGGTGCCACTAAGGATCCTATTGGTGGCAGTAGCAAAAGCCCCTCCTACTGTGGTTAGAGGATGCATTTGGGAGAAAGAAAGGGGACAGTGTCAAGGGAAGTCTAGCTGGTCCCCCGCAACACAACAGACAGGGTGGCATAGGAGGTCCATCCTGTCACACCCCCTTTTAGTTCTTGATGTAGATTTACTAAGTCTTCTTAAAAGGAAAAGTGGAGGTGTTGTCCATAGCAACCAATCAGATTCTATTTATATAGAATGTATAATATAAATGATAGCTAGAATCTGAATAGTGGCTATGAGTATCACCTCTACTTGCAATTTTTAGTATGTTTAGTAAATCTACACCATAGTGTTAAAAGGCCCTTTAGTTGGCTGAGTACAATTACAGGTGGTAGTTATTCAGCTCTAAGGCTGCTGCAAATTCTGAGACATATCTGGTACAGTAGTTGTATAATTATGACACCAGAGGTAGTAAAGACTGGCTGTTCATTCTGTCAACGCTACTTGAATTATGACAGACATAAAACAATATTTCATCAATACAGAGACATCATTTTCAATCATTGGAAACTGTCACCTTAATATAAGAATAGGAAACGCCTACTCATTTTAAAGTGTTTCATATATTAATGTCAGTGGTTTGTCTGAAGAAGACAGCAAATTTGAATATTTTGCAAAGAAAAGGGAACTCTCTAGCTCAGACATGTGCATTTTTAGAACATTGTTCTTCTCAAAGGGGGATAGGGTAGTAATTAAAGATATTACTTCAATTACCTTTCATAATTTGTCATAGATATTGAACTATTACTGTGCTTAGTGCACAACTTTAAACATATTTTGAAAGCTTATATTATTGGAGATTTAACAGTGAAAAATGGTTTTATATTTTAGAAACTATGTTTTAGTTTTTATGAAACATAACAGAGTTGCCAACATAGGGTGTGAAATAACCACTACAAGTTGTATAATACATCATGGGTTAGTAGGAGATAGAGAGACTGACCAACTCCTAACCTAACAAAATAACTAAAGAAAAGGAGAGAGAAGAGACAGACCCATTTTAGGACAGTCTGACTAAGGTGCTGTTTAATACTGTTTTGGTAACAGAATGCTAAATAATAATCAATATGCTCTTGGGTTCAGATAAAGGACAGATTTTTTACTCCAAAATCATATACTAAAATGACTTACAATGGATCATTTTTAAGGAGGATGATTTTTCTAGCTACATGAAGAGGACACATAGTGCAAATATGCAGAAATACACCTAGGGGTGTTGACAGCTAAAATTTAAAGCCGGAGTATGATACATTTACCCCCTAATCACTATTGCCAATACCCATACATCTACAGATGTAAGTTTCAAATCATATGACTCCAGATCTGTTGTTTTGTAAATTTTATCTGAACAATCATTTCTATTAGTGGTGAATCCTTTAAATGTTACTTAAAAATAGCTCCAAAAATTGGGAGGGGTTCTATAAGCTAAATACAAGATTGCTTACCTGTATGGCTGCTTTGGATTAAGGGGTCTATTTATTAAAGCTATCCCCCCTGTAATTTAGCGGTAAAATCCCAGAAAACAACAGTTTTTAGGTATTAACCGCTAAATTACTATGTGTTATTCTAGCATCGCAGCAGATATCGCTATCTGCTGCCTTGCATCTCTCATCGTTTTACTGAGCACTCCCCATAACAGTGTATGGGAAGTGCTCAGCAAAAATGACCAAAACTTACTTTTCAATCATGCTAATGTACTCCATCTGAAGCTGATGTACATTAACATGATTGAAAACTTTCACTGAAAACAGCTCTGCTCCGAAGAGCAGAGCTGCACAGCGCATGTGTGGAGGGATCACATGATCACTCCATTACACATGCCTCAGGTTCTTCAATCAGGGATTTCTGTGCGCATGCCCGAGGTTACCGGTCGGCGAATGTGCACAGGGATTGAAAGAGGGGTGAGCAGCATCGCACAGGGAGGAGAAGAGAAGGCTGAAGTGAAAGGTAAGGGATACTCTTCACAGGAACAGCCATTTTTCGGAACGGCTGTTTCTGTGTTGATTTTTCAATCAATATAAGAAACTTTTCCATCCGCATCTATGCGATGAGGATTGAAAAGTTTCTCCTGAAAAAAACGAAGGGTAATAAATAGACCCCTAAGTGAGAAGAGTCCCATAATGTCTGCTGCGGTCTGAGGTTACTCTCCTTGCTCCAGCCAAGGTGTGATTTTATCATACGTGTAGTGTATTGTAAATCGACACTCTGCTGACAGCAGGAGCTGGGACAGTTCCCCACAACTAACATTTTGCATTAGTGTTTAACTTATGGAATTCCACACAAATCTGAATCCTTTATATGTGTTAGGTAACATATGATTCATAAATAACTTTAAAAGAAAAAAAAACAAATATCAACTGCATATTTTCTGTCCATCTTTGTTAATTATTAGGTTAAATTGTAATATGCAAACTTTGGGCAATCTAGTTTTAAATTGTTGTTTTTGCCAAAATGGAACCAAAAGGGGAAGGAGTTGAAAGGAAACCCCTAAATGTGAGTCAGCAGAAAATGTAAATCTCTGTAGAAAATACAGGTAAAACAGTTTTAAATTTGCTGGCTCAAATGAAAAAAACCTTTCATGTTCTTGTAAATGAACATCCTGTTGCTTGCTTAGTCTATGGCCAGCTTGACTGCCAATTTTTGAGAGACTGTTTCAGAAATATTGTTCCTCTTGAGAATATGGCTGTGGAATACAGGCATTTTTTTTATGGATAGCTTAGTATTTCAGCTTTTAAACTTTGGTATTAGTAGCACTTCATTGGTCAGTTCCTGTATCCCTGAATCTCTTGTGGAAGTGACAGAAGGTTGGTTCAATATTACGTAATCTATGTAGAGTTTGACATGGAAAATTCTTGATTTGATTGATCAATTAGCTGGGGACCAAGAATTCATTAAAGAGAAAGCAGTATTAACCCCCATTGATGAAAGGTTTCTCCCTATGATTAATCAGGATGAGTTCAGAAACTTCTCCTATACTGCTCCAGAACCTTTGAACATTTCCCAGGATGGAAATGCCTGGATGCTGCAATAAGACTAGATCCTGAGAAGTAAAATATTTCGGCAGCAGAGGACAGAAGAAAAACAACTAATATGTCCTTGTTGGTATAGTGCATCTACAAAGACTGTACATACGACTAAAGTTCCAAACGGTCGGTTGATTCATGCGTACACACTATACATGTTTTAATCCGGTAGACTTACGTGGTACCAAATTGTCCTCCCATAATGGAATGTTGCAGGTGGAGTGGCTGAAATGTATATGATGGTGTTGGTTTGAAATGTCCTGTGTGTGGGTGGATGGTGTTACACGGACAAGAAAGACAGCAACATAAAAATAACGATTAACATCACTGCGACAGTGACTATATATGTACATAACATAATTGAGATGTACAGCATCTCCGACAGCTCTTATACATCTCACCTGTAGATTCCGAATAAACAAAAGGCAGCGACTGGGAAGGGCGTCATTCACACTGCTGACAGTGCGATTGCCACTGCTAAGATGATAATGGGTGGACTCGGCGCCTCTATAATGTATTCTGGAGCCGGGTCCACCCATTGCCACCTTAAAAGCGGCAATCGCACTGCCAGCAGTGTGAATGACGTACTTCCCAGTCGCTGCCTTTTGTATATTCGGAATCTACAGGTGAGATGTATAAGAGCTGTCGGAGATGCTGTACATCTCAATTATGGTATGTACATATACACTCACTGTCGAAGTGATGTTAATTGTTATTTTTATGTTGCTGTCTTTCTTGTTGGTGTTACTGTCATCGTAATGGTGACTACCACCGGTTAAAACTGTGTCTGGAGAGAGATTGTCCCTGGCTGTACAAGAGAAGATGGCGGATGACAAATAGGGTGTTGGAGAAAATTGACAGAAGTGATGGAGGAGTGGATCATGATATAGAAGAAGGAATGCAATTGAAGGATTTTAAAAAGAGCAAAGCCAATGAGCCCATGGGAAGTTGAGATAATGGTACGATTGCTGGACCAGCATGACTACGACTTTCAAGAGCGAAAATACCGAAAAATGAATCACAGAAAAGAAGTGATTATGCAGAAATTCATAAATCAGATAAGGGATAAACTCGGAAAGAAAAAAACAAAATTCCAAATCCAAAATTGGTGGTCAGACTTAAACTAAGAAGGCCTTTGAAAATCCGAAAAAACTTTAAAAAAGTAAGCATAAAAAATGGTCTTAAATTGTTGTAAACTAGTTAGTAAATGGTTATAAACAGTAACAATAATGATTAGTATGATAAATAAAAGTTTTTTTTATCTATTTGCAGAAAGAAGAATGCACAAAGAGGTGTGCTTCGTAGCTATTAAAAAATTGAAAATGGATGATTCTGTAGTGCCTCTAAAACAAATAAAAGAGTTCAAAATTGGAAAAATAAAAGTAGAAGACAAGGAAGGTAATGAAACCATTGTTATACTTTAGGGAAACGTAAGGTGTACCCTGTTCCATTATAATAAGGGACATCAGCATAAAGTGATTTCAAGCATGTTCCAAGGTGAGCAAATGGTAGTTGACCCTCTGGTAGAAATGATCTTGTGTTCCGTTTATTTGTTATACATAAGTAAAATACTTGTCCTTTCCTCATATAGATATCATCGTAACATCTGAAGAAAGTTCAGAAGGAGAGAAGGATGCAACACGTACCAATATTTGTAGTCCTTCCGATGATGGGAAAGGTGTGTTCGAGAAGATGGAAAAGCTGAACAAATATTTTAAAGAATTAAAGGCTATCATCAATAATGTTACGTAAAGTTCAAAAACTGGAGAAAAATTTCCTGGAATTGTTTCAAGTATATGAGAAAATGATGTCAGAATGCAGAAGCCATGCTAAATGTTAAATATGTAAGAAGTCCGTGAATTAGATGATGATGATGATGATGATGATGATGATGATGAAGAAGAAGTTCTGCGATTTCTAGTTTTTCTACATCCATTTCACTGGATATTGTTAAAAAATGCAATTGATGACAACTTTGTGGTTTATTTGGTGCACTTGCAAGAAAGATAGCCTTCAAATAAAGGCAAAAACAACATGTTCAATACACATCTATGGTCTTTGGGAGACAAACATGGTGAATGCATGTGAAAAATTATCCAAGGTGACATATGCAATACACATCTATACAATACATAGCTCTTTGCTCTTGTTCTAAACAGAATGGACACAGGCATATAATTATGCAAGGAGACATATGCTATACACATCTATATGAATTGCTTCCTACACAGCCATAACTTTAACACAGTTCCTTAAACACACAGGTTTTACTGTCTATAATATGTAAAATCGATACACATAAATATAAGAATATTATGTCATTGTATTTTAAAAGTAATTACATATAATAAGAAGAAATCAAATATAACGTCACATGTCACTTCAGGAAATACATGATACGGCATAGCGAATATGTATTTTCATATGTGGCAAGAAGACATGCTGTATACACTTGTATTAAAGAACACATTCATGTCATATGGAACGTTTAAAACAGGTTTACAATTGTATCTTCATTAAAAGTACATTATTCCCAATTGACTGATGTTCCCATACTGCACCAAGTGGAAGTGGTAGAGACATCAGAAATTTACATATACACACGCCCACAAAGGATTCTCTGTTTGAGGACCTATCTGCAGTCATTCGAGCTTCTGGTCGTGATTTCCTAACACTGCAGGATCAGAAGGCGGTTGGAATGAGATTTTTAGCTTTGTTGACCAACCAAATGAACCGACAATCAGTGCTTTGGAACGACTATTGGTCATTGTGTAAGTGTACACACTACTGCGATATCTGGCCAACCGGTTGGTTTTTGGGTGTTTGGCCCGATAATTGCCATTAAAAAACCTGTAGTGTGTACCCAGACTGAGGCTTGTTACATTTGCACAACGTCTAATATTTAAGAAAATTATTGAAACTATTTTTTTCTGCAATTTAGCAAGCAGCACATAGAGGCATTTCTCCATTGGTATGCCAAATTTCAACTTAATAGCGCTAATACTTTTTAAGATGTAGCCCCACAAGCACAATCCCCTCCTTTTCTCAAAATTGACATGGTGGAATTCGATTCATTAGAGTTAACCTCAATATTAGGTCATGACTGCGCCTTTATAATACAAGACTTTGCTCTCAGTGAAAATGTGCAAAATGATTTGGAAATGATTGGAGAGTACAGGAGAGTGCACAGACTCCAAAACTTTCTTCAATTAGTCACAACTTCAGTTGTGCGGAACAGCTGATCCTTGTAACAGGGCATTCTTACATTTGAACTGCAGGAAAGCAAATTACTAGGCGCACTTCACTCCTTGTAAAAAAAGATGTCTTCAAACACAAAAAGTGCCAACTATAATAAAAGGAGTCATGATGCCCCCTCTCTGTCAAGATTAATTTAAGCCATACATTAGGCTACACCGAACAGTATTTTAGGAGATAATAGAAAAGTTTAAATGAATAATGGGAGTCATGAAGTGGCAATAGGTTCGTGTTTTTACTGTTCCCAGCCTGTTACTTTTTAGGTTTATCGCCAAACCTGCAAAATTAGGCACAGAAGGCTTTTAATGGATTGTTTACAAAGACCATGAAGTGAACATACACCTTGAAATGTACTTAGCATTCAAGTTGGTGCATTTGTTTATATATTTATATAAAGAAGCATTGCAGTCCCCGAATTTTTTTGTGCATTAATGACATGTATTGAGTTTGATATGTATCTGATGCCAAGATAATTAGTTATACCCAAGCAAATCTCATGAGCCCTGTTACACCATGATTACATTACATTTCAAAGGTATTTTATGTTAATGGATACATCTGTGAGTGTTTACTACATGTGTGATATCATGATCATAATCCATTTTAAGTTATATCCTCTATATTACATAAATTCTGACATTTTCATTTAGTTTTTAAACATAATAAGTTTCAAGTTCTCACTGCAGTGTACAATATTTAAGTATTTTTTACACAAGGCTAGATGTTGCACAGAATAAGTTTTTGGTACAGCTATGTATCTTGTTTTGCAAAGCTTACTGAAAATATTTTAAATCTTTTTTAGGTTAATATTTGCTACTTTCAGGGGCAAAGCACAGCATCGCCAGCCCCCCATATCAAAATTTGGAGAAGGGCTTGGAGATGCCGCTCCACCTTCCCAAGGCACCACTCTGGCAGACCCACGCATGATTAGAGAGGTCTCTACTCTTCTAAAAGTGGAGCTAAGGCTTTTAGAGGGTCACCTGGCATTGCAGTGAAATATTTTGTACCCATGATTTACCGTCCTACACAAAATTTCATCTTGTGTACTGCCTAATCTATCACATCTTGTGTACTGCCTAATCTCTTACATCTTGTGTACTGCCTAATCTCTTACATCTTGTATACTGCCTAATCTCTCACATCTTGTCTACTTCCTAATCTATCACATCTTGTCTACTTCCTAATCTCTTATATCTTGTGTACTGCCTAATCTCTTACATCTTGTGTATTGCCTAATCTGTACCTCTAGTTTTATTAAATTGAAGCTCACTTTTCTTTCTCCTAAAATATTACTCAATTATGTCTTAAATACCTTACATAAAGGGACATTGGAGTTAGTCTTATTTCAAGTTACAGAGTTTAACATTTTCAGTCTTTATCAGCATTGGTTTATGTGTACATATTGATGAATTTCTCATCTAACAGACCCAGTCCAAAAGGTAAAAATATCTGCATCACTGGGAACTTTTTGAAGCTATTACTACTACTATATGTGCAACGAAGCTGTGGTTTCATTGTTTTCTTCCTTTAACCTCCTAGTAATGTATCTAATGAGAATTATTTTTGTTTGTAATAATCTAAAACTGGTAAGAGCTCCAAAAATTATGCTGGAGTTGCTAAACAAAACTCGATAATCTTGAGCAACCCATCCAGGCTTGAAGGCAAGCTCAGGGTGGGCCAAAAACTTCCTGTGGAGCAGAAGGGAATGGCTGAATTGTAGATGCTAAACAAAGGTATTACAACCAAAGCATTTTTGTCAAGCTTCAAAACACACGTAAAAATATTGTGCACAAACTTCTTATACTGTAAGTATACGTTACTTATACATACTGGATATTTGGAAGTCTAGCTATAACTACCCATTTTATAACTCGTATAATAATGCAAGGATAATTTCATTAATACATAAATAATTTACTGTTTACTAAATCAATTTATTAAATCTATTTGTTAACATGGTATAATAATTATATTATAGTTAACATAAATAGAATATAGAATAAATAGAATATAATCTCAAACTCTACATGTCCTCTAAACTGAATTCACACTGATCTAGGGACAGCTGTTGCAGGATTACATGATCAATAAAGCATGAAGGTAGTTGTAGTGCTCCCTGAACAGCTGTTATAGCTGCGCTTGTATGACTTTTGCACATTGTGTGCCATATATTGGATTTGTTCACTATTATAATCTGTTTTCAAAAAAGCAACATGCAATTAAGAGCAGTAACATACAAAAGCAACAAAAAGGACTGCACCAGACCCCTGTGAGTTACAGAGATAATAATATTATTTCAGTGGAATAATGCACTTACGCAAAGACAGATCCAGATCAGAAATATTGATTAAGTGCAACAATATAACATTATGTAAAAAATGCATTAAGCATCCTGCAGTAAAAAAAAATATATGCTAAAAAATTGATCAAGTGGCTAATTCCTTTTAGTTGGCCTACAAAGACGCCATAGTTGTGACTAACATATTTAAACTAAAATGTTGCACTTTAAAAACTTTTCTACCGATTTGTCCGAAAAAAATAATACACAGTCAAAAGCAATGAAACTTTTTTGTCTCTAATGAATTATATTTAACATCATCTGCATGTGTTTATGTTTTATTCCCACTTTCTCTGTAGGTCGCACAGTCTATGTAACATTCATGAAAAATGCAGCCAAGGTCCCTGAAGTTTTTTTTGAAGAGTTTATGAAACTAATATTAAAAAGTTCAATAATTATTTAAAATGTGAGCTTCCATTAAAAGTCAATAGGAAAGGTTAACAAATGTTTGACAATGACAAATGCAGTTTTTACGTTCTCAAACAGATCTTATTGTCAATTTTGTTTTCATCTAGTCATCAGAAATAAATAAATAAAATCTGCTGTTTCCATGAAATAATTATGCAAAGCAACCTTGAAAAAAATCTTAAAATAAGTCCGGTCTCAAATCTAATTTAGATTTTGAGTTGAAAATAAAGGTGAATCTCTAAATCCCATTTTATTTTCTAAGAATATGTGCTTATTGGACAATACAACTACAACCTTGATAAATGCAAATCTAATTTGCATGGGCATCTTTTTTATAGTTGAACCTATAGTATTTATTTTAGCATGTGCATATTTCACCCTTATATACACACTGGGGCCGATTCAATTCTGCCGCGAATAGAGCGGTGTTAACAGTATTTCTGTTAATACAGTCATTTTAGCCTGGATTTCATCTTGCAGCTCAGGGAGCCTCGAGTAAAAATCCACTGTTGAAATTACTATATTAAGGGTAAAACTGTTGACGTCGCGTTATTCTTGGCAGAATTGAATTAGCTTTTATATGGGCAAAGAAATGCGCAAAAAAAGACACCCCTTCTAGTTAGTGTGTTTGCCCATTTTACCCACACCCATAACTAACAGGTGCATAAAATAAATAATACAGCAATGTAATCTCCACAGTCAAATATTAGCAGTAAAATGGGTTATACAGAAGATATCTGTGGCTTTCAACAAGTCAGTTCATTACATTTCTGCCATACTAGGGCTGCTCTGGTCAATTGTAAGTGCTGTTTTTGTGAAGTGAGAATGTCTAGGAGCAACAACAAAGCAGTAGGCAGTACAAGCTAACAGAATGGAACCGCTGAATGTTGAAGCATGTTCCAAACTGCCTCTGGAAGAACTGTTCACCAGGAACTTCATGGATTGGATTTCCATAGCAAAGCAGCCACACACCAGGCTCAGATCACCATGCTCAATTACAAAATCTTAACTGGTCCCATGCACAAAGTGGTCCATTACAAAATGCTTTCACAGTTATCGCCCACTATCAGTTCCAACTTCACTAATGCACTTGTCTTTGAGTAGATGGGGTTCCCCGTAGTCATGTTACAAAATGTGGTGAAAATCCTACCTAGAAGATTGGATGTTGTTATTGCAGCACAAAGGGAACCAACTACATATTAATGCCCATGGTTGTGGAATGAAATCTTCAACATGCACATATGGATGTGATGTTCTTGTTTACTATATGACAGTAAGCCCTATGTTAATACAGTTATATACAATTTGGTGATATTGTATTATTTATTTTACCTAATAATAACCATGTCTTTTTTTTACACATAGAATGTTATTATTTCCTGTGAAAATGTGCATGACTAGCTGCAGTTAAAGAATATATTAGAAAGTTAAATTGCACTTAATGCAAGTTAATACTAGCATCAATATTGTTCTTATTAAATGAATAAATAAAATGATAACAAAGATTAAACATTTGCCGCTTCTCAAATTACTATAACTCTATCTTCGGACACGCCACATATGATTTCATTGCAGTTATGTGGATATGCCCTTATTGCACATGGCCTACACTTGCCTGTGCCGGCAAATCCTTATTCTGCTCTCCAGGCATAAGGAGAAGAAAGTCATTAATACGTAAACACTATGTACGGACGGATGAGTATGCCTTTTTGATTGGAAAAATACATGTATTTAATTAGAAATAATCCCCAATATGTTTTTTAGTATTTTTATATTCATTTTTCAAAAACAATACTATACAGACATAACACTTACTAAAATTAAAAAGGTAAACAAAGATATCGCAAAGCAGTCCATTTGAACATAAATCATTGAAGAGCAGAGTACAGGTAAACAACAAAATGGACGGTTATACATACTGAACCATACACATATCAACTTAGTGCCTTTAGTGGCAATATATGTCATTGCTTATTCAAATTATTCAAAGTAGCACGGGTCCCGGCAGGCTCAGTCATCCAGGACTGGCTGACTCATGGAGGATAATGCGTAAGGGGAGTCAAGTCACTTATACCATATGTTTTCAAAATTCTTTAGAGCCTGTCTGCTGGTATAAACAAACCAATCATGCCCTATTGAAGAATTAACCAATTCTATTCAATGTTTAATCGTAGGGCTCGTAGGACCTAACCAAAGCTTGGCTAAGCTAACTTTAGCCACTATGTGAAATAAAAAGTTGCATCAGTCTGTTTACTTTACCATTTAGATGAAGCCCAAACAAACAAGTGGCCATTGACCAGAGGGGAATATCAATACTAGTTTCTCAAAAACATCGGGAGACCATACGATAATTGTTTTTTATTTTTAGGACATTTCCAAATGAGATGCCAAAAGGTACCTGTCACGAATTATTAACAATGAGATAGGACGATAGGGTTCTGGATGTAATGGGTTGTTAGGCAGTACAACCACTATCGCCTCCTCCATGGATGAAGAAAGAGTGCCGGCCTCATAGAACTCGCTAAACATGTCCAACAATTTAGGCACATAGAAGTACAAATGCATTTTATACAACTCTACTGGAATGCCATCCACTTCAGGGAACTTTCCATTAGGAAATGACATGAGAGCTGCATCAATTTCCTCAAGAGCAAATGGAAAGTCTAGATATTCCTTGATCCAATGAGTGTAGGAAGAGAGACCATATCTAAAATATTTTGCAGGGTACCCAAATCATAATGATCCTAAGACTTATACACAGTGGTAAAAAAAAAATCATGAAAAACAATATTAGGCATCAAAAACTGTTTTACCCCTCTGCCATCCAATATGACTGGAACCGCTGTGTCTTCCTTCTCCACTCGCATTAGATATGCCAGGAAACTGTCATTTATATTGCCTTGCGTATATTATACATGTTTGGAAAATAGGAGTGTACGTTTGGATCTATCAAATACATAGTCAATCCATTCCTGCTGTGCCAGCTGCCATACCTGCCGACTAGATTCAGATCTGGCATTAATATATTTCAACTCTAAGGGGTATATTTACTAAACTGCGGGTTTGAAAAAGTGGAGATGTTGCCTATAGCAACCAATCAGATTCTAGCTGTCATTCTGTAGAGTGCACTAAATAAATGACAGCTAGAATCTGATTGGTTGCTATAGGCAACATCTCCTCTTTTTCAAACCCGCAGTTTAGTAAATCTGGCCCTAAGAGTTTACAATTGCTCTCTTACTCCCGCTTTCTATGTCTAGAGGATTGTTTCATATCCGCCATTCTAGCAATCAAAATGCCCAGTCTGAGATGCCTTTAATGCATCTCAGACTACAGGAGGATGAGCTGACAGCACATTATCCACAAAAAAGCCCTTTCTATTGGATCACCAAATCTGCTCCTGCACCCATCAGGGAGAGCAAAAAGAGATTCAATTTCCAGAAGGACTGATATCTAGTAGTGGCAAAATCAATAGACAGGACAAGAGGAGAGTGGACTGAAATCCCCCTAGCCCTATACTCCACCTTACTCACCACGTTTATTCTAGAGAAAGTGTTATAGGATGTGGAAAAGCATTTTGAGAGAATCCATAGGCACCAAACATATACCAAACCTAATTCATCTATCAGAGCAGTGAAGGCTGAGGCAGAACGAGTACCAATGTTTTGCTGTTCCTGCCATCTGTCAACATTTTTGTTCATTACATTATTAAAATCACCTAAACAGACAATGGGAACCTCCAGAAACATTGCTATGAATTCACCACATTTCTTTAATACTTCTCTGCTAAAGAGTGGAGGTATTTATATTGCCAAGAGAACTAAGAGGGACCAGTTAATAATAGCTTTCAAAAAAACATACTGTTCCCCAGTATCTATTTGAAATTTTTCTAGAGTAAACGTGAGCAACTTGTAAACAAGCAATGAGACTCCATGGGAATTGTTCGTATGTGTGGCGTGGTAAGCCCTACCCAATCAAGGTTTTTTAACGAGAGAATTCTCTTGCCCTCCTAATGTGTTTCCAAGAGACAGACTATGTCGGAATTCTTTTTCCTAATGTGATGCATAACCAAAGAGTGTTTTACATTATTATTTAAATCCCTTATGTTCCAAAACAGAAATATTAGCTCCTTATTAGATGAGCCAGAAAAAGACAAAACACTTGACATATTTAAACCTTAGCAACAGAGCCCGCAAGTAGACATAAAATATTCTACACGTCATTAAGAAAATTTTAAATCAAACTATACATTTGCAATACCATAGGAAATACAATGAGAACTAGATCAATATAACCTTATCATTAACCTGAACCCCCACCCTGTATACTCCTCCTAAAACTAAAGTATACCTCTAACTCTAAACTATACTAACCTAAAGACACTCATCTAGCCAGCACATGGCCATCAGCCAGACCCACACTGCCTTACACAGTCCAAGTCCACCGGAGGGCTGTGGCCTTGCGGTAAGTCAAGGGCAGCAAAGATGTAGATGAACCTCAAAATGATATAGTAATGTTGAATTGAGTTGTATTAATACAATTTGCCAAGCTAAAACAGGGCATAATCTATATCAGTAATATGGCACAGAATAAAACATAGTCTCCTTGATGAACATAGCAGGGATCCACGGGCCCATACAACTAGCGATGAATCCAAGAGATCTGGACCAGCCTAGAGATGGAACAGGTAAGTATTCACCTTCAGCTGCATCTTATCGGGACACTCCAGCTTTTAAACAAAATATATATTTATACCCAGAAGTCTAAATTTACAGATTAGCACTGCAGGGATGTCTGTACCTGTCAGCCGCAGAACACCAAAAGATCTAGTGTGATGTTATCAATGAGCAATGCAGCTTAATAGCGTACACTAAGCTGTGATTTAAAATTGCCTTTAATAATAATATTATAGTCCACAATGAAGGTCACACTCCTGAACAGTCTAGGCAGAGGAGCACAAAATAGCCAGGTTTTTGGCAGATGATATTACCAGGGAAGTTATAGCCTTCACACAGGCAACACAGACTCCAAATATTCAAGCTGTCGAGGGCAGGCCAGTAACAGTATAACAACCCGGGTTCATGCCAATGTCAGTGAGGGACAGATTCTGATTATTTTCTGGCAATATAGTGCATAAGGCCACTCTAAAACAGGAGTGTACTTATATTTAGGAGAGTAGATAAATAACCAGGAGAGATATGATGTACCTGCAATCCATTGGGTGCCTGCATACAGCAATTAGTAATGGAGTCCTTCTACATCTACCAGGCACAGAAGAGGCAACCCAGTCCACAACTGGACAGAAGCAGTGAAGAGAGATGGCAACCATGGCAACGGAGTGGCAGGAAATAGATGATACCAAGAGCATCCCAATCTCTGCAGCCTCATAGATAACCACTTGGCACACTCAATTCTTTGCAGAGAATCCGATCACCTGGATAAGCCATGGAATCAATACAGGAGTAGAACCAGCAGTCTCCTGACCTGCAAGGATATGCCACACAGGGAAGTCCTGCTGGACACATCCATCTGATATCACCAGCCTATCCAAATCTGACAGCCCTGCAGTTAGCAGTCAAGGCGCCGGAAGACAGTAGCAGCGTCCCAAACTGCGCCTGAAGCAAGAAAGTTTACCTCCCACGCCTTCACATGGCACGCCTCCACTCAACACAAGCTCAGAGTCAACCCAGCAGCTCTCAGGGGATAAATATAAGTCAGGGATCTGGGGGTCTGCCAAAGGTGCATCAAATAATTTGGTCAATCTGCAATACAGGATATATTCAGGAGATCTGGAGGACTGGAGAACGTGCCCTTGTGCTTGTTACTTCATGCTTCTCCAGGCCACGCCTCCCCAATATGTTTAATAGATATGAGAGCTAACAAAACAATATTCAAGGCATCCTCCGGGTAGACAGTAACATTTTCAGAACTGATCTCATTCCAAATTTAGCCGTAAAATTTTGCATGTTTTGCCAAATTTGACCTTAAGTGTTCCCAGTCTTATCCCAACCATGCAGCACAGAAAATTGATTTGAGAATCATTATCTAAACTTTATTCATTGAATATAAATTTCAAGAAATTCAAATTTCCAACAAAATGAGGAATGGCAAAGCAAAAGTCTAATTTGAAGATTGTATTGACATAGCATTGCCTATTCCACAGCAAAACTAAATTCACACAAATTTTGCCTCAATTTTGGTCATCTTTAGTGTTGTGATGTTCAACAACACTAGCACTTGTCCTTTCAACAAGGATTCTGAGTATCTTATGTTATCATTTGCAACATCTACAGGGCAGTAGTAGTGATGACTCTCACAGCATCATCATTGTATTAAAATCTATATGTATGCATGTCACTAGAACATTTGTATGCAAGTAAGAGAGAGTATAAAAATGCATTGCATGTACAGTACGCATTTTATGATTTATATATTTAGTGTTAAAAAAAGAAAATATTTTTTTTAAACACATATTTTTATTACTGATTACAGTATTATGAGTTATTTATTTATTTTTGCATGCGTTCTGATGGTACTACATTGCACATATGCATGTGCGTATCACTGTCTTCTGTCTGTTAGCATATGGTTAGTAATGTACTTACACCCAGATTCAGAGCATACTTACACTCGGATTCAAACTGGATTGAAACGTGTTCAAATTCACTTGGATTTGAATACGGTTGGAACTACACTCATGTCCTGTGTTAATTTTTAAAACTCTAGTTGCCTGAAGGTTGCATCCGAACATGAATCAGGCCCCAAGTGTACAGAAGTGAACATTGGTCATCATCTGTATTATCTAAACCTTCTCATCATACTTAGCCTAAATAGAGGATGTTACCTTGCCAAAAACTTCCTCCTCAGATTTTCTGCAGTTTATAGGCAACAGTTACAGAAACTCATTAGTATCTCTTCTTCCTCCTCACAGGGCGGAACACATCATTCACCAAAGTAAAAGTTTCAGTGAATATTATGTTTTTACCCTAAGTCTTCTGTTACAAATGACACATTTGTGGCACATAAATCAATGGAAACATTAGCTTGCAAACACTACTGCCCTGTAAGCTGCCCAATATTTGTTATAGAACTTAGAAGTGTCTACTGGCTAAAATAATTTTGCTGGCCACAAGGAGTTCACACATTTTTGTTAAAATGCATAGCATGCATGTTTCCTAACAGTCCCTACACCAACCATATTAGATTCTTCACAACTTAGCATTACTCAATAAATGACACTGACAACGTATATGATTTGGAAGAAAAACACAGTTTTATTTAAACAAATAGAGTCAGTAAGCTAATTCCTTGCAATAATCAATAAAGGTGGAAAGGTCAGACCATTATACCACCATCCCAGGATATAACTTATCTATTGGCCGGTGCTAGCTTGTCATAACAATTGACTAAATCCCCCTCTGGACTCAACAATGGCATGCGCTGTATACATACGGCCAAGGGGTCTTCCTCACAGGCTGACCAAGAGTATGATGACCATGACCTGACTCCAACAGCACCACATGCTAATCAAACTGCTGACTGAGATGTTCTCCCACCAACCGCCTTGATCTTCTAACAGACTCACGGCCCCCCACTAACTGACCTAATGACAGCTCTCAATTTCACAATATCTATTCGATGAAAAACCTTGAACCCTCCTCTGTTAGATGTACATCGTCTGGTCTAAACAAATGTGCTGCATTTACCTTCAGCAAAAGGGTGATCTATGACTATACCTCCTAATGATCTTGTAACTTGACCAGCTGACTGGTTAATTTTTCTCACGAGGGAAACCATAGTGGATGTGGGAATACTGGTTTTCCATGCCAAACGGGGAACAATCTTAGACCAACATCTTCTTATTGACGGCCACCTTTGCATGATACTGTTCAAGTCTGTTCTTATCTGAATAATCAAATCTAGACATTTGCTCACCCATACATCAGTGTCACCTAGGTGTATGACCAATATATCCGGGATCCTGTGGGCCTCTATCTCATGGGTCAGCAGTGGTAAAAGGGAGGGACATTTCAAACTCCTTCTACCTATCCACCGGACGTGCACTGGATGGGAAAAATAAGACCAATTACAGGACAATTCCTATTTGTTCGCCCAAAAAATGTAGGAATGTTCCAATACCCATATTTGGGTCTTGATGCTGTATACACCTAAAATAGAAACATATGAGAGGCCGTGTCACATGGCAAATAAATTAAATAAACAGGCCTCAGGTCTATCTAATTGTTGCGTCTCACTGTACTGTTAGCGTTAGAAATACCAAGGACCCTAAAGCCAGACCACCCCACCTACACTACACAACGAAGCCGTCAACAGTATAAACCAAATGTTACCACATGCTTACATAATAAGACATACCAGTAGATAAGTATAAACAAAATAAGAACCATAGTAGGGGAAAGAGGCGGCAACCCAGGTGAAGGTTAAAAACCCGTAGAACCCCAGAGACACACCACTAATCAAGCCTTGATCTGTTGGAAATACAGGAAAAAATCCCTTCATGCCCCCACTAAAAGTGGCAAGCAGCAGAGCCCTGTGTTCACCACCAAGAAATGAGATGAGGAAAAGAAGAGATTAGGAAATATGGGGTGAACATACAGTATTTAAGTATCAGGTCTAATGTATTTCTTGTAAGTACCCGACCTCCACCTACTAAGGCCTCGAATTTCCGCTCCAGAGGCGCCTCTGGCCGCTGCATCGAGAGCTGCCCCAATTCGGAAAGAATGTGTTCCATATAATGAAGCTGTCACGGCAATAGGGTTTCTGGGATCTGTTTTGGGACCCCTAGGACTAGTTGTGGCAGGTGTGTAGTGGAAACTGGGAGGCCGGATAAATGCCTTGCTCATAGAGCTTCCTCTAATCGTGTATACAGGATGTTATGAGGAGGAGCCACAGAGAAGATAACAGCTGGAATCTGTACACAAGCAGATGGCACCCAAGATGGCAGCCTCCAGTACTGCAGACAGAAGTCACACTTGTCCCAGGATAGAATGCTGCATTCGACCAGGAGGGAAATGTATGGTGATATGGTACCTCTGAGTCTTGTAAACAAGACTAAGACCCCAATTCTTGACAGAAAGGTCTAAACCAACCTGAACTAGTGGACATTGAGTAGAGCTTGAAATTGGAATTTTGTTACCGGAGAACCATCTAAGGGCACAACATATGCTAGCCAATCTATGACACAGAGACATGGGGAAAATGGACTTATCAGCTTGAGGGGGTAAGGTAACTCAGTAGCCTTTACCTGCTTGAACTATTTTAGACTTGATGGTTTTGCACTGTATAGACTTGGCGTGTAGTAAGATATGTTCAGCTAGAAAAGGAAAACCTGTGGATACTCTGGACTGGGCGACCAACTTGCTAACTCTGCGAGCCCCATGTTATGCCATTGAGAAAGCCGTACTAAAGAGGGATGCCTTGTATTGATTTGTGGACACCTCACATACTGCCTCCACATAAACTCCATCATACCGGGAGATTGGTTGAAAGTGCTGTTGCCTTGAGATGTTAAGAAAAGGGATAATCGTTGCCATGCCAAACGGTAATTTATCCTAGCGGACGGGGCCAAGGACGTTTCCGCAAGGATCATTATGTCGGCTCGTCCATCTGCCAAACAAAAAATGGACATGCTATACCGTTGGCCGTGCATAAGGGGCAAGAGCTCTAAAATGATGCCAGATAAAATGAAATAGCGCATCTGCAATACTGTTTTCCACTCCAGAAATGTGACAGGCACAAAAGTTTATGTCATATTCCAGGTAACGCAGCATTAAAACACGGAGGAAGTTAACCGCAGGTGGTGATGAGGCGCTTTTCTCTTTTATTGCCTGAACTACGCCAGGATTGTCTCACCAGAACACTATGTTATGCCCTCTGAGTTTGGAAGCCCACAATTCCAATGCCACAATGATGGCGAATAACTCCAATGTTAGGTGGTTGTGCACCAAGCCGTTAATCTTCCATGACTGAGGCCATGGTGAGGCACACCAATCGCCTTGATAGAATGCCCTGAAACCCTTACGTCCTGCTGTGTCTGTGTGTAAGTCCATCTCTTTGGTAGATATTTGGGGGGTGGGCCATATCCTACTACCGTTAAAATCCCAAAGGAAACGCAGCCAAACTTTCAAGCCCCCTCTTATTTCCTTATTTAGTCGTAAGTCAGAGTGTGGGTGATTCAAACCTGCTGTGGCTAGTTGCAGCTTTCTGCCAAATATTCTACCCATGGGTATTACCCTATATCACGCATCTCACCAGTTTAGTTCCATTTTGAGCCTTGTATACATGGGTTTCCCATGGTTACTCCTATCTGTTGTAAAGTCTGGAGTTCCTCTATCCTCAGACGCCATCTTTTCAAGCATTCTGCACATACACAACCCCAGTAACCTTTTAAAACCACTGATCCACGGTGATAGGAGGATCACCAGCCATTTTAAGGGTCCCCTTCCTTTCTATTGGTGTCAGTTCATCAGGTCTCCTACCTGATAGGAAGCATCTCCTCTGACTTCCGTCCATGCTCGTACTTACCTTTGTTCCTGTCTTCGCGAGTTAGGCTGCTCATTCAACGGTTGAAGCATCCGTCCTGTCCCAGAGTTATAACACCTGTGTGAATCTCAGTGCATCTCACCTCAGTTCATCGCTTCCCAGTATTACCTGTTCAGATTATTCCACAGTTAAAACCGTGGCCTCACTGCAGAGTATTGCTCATCATCAGTCCTGTTCCAGAGTTGTAGAACCTGTGTGGATCTCAGTGCGTTCGCTCTCTGCAGTTCACTGCTTCAAAGCATTACCTGTTCAGCTTATTCCACAGTCAAAATCTGTGACTTCACTGCAGAGTATCGCTCATCATCGGTCCTGTTCCAGAGTTATAACACTTCTTTGGATCTTAGTGCTTTTGCTCTCTGCAGTTCATCGCTTCACAGCATTACCTGTTCAGCTTATTCCACAGTCAAGACCATGGTCTCACTGCAGAGTATCGCTCATCATCGGTCCTGTTCCAGAGTTATAGAACCTGTGTGGATCTCAGTGCGTTCGCTCTCTGCAGTTCACTGCTTCACAGCATTACCTGTTCAGCTTATTCCACAGTCAAGACCTGTGACCTCACTGCAGAGTATTGCTCATCATCGGTCATGTTCCAGAATGATATCACCTCTGTGGACCTCAGTACTTCTGCTTACCACAGTGCATCGCTTCACAGTTATATCTGTTCAGCTTATTCCGCTGTTTAAACCTGTGATTGTACTTCCTGCTCAGCCTATCCTATTATTGTGATTCGTGGCTATACTGCTGATCATCGCACAGCACCCGTAGTCTTGCAAAATTCCATACACCTCAGGCTACATTCCATTCTGCCTTACAGTTACTTCGTGGTTCTCTGTATTGTCTGCTCTGTGCCCCCTAGAGGACCGTGACCTGCGGTAGAGAGCAGATAAAATGGCTATCAGGAGGGGGCTGTGTAACTACCCGGCACTGTGCAGAAATGGGGGTACAATCAAGTCCGCCCTGAAGTACAGAGACCGGCCTGGAGGGTGCATAAATTGGATCCCAAATGATGGGGCCTGTCTCTTCCCCTGTAAGGGGAAGAGACAGCGCCTCTGAGAGTGGAGAAAGAAACTACCCTGTTGGGGGAGGCAGACTCCCAGCTTCTGAAAATTACAGGGCTGGGAAAAGTGCTGATCGGGTTTCTACTTAAGGGAGCGGGGGGTACAATTCTACTGGTGCTGGAACATGCCTGGGGGGGCATTGCCAGCATTATTATGTGTGGGGCTAACTCGCTCTGGAGCTCTACTCCTACCTGGCCTTGAAGGGACCTGTCCGACGAAGGAGGAAGCCGGGGCAGAGTCACGTGACCAGCACCTGACACTGGTGAAATGAGTTTGAGCCAGCCACCACTAGGATGCCAGCTCCCCTGTTAGTGAAGGAGCGGCTTCCCATTCAGAAGACATGCAGGAGTGAGAGGACGGAGGGAGGGCGGCAGGAAGGCGGGACAAAAGTGGCTGAGGAAGAGGAGTGGGTGGTCTAAGTATCAGGCTGGGATAGCCCTGGCTCTCCTGGGACGGGGCATGAGACTGGTGAGGGAGCGGAACAGAGGAGATGAAGGAGGGGAACGGAGGAAAGGAAGAGGGGTGGGGGGTAGCGGAAAAACGGACGGGAACAAAAAACGAGGGGGTTAAATAGATGGGCAGGAAAGGCAGGAATGAGTGGGAAAAAAGGAAAAGGCAAAGAGGGAGCTAAATGGAAAGGTTCAAGCAAGGAAGGAGGAAAGGCTGCAAAGAGGGAAACTGTCACTCACTCGCATGCTTTTAACTGCATTCGCCTTACATAGCCTCACTTTAACTAGTGTCTTATACAGTATGGAATATGTTAGAAAAAGTTACACTAATGTGTAGCATTGTTTAATAAACATATGTCCTCTAACAATTTTATCATTAATACATAAAAGTGTCACAACATGTTTCTCTTTTAGCTAGATCTAATAGATTATGCTGTGTGGGAAGCTTGTAATAGATAAAATGGGTTTAATAAGTGAAAACAATTATGCCTCTGTGTTCTGTCTTTAAAGCATACCGGAATAAAACAGCTTTATGTCTTATGTATTTTGCTTAGCTTGAAGCCTTCAGAGGCTGCACTACCTGAAAATTGAATCTGAAAGCTTTTTATACCTCTAAAGAGCTGTCGGCTGTCATCAAGTGGTCACCATATGTTCTATCAACATGGACTCAGTTTGGCAGCTAACTCTTTACAAAGACTATAACCTGTGGCTCCAGATAACAATGGAAAATATTACTCCTGGTAAAGAGATCATATAATATGCATATATCATGATTGTATACTGCAATGTTTAAATATTTATATGCTCAAAAATCTCCAAATTTCAGTGATCTGCAACAAGTAAGTACACAAATGTTACACAAAACAAATTAAAAACAGCCAATCATATATTCAGGGATCACATTGGTTCAGATTTCAGTTACTTCCTCTTCCCCTAGCTGCCACTTGCAATTTCAGTGTATATTAATGTCAGGCAATCTTTGTGCTCTATTGCCCTTTGACCACTTTCTACCTACAGCAACTAAATATTTTGGTAGGTTCAATAAGCTGCAAGAGCAGGGTGCAGAATCAAGGAACAGTTTTGAAGGTTGTTCTGTCTGCATTAGCAATCGTATTTCTTTTTATTTTTCACTCCCCCAGGTCAACCAAATCAGTGCCAATTTCTTGCTCTACCCACTACCTGGTGATAATCTTCTATGCAATAATTTACACAGACATAATAATGTCAACATAAACCTAATATTCCTCCACATTAATACTTGCGTACAATAATTGTGGCTCTTCCATTTCCAGTTGTTCCCTCAAAAACAGAGAAAAAAATAGATAGCAGAAAAAAATGAAGTACAATTTTTGATAATAACAGTGATATTCCATTTGAAAATCTCCATCCAGTGACAGTCCCTTCCTTTTGTGTCAATCCAAAATACCTCTGCATGCCATATGACCCGTGATCACTACCAGCGATGAACCGAAAACACCTCAATTCTTGGTGTTCACTTACATGAAGGATAAAGAACAACAGAATTCATTATTCATTCATAGGATTTTTGCATAAATTGGGATAAATTAGGGATAGGATAAATTGCATGGTTTGCATACTTGCCGAATAATGGTGATTTCAAACTGTGTGGTTTCAAAACATGCTATTTTATGTGTGGTTTGATCTTTAGTAATGCTCACGACTTCCAAAAAAGCGCATAAAATGTCTGTTAGCTTGTGATTGTGAAATGTTTAGTATTATTAGTGTGTACTTGTGTAAAATGTTTAATTAGTTAAGTGACACTTGATCCATCTGGAAGAAAATGTTTATATTTCTATAACCAGACATTTAATTGAGATATTTGACAAATATAAAATACATTTCTGGGGCAAAACGGTAGGCAAACTACAAATTTTGCTTTGTACATAATAAGATGCTTAATTTAATCTAAACCACCTAGTTTTACCATTTTGTACTTACACATATAGGAAAGACCATAGTCATAAAAACCTGATGCCATGGAGGCTGAGAATCATGTTTCTGTGTTTCTGAAAAATTTGTTTGAACAAAGTCATCTTTAAGACTTTAACATGTTTACATCTTCTAAATGTTATTATTGGTTTGTTAAATACCTTTTTATGTAAGGCTGGATCTTCTTCAATTTTATGCCAGTTTTTAAAATTGCTTTACAAATATATCAGCCATTGGTGATAATTGAAATGAAATGCAAATGAAATGGGGCAGCACGGTGGCTAAGTGGTTAGCACTTCTGTCTTACAGCACTGGGGTCATGAGTTCGATTCCTGACCAGGGCCTTATCTGTGTGGAATTCGCATGTTCTCCCTGTGTTTGCGTGGTTTTTCTCCGGGTGCTTCGTTTTCCTCTCACATTCCAAAAACATACTGGTTATTCGGCTGCTAACAAATTGACAGGGACTGATGTGAGTGAGTTCTCTGTACAGCACTGTGGAATTAGTGGCGCTATATAAATAAATGATGATGATGAATGCAGATCTTATTACCGTATTTCCCCATGTAGAAGACGTAACTTTTTCCAAAAAATTTGGGGTCTAAAAACTGGGTGCGTCTTATACAGTGGTAGCGGGAGGATCCAGGAGGAGGGCAGTGGTACAGTGGCAGCAGGGGGAGGGCAATTGCAAGGGGGAATCAGAGCAGCTCTCCCTGCCTGTCTCTGCCGAACGGACCTGCACATAGTGTGCAGCCACCGACAGAGAGCACCTGCAATCTCAGCACAGTTTCACATAGTGGCCGCGGGGGGATCCATGGGGGGGCAGCAGTAAAGTGGCAGCGGGGGGGCGATTGCAGGGGCTTGCTGCTGGCGACTGCACACTATGTGCAGGTCCGTTCGGCAGAGACAGGCAGGGAGAGTGTGCTGGCCGGCTCCTCTGATTGTGTTTAAAACACAATATATCCCACTATAGAATTATGGTATAAATAAGTACATAATACACTGACACACAAGAGTAAAAGATTATCTTGAAATAAAAGTCTCTCCATAATGACTTTGCTCTCCACTTTACTTTAAAATCTTCTTTCTTCATCCTACCATCTTGCTGTAGTCCAGTGGAAAATAAAATAAAAAATCATAAAGTATGATGAGACTCATCTAACACTGAACACTAGAGAACCGAACACACACGAACTTAGCAGTTCTGAGTACCGAGCCGGCTGGGCTCTGTACTTTCGTGTGCCCTCAGATTTGAGAACGAGGCAAAACGTCATTGTTACGTCGTTGGATCTCACGAGTTTTGGATTCTATGAGTACCTCCCTCCACAGCAATCCAGTGTCATATCACAGAGGGACACAGAAGAGGAAGCACAGTTCTTGACAGTCTCTAGTGCAGTTGGGCAGCGTCATAGGTAGAAAAGAAAGAGGAGGGGTAGCAGTGTCCTTCAAAGTCTCTAGTGACATTCAGTAGACCTCCATTGCTCCATTGCTAATTGTCATTGCTGAAATAGAAATAATAGGGCTGGCAGGCTTGGTCTTATAAATCTGTAGTCACATTGCACTGTGTTATATAGGTAACACACAAATAGGTGAGCTCCTTTGCTCCATTGCTAATTGTCATTGCTGAAATAGAAATAATAGGGCTGACAGGCTGAAACAAAAATGAAAAAAAAAAAACCTTTTACCTTAGTTAAGAAAGAAAGACCTGTAATCCATACAAAGTTATCTGCAGAAAAAATAAAATTGCCAATATGCCATTCTACACACGCAGTGGCAAGCAAAGAATGAGGCCTTCGCCTTTCTCTAAGAGTGCTAGTTCTGCAACTGTCACTGAGGCATCTTCTTGTAAGGTCAGTCATGACCAAGCAAGAGCTTGTCATTCGGACTCCAAAAGTGGTGTCCAAATACTTTTACGTGTAAAAGCCGAGCTGGAAGAAAACAGTAAGGCATTAGAGGAAAATGTATGTTCAGATTCAGAAATGACACAAATCCCTCAGGAGAGTTTATCACGAGTGCTATGCGCAAGCCTGACCTTTCTTATTAGTGTACTCATAAAGAAGGCACCTTTCTGCATTTCTGCAGATGTGTGCATGAACAGCCTAAGTGTAGCTGGTGATACACAAATTGAGGATGCCATTTTGGAATTGCAACAGGATGAGGGGGATATTTATGTAGCTGATGAGGGCGCTAATGAGGATGTTGATTAGGATGATGTTGTTTGTGTAAGTCCTGCACCAGTGAAACAGTTCTTGCATGTGATAACATAGTAACATAGTAACATAGTTGATGAGGTTGACAAAAGACACCAGTCCATCAAGTTAAACCTATTTTGGATCTCCTGCGATCCTGCACTTATATTTGATCCAGAGTAAGCAACTTCCAATCTGTTTCAATTGTGAAAATCCTCCCAGACCCAATATTGTAGTCCCATTTTTACCCTATATCCACTACTATCCTTCATTTTAATTAACGGTCGTATCCTTTGTATAAGATTTACTCTTTTCTTCTCTGTAAATAATAAATGAGATGAGCAGGTTTCCAAAATATAATATTTCTATAGTTTATTACTAAAATGATATTATACATAGATACAACCATACTGGACGAAGTAAACATACGCCCAGGGTCTCAAATGCCAATTGACAATCTATATTTGATTAACTCCTTATTTCTTTAAAACACACCTTCCCAGCTTACATCACTGCTGGCACTCTGTCATTAAAGTGACATGTTCTTTTTGGAAGGGTCATCTTGACCTTATGTGGAGCCAATATTTCTTTGGCCTTATTCAGATATTGTGAAATACTGGAAATTTACTAAAATCCTGTGTCTCATTAGTACAATTATGTAATGTGTTGTTGAACAAATATCTGGGGTAAAGTTCAATGTATTTTTTCTGTTCTCTTAAAAGCACAACCACATAAATTCAAGTTCATTGGTTAATTCTATTGAACTAATTGGTAATATAGGGCTTTTGTTAATAATTACTTCAACACCCTGGATACACTTTTCCGCTAAAAATTTGTCTAACCCTTTTCTTAAACATATCTATTGAATCTGCCCTCACAACGTTCCCTGGTAATGAATTCCATATTTTGACTGACCTTACTGTAAAGAACCCCTTCCTTTGCTGTTTGTGAAACTTCCTCTCCTCTAACCTTATGGGTGACCGCGTGTCCTGTGTATAGTCCTTGGGGTAAAAAGTTCCCATGAAAGTTCTCTGTATTGACCCTTAATGTATTTGTTCATAGTAATCATATATTCTTTTAGATGCCTTTTTTCTAAAGTAAACATGACTAAACTGGCTAACCTTTCCTCATAACTTAATGACTCCATACCCTTTATCAATTTTGTCACCCTTCTCTGAACCCTTTCTAGTTTCAAATTATCTTTTTTATAGAGTGGTGCCCAGAACTGTATATTCAAGATGAGGTCTTACCAACGATTTATACAGTGGCAAAATTAAACTCTCTTCCCTTGCATCTATATCCCTTTTTATACATGCCAATACTTTATTTGCCCCTGCAGCTGCTGCTTGACATTGAGCACTATTACTAAGTCTACTGTCTACGAGCACTCCCAAATCCTTTTCCATTATAGATTCTCCTAAATTAATTCCATTTAATTTATAGATTGCGTTCTTGTTTTTGAACCCTAAATGCATAACCTTACATTTATCTATGTTAAACCTCATATTCCATTTGGCCGCCCAATCCTCCAGTTTATTTAAGTCCCTCTGTAGAGAAGCTATACCTTGCTCTGATTTTATTACTATACAGAGTTTAGTGTCACCTGCAAAAATATAATCTTTACTCTCGAAACCATCACCAAGGTCATTAATAAATATATTTAAAAGGAGTGGCCCCAGCATGGGACCTTGAGGTACTCCACTTAAAACTTTTGACGAATTAACATTGTTCCATTTATCACAACTCTCTGTTCCCTATTCTCTAACCAGTTTTCGATCCAAGTATAAATATTTTTTCCTAGACCGAGTTCCCTTATTTTGTAAAGCAACCTCTTGTGTGGCATTTGCAAAATCTAAGTAGACCACATCTACTGTGCTGCCCTGGTTTAAGTTCCCACTTATTTCCTTGTAGAAATTATTCAGATTAGTTTGGCATGACCTCCCTCACAAATCCATGTTGATTTTCACTAATAATCTTATTGCGCACCAACAAATCCTGAATACTATCCCTTAAAATATCTTCCAGAAGTTTCCCCACTATTGATGTCAGGCTTACAGGTCTATAATTCCCTGGTTGTGATCTCGTTCCCTTTTTATACAACGGCACCACATCTGCTATTCGCCAACCCCTTGGTACTGAGCCTGATGAGATTGAATCTTTGAAAACTAAGAATAGCAGTCTAGCTATTTCTGAGTTTAGCTCCATACAGTCTGTTGGGTGTATGCCATCTGGAGCTTGAGCTTTATTTATCTTAATATTCTTCAGTCGCTTTTGGAATTCTTCCTCTGACAACCAAGTATTAATTAATGGTATGTTTTCATTTCCATTTTTATGTATTACTCCTACCATTTGTTCCTCTCTAGTAAATACCGAAGAAAAGATAGTGTTTAATACCTCTGCTTTTCCTTAGTATAATTTATCAATTCACCCAACTCACTTCTTAGAGGTCCTATATTATCTTTTTTAATCCTTTTGCCATTTATATACTTAAAAAACTTTTTGGGCTTTGTCTTACTTTCTTTTGCAACTTGATTTTCATTTTCTAATTTAGCCAATCTAATTTCCTTTTTGCATGTTTTATTACATTCCTTGTACCTACGGAAGGACTGCTCTCACCCTTCAGACTTAAACAATTTAATTGCATGTTCCTTCCTTTTCATTTCTTCACTTACCTTTTTATTTAGCCACATTGTTTTAGACTTAATTCTTTTAAATGTATTTCCCATAGGAATGAACTTATACGTGTATGTTTCCAACAACATTTTAAAGACAGCCCACTTTTCTTCCGTATTTTTTCCTTCAAAAACCTTGTCCCAGTCTATGCACTTTATAGACTCCTTTAGCATATTAAAATTTGCCTTTCTAATGTGTAAAGTCCAAGTTGATCCCTTATACCGTTGCTTCAGGAAATTAATTTCAAATGAGATCATATTATGATCACTGTTTCCCAAGTGCTCCCTTACTTGAATATTTGATATTACGTCTACATTATTTATTATTACTAGGTCCAGTATAGTCCGGTTCCTAGTTTATTCCTCTACTAATTGGGACATGTAATGGTCTTTTAACGTGCTGAGAAATCTATTTCCCCTAGCTGTACAGCAGGTCTCAGTATTCTAATCAATGTCCGGATAATTAAAATCTTCCATAATTAAAATTTGACCTAGTTGTTTAGCCTTTTCAATTTGCTGTAGAAGTTCAGCTTCCTCAATCATACTAATATCTGGCGGTTTATAGCATATCCCTATCAGCAACTTCTCTGAACTTTTTCCTCTACTGGATATTTCCAACCACATTGCCTTAAGAAGAAGGACATTGTCATGCCTGGGCATAAAAACCAAAAAATCCACTGCTTATGTGTGGAAATAGTTTTACCCACACCCTGTCAACAGTTGTCTAGCCATTTGTAGCTTTTGTAAAGCCACAGGCAGTAGAGGTAGGGACCTTAACCATCTAGGAACCTCATCCATGTTACACAATTTGACTTGAGTTCATGGCAAGCTGTTGGGACAATTGGAAACTTATGCTAAAAAATAACAACAAGCAGTCCAGCATCAGCTAGGTCCCTTCTCTCAGCTAGATACCAACATCTCTGATCTACACCTACAACACCATCCTCATCAATAGCCTTAGTAGCGATCAGAGTTAGTCCTGCAGTTGCTAAGGCTAGATGACTCCTTCACTATCCTGGATTCCTCAGAAGAATTCTTGAGCATTAGTCCAACTGCGGCTGCTGCTGTTGCTGCTGTGGGTGGATCTTCATCCCAGAAGCAGACCAAGAAGAAGACTATTAGTAGTTTACAACAATTGACTGTTAAACAATCCTTAGCAAGTATGAAAGCTGTCACCCAGTCGCAAAGCGGATCACAGATGCCATGGCGACTATGCTAGTATTACATCTGCATCCAATATCCACTATTAATGCAGCTGGTTTTGGACAGTTACTTGAGGCCTTCTGTCCCTGTTACCAAATTCCATCGCGACACCATTTTACTAGAAAAGCTATTCCTCACCTCTACCAGAGGGTTTTCAAAAATGTAATTATTGGGCTACAAAATGCCATTCTACCCACTGTACACTTATCCACAGATATGTGGACAATCGGAACTGGGCAAACGAAAGATTATATGACTGTGACAGCCCATTGGGTTGGTGATTCCCCTTCACCAGCATGAACAGCAGCAGCATGTACCCAAGTACGTCACATTTTTCAGAGGCAGGTTACTCTGTGTATCAGCAGCTTCACTAAGAGGCACAGTTGACGATCTGTTACAAAAACTTCTGATGTTTCTGATAACGCCACCAATATTGTGAGAGCATTACAGCTGGGTGAATTCCATCACATTCCCTGTTTTACTCACACAAAAAACTTAGTGGTGCAGAGCTTTTTAAAAAATGACAGGGACGTGCAGGAGATGCTGTCTGTGGCCAATAAAATATCTGGACATTTCCGGCATTCGACAACAGCAGGTAGGAGATTGCACCAGCAGCTACAAGAGCAATTTAATTCGCCCTGCCCCCAACTGAAGCAATAGGTGGTGACAAGGTGAAATTTCACCCGGCATATGCTTTTGCGGATAGAGGACTTGCGAAAAGCTGTCCACGCTTACTACACAAGCCAGGACATTGGGAAAGGAGGGGGGATGTATTTTACTCAAGCGCAGTGAAGAATACTTTCCGTGTTGCGGAAGGTGCTGAAACCATTCACAGTAGTCACCTGTGAAGTGAATTCAGACACTACTAGCTTGAGTCAAGGGATTCCCTTAATTAGACTTTTGGAAAAGCAACTTGAGAAACTGAAGGAGTAGATTAAACAAAGCAATTACGCTAAGTATGTCGGACTTGTAGATCAAGTACTTTATTCACTTCGCCAGGATCCAAGAGTTATCAAAATCTGGAAATCGGATCACTACATTTTGGTGACTGTGCGTGATCCTAGGATTAAGAGCTATGTCTTCTCTTTGTTTCCAACTAACCCAGATCTGAAGAGATGCAAATGTGGTGCCCCAAAGCCCTATTAAACAGCACAGAGGAAGTGTTGAAATATGTACAACAGATTATGGGTTTGTTTATATGCATGTAGTTACCATGGAGGGTCAGCAGATGGCGCTGTATTCATACAGATGTGTATTATTTGTCTGCTGTATATGCATGTACTTGTTTGTATATTTCCTGTCTCAACTCTCTGTGTTCTAGAAAAAACTCTCTGAGAAAGGAGGTGAGCTGAGCAGCTCATGTTACTGATATGTTATGTTAAGAAGCTGTTACTGAAAGCTGTTGTTATACTGATCCTGGTACTTAGTACTATATAAAGAAGATATACATCTCAAGACTCGTTCTGTCTGAATATAAGGTAACTCCTGAAGTGATTGTTTATCTATGAGACCTCCTGCTGCACACCTATGGTATCATCCATCGCAGAATGCCAATAGGAAGTGCATAAACGCTTTTAAAATGCAGGGCTACAAGTGGTTACTAGAGGCTGAGAAAGACACAGTGTGTATGACAGTTGAACTGAAAGTACATACCCAGGAGGATGTGCAGGAAGGAGGAGTGTGTGATATAGCAACAAGAAAGGGGAAGCTGACATGAGAGACTGATCTGCTGCTGGAATTGGTGATATTGCCAGCACACACGGCTGGAGAACGGCTAGAGACACACAGTGGGGCGTCCAACACAATTTCCACGAACTGCAGAACCTTTTCAATATAAAATCCTAGCCTGCAGCGTACTGCACACACCCCAGCGTCAGAGGGAAGAGTGATGAGAGAACAGCGCCATCTTGTGACTGAATTGAGCAACAGTCCTGTGTTTTGTTATAATCTTTAACACTGCCTACAGTTTAACATCTACCTTTTAGAGAGAAAGTACAGAAACTTAATCGGGATTATTAACCCTTCTGGAAACCTCTGCAGGATATTTAAACACTACAAAATTCCTGTGCACAGTTCAACCCAGGACTAAGTGTAAAATATGGTAACGTTACCAGGGATAATATTTGTGCACCAAATGTTTTAGATGAATGTTAATGTTAAGTGATTTACCTAAAAATCGATTTATTGATATTGAAGATGTTATCTCTATTGTGCCTTATACTGACCAGGTGTATATTATATGTTTAATGCTATTGTGCTCTATGCTGATCAAACGATTATTTTGTCATTACCATTGAGCTGAAGGGGCCAGTGTCGCGGTGGTTTACGAAAATTATCCTTACCGCATTCTTAATAAACCCAAGTTGTTTAACCAATCCTTGTCCCTTTCATTGAAGTATTTATCTCCTGACCACCGGATATCCGAACAGAAAAGAACCTGACTCGTGTCTAAAGGACAAGGTAAGGGAAGGAAATCCCATCCGTTTCGACCACCACACAAGGAGCTCCTGGTGAGCAAGATGAAAGCTCAAGTGTTGCGTGATAGGACCACGTCTCCTCCTTCAGTTTCTCAATCAACTGCTGCTAGGAAAAAACTTAACTTTCCCAAGAGACCAAGGGATGATGCAGATGGCTCAGCACAACATTTTGACATTTGGTCTGGTCTAAAAGAATTGACTAAAAAATGTGACACCTTTGCCGTAACTCCACTTGATCCTACTATCAACATCCAAAGGATGGTGGAGGATTATTTTAACAACAGCATAGAAATTGACACATCAGACAGTCCCTTTACATACTGGGAGGAGAAAAGGGAATTTGGAGACCCATGTACCAACTCGCTTTGCACTGCCTAAGCTGCCCACCCTCCAGTGTGTACTCGGAAAGAGTTTTCAGCACAGCCGGGAGCCTTGTCAACGATTGGCGCATGACGCTACTTACTCAAAATGTGGAAAAGATGATGTTCATAAAAGAAATAGAAATAACCTCAAATGTACATGAATAAATAGAGAAAGGCACTTGATAGTGTAGTATTTTGTACAACATGTATATTTTATTAATAATCCAATAAAAATGTGTATGCATTGTTATTGTATTTCTAAACCATGTATATTGAAAAAATATACATGTTCTTATTACACTACCAAGTGCCTTTTTACTGTTCCATGTACATTTGAGATTGATTCTACTTATTATCTTGGAATTAAAAAAAGAGCTGGATGCCAGCATAGAAGTGGTGTCACGTGGATTCATTAACCCTTCAGCCCAGAACACTAGGGGGTTCACCTACATTTTGACATTATGATAAGTGATTATCAAGTACCCTATCTGGTACACAGTTTGACTAATTATTGTATTATTTAAGGACTTTGGTGTTCTTTATTTGAACTAACTGTTTGACTACTTTTGATTATACATCTCTCATTGGTTATACTGAATAATATTAACGCAACCATTATTTTACTTTTACCCATTAGCCCCATTTCCCTTTAGTGTGTTACAATAATCAGCTTTATATTCAAATAACTTTCTATATCCAAGCAAATAGGTGATTAATCAAATGTTTTGGGTCTCATTGTTACACGTCACTTAGGAACATTTTTATTATTCTGCAGTCATACAGTATCTATATTAAAAAAAAAGCTAGTAATCTTAATCAGTAACATTATTATTAGCATTATATTTACAGTACTATAATAGTATCTTAAATCACTTCATGATTTAAAAAAATATTTATCTATCCATAAAATACTGTTAGGAATTCAAAGGAATACAAGGTGATGTTGTAGTAAAAATATACTGGAATTTATTGTAATTACGGCGATTATTGTGTTAAAAAACAAACGGACGCAATTTTTGTTTTGTGGAACTACAAGTCCCAGTCAGCCAGGGTGTCATAAACAGTGTGGGCATGCTGATACTTGTATAACTACAAGCAGCCACGGCTGGCTGGGACTTGTAGTTCCACAATACAAAAGTTAAAGAAAACCACAACACCCTCTTAACAACCATATAGTTTTAATAAAAATAATAAAAACCCAATAAAGACACTAAACACCCTTATTTATACCACATAATTTTATTAAAAATAATAAATCCCCAAAATATTCACCAGCGATGTTTCCATCTGTCGTCAGCAGTTTTTAATACTAAAATGAGTGTAAACCAAGTCTTAATTAAATTTGCATCCAAAGTCTGGCTTGACCATGTCCAAAATAAATTTGTATCCAAAAGTCCTGCTTGACCATGTCCAAAATAAATTGTATCCAAATGTCCGGCTTGACCATGTCCAAAATAATTTTGTATCCAAAAGTCTTGCTTGCAAATGTCCCAAATTAATTTGTAATTCCATTAGTCCTTGCTTGGAAAATTCTTCATTTCTTATGGCCAGGTGACCCCCTTGTTGATTGAAGTCTTCTTATCTTCAGCAAGAATGGCCCCATATTTGTAAGATCCAATCCAGAACATGCTTGTTTAAAAAAAGATGACAGACGCCGCAAACAGCTTCTACACTGTAGAAGCTCCGATACGCAATGAACTTAGCTCTTGCTCGAGGTCTATTAATAGTTTGAGGGGATTTTCCACGCTGTCGTGCTGAGGTTCAGGTGAGTGGCAGTGAACCAAAGCATTGAGGTCTTTAGAAAGCGAATAGCTGAGAACAGGACTGATTATGAGGCACAAGGTTCCTGAAACAATACCGCAAGTCTTGATCGTGGAACAGGTAACACAGGATACCAAGTGAGAGGTGATGAACTGCAGTGAACTGATGCACTGATATCCCTGGAATTTGGATAGCTTGAGGATGGGACCGATAATGAGGCAGGAGGTTTTTGCAAAAATACCACAGGTCTTGATTGTGGAACAGGTATCACAAGATACCGATGTGTAGACGGGAGCCAGAGAGAACAGCGTCATAACAGGTAAGGAGACCTGAAGATCTGGCAGCTTAGTAGAGAAGCAGGTGCTTTAAACAGACAGGGCTGACAGGCAATTCATCAATCAAGAGAATGCATGAAGTTTTAAAAAGACCAGGTGTGCGCATGCTCAGTTCAGAACAGCAAGTGAATGCAGGGCTTGAGAAGCAAGGGAAACAGGTAAGAACAGTGACCAAAATGCAGGTTAGCTGGTGCAATGTGTGACAATTACCTGTCGACAGTCACAATGTTGCCATTTTAACCACATAACACTGTGAACCTGTCAACATTTCTGACTGTCAATATTTTTATGTCAACAGCCTGACTGTCGATAGGTTTAGCGTTGATAGATTGACTATATCCCATGTATACTGTTTATCACTTTTCAGACAGAAGGCTAATAGACAAAAATCATAATTCTTTAAGAGGTCCCTGCCAGCCTTATACTGAAAAAGACCCAAAATAGTAAAAGCGAAAGCACTGTATAAAGCTATTAGATTCAAATAAATAAATAATGTGATATAACTATAATCTTAATGATACAATTAAAATATTTATTGATGTCTTAAAACAATTACAAGTATCATTAAAAATCAATAATAACAAATATTCACAATCAAGGTTATAAGTAGATAATGTAGACATTAAATAAACAGAGCTTAAATTGTCACATCAAATAATAGTCATATACAAGATAAGTAGCAGACAAGAAACCATTAGATATATCCCTATATAGTTAGTCATATATTATCAGACTAGTATTGTGCTAAAATCGATGTAATCCAAAGAAATCACCCGCACTAGTCTATCTTTGGATAATATTTGAGATCCTGATGTTCAAACGATAGTAATCAAAAAATCAATCAGACACAGTTCTCAAAAGGGAGCAATGTCTCTCCCATAACACTCGGTAATGAGGCTGCAATCAGACTTGCCACTAATCAAACAGTAGAGGCCTCTGTGGTAGAATATGACATAGACAGTCATCAGCATGTGAGAAAAGTACTTTAAGTAAGGATCACCCCAAATAGCATATGTTCTTTTCAATATTGTTTAAAATGCTGATAATTACCAACAATCCAAAACCGGTTGTTATAGTTCTGCTTAGAGTGTAAAGCAATGAGGATAAAAGCCATTGATTTTAGCAAGGCTACCACTATTATGTAGAACAATGAGTCTCCATTCTATGCCAGTGATTCGAAAGCTGTGAATGGGATCCTACATAAAGGGTCTCATGAACGTTGTCCAATGGCGTAGTGTAAAATACAAATTTCACCATTATACAAAAAAAAGACGTATGCTTGCATCTGTATGCAGAGTCAGTTGCATCTTGTGTATACAACTCTTTACTCTTATAAAGGTGGATCAGGAGAGACAAGGTCCATGTAAGCATAGGCCAAGTATAGCAAGGTTGTGCTCAAATAAATGTAACCAATGTAGACTTGGATGCAGATATGCCTGTCATGAAATGTATATGTTGCGGGTGCTCTACCTCTGTTCTCCAATACAAACTGATAAGGATCAACTGAGATGTGTCTGACTGCATATTTGGTAGAATATATATTTTGATTGGATGCAATTTACAACTGCATTTTAGGAAATAGCTTCTAACACTACATAAGACCCAACATGTTACTTCTTGTTGGGGTTTTTTACTATCAAATGCTGTGATCTGTTTCCTGTGGAAGGTTAACTACATCCAGAACATAGGTATGGTATCATGTAGCAAGAGACGCTGGAGTCCTTCTCTTCCCTGCTTTTACCCTGGTAAGAAACATGGCTCAACTGCTGGAAACTGTAAGTTGAATAGGTGAAGTGGCCTGGAAGGAAATTTATAGTAGAGGCTAATATGAAAAATGGTTTATAATGGAGTTTGAATAGATTGAATGGAAGATGGTTGAATCTGGATAAATATTGATAGGAATGAATATGGTAAAAATTTGCAGACACTGTGTTGGTTTTTAGCTGTTTGTATGTGATATGGTGAGTGTACTTAGAAAGTGACTTGAGATTAATGAAGAAAATGACGTAATATCAGAAATTGTTCAGTGATTTCTACTGGATAGTCAGTGGGCAGATGTTAAAAAATGGCTGAGATCTATATTGTTACATGGGTTAAGTTCAGTTTTGATAGTTAATATTGCAACAAGGTGATATATAATGTGTTTAGAGCAGACTGAGTTTCAGAGAAAATGGAGGTTGATCTAATCCCTCCATGCCACAAGATGACTGCCATTGTAGGTTAATATGATCATCATGACTAGACAAAATGGCTCCTGTGCAAGGTAAATAATGTTTTTGCAGTGATACTAGATGTTTCCATGTGAATGTAATGTGGATAGGGAGTAATGGATGAATAAATTGTAGAATATTATATGTGATTAAATGGTAGAAGTTTATAAGTGAGATAAATAGAACTTTATAGTGTAAGATGTGGTGAAATGGAAGTAAGAGTGAAAGGTGTTTTGAATGCTTAAAATAGAGTCTCTCTTCCCATACAGATTCCCCCCTCAATACAGTCATACACCTTTTAAACAATAGTTAAAGCTGACTCACACACACCCTTACATCACACAATAGCTGATCAATACACACACAATAACCTGTATATTTATAAAACAGGCAATGAATGTAATGTATTGTATGAACATCTATGCTATACAACCCATGTTAATAGTGCATACAAAACCTGTTGAGTTTGTAAAATATATTTGCGGTATACTATTTTTTAATATACATGAGTTTTACAATTAGAATGTTAATTAAGAATACAAAACATTTTGAATGATGCTACATCTTGTGTGCAGTTTTTCTTGAAGATATAAGTATTAGTTCTTGTATAAATATTGGTCCTGTGGATTTAGGAAGAATAAGAACTATATTTCTTAGGTTAAATCATAACTACCATTGCGAGGAGTTGGTTGACGATAATAGTCATAAATAACGCTATTAAATTGGTTTCAATACATTTGCCAGACTATTAGGACCTGTATACCAGCAAAATTGATGCCCTTTTACACCTCCATTGTACACAATCTACTACTGTCCTCATGTTGTACTGGCAAGATTGGATCTCTTTCCACAAGCCTCCAATCAGAGAAGAGAAGACAGGAGAGTTTAAAGCACATGCCAAAACCATGTGCCCAAACTGTTTTTTTCTCCAAGACTTCATTGGAAGAAGTAATCCGAGGAAGGGTCAGACCCCCAAATGAAATTGCTCTTATCAGAGTAATTGTTCATTCATTTGACTGAGTGGCAACTTCTTGGTTCTTTTTGAGAATAATGGATTAAGACATCTACCTCATAACCATGTTTTGATACTTTAGGAATGTTTAGAATGCACATGTGATCACTCTTAACTGTAACTTCACGTAGCCATATTACTTCCTGTTTTTCTTAGCTACCTACTTCCAAATTTATATCCCTTACAATAGAATTCTCCAATAGGAATTTTCTACTTTCACGGTATTCCATTTTGTTACCTGGATCATTAGACATTCCAGAAATCTTTTGTTTTCTCTTGGTCTGTGTGCCTGTTACAGTTGTGGTATGAGAATGCAAGGACAACATATGAGTTTAACAAGGCAACTGCTTGTAAAACTCAACTGACAATTCTTTAACTCTTCTCCTTGCACATTTCACAGTAGTCCAGTCATAATGTCTATTGGGAAGTCTCTGAGGCAGTGGTAGCCTTCAGGATAGCTATCTATATATTTCAGCCTGCAGTTTAGTTAGCTCTTTCAATAATCAAGGGAATTGCTTATAGATTGGGCAGTATTTTGAATTTCCAGAAAGTCTCATGGAAACAACTGCATTACATCCACTGTATAACAGCAAACCTTGTATCGGATGTTAAGAGTAGTGACAATGCTTGAGCACCAGCTTCTGTATTGTAATCTGGTTCTGTTTCTAGCCCACAGAACACAAGCAATGAAGCCACCCCATTAGATAGCAAGCTAATACAAGTGAGCTAGCTCAGTGAGTTATAAAGCTTTTATGGTGTCTAAAGAACAAAAAAAATATATTAATTTATTCAAATTAGCCAATTCATCAACAGTAGATACATCTGCTCCACCTATTTCTATTTACACCTCATTAATTAATTACACAGAAATACACCTAATTATGTTTCCAACACTGTAGGGTATTATCAATTTAATGCACTAGGGGGGAACATTGAGCACTTATGACTAGGAAGTTTCTTCTCGGCTGCTGCTGTTGAAAGAAGATCTTTATACTAAATAAAACCTGTGTTGAATGTTACTGCTGGCCACTACACAACACGCACAAACACTTTAGCAATCAAGCTGCAATTTAGCTAGCAAGCAATTACAAATGAGCAGACTCAATGAGATATATTGAGGCCAGTCATATTCTAATCAATATAGAGCAGTTTTGCTCTGATTGGTCAGAGCTCGGGAGAGATGCTCTGTATTGGTTAGTAGTGGGGTCTCAAAACTAACTGTAATGAGCTACATTGTATCAATGGAGTCCTTTGATAAAATGTATTATTAAACTCCATTGATACAATGCAGTTCAATTCAGTTAGTAGTGAGATCCCACTAACCAATACAGAGCGAATTTTCCATGCTTTGCATTGATTAGAAGCTGACAGGATGCCCAGCCTTTTAGTTGCATTGCGGCTCCACAAGAAAGAAATACTCATTGTCAATAGGGTCTGTTTTTATTTTATTTTCCAATGGATTACAAGGAAGAAGAAAGAAGAGAACACACGTGGAATAAGGTGGATGCCAGGACATGCTGGCTCTTGTGGTTTAGAAAGTGCTAGCGTACACAAACAGTTTAGGCAAGCTACAGCTTGCTGCAACCAGTAGTGCACCAAGGAAAATACTGATCTATCAATTTCCAGTTTTAAACCCCATACCCACTGTGAGGAAAGCAGGATGCTAAGGACACAATAGTTGAAATCATAAAGCAACTGCTATGAATATTATGCTGTGTAAGACTTAAGTACCAATATATATGTAATTGTTAATGTACGTGGGTTGTCAGGTGCAAGGTTGACATGTTAATATTATGCATTGTGTGTGTCATATTTCTTTTGTCGTGACATTATCTGTGAATTATGGTATATGGACATGTGATGTTTAAATTACGCTAGGTGGGTGAAAAATTGGCAATGTGTATTCAATAAATGTTCTGTGTAAGTTTAATGGCAAACTTTGAGTAGAGGTATTATTTGGGTAATGTCATAACTTGACTAGTAAAATGTGCATAGTTAATAGTTAGGTATGCATACTGTTACAGTTAGGTTAATATTCTTAGACTGTGTTTGCGGCAGCCTTAGGTTTTATTACAATTATTCAGCCAGGCCTTGGTCAACCTTCAATTGTGTAAGTTGCAGCCTGGCTATGTTTGCACAGTATATAGAATTGTAGGAGGTTCTACTAGTCCTGATAGCAATTGAATGGTAAACTCTCTGTCTCAGTGTAATTAGTAACAAACTGTATTGAAAGCTAATAGGGTATTGTGCTGTGTACAGAAGAGATATAGGTTAAATCAAAATGTAAGTCCTAGATAGGTTAAAAGGAGTTTGATCCTTCTATTCAAATACACATCTTGATAGTAAAAGTAGGTCTTGGGAGTAAAGGGCCCATAAGAAGAGCCTATAAAAATGTACGTGCAGGGCAGAGCATGGAGAGGTGTCAGTTTGTGTGATCTGGTGGTGAGACTGGAGGTTTGAGTCTTCATCTCATAAACCCACAAATCAAGTGGGGAGCAAGTTTGGAGTGACAGAATGAAGAGGCCATACTCTAATCTGAGTAATATCAACTTCCTGGAACGGTGGTGAAATAACATTGTCTGGGATTTGGCTATCCTGTTACTATATTGGAACCCTGCCATCTTGCTAACATCCAGGGACTTTACCTTGTCACTTGATGGTCTCTTGTTACCCACCCATTAAAGACTGTTTCCATTCCATTGCCATACATTTTTACTTAACAAAGTACCATTGTATCGTCAGCTGTCATCGGTTTGAGTGATCTCAGAACCCCATATCCACATATTTGGTGGCAGATACAGTGGGATTATTCTCCGACTAACAACACTGATAGATTAACACATATAGACTAACAACAAGACAGGGAGGGATGGCCTATCAAAACATCTCCGAAACTCATCTGCAAAGTTTGTGTTGCCAGCAAGAACTCAGGGTTACTACAGCAGATATTAAAACAGTCCTAATCCAATAATTGGTCTATTGGACCATGATAATCTTGAGGTCAATGACAAGGATATACAGACAGAGGAAGAAGAAGGGCCAGCTAAGATGAGGGGCTCCAGCACATGAAAGGGGGCAGTATTGCAGGCCATGCTAAGTGTTGGTACACCATCCCGAACCAGCAGCTCCAATTAGATATTATTATTATTATTCTTCTTATTATTATTATTATTATTATTATTATTATTATCATTTATTTATAAGGCGTGTCAAAGTCAATAATTGGATGAAATGAACCATATTGATTAATATTGTTTTATCGTGCGATTGCGATCAGTACGCCATGTGTTATGACGCAATCGCACGATAAATAACGCACACATACACTTACACTGACACATTCACTTGTAAATAGTTCACCTTAAAAATAGTTCCAACACACAGTCGTTTTATAATTAAATGTAATAGAGTTTATAGTTAAATATAATAATGTTAAAAGCACTTTATTGAGACCTAAGGTTCAGGATACAGGAAACATATCATGTTTGGTATCATTCTAATCCCCTATTTATCCTCAGAGATCCATTCCTATTCGCACCTTGCATATGGGAGTTATGGAGTATAGGGAATTAGTGATCAGAATGGTATTGTGTGTGTGTAATGTAAATAGACCAGTTTGAACAAGCTTTCGGTGGGAAGATTAGCATGCATCTGTTGGAGAGCTGACCCGACCCTTGGAGAGCAGATCCCCACCCATCATTTGAACTGACCTATGAACTGCGTTATACTGGACTGTCCTGAAGCCTGAACCTATGGAAACATGCCAAATCATCTGTATTGCACTCAATGTAACTTCAACTGTTAACTGTCTTTGACCACAGACTTCAGGATTGAATGTCTGTAAGCGGGATCCAGGGCGCCTGCATATATATCGACTGTACTTATTTTATTGAATTGTATCCTGCTACCTTTTGCTATTAGTTCTGATTGTGCGTTGGAACCACACAAATCGCAGTGGACAATGATTATTGGTAAGTGATGAAATAACTTTAATAGGCTCCACAAGGTTTCCGCAGCGCCGTACACAATACTTCCAAGCTTGGATACCCTGATGTGCAGAACTTTGTGGAAGCTAGGGGAGACAACATGGGCTAGATATTTAGTCCCCAGTTTAACAGGGCGAGCATTAGAAGCTTACTATGGCCAAAGGATGGTTCAGAGTATGATGAGATCAAGAAAGTGTTCCTGTCTCATTGCTCCATCACCCCAGAGACTTACCACACCAACTTTAGTTGGATGGTGCAAGGAGGAGATGCATCCCATGCAGAGTTTGCCAAAGGCTTGCAGAGAAATTACACCCAATGACTGGAAGGAAAGCAAGCTACCACACCAGCATAAATAAAATACATATTTATCTTGAAGTAAATGGTCAACAAAACTGCTCCCAAAATTAAGGAATGACCATTAGCCGAGTACTCCAGAGCTAGCAGCTCAGTGGCTGACGAGTTCCTGGCCAAACATCCTAGGTGGAGGAGTTCAACCCATGGGGACAGCACACCCACCCAGAGGTAAAACCAAGAGCAAGATACACCACCATCAGCAGTCTGGCCACCTAAGCCACATTCCCTACCTACAAAGACCTTCACCCCAAGACAGCAAAAGATCTACTCCTCCAGAGCTCTTCTAATGCTACACTTGGCAGCAACCGGGTCACCTGAGTAGGAATTGTCCAAGAGATCAAGGGCAGTTTCCAGGCACCAGACTATGCACACAAAGGGTTGTTGTTTGCCAAGAGGAAAAATATTTAGAGGAGGCTTCAACCAGGTTACAACCATCCTGATGAACTATAGGTGATGGAGGTAATTTATCAGGTGGAGGATGCAGTGGTTGTGGGAAGACTACACTTAAAACATGAAAGGCCACCTGCAAATACCATAGATCCTGTGGGGTGCTAGTTTAGAGTGGCAGACTGAAAAGTTCATACTCTGATCTGAGTAATCTAAACATCTGGGAACAGTGGTAGACTAAAGTTTTCTGGTATTTGGCATCTTGTTACTATATTGGGACTTTCCCATTGTGTTAACATCCTGGCACTTTGCCTTTTCATTTGCTGGACTTTTGTTACCCACCTGTGAAAAAGAACATTGCAGGTTAAAGACTGTTGCCATTGCATTGCCATGCATTGTTACTTAATAAAGTATTGTTGTATCTGTACATGATTTAGGTCATCTAAGGACCCCATATCCTAACACCCACAACCCCATAAGTGTTTGTGAAGAGCCCTAATGTTTTAATAACCGGGCCTATATTTTAATTGCCACCACCAAACCAGTGCTGGTTCAGGAAACAATTTGAGGGTAGCTGGGTGGCACACTTTTTTCAATTTTTTTTTAATGCACCTTGCAAAGGTTCATGTTGATGCTCATAAGAATGGATCTTTGCACCAGCCATTAGGCACCCACAAAATATACACCTACTGGCAGGCACATCTACATATCCCTGCAGGTCAGCATCATTCGGAGTTACACAAACAAGCCTAAGCTCAGCCTATGTTTGCATTTTGCTTCCCTCCCCACAGTGCTGCTTAGTGCTTAGCAATGGGCATACATAATAATGGGAAATACAAGATAGACAAAATAAATGCAGATTTGAAATCAAAGGCTTGGTAGAGACCTGCTTGTGACCTGCTTGTGAGAGAGCTTACAATCTAGCTACTGATTCTAGCCTTCTCAGCTTTGTGCCGTATACTGTAACATGATACTTTTACTATGTTTACAAGCACTGCTCCATCTCGACCACAAAGGTAATCTATCCAAATCTATCACAGATCCATATAAATAGACCAAACGTTTACCAAAGTATATTTATGTCATAATATTTCATGAACATTGGAAATATGTAATACATAAAATATGATATACACTTAATAAAATGGGTCATATATTTCGTGAGTTTTGTGAATTACTTGCTGATATTTAAATACATATAGAGGTGAGTATAGGAAAAATACTTTCAGTCTGTCACTTTATATCTAATTCTCTCTTCCTATTCCTGTCTATTTTTTTAACCAACATTTTTTGGGTGTTTGACATTGTTAGATTATTCTCTTTATTATATAAGCATCACCAGCTGATCATATGGGCTAGCTGGGATAGCCCTTTTCAGTTGTTTACCTCTCACCACACTTGTCATGTTTGCCTTGTCAATATCAATGTAACTTTAATCACCTCCCAAAAGAAAAAATGGACTTTTGCTTTATGCAAAAGAAAAATGCAAGAAAAGTCTCTGATTGGGTGTTGGACCCACAGGTTCATGCTCTTTTATCCAGCACACATATTATTATTATTATTTTTTTTTTTATTATTGCTATAATTATTATTATTATTATTAGATGTTACTGCAAGGGGATCGCCACTCAATCTTGCTCTCACCTATCACAGGTTACAGATGTAGCTGATCCACACCCAAAGCAGGTCTCTCACATCCATATACTTTTAATCGCTGCCACCACCAATTACATTTGGGTAATAGGACCCTAAAATTTTATAACACAAATGTACATGCTGGCACACAGTGTGTTCTTTGTTAGCCAAAGAAATTAACACTTCATAATACTGCATTCAAAGTGTTAACACAGCCAAGCAATCAAAGGGTTAACACAGCCAAGTAATCAAAGAGTTAACACAGCCGAGTGATCATTCTCTTCTTAAAAAGCTTAGCAATTTGTTAGAGCAATAAGGAAAAACTTATTTTTTAGATTTCATATTAAAAGATACAGGGCTTTGAATATAAAAAAAACATAGAATTAATGACATACAAAATAAATGTAATAACAAAAGTAAAAGGCATAAAAATTACAGAAAATAGCAGATTCAAGTAGTATAATATGTATGCCAGGGAAATATCAGAAGTGGACAGCTTCTCAATTCGATTGATTCCATAAATGGCTGACACTCAAGAATGTTTTTACAAGGGATTGTAAAATCCCTTTCTCTGTCTCAGCACCCCTTGTATGATGCCACTGATAGGAGGCTAGTATGCTAATGAAGCTTATTCCTTTCTTGTCAAAAGCTCTTTTCAGCAGTAATTGTCACCTCTGAGTTATGTAGCCAGGAAGCGTAGTTGAAAGTCCTACTCCACACACCACCTTACTAATTGACAAGATTAACATTTTTATATACCAGTATCCCATTTTTTGTTTTTGTAAAAAAAAAAAATAATAATAATAATTTATATGCTATCTTAGATTGATGGCAGGAGGGAAACTGGGCTATCAAGTGAAAGTTCACAGATGTGGCTACTCTGTCAGGTCTGTGACCTACATATGCTAAGCTGGCTTCCTCAACAGTTGCACCCTTTAAAATAATTAACCTAGTAAACTGTTTCTCTGGGTTTACTGGCCACATTCCTAAAGCAATCTATCTGATGAGAAATCATTTACAGTCATATCTTTATTTTAGTTTTTGATTAGGCCATGACAAGGGTTACTTTCGTTAAAAGGCAGAGGGGGCCTCTAAAGAATTTGGTGCCTCTCCACACACCAAGGAGCAATTTTACTTTGTGGAGGTAATTATTGAAGCATTCATCTTATAGCGTGTTGGAAATACCATCATAAAGGCAATATAGATGCAAAACAAGGTGTTTTGCAGTGCACACCGTGTACTCCAAAGTAGTCCTTAACCGGTCTGGACTAGCTGGGAATACAAACATATTCTCCACTTTAAAAAAAAAAATCTGACTTGCCTAGATATTGTTTCAGTTTATCCCTGTCCTTGTTGATAATCAATTTTACATTTTAGGTCCCAGTTCCCTGGGAAGCATGTTGTCTCTACACCAAATGGCCATATTTTCTGCCTGGTTTGGAAGACTGTGCTGACTGTGTAGACAACTTTGATGAAATGTGAAAAATCTGTGTCTAGTCAGAGGACATAACCATTCATCCCAGTGCTCAAGTAATTAAACGAGAGTGAGACACAGTGGCATAAGAGGACTGGAACTCTTTTTGGGGACGTGTGGAATGGCTCTGTCCTTTCTTTCCTCTCTTTGGCTTTGAAATCTTTTGAGCCAATTAAGGTTTTAACAGTGTACCATGCTTTAAAAAGGCAATACAGTAAATATAAACGTTTGTTAGGTAAATGGCAATTATATGGGAGCTATTAACTCACTCTTAATATTTATTGTATGCCTGCAATTCACTGGGGTCTAATGATATCACCAATGCATGGAGTGAAATAATATGCTGCATTGTGATTAATTTGTTTAGTCCATAAAATGACTGCCTCCACTATGTCTGTAAGAAGCATGTGTACAAAATATTGAGGGGCTTGGTGACCATATAAACCAGACATGCCCTTTATTAGCTACAGGATTTTGGTGGAATATATCACCTATTTTGGGGCTCTACCTGCCACCACAGGGTTCAACATTGTTCTTATACTGCACCGCAGTGCTGCTGGCGCCCGCAGATCGTTGCCTGGGGACGAAACCTATTCTGGACAGCCCAGGGCCCTGTGGCCTACTTGCCACCAGAGGCCACTTAGTCACATGGATGGAACCTGAATCAAGGCTTTTGTCCCACACCCATGCAGATTCATCTTAGCAAGGGCACCCCCGGTTAATTGCCCTTGTGACACTGGAGGAGAGGAATTTCCCAAGGATGGTAATTTCTGGCCTTCTCTTACACCCTCTACCACCGCCGACGTCTGCATCTACCCATTGATTAGCTCACCGCCAGCTCCACTGTGGTAGATTGCCTGCCTGGGGAGTACTTTGGATGCCCCTGCAGCCCTTGCCAGAGGGGTGTGGCTCAGAGACGCCTGCCCCTGCACTTATCAAGTGGCATATCTGTCACCTTGACTGCCCAAGGATTTCTCCTCTGGTCTGCACCACTGGTCTCTCTGTAAGTTCGCTGGGACTCCTGTGAAGCTGGTTGTCTGACTGGTTGCTTGTGATGTGTATTCTCTCCATGTCGCTGCACAGTTCGATTTGGCTGATTTGAATTGGCCTCAGCCTGAACATTACATGATCCTACGCCGGGTCCGATGCATTGCCGCATTAAATATGAAAGTTGCTCTTACAAGTGACTCAATTTTCAAGAATTGGCTTCTCCTCAGATCGAAACTCTTGTGCGTCTGTGTATACTTAAGTTTCTGTTTTTGACAAGACGGTGAGTTATATTTCGGATTATTTTGGTCGCTGTAAACACTGGTGGTGTTTACAGCACTGTTAAGACATACTACACCCTCCTCCCTATCCTCCCTGTTCCCCTATTCAGAAAGACCTATGGTCCTTCCTCCTCTGCTACCCTCTACAAGTCACCAACACCCACTCAGCTAAACTCGATTTACTTTTCTTGGCAGCTGCTAGATGCCTGATTTTTTAAAATGTGGCAACGCTTGAAATCCCCCATGTCTCTACCCTAAAGCCCTACATATGGTTCATTGCTAACATGGAGAAAATCACCTCCCACTTTCAAGATAAGGAACACAAGTTTCACCAATCTGGGCCCCCTGGCTATAACTGTAGTATGCCACGTTAGTCCCCTTCTGAGTCGCTTTTCCTACACCAGACATCTTTTACCATAGCTCTTCGGCAGTGCACCTTACAGTTTCTAAGACACCACCACTTGTTAGGCCCCTAATTTTCCTCCCACTCCCCACCCTTTACTCTCATAAATACATTGTTATTGCTTCATTCAATATTCAATTATCATTGCTACCATGTTTTGCTACGAATGGTAATTTCATAATAGATTGTGACAGTGTATGTTTTTTATGTTCCCAGGGGTGCAGAGAGGAGGGAAGCAGGTACAAATTACCAGGGCCCAGCCTACCTGGAGAACCCGGGCCCCACAGTACGATATTTTAAAAATATATATATATCTTTCTCTACCAGCGGGTGTTGCATGATCGCACACCGGCACCCATGAATTGGAGGTATGAGGAATTTTAAGGGGGAGGGAGGGAATGAGCTGACAGCTGTCAGCAGCTCCCAGTCCCCGGACAGTGTGTGACATCACACTCTGTCCCAGCAGCAAGGAGAACAAGGTGGAGGAGTTCCAGCTCAACTTAGATAAGTGTGCTGGACTGGAGATGTGGGGAGGATGTGTCTGCTGGGGGGGGGCTTATGATGTTTCTGGGGGGGTTGTGATTTGTATTGGGGGGTTATGGTGTGTGCTACAACATTTTAATACAATTCAATTGTTGGCAATTACGGTAAAAATTTCTGACACAATCTCCATTGCAAAGTGTCTCACAGACGACACTTAATGGCTAATTGAATTCCCCCCATAATGACATGTGTAAAGATGCACAGCCACAACCATGTTGGCCACACCCCATCACTATGTGGCCACGCTCCCTTCTTCTACTAGTGCGGATGGAGAACCTGAAAGTTTACAGTACTGGCGCCTCAATTTCCTTTTGTCTGCCCTGTATGTTCCAGTTATGTTCTTCATGTTTTTTGTCACCTATGTTTGTTTAATAAAAAAAAAAAATTGAGTTAAAAAAGAAAACTATCAAAAACATTTATTATACAAATATAAGCAGAATTTTACTATGTAATATATATTATTATATCTAGACAAGTAAAAACTTAAAAAACATAATAAAATCAGAGCAAACACTATATTTAATTAAAATAAATTTCTAATGTACTGGAATTTATGTCACCTTTTTATAAAGCACAAAAATACAAGCTACATACATGAACTTAATTTTGTTGAGGCCAATTTCATACATATACTGTGTTTGTTATTTCACAATACAAAATTCAGAAAGAATTAGAATTTTTCATATATTTTTTCATGTGTACTTCAGATTTAATTAGACACAGACACTAAATCATTACAAAAATGATAACTTGTGCTCACTCTTTAGGGAAGCACACCTAAAATATTTTAATGATAATTGAGATGATTTGTTGTATAAATGCCAAAAATAATGGTACTTGTTAATTATACAGGTGTCACTACTTGAACATGGACTAAATCCACCTGTCATTCCAGAATTCGGTTATTACCTTGAGTCTGAGTGGGAAGATGTTGCTGCTGTTGCTTCTCTCCAAAACCTACCACCTGCTGCTAACCAAGAAACAGTACCATTCTTAGTTAGTTCACAATTGTCCTAGGAGATGCACTGCAGGTTTATCACTATTTACCGTCCTCTTCATTAGTAGTAGTTAACAGCAGAGATTACTCCTTCTGAAGGGTCAAATAGATATCCTGGGGAGCAATAAATGAAGTGAGTAGATCCTCCAAAATATTGCTAGTATATGAGTGGAGACAGGGGCAGGCTGGTCTGGGGGGCATCTGTCCCCCGGGCCAGTCCCATAGTGGGCTATCTTGGACTGGGTCACTGGGCCATCTGCATTTTTTTCTCTTTAAAATGTCCCTAATAGGCTGTCGAGTCAAGTCTTGCTCCACCCCCGGGCTAAAGTGTGCCAGTCCTCTCCTGAGTGGAGAGCATCATTGCTCTTGAGTGTCATGAGTTTCTTATACTGATGACTACTTGCTGGTATCGACGCAGCTAAACTTGGTGGCACCTCTGGTCTTCGCCAGAGACCCTCACAAGGGAGTTTGGATTTAGCTGCAGGGAGTCACGGTTCTCCAAGTTAGCGACCAACGAAGTAGTGAGTGAAAAGGCGAAGGTGTACTGTCCGAGGTCAAGCCGTGCAGGATGCCAGGTACAAGGTGTTAAAAACTGAAGTGAAGTCAGGAAGCCAGCGGTCAAACCAGGAGATACTATGCAGCCAAAGGGAGAATCCAGGATCAGGGTCAGGTGAAGCCGAGTCAGAAGCCAGGAGGTTAGTCAGGAACCAGCAACAGAACATGGAGTGCTGGAGCATAAGAAGGCCTTGATACTCTGGCACCCTAGTGGTGCAAGAGTCTCCTATATATAGTGTGAGCAGTTCCCTGATTGGTTGGTGGCAGATTAGGCAGTCAGGGTGCAGCTGACCGCCGACAGTGGATCAAAATAGCATCCCATTGCTTAGCAATGGAGACACAACAGTACTGCGCATGCTAACGCAGGATGCCGGGCAGGAAATAGAGGAAGTATCCCATTACTAAGCAAAGGAATATGGCTGCACAGGGAGAGAAGGTGACTGTCCCTGGCAGCTATCAGACATTGAGCACCTCTACACAAGTGACGGCTGTATAATTTAGAAGTATCCAAAAAAAATATTACATTCATATCTTTGACTACAGCTTAATTGCTTTGAGCTATGTATTCTATGTTATACACGAAACAACCTTTTCTGTCTTTCAAATGCAAAACTTGTCAACCCAATGTTTAACTGTATACATATAATAAAATAATATTTGAAAGTGAACAAGTTTAAAAAAAAAACAATAGACTCCATCTGTTATAAATGTTGTCCACTGACTTTTTCTCTCAATCGAGATGATAGTATTGAATTGTGTTATTTATTATGCTGTTAAAATATAAATAGTCTGTTATATATGAACTCCTGTATGCTTAATTTTTTTTCTTCTTCTGTAGCATTGCTCTAGGACAAATAGACCATCAAACAACTTTTGCTTTAGGGCAGCAAACAATGAAACATATACTATGCACAGACATATATCCAAGGGAAATACTGAGCAGCTGTAGGCTGTTATGTTGAGATTCCTAAGAACTATCATTAATTCTCTACTTAGGCAGACACTCAAATATAATAACTTTTGCAACATTTGTATATTAACAAACTACAAATAACTTGCCAAAGAAACATGATTCATTTGCTTTTAAGGAAAAATTATAAATATTAAAATACAAATATTATATTAGTTAGAATAAGTGTGGGATATAAAATTAGAGATTTTTTAATCAAAATTAAGTTTCAAGTGTGACTTGTTATTACGTCTCACTATTGTACACAGAATATTTCAGGCACAAAGTCCTTGTCGAGTTAAGCTTGAAATGTAATCTTTACTGTCTGAACCAAATCAAGATAAAATGATTCATCCAAGATGCTCAAAAATCACAATAGGATTTAAAACAAAGTATCTTCAGGAAATATTTTCACTTTTGTTTACCTAACCTACCCATAAGGCTGTTTAACAACCATTCTGGAGATTCCAAAACTTCGGATTTTTAAGTGTCAGTTCAAGTTGGTGACTGTTCTCTTCCGTGATGCCAATGACTGCCAAAGAGCCAAGTGTTGAGCACAGGAACTAAACTAAAATGTGCAGCACTTCCACATTTCAGAGGAAAATCCTGTGATGTCATTACGACATACCTTCAATGACAGGCAGGCTACCTAAGTACAGAGCATACCTGGATCAGGCTCCACTTGCCAGCCTGTACTAATATATCTAGGCAAATTGAATCTAATATTAGCTTGCTCACCAATGAATAAAACATCCAGTTTACATAGAGTCTATAAGTGATGTTTACAGGGGAGAACAACTGGCCCCACGTTCATAGCATTTATCATTCAAAGCTAAACTGAAGTGCACACACTTTCACATTAGAGAAAATATGTGTAAATGGGTCTGGTTCTTGGGATACCATCAAACCATTGAGTGACCGTACTTGCTCTGTGGATGGGGCATCGGCCTCTTGGAAGACATCCTTCACTTGAGGAAACAAATGCTGCAGCATGCGGTGAAGATGATCAATTAAGTATTAGCTAACACTGACTTTGCCTATTAAGGGAATGACAGCATCCCCATCATGCCAGAAATATTGGAGCCACGACATTACAGAATAACCAGAACCAGGGGAGGGCTAACATATTTTAGCTCAGGAGGCAAAACATGACTCAGCAGCCTTGTACATGTTTAGAGAATCACTCAGTGATTCCAATATCAATACTATGATTACAGTAGGGAGTGCATTATCATATATATACATATATATATATATATGTATATATATATATATATATATATATATATATATATACTATTCAATCAAGAATAGAAAAATAGCTAATTGTATAATTTATTTTGTTATTGTTTTGATTTTTTATTGCAATTAGTTTTTTGAATCCTTTTTTATTCAAATTAAATGGTAACAATTCACCTTTAATGTGACTATTAAAGAATAAAAAACCTTTTTACACATATAGCACCTAATTCGAATGCAACTGCATGCAAGTAGCATTTTTAAAATGAGCACGGAACTTTAGAATACTTGTGCTCGTATCAAAATCCAAGCAGATCTCAAGATACATTTCTATTTGAATCTGGGTGTACATACTCTCTGCCTAAGGAGTACTTGTCATATGTTAACAGACAGAACTCAGTGCAGGATACACACATGCATATGAGTTATCATCATCATCAACTTTTATTGATATAGCGCCAGCAAATTCAGTAGCGCTTTACAGTTGGACACAAACATAGTAATAAACAATACTTGGTAAAACAGGCAAAGAGGTAAAAGGGCCCTGCTTGCAAGCTTACATCTATAGGTCAATGGGAGTTGGACACATGAGGTTAAATCTATGTACTGCATATTGGTCCCACCAATTTGCAAAGGTAAAAAGTCATTTGTATGAACCAGTCACACAGCAATGTTGATCTAGGGTCAAAGGGTTGTTGTCTTGAATGAGTTGTGTAAAGGGTGGTAATAGAATAACCTAGTTATACTAGTGAAAATATCATAGTCTTGCCTGAAGCGATGGGCTTTCAGAGAACCCTTGAAGGTTTGTAAATGTTTGATAAGGGAATCGCCCCCCCTTCACCTAGCAGGGTGTTCTGCCTGCAACTGCACACTATGTGCTGCAGGTCCGACTCGGCAGGCAGAGAATACCGCCCGGCCGCTCTGATTGTGTCTTAAACAGAATCAGGGCGGCCAGGCAGCATAATTCGCCTGCCGACACAGACCTGCAACACATAGTGTGCGGCCGCAGGTAGTCCACTGACAAAAGTTAAAAAGAGGGTGGGGTCTAAATCACCACCCCCCTAAAAATAATTCTAGATCCGTCCCTGCCTCGGCACGTCCTTACTGTACATTGCCTACGTTAGTACGCTCATTCCCTCCCCCATTCCACCCCTCAAGACTCTCATAAGTGCTATTTGCAGTCAGACATGAATTGCATGTAATTGTGTTCACTGATGGAAGGTCTATTTCTGAGTATGCGCAGAGCTATGTCATACAAGATAAAGCACTTTGACTTATGTTTGAAGATGAATCATGCCCATAAACAAAAAAATATTGTATATTGAGCATTGCCATTTGTAGAAAAATATGCTGTATGGGTTCAGTATGTTATTCTCATATGCCTCTCTTTAAGTATGTTGCTGTTAATGGAGAGCTTTTCTGCATGGACATTATTTCAGTTATTACAGTACATTACATAGAAAAAACAAGTTCTAATATTATAAAATAAGTTGAAATAAGTTGAAAATGTTAATAAAATGCTGTAAAATTAAAATGGACAAAGTATATAAAAATTATATTGATAGCTCCTTTCATTATCCATTCTATTTCCTTTACATCCTTGTGGTGAAGAGCTTACATGCAGCGATATTTCACGGAAATCAAGTTTCACGCTGAAACAGTCGGTTTTGCAGAGGTGAGAAGTTCCAGCGATACAACATCCTTCAAATTTCAGTTTTCTTTCTCTCTGTTGAGCAATCATACTTATTAATAAATTTGTGTTTCACTGAACTTATAGTGTATGAATAGAGTTGGGGCAAAGACGGTCAATTAATTCTGCTCTTTGATTTGGTTGGGGTAGATCTGGAAACATTTAAGGTCAAACTCCACCTGCAAAATATGCAAAATATTGCAGCCAAATGCAAAATGAAAAGATTGTGAACTGCAGATTTTGCTTTTCTCTACCTCCAGTATTCTCTACTCTAGTATTTTTATACTTCATAAATCATTTTTTGTAATATAAAGTTCATCATACGATATATTATCTCCTTTACATGATTATTTATTTTGATTTTGGGGGGATTGCATTATATTATTCTTTTCTTTGCGCCATTGATTTCTGCACATTCTTGCATAGAGTGAATTGTTTTTCCATGTGAAGCTCCAAATATGAACTGTACATCAGCTTATGAATCTCCAGGTAAAGCAGCTAACTGTGCTATTTTCAGAACTATTTTCCCCCAACTTTTGATCAGACCCTTTCATTTGTTTGTTTATTTTCTTTCCATTATCGGAAATCTTTATAGCTGCAAATTAAATTCTAAATATTGACAGGGCTAAATCTATTTACACCATATATAATGCATATGTAAATAAACAACAAAACAATAATACTTTCTAGCCTAACTCATTTTAAAATGTATGGATATCATTATTACTCAATAATGCATAGTAGAATTATTGTTTAATATAAGCAGTTCACAGGCACAATTTTTTTCCCAATAGCTCCTTTCCGTGCCAATTCAGGGCCAGGATCACTATACAGTTCTCTATTGAACAAACTCCCAAACTCTTATATCCCCTCTCCTCCAATGCAGTTAGAGAGGAAGTGTGCTCTTACACCAAACAAAAAGTAATTGTCACAACTAGATTTGCGTACCTGCTATTGTTGGCACTACTCAGAGGAAGGTGTGGAATCTAAAATGCCCCTGGTATTCATCAGGGACCGCCGCAAGGAGGTATGGACTCCGCTGCAGAGACACGCAGGTCACGGTCCTTCCACGAGTCAAATAGCGAGATACAAAAGGAGATTTGTCAGACTGGCCGGGTCGGTAACATGCTGGTAAGTAGCGGTACACAAGGAATATCCAGAGGGATGGTGAGACAAGCCGGATCGGTAACGTTCTGGAGGCGAGATACAACAGGGAGATCCAAAAGGGGTGGTCAAACGGTCCGGGTCAGAAGGGTCACAGGCAAGCAAGAGAAGTCAGGAACAAGACTTTGGAACTGGAACACAGGAAACGCTGGAGGCAGGTTAGACCTGATACTCTGGCACAGGTGTGTGCACAGGAAGCACCTTATAAAGGTTGAGGAGCCAATAGGATGGTAGTTGGTGGCAGCACTGTTCTTAGCTGCCGCCGAGACTATTGAGTAGCGTCCTGTTGCCTAGCAACTGGACGCGCATGAGCAGACTGCCGCACCGGCCAGCCGGAAATTCCGCGTCTGGTTGCCTGGCAACCAGATGCGCTGGCAACAGACGCAAGTGGCCATCCCAAGGAGACAGCGGGACAGCACCTGACAGTAATATCTCGTGCCAAATATAATATAGGGAACAATAACTGGTGCCATGTCCAATATTCAGAGCCATATATGGTTCTGAGTCACATCTAACGCATAGTCTACTATTCAGCCCCAAATGTGTTATAAAGTCTGACATGCAGAGTAATATCTGAGCCATATCCATGGATTTCTATGAAAAATATTGTAATTATAGAGGTGTATTTACAAAATGCATAATCTTATGAAAAATAAGCAAATTAAGTGTTGTTTATGGAGAAGAAACATAGGGCAACACACTAGGGGCCTAATTTAGCATAATCCAGACAGAAGGTTCCCTTTTGCGCCTGGACAAATCATGCTTTACTGCGGGAGGGAAGGGGGAAAGGGTTAAAATGTGCTACTAGATTTATAGTCAGGAGTGGAGTGTTGTCCTAGCTCATCTGTAAATTACAGTGTAAAAATAAAGCGACCCAGTATTTGTGTGCTACATGCAACAAAAACTACCTTTGCACCCTTTGCATTGCAACATGGTTTGTCCAATTGCAAATATGCACCCTTGAGCTGAATTTACACTTAATTCTAAATAAGGCCTGTGACTTGATTACTTATAAATAACTTATTGTAATAATATATTTAATTTATTAGCAGAGTGTGCCAAATTATATTATTGCAAATGTATCATTTTTTGATACTGTGTATTAGAAATGTACTGATTTTATTATATTGTGTTGTATTTCTGTATAGGAAATGCATTAGGTAGTAATTTGTAACTTCACAGAATGTCATTATTTGGGTTTCTAACTTTGCTAGAGGAAGTCTGTTTTGCAGATAGAAGGAAATGTAAGTAAGTCTATTTCATGTGAAGTGACAAACACCTGCTTTGGCCTGCAGACCTGGCAGGGGGTCATTATCTGTGTGCACATCTTGTTAGACAAACAAGAATCCTAACAATGTAGAAAACAAATCTAAGGAAATCAGGTTAATGTGAACGATAAATTGTGTTAGATGCAAGATTAGATTATAATCTGATGTTAAATTATCTGATCAGATGTTCCCAGTGCCACCTAGGGAGGGACTGGGTTAACCCCTGCCCACATGTGTGTCAAAAACTGTATAAAAAGGCCCCTGTTTGACAATGTAATGTATTATTGTTCCATCTGACCTTCTGATCACAGGTACCTTAAACCAATGTGAACTATCCTTATTAGGACACTGGAGCTAATAAACATAATTTGCTTCAAGATCCTGCTTGACAGCTTTTTCCCTGCTGTAATTCCTGTGACCTGCAGATTAGACCCAAATCTAATCTGTTTTCCGGCTGTTCTGAGGTTTGGACCCAGCATTCCAGTATCAGCGCTTTGTCCGCTACCTGCAACTCTGGCCAGTGAGATGGGCCAGGGGGGGAATCCATCCACAGCAACCCTGATGTACAGGAAGAGTTCAGGGATACCAGTCCAGGTGCCTAGTGAGGGAGCACACTAGCAGCGACAGTTACTCAGAAAGATGTGGTTCTGGATGCCGCTTTGGAGTCCAGTGGTGGCAGTAGCTTAATTCCCTCCTACTGTTGTTAGAGGGCGCATTTGGGATAAAAAAAAGGGAAAGTGGCAAGGCAAGCCCATCAGTCCCCAGCAACCAGACAGGGTGGCATAGGCGGTCCATCCTGTCACAAGCCCCTATGGCTCATGTTGTGCACTTATGCGCATAGATCGGAATATTTTTGAGTTTTCCTGTTCCAGACATTTAGCATACTCATTAGACTAATGGTCAGCTGGATCAATGTGTGCAGGGTTGCTAAAGAAAAGATGTAATGTTGGTTTTCCTGCATATAACTAAATCATAATGTACTTTATGTATATTTTGCATCTGGAATGAACAAATGGTGTACCATTGAAAGTTCTGAAAATCAGGTAAAATCAAGCCCTTCTGACTAACGCAAACAATCTATAACAAATCACAAATCAAAGAGCGACTTCCTGTTTACCCAGTTAAATTTTCACATGTACTGTAGCCCGAAAACTCACCTTAGTGATTGAGTTTCACAGATCATAACATGATCATCCCGTCTCAATAAAGATGGCTTATGGGAGGGAAACTACTACTCTTTCTCGATACATTTATCTGAATAACTTTACTAAAAAGCTCCCAAGCCAGCAGATATTTATTATTTATATTTGTCGATAAGGAAACTGATTTTTCATTGACACTGACAATTGTAATTTTCAGTACCATTGATGTTATCTGTGGACTTGAAATTTCCAAACTTATAATTCCAAATTAATTTGAGCCAACAAACCCGGACGAAGGTTGGCGTGTGTTCCCCTTGGAGAAAATCCATGGTGGATGAGCAGGCTTTCTGGTGTTCCAGCACTTTTGATTACAATCCTTTTATTCATGGATCAGTGAATTACTGCTGATCCATGAATACTTCTGTCATCCTTAACCACAAAGTGTACAAGCTGAAGAAAGCTGGAGGCCTGCATTTGGAATTTTTTTTGCATAACTTTATTAACCTCAGTAAAAATAAGTATCTAAAAAGAATATTACCAAACTGGGTCTCTATTATACTTTGTCAGATAAATTTAAATGTAAACTTAAATTTACATATATGGTTATTCCTGCATGTACAGATGTGCATAATGATTAATGACACTAAATTAATACTAAATTATTACAATTATTAAAAATTGCTACAAGCGCAAATATTCTAAATTAGATTTTAAGGAAGCACTACCACCCTTACATTTACCTACTCAATATCGAGTAGAAATGTTTGTAAATCAGTTTATCAGTTTTACTCTTTATTGCCTATAACTAAGTCTGTAAATAACTATATTATTTTCTTTGCATTACACTGAAATACCCTGAGTCTGACCAGCATTTCTCGCAAGACTGCTTAGACAGGTATCTAAGACCTGATACTCTTCACTGTTCATCTATTTAATTACTAACATATAGTAAATACTGAGTCAGTGGCTAATTAGAGCATGTATGATGCAGATTGGCTCCAATCAGCCACAGAGCAATCCCTCTGGACCCATCAGCACAAAGGGTCCATCATTATACTTCCTAGTAAAGATAAAACTGGATTGGAGAGCTCTGGCACCTTAGGAAGACAAAACCATCATGATTCAATAAAGAGTGCCTCCTCTTTCAAATTAAATGAAATGACAATCAAAATGAAATGAAAGTATATATATATATATATATATATATATATATATATATATATATACATATATATATATATATATATAGAGAGAGAGAGAGAGAGAGAGAGAGAGAGAAAGAGAGAGAGAGACATATATATATATATATATATATATATATATATATATATAAATGTATATATGCTGCTTTTGATATATACTTGGTATACAGAATTAAGTTTCCCCTTGTTTTAGCAAGGAGAACTGAAGGCCCGCTAATGTGATATTTGCACAGGTTCCAGTAAAATCAGCCCTGATGTGAACAATTGAAAGTATAAGTTGACCTGTGTAACACTTTATATGTGCAGTGATTTATTTTAACAGCCATCTCTATTCTTAGCTTTGTGATTTGCTCTGTAGATTTATAATTACAGAGTAAGGTGCAGGTTTTATTTAAACTACTCTTTGGTCTAGTTCTCAATTAACTCAGACTTTGAAATCAATATAGTGTGCTGACTAAATCCTCATTATCCAGCCCAATTATGAGGGTACGGTACTGAAATTGTATGGCATACTGTCCTGATGCCTTGTTTGAGATGTAGAGGAAACAGGCCCAAATTCCTCAAATACCTTATGAAAGGCTGAGATACAGGCAGATAATTTATATGGTAGAGAGTATTCTATTACCACAACAGAGAGGTCCATGCAAGTGCTTGTTCAAAGAAAAAGGAAATTAGTAAAAATATTTTAGCCCATTACTACACATAATTCCCAGGCTGGAGCGTAACATTAATAACAGCATTGGTTGAGCACTTGTTAAGTACAGTAGCACAATCCTAGGTGGATGAATGTGCAGTTTTGGCTTGAATTGAGCAGAAACTAAGGAAGCACCAAGTGAAGAAGCCAAAAGACTTGGATTAAAACCATATTATCAGTGAAATGTTTAATTCAGTTGTGTTTGTTTTGCTGCTCTTTCAGATGGATCCTGATGAGCTCTGACTTGAGCAACTGTAAAAAACTGTCTTGGATGTGAATGAAGTAGTTGTGAGGAACCTTCGCAATATTAGCTACAGACGGCAGGTGGCAATCCACCATCAACCCTGACAACTACTAATTATTTTTCACTTAATAGAATCAGCACTTTGCTGAACATCAAGTCAATTAGGACTAAGAGAACTCAGCTGTATGTAGCCTTTATAAGTCCCTCACTCTTTACAATCTTTGCACAAGCAAAGTTGGAATTTCATTTCTCTGCTGGTGCTTCAAGAGATATGTTTTGTTTGTCTGTTTATAAACTTCAGCTTTTTCTTTTAAGATTCTGCATTCTATAGCCCATCAACTTTGTCTTCTTCCCTCACGATTATTCCTTCTCCAACCCATCAACTTCAGCTTTGCCCCTCCCAACCCATCCTCTGAGGACTAATCAGCTTGGCCAGTAGTACTGTGTCTATAATGGCTACTCACCCAAGTGCTTCTCTCCTGGGAGCAACCAGCACCATGTCAGTAGACCAGAGAGTGCCTGAGGAGTTGAGAATGTAAGAACAGATTCATTATATGAGTGTAACTGCGTTCCACAACTACTCTTTACACTCCTACAAATCAGTCAAGCTCTCCTCTGAAAGATTTTTCCTTCTATTGGACAATTTGCTCTGACCATTCAGTATTTCTTCACCTTGTTGTGCCTTTACATAGTTTGCCTCTGCACTTAAGTAATGTTATATCTTTCTTTAACCTAATGACCAAATTGCACTACATATTTATCATCCCACAAATCTATACCCCTATAGACTTGTGGGATATCTATGCTATATTTGATAACATGAAACTGCTTTTGCTGGCACTGCAAGGCCATTTTTTAATAGAAGACAAGAAAGTTTGATAGAAATCCTAAAACCCATTTTCAAAATTCAATTATATTTTGTAAGGAATAACATCAACTGGGGAACATTTTCTTTTTAACAAATAAAATTGTTCTGTTTTTTACTGTTTTCTCAGAATGGAAATTAAATATTAAATGGTTAAATACATTTTGTTGTACCTACGGGGACATTTTCCTCCACCATGGGTATGGTAATATCCACATAGGTAAGTCACAGGAACTATAGCTCAAATGAAGTTGACTGAAGTATGAATTCTATAGACAAAGTCATTTTCTTTGGATAAACTATTTAAAAAAAATGAATTTAAACTGAAAAGAATTGTGGATAAAACAAAATACTAATTACTTTAATGGACAATCTTAAAAATGTGGAAGAATGATGTGGAAATTAAATACTTGAGGGTGAAGAGCAATAACCTCCCCAACGCAAATATTTTATTATGGCTGGTTTATTAAATTTAGTTCCCTAAATTGACAACTAAACCTACAATACATATCAACAGTTTGAAAACATGTATTTTTGGCTTCCCTATTGTATCCAAGTTAAATTAATTCTAATCCTCAACCTTATGTGAATTATTTCCTACAGAGGCCTTAGAATAAGACTTCCTGTTCTGTTGAAAAGAAGGATGGGTGTGCTTTAAAATTGCTTTTTCATGGAACAAAAGCTGCTATATAAAATCTAATCAAGTATAACAAAACACCTTTGGAGAAACATGTTACTGATTTGTATTTCCTTTACCATACACATTGGGGTAGATTTATTAAAAGATGGTTTGCTTAAAGAGCAATTTTCAATATTTTATCCAGCACTTTCAAAACCACAGTTTAGCAAAGCGCCACTTTACAAATCTCCATTACAAATATTAACATAACCAAATTACAGTCAGATTCACTAAACTGGAAAACTGCCAGCAAAACAGTCAAAAGTGGTGTATGTGAGAGCACGCTGCTTGAGCTATCTTGTCTTTTAGAACAGAAGAGTATACACCATGGGCTTGTAGATTATTGTGGCAATCATTATTTATTGATTATGGGGGCAAAATTGATTTATATGACTACATAATTATATAAAGGGGCAACACTATTGCCCCCATTAGCAATCAGATATTATTACCTCTTAATATAATTATATATATATATATATATATATATATATATATATATAATTATATATAATTATATATTTATAATGGCCCCTTAAAATAAGGAGCAATAAAAATCCCCCCAATAGCTTAAATATAAATTAATTTTGTCCACATAGTCAATAAATAATGATAATTCATAAGTCAGTGGTGCCTCATCTTATGATAGCTCAAACAGTTTGTCTGAGCTATCAAATATATATATATATATATATATATAAGCCTAGCGGCGTGTGTTAGTGTGTGTATGTGTGTGTGTGTGTGTGTGTGAGTGTGGAAAAAACTATTTTCTCAGAAAGGGCTCATCCAATTGACCTGAAATTTGGTATACTGACATTATTTGACAAAAAAATTATAATAGTGAAGTCAGTTAACTTCCATCATCCCCCCTTCCCCCCGTGGGAGGGGTAGTAAAGGCTAAATTTACCAGTTGAGGGCTCAAACTCTTGACCGTGTGGGTATTTATTTACCAGAGCCTGTGTTTGGTCATGGACAATTGTATGTCGCATTTTCATGAGTACGGAGAAGCAGTGATGTGAAAGTGCAGGTAATGAATACTGCCCTTCAAGGAAGACTGATTGAGCACAGCGATAAGGTGTTTAGCAGAAACGTTGTGTATCGAGAGGTTTTAGAACAGTAAGACAATGGAGATTAAGGATGTGGCGATGAAGATGAAGGATGAGGTGATGGAGAAGAATGATGAGGTGGTGACATGTGGACAAAACCACATTAAAAAAGGGTGCTTACATTAAAAAGTAACGCTCTTCCCCTAATGAGGCCTGGCCTAGTCCCAAATGCATGACAAGAACCTTTTTAACACCTTAAGTAGCTTGATTTGACTAGAATGCATGAGTATCATGCACGGGTTAACTTGTCTAGCATATTTATCTAGCCTGTCAGAAGGAGGTCTAAAAAAATCCTGCCTTTTTTTCTGTTGGTTTCTCTGGCAGTGTTGACTACACCTAATTAGCTGACAACAACCAAAGGTTTTGACCAAGTCGCCGTCAGTTTAGATGTTTTGCAACTGCCACACATTATCAGTGGTTTAATATTCCAGCCTCCAACTGCCTTAAGTGGTTTGGAGCGCTTACATGTCAGAAACGTGTCCAATGTTTAGCAATTTTACTCCATTGTGTAGAAAAACAAAGAGTTTTTTGGATTTGATTATAAATTTATGGGACTAGGCAAACATGGAGATGTCCAAAAATGTTTGTGGGTAATAATCACCTTTAGACCTGATGAAGGGTGATCATTTATTCTACAATTTTAACTAATCTTTTCCTATACAGTAAATTTGAGATAGTTGCAAAAAAGTCCTTGTTATGGATTAATCTGTATTGACATAGACAAGCAGAACTAATGAACCTGTGTCTTTTTTCAACGTAGTTTCAAAACAACTATATAACTATGATTCATCTATCTGCATTTGTATGATTTATATATGGAGAGAGAAGTGTAAACCAGGAATGTTTGTACTCTATTCCCCGATTACTTCTTTGGGTTTATTGAAATCATTGTGATAACTTGTGCATTATTATCATTTTACAACTATTTCTGAGAAATGTTGCCAATAAGGGTTATCTATATGGTATATGAATGAATTAAGATTTAATGTAATTAAAGCACCAAAACATAGATTGATAGTTGGAAATTACATTTCTAATCACTTTTTTCATTGTGGCCATAGTACAGTTTGAAGTAAAAGTGTTAGCAACATTGACTTTGATCAGTTCCTGGAAAATAAACATCTTAAACATTTTAGATTCCAGTTTGTTTGTTCATTTCTCGGAATTATGTTTTGATAGTCATTGGGTTTATTTATATATCTTAGACTTGAGTAACACACAGTGAAATAGTCAAATAAACACATATTTACTTGCAGATAATAATGAACGAGTTCTGACCTGTTCAAGGCTACCTTCAATTCAATTATTATTTAGTTTAAATGTGTTTATTTAAGATTATTTATTTAAGTTTATTTAAGATTTGTAATAATTAAGAAATTCAAAACTGTCTCACTCCTATTCAAATAGAATGAAGCTAGGTTATTGGGGCATAATTTGGTGCATACTCCAGTTGCAGGAAGAGGACTAAACCTTATATACAAATTGGCAATATGGTACACATATTTAAACTGCGTATTTTCTATTTTCTTAGCTATCTGAGTAATATATTCATATGTACTTTGTGAAGAAAATTCTTCACAAAGATTTAGATTTCCTTTAATATATTAGCACACCAATGTATTGGGACAATTATTCCTATAATTGTAGCCAAAGAAAGTCAAATAGAGGAGCTTTTCTACATGCCACCAGTGATAGAAAGCAAAGAAGTTGTGGACTAGCAAAACCTAGTGGATTGTCACCTTTAGTGAAACAATTCCATGGAACCCTATTGGATGCCAATAGGAAGGTTCCCAAAGTTCTTCCACAGAGAAGTTCAGTACAACAAGAATGTGTCTGCACAATTTGGAACTGAAAAAGAATAAATGTGATATATATAGTTATATCACTCTTTTTTATATAAAAATGCATTTAATTAAAAGTGAACCCAAAGTATAAACTTCAAAGGATATTCAGTCCAATGTTTGACTCCCAGGGGTAAATGTATCAAGCTGAGAGTTTTCCGGCAGGCTTGAAAAAACAGATTCTAGCTATCATTTACTTAGTACATTCTACAAACTGACAGCTAGAATCTGATTGGTTGCTATAGGTAACATCTCCACTTTTCAAACTCGCCGGAAACTCTAAGCTTGATACATTTACCCCCCATGTGAACAAGAAAAAATATACATTTCTAGTGCAGTCAAATCTTGAGTGTTTGGCAGTCAAGAGTGTAAATTATATTTATTATATAATAAAGGATATTAAAATAGTGTATTACCACACAAAAAGACTTTAAATCCAACATTTAGTTCAACTCAAGGCCTAATCAACTCCCTATATGATTGTGGCTGTACAGTATTTGCACCTAAATGCCAATGCAATTAAAGTGAATGGGTCTCAGTCAATCAGTAGAGCAAAGCAGAAAAAAGAGGTAACTTTGCACCTGGGCAAAATCATGTTGCATTGGAGGGGGGGGGGGTAAATTTAAAATGTGGGGACAGATTATAGTTGGGATAGAGCATGTCTTAGATCAACTTTAACTTTCAGTGTAAAAATAAAACTATCAAGTATTTGTGTGCCACATGAAAAAAACAGACAGTATTTTCCCTGTGTGACCCCTTGCATTGTAACCTGGTTTGTCCAGGAACAAATTTACTTTTTGCTTTGCTCTCCTTAATGACTGTGGCCAGCCTCGGACTGGCCTGCAGAGCAGCCGGACTATCCCCCGGTAGGCCCGGAGGGGTTGAAGCTCCGCCCCCTTTGCTGTAAGGGCGGAGCTTACGGGAACACATCTGAACAGAGTAGGAACATGAGGGAGTGCATTATACTGACTCTTACACTGTTGTATAATCACAGCTCCACCGCCCTGCGAGTGCTGACTGAAGGTAGCGCAGAGGAGTGAGCGCAGTACGTACTGCAGGCCGACTCCTGCACGGTGCTCTCTTATAAGTCCCCTTGAAACATATTAGGTCTCATTTGAATACATTGCATTTAGATGCAGAACTTAAAATGAACCACAGCTACCGGGTCAGCAACCAATCAGGAGTCAGTAACCAGCAGTCATTCAGCAGTTGGCAACCAGTAAGCAACCAATGACCAGTGAGCAACCAGCCAGCAACCATTCAGCAACCAATGACCAGTGAGCAACCAGCCAGCAACCAATGATCAGTGTGCAACCAGCCAGCAACCATTCAGCAACCAATGACCAGTGAGCAACCAGTCAGCAACCAATCAGCAGTGAGCAAACAGGCAGCAACAATTCAGCAGTCAGCAGCAGGTAAGCAACTAACAACCAGTCAGCAATAAGTCAGCATTTATCTCAAAATAGACACTGTAAGCAAGTGTGTGATTATTTACTATGATTCTGTTACAAGCTTGCACTCACATGCAATGTTAGTATGAGAGTCCTTGTCTCTTTCCCAGGACCCCATAGCGGTCGGTCTATAAATATGTGTGTATATATATATATATATATATATATATATATATATATATTTACCAGATGTCCTTGTTCGTTGTAGCTTTCAACACCCTATAGCAAATTAAACGCTTTTTTATACCTGTCTTACTAAATTCCCTCCCTTCCCAAAAATATTCCTTTAGTATTACTAATTCAGCGTTACTCAGCTCCCTCCACACTGACAGACACACAACACAACGAATAATACAGCTTTACAGAATATTTTTTATTGATTGATACATATTTTATCTATAGTTTTTTGTACATGATACATGTGAAACACGCCTAATTTGCAATGTCCACTTTGTTCTTTAAGAACCACACTATAGTGCTATAAGTTGCCCTCCCTGGGCTGACCACACCCCCTTGACTGGCCACACCCACTCTTACAGCTGGCCACACCCCAATGTAGTGGGCCCCTATCGCTGCATTCTCCCGGTGGGCCCTTCATGCCCCAGTCCGACACTGACTGTGGCCCAATGTTTTTACTCAGCCACTAATTCTTCTAAAGTTTATGGTTTCAAAAACAGAAGTTTTACTACTAATTGTTCACTTTGTTCCTCTATGTCTGTTTTGCCCCTTTACATGGAACTCCAGGGAATTAAAAGCACATGGGAATATGCTGGCACTTAATAAATAATGAAGATGATTATATTTAATTTAGCTTTTGGCATGAAGAGAAGACTTATTAATGTTTTGTCAGTGAGTTATGATGTTCCCAGTGCACAATAAAATTCACAATTCTCAAATTGTCACATTAAAATGGCACCTGCCATTTATATCCTATACCCCCAATTCTATTTGGCATTGTAATATGATACTTAGGCCAGACATTATGACTGAAAGTAAATGCATAAACATAAACATATTTATTAAAACTTTCTGCAATACAATCACTCAAAACTTAGCAAACAGTTATGAAATAAATACAAAAATTTAAACAAATCCTTCTTTAACTGGAATTCCTGCATTGTAGGAATGAATTATATTATGTATAATCTCCTGATCTCCTGATCAACTTACTTGTACCTAGCAACTTATTTACCAATGTTTGAAAATTTGCTAGTGTTCAAATATTATATTTGTTTAATTCATAAATTACTTTTGATGAAAAGGTTACTATTTAGTACAAATATATTACATTACTGAAAATAAGTATAACAATATGGACAAACCTTTTGGACATTGTGTCCCATGGCAAATGTCTTCTCTTACCCACCTTGTTCCTTTTAAAGCTTTATACCATATCCTGTAAGCTATCTTCCTTTCTGTCACATTACGCTATCTAGTCTTTCTTGTCATTTCAGGTGGGCTTTGACATTGGCAAAATAGCTCATTTTTCTCTCATTAGAATATTCATCTGTACTTAAAAAAAGAATTCCACTCTCAAAGGATTCTATCTGTCAGCCATATTATAGTCATATTTCTCTAGAGCTGAAGTGTTCTGTCCAATTTGGGTTACATTGCTCATTTTGAAAGTGTTTCATACACAAATGTAAAATAGTAACCAAAGGCAACATGGAGCTAACTATAAAGATTATGTTATACAGGGAACATACTTATTTTTTAAGCCGTGTACAATATTAATTACCAACAGATGAATGTGATGAAACGAGTGTGATAACACTAACCATTCTGTTTCTGATTTCTAACATAATGTAGATTTTAGCAAGTACTTTTTATAGCCCTTGCTTTTGTTCCCCATCTCACCAGACTACAAATGCTTTGTCTAATTACATGTGGCTAAGGGGACATTGTAGCTCAGTGTAAATATGTATATTGTGTACTGTATATTGATGACTTGCAGTAAGGTTATTCATTGTCTTTAAAGTGAAGCCAGGGGAATTATGGGTAGGGATCAGGTTACAAGATGCTGGAGTGGGAAAACTAATTAGTGTCCATTGTTCTCACCAGGCTAGTCCAGACAGGTCAGGAGGTTCTGTGGAAGGACAGCTCATCTTCACTCTCCTCTCCAACCCCCCCATGTCCAGCACTGACCAATGGTTAAGAAGAATAGACCCAAGGGTTTGCCCAGGGAGGGGAAAGACTGTGGAAATTAGACCCGAGATATAAGAAGCCACTCCAAGGGGGAGGTGGTGTTCATTAAGGGATTTCATTCATGAAGAGTGCAAGACTGGTTTTGAGTTGTCGTTCTCTATTAGAGTCTATATATGCAGCTGAGAGAGATTCATGGGCCATGAAGTCTGGACAGCCAGGTGACTGTAACTCCATTTATTTGTGTGTACATAATATTCTAGTGTTGTTTGTACGACAATAAATGTACTGTTGTACTTTTCTAATTTGCCTCATTTGCCTGAGTGACTATACGAATGCTAGAAGGTACTGGGTAGACTTCCCTGGCATGGGAAGGCACCCGTGGGTGGACAGCCAGTGTGAAGTGGGTAGCATTGTGCCAGAAAACCCAGTATCTTAACAATGAATTATTCCCTGCTTATATTTTTAAAGATGTTTTATCCATAAGTACATGTAGCATTCAAAATGAGATGTCAACCAAGTTATCTCAAAGGGAAATGCAACTTTGGTTGTTTAATAACACTGGGCAACAAAATTTACTTTTCCTATGTTAATTGAACTGATAGGGTGTTTTGTATAGTATTTTTTCCCCTGATTTCAAAACTGTTTTCCAAATGTATGTGGAGGGTAGGGTATTTGAGTAACATGTATTTATTTTTTTATTTTTAATTTGTATTTCCCAAAATATGCACAATATAATACATGTACAGTTTACTAACCTAAAATGTACTTTTAGTTGATATTCTGCTGTATTTAGCTTGAGGATCGCCTCCTTTTAGTATACAGCAGTAATCTGCAGGCATTTTTAGGTTATTTTCTCCTTGGTAGTGAGTTTCCATCCTTGATATATCCTGATGGAAGTGTTCACCATGTTTCTCACTTACATCTCCAAGATTTTATGGAGAAAAGTCCAAATGTGAATCCAAAAAATGTATTTTCTTATTGCATCCCAGGGCTCTGTATTTTTCAACAAATTCACAATCCAGTTCTTTGCAGTAGACCTTCTTGTTTCCAAGAAATTTCTCACAATGTTTTGAAATCCCCATGCAGCTGCCTTAGACTCAGTCACACTTCTGTCAAAATATTAATCCTTCATGAGCTCCTTTATTTGTGGTCCAACAGATATCCTCTCTTTGATTTTTTTTCAACTTGCTCATTGTTTCTTCTTTTAGACTTGAAAGTTATTTCACCACAAAAGTAACAAACATTTTTGGGGTGATTTATACAGCTACAAGGCATTTTGATGAAGAGCATGTACAACTTACACTTACACGTCTATATCACAAGGAGAAATATGTACCAACAAACACTGTTTACAAATTTATAACCCAAAAAATAGAATTACAACAAGAGACAAACTCACAAGAGGAAGGTGTTGATCACGTAAAAGCCAGTACTTAACTGAAGCTCTGGTAAGCCACACTGAGCAAGATTTTCTTATCTTAGATGACTCATATGTGTAGGATAGTAAATAAACAAACTAAAATCATATTAAAAGCTCTATAGTAAAACTGGATAAGTCACTTATTCAGAATTAGTCATACACAGCAGATTCCTCTACTTTATTTTCGGATTAGATGTAAATGAATGGTAGGGAATAGCTTATGCATTTAACATTATTTTTTTTCTCATTAAAAAAAAGGCTTGAATACAAAATAAACAATTTTTATCATTATATTATATTAATAAATAATAATAATAAAATAATAGTGTGGGATACAAGTAGTGTAATATAATATAGTGTAAAAGCCATAAAATAATTGTTATACCTATATAAATGTCTATTATTCACTCAAATAATGTAGCATGCAAGGTGGTACAAAATATTGTATTAACATACCATAGTGATATCAATGTGTGCCTTTTATGAATAATCTTTTCACCTTTTCATTAGTTGAATAACATAACAGGTGTAGTTGAAAAAAGTGTAAAATGTATAGTAATTGCAATTCAAATTTGTCAGTACTATTAAAGGCCTAATTTGCATGTTTTAGTGAGTATGACTCAAGCACACCACACACAGATTGGCTACCTAATGTAATCCGTTTTGTAAACACAAATTCCTTATCGCCATCATCAAATATAGATACAGAGGTGTCTTTAATTAGTCACAACTTTGTGGAATGTGACAAAAATGTGGGTGATCCCAGCAGCAGTGAAAATAGTGATCATTTCAAGTTCTATTTAAATGTGCCAACTTACAGCACTAATGCTGCTAATGAAGTATTAAACCACAGTAATACCAATGGTCCTTTGCAGAAGAAAGATGAAGCTTTATGCCTAGCAGTGTCCATTGAGGATGACAGATTACATGAACACACAGGTCAATGTAATGCCTATACATTCCATTCCATCTTTCTCACACCATTTAATTTTTATTTTTATTTTTTTTAAAATCTTACTTAATCAAACTTCAAAAACCAAAAATCAAATAACACTGCACTATAAATAAACTAATGTAACTTTAAAATTAAAAATAACAATATAAATTCTGTACAACTGACTAAAAACATGTAAAATCTACGTTTTTCAAATTAGAAGAACAAAATCTCTAAAGCTATGCTAAGAAACAGCCTCCCTAATCCCTACTTACATTAGACACACCAGGAAGGATGAAAGATGGTTCTGGAGGTGGATTAATCTTGCTGAGAGAAAGTCCCCACAGAAAAATATGTAAATATTCCATTCTATTTGGAGAAAACTATACATGCTTGCATCATCCACACCAATACAATAATTACTTTTGCATGTTAATTGGCTTCATAATGTATGTCTATAAAATCTGTTTGAATTACATAAAGAATTTAAATGACTCAGAAAAACAGGGGAATGACATCATGTGCATTGTGTTTCTGTCTATAGAGTTTTAAAAAAAATGTACCCCTAGTAAATCACCTACTTTTGCAGTGTAATACATAACCAATGAAATTTCCTAGTGAATTTTAAAATAGTAAATGTTGTAAAAGTTTGCTTGGTCTAATGAAATGTTTAACATTAGAATGATGAATGGATTAGGGTAAACATAAATATGAAACTAGTGCATTTATAATACAAGCAGAGGAAAAAAAATCCTGAATTCACAAATAAACAGCTAAAATATTCTAGACCTACTGAAGCTAGAATGTAGGAAGTAATCCAGCAATGGCATCTTCTACATTCCTATGACTCTAAACTAAATTGTAATGTTTTAATCACAGTTCTATTGCAATGCTGTGGTGTGAGCACTTGTACGTGTTTCTTTATATGGTAGTGTAAGATCTGCCTGGAATAAAAGCCTTTTTTTTTTATTTCTGTAAACGTTGACTAATAAAAAAAAAATTTCACTTCAATTCAGATGCAATAAAGACAGGCAGCACAGCAAGTTTCCTCACTGCTATTCCATCATGGACATCAATCTTAGCCTGGAGGGACCATCTTTTCCAAAAGTGAGAGGCAATTTAGTCTCCATAATATATCAGTTCTAAGTTTCAGCAGAATGTCAACCGCTGAATTTATTTCAAGCTGCCTGTTGACGGGGGTTTCTCACCACAAGGGAATAGAATCACACCACTAATTTCATTTCATTTAGAAGCTTGACTTAGGAAAGACCTTTTGATCTAATAAAAAGGTCAAGTTTTTACTCTAACATCAACAATTTTCTAGCGCTCTTCCCTATTATTTGGCTTGGTATTTTGCTTCTCAGAACACATAGCATTTTACATTGTTCCTTGTAGGATGTGACGCTCCCTTTTGGATCAATAAAACACTAAGCCACTATCATGAATAACTAATCATTATAGATAGATTATATGAGAAAATTATATATTACTATTTGTCACTGATATTTTTACCTGTTATATCATAAAAATATAAATAAACATACAAATAAAACCAGTCATTACAAATATTATAGTATTTAAGGTCCAGAAATCATATAGTTTTAAATAATAATATGTAATTTATTTATTAGAGGTAGGTAATCTTTTATTTATGTATTATCTTATTGACTGGAATTGTATATCTCATGGAACAGCATTCCTTAATTATGTCTGCTGTATCCACTTCACATTCCTGGCCAACTTGGTTTGAATACAAATGTTGTTTTATAGTGTACGTTCCCTTACCCATTCCAACATTAACCTGTAGATATGATGAGGAACCAGCTTCTCTGGTAGGCGATGATAAGCATAATATACATACAGTCATGACAAAGGGTCAAGTTTTGTGCATTTTGTAATACAGTGGTCTAATAATTATTTCCTATGGGCATTTAGTTTCTACTGTCAATAAATCTATAGCATATAGTTTTTACTTACGGTATATTCAGTATGCCATTTTTGGTTTATGCATCATGTATGTTCAACTAAATTGCCATCCTAATTTTAGTAGTATTCTTACAGTACAGTGATACGTATGTAAAAATATGTTCTTGTGCTGTCTCTTTCTGTTATGTAAATATGTAATAATAACTAAAAATAGTTGTTGAGTATATTTGTTCAGGAGTCTGCATTGTCCCAATGACAGACCAGTTCTAGATATTTCTAGACTGTTGCAAGCAGAGCTATAGAACATGGGTACCAAAGAGCAGAGAGATCATTCGTCAATGTGTAATATAAGATCCAATGATTAACTGTAACATATCATGAATGTCTCTCTTTGTCATTATTAAAATAAGTGTACACATGTATACTAAATGTCACAATACTCCACAAAACTAATGGCATGTCCATTACAGCTGCATTAATAAGTAGAGTCCAAAAAAACACCCTACCCAATGCTCCCCTAAGCCCTGAAGATGGGTCCATGCAGTGCTCTGCAGATGTCTCTCAGCCCCAACCAAAAGCCAAGCCATTTAAATGTGGCAAGTGGAAAAGATTTGTGTATGAGTTTTATGACCAACATCTACAAAGGAAATATAAACGGAAAAATCATGCCTCAGTTCTATGGATAGAAATAGAAAATACAAAGCAGCAAACTGAAACATGCAAACATACAGCTAACAATACAGGGTTACTAATTAACCACTTAATGGTTAAAGAAGTTTACACCTTAGCAATCAGACTATTATTTGACATTATACAATACATTTGCTATATATATATATATATATATATATATATATATATATATATAGACAGCTTAACAACAAGAAGCCTGTTCAGCCTCTAGGACATTCTGGTGTAGTTCCACAACAGCTGGCGCACTACAGGTTTTTCTTACCTCTGTGCTTCAAAGTTTGTGAAAGTTTATAGTAATTTGACTACATTATTTTTATAGATGACATTTTTTTATCATATCATTAGCAGAGAAAATTTTCCATGTGTCATAAAGCAATTACAATTTAGATTATGGAGCAGGAAGTTAAATAATTAATTATTATGCCTCTATACGTGCTTCTGTAGTTTTTATATGGCGTTGCAAATGTATGTGAAATTGCAAATCTTAGAATCTTAGAGGCAAGTCAAAATCTGTGTATTCTAGGGCCAGAGCAATACTTATTATATAAACCAATTAAAGTTTATATCCATTAGGCAGCTGGCAGGTATTATAGTCTTTGCATGACAGATTGATGAATTCCAATGGCAGGAAGATGTACTGAACCTTTAAGTACCAATGCTGAGTCTTGGGACTCAAATAATAGCAAGTGCAGTGAACTGACAGTGCTCCAGAATCAGATAGGATAGTCATCCGAGAGGAAGGTGTCAAGAGCCAGAGAGGTATTCATCCAAAAGCCAGAAGTAAAATGCAGGAAGGGAGTCAGGAAAGTCCAGGATACAGAGTGCTGCTCACAAGAAGTTGCTTATATAGGCCTGAACCTATGTTAACAAGACTCAGGTGCTGGCAACATATTACTAGCAGCAAGTGATTAGGCCTTTCCCTGATGCACAGATAAACTGATAATTTAAAGGGCTCAGTTGGCTGTTAACTGAACCTTTGGCTCATTGTGATAGAGGCTGCACTGCTGCAACCCAGAGTTCCTGGATTTAGTCCACAAGCACCATATTCCTCCTAGGCATTGGTAGTACAGGCGGCACAAGAAACCATGTGTCTTCGGCAGCAAAGCAGCTGTGCCATGATAGAAAAGAGGAGCAATCTGAAATGGTGATTCCTGCATGCTAACAGGCAGCGTTTCAGGGCATAAGAGACTTTACAGCAAAGCAAGTCAGGGACTTCACTAGCACAGGATCTGACAGATACAATAACTGAATATGGCATATTTCTGGTTCTCAATGGGATTAAGGTTTGGGGAGGGTCCTGGCCATGGACCCAAATTTTCAATGTTTTGATCTTCGAGCCACTAGTTCTCACTTTTGCCTTATGGCAAGGTGCACCATCATGCTGAAAAAAGCATTGTTCGTCACCAAACTGTTCTTGGGTGGTTGGGAGAAGTTGCTCTTGGAGGATGTTTAGTACCATTTTTTGTTCATGGCTGTGTTCTTAGGCAAAATTGTGAGTGAGCCCACTCCCTTGGCTGAGAAGCAACCCCACACATGAATGGTCTCAGGATGCTTTACTGTTGGCATGACACAGGACTGATGGTAGCGCTCACCTTTCCTTCTCTAGTCAAGCATTTTTCCAAATGCCCCAAACAATCTGAAAGGGGATTCATCAGAGAAAATGAAGAATGTTGCTTTTCTACCTCATGTGTAATCAATGCTAGTGTGGTAATTATACGTCATTTATCATTTATTTCATTTTACGATATAGTGAGTATTTGGAGGGTTTTTTGTATTTTTTTAAATCTCTGTAAATTTTGGCACAATGGAAATGTGAATGTTCGTTTACTTTTAAAGTAAATCAATTGCATTTTAAATTCCCTTTAATCTGACTTGAAGCTTTCAGTTCTCTTTTTGAGAGTTTATGAGTATGGGTCAAATTGATCTCCAGCCTTGTCCTCGTCAACACTCTCACAAGAGAATCATTGACCTGATGTCAGCTGGTCCTTTTGTGGCAGGGCTGAAATGCAGTGGAAATGTTGTTTTTGGGATAAAGTTCATTGTCATGGCAAAGAGGGACTTTGAAACTAATTTCAATTCACCTGATCACTCTTCATGACATTCTGGAGTAGATACAAATTGCCATCATAAAAACTGAGGCAGCAGACTTTACGAAAAATAATATTTGTGTCATTCTCAAAACTTTTGGCCACGACTGTACTCAACTTACATGTGAATACCCAGTTACACCTCTCCAAGCGCAAGAGGCCTTTTGGTACGCAAGTGCAGTACAGAAATGCCTAGTTTTAGGCACCAAAAATAGACTTACATTTAACTCTAAAATCAAGCTCTACATTTTACTATTGTCTTGTGCAGTATAATTTTCACTGTCATGTATTTACTTTGTAATTATCAGTATTTGCTTTATTATTGTATATATATATATAGAGAGAATACTACTTCATGAATGAAATGTACACAGGGTATGGGAGTTATTAATTTGATCCTTTCACTTTAGTTTGGGAAATACAGTTAATATGTGTCTTGCACAAAATATTTTTGACAAATTAAGTTAATTTGGGGAATTTACATTAATTCTACTAAGAGTATACAAAAGTGTGGGTTGTTTCATAAGGCATTATAGTAAAGTGCTTTGCAAAACAATGGGTCACCAGGCCCTCTATTGCTTCTTTAACCCTTTTTTGCATAAACAAAAAGAAGGAATGGGCTCAAGGAAAAAATATTTTAAAAAATCCCAAAATATCTCAAATGCATGGCATTTAAAAATAATTAGCTAATAAAAATGTGTCCAATGCTGGAGGAATAAGTCTAAATTCAAAACACGTTGCAGAGTGTGTAGGAATCCAGGCTACCTGCCTCCTATTCAGTTCAGGGCTTCCACAAGTCCCAAACTGTGTCTTAGCTGCAGAAATTCTAAGAACATGATTTTTATATTTTTCATTCCACAATAAATAATTCCCGCTTAATCTATTGCTGGCCCAGCATCTGATTCCCACTTGCTCTGTTTACCAATTGATTCCCACTTGATTTAATTCCCACTTGATCTGTTTCTTGCCAACATCTGATAGCCAGGTCAGTGGGATAAAAGACCAAGGCTAGGGGCTGCCTAAATGCTCAATGCTTGCGGAAAATGGCTCTACTGTAAGTGCATATATTTTTTATTACTTTATTATTTTTTATTCCATGCATTGAACCTTCTATTTGATTTTACATCTTACCCAATTGTGTGTCATCGACCTCTTGGTCTACAGGACAGTACAGCTAGAATCATGGGTCTCTCATTGAACAAAATAATCATTCATTTTTATTTCTTAATATTTGGACTAAAAATTGATATTCATTCGCATTTGTTGTTGTGGGTAGTACTGACTTTATAACACTACTTAGTGAATTTACTTTATTACATTATGCCTTGTGCAGTATGTAAGCAGCAAAATAAATGGGCTTCCTCTACACTCATTCTCACTTGCAGAGAGCTTAAACCATAATGTGCTTCACTTCTCATAGCTTCTAAATTGAGCAGTTGGCTTCCTCTGTAATTAGCAACACTTATTCTATGCAGTATGGTAAAATCTGTCCTCAGGGAGAGCATAGTACATAGGGAGTATACTAGAAGTTATTTAGGAAGTACTCCTGATGAGCAACACAAAACTCCTTGATTTTCAAAAGTGCACTGGACTCGCTTCAAGGTGCATGCAGACTGTATGTGGTGTTGGCTCCTGGGAGACACGACCACAAACCACAGGTGGAAAATCTCCAGAGAAGAAAAGTGTAAATATCACATTCAATTCCATCCCCTACCACTATAGTACTACTCGTTTTAATAAGAAGACAGTTTTATTTTTTCTAATAAAACACAGTTTTGTTTCACTTAATTTATGGCTGAAAAGGTTTTGGGCCTGAGTCATTAAAGGGATCATAGCATAAAAAAGGAGTAACTTTGCACCTGGGCAAATCCATGTTGCATTGGAGGGGGAGGTAAATTTAAAATGTGAGGACAGATTTATAGTTGGGGTAGGGTATGTCCTAGATCAACTTTAAATTTCAGTGTAAAAATAAAGCTATCAAGTATTTGTGTGCAAGATGAAAAAACAGCCAATATATAAGTTATGTGCAAAATAATTAACTAATTTGCACCCCTTGCATTGTAACATGATTTGTCCCAGAGAACATTTACTCCTTTTTTTGCCTTACTTTCCTTAATGACTCAGGCTCTTTGTGTGTATGTGAAGCTTTTTGTTATTGCTCGGAGAGCATTGGGTGGGGCCGAAAGACCAACAGCCCTGAACAGGTGCAAATTTCAAGTCCTATTGAGGACTGGAATTAACTACCCTCTACTCTTCACAACAAGAGGCATTCCTAAAAATGTGCCATTTAATTTATCTTGCTTAATTAAAGAAAGTTCAATTTTTACACTGCTCTATAAAACTAGTTGAAGTAGTGCTCTGTACTTTGGGAACTTCCCCGCTCCACTCATTCCAACAAACACCTACCCTTGCACTTGAAAAATAACCTCCATTATATTACAAGCTCACCTAGGTGACCAAGGTAATGCAGTATTGTGTATAAGGCATTATGTAATAAAGGAATCGAAGGGCAATCTAGATTATGGTGACAGGATCTCTTTAATATGGAAGTTATACTATTGTATTTTTGGATTTATAATGAATGTGGATAGGATTAGATAGATAGATTTTATTTAATAGTTTATTTTACAATCACGGTAGGATGTGGGACACTAGGTTGTTGTCAAGGTGTCTCCTTAGAAATCAGAAGTGCCTCCATTATAGACCAATTTTGCCATATCTCATCATCCATGGTGACACGTAAATAAAAACTTGATTCCCAAATAAAGTCACGCTGGGGTCTATGTCCACCACCAGTGCCAAAAATTAGGTTGCTGCTGACAAGTGACTATGATGGTTTACTGAGTCAATATAACCATAAGAGAACCAGCAATAGCTCTGTCATTGAACAGGAGATACGTAAGTCTCAGATCATATGTGAATGAACGTTATCAATGTTCCAGGAATCGGTGTTATCACTTATCATTATTGGAATACACAATACCTTTCTAGCTGAATTTAAAGAGATCAATAATCAAGAATAATAGCATATTATATAAAGAGAAACTATCATTACAATAAAAATTAAGATTATTAAATGAGATACACACCTTTGCAGTATTTACTGCATATTTTAATTCACAAATTACACTATTTTACACATTTTCACTTTGTTACTTATTTTGTTTTTAATATTTCTGTTGGCTGCACTAAATAAGGATCCTGATATGTGTTACAATCAGTTTAAATGAATTAATGAATAAAGATAAAAATGTCTATCGCTTGACATCCTAGGAGTGCCGCATTTTAATCATGCCCATTTTTTTCGTCCTCTTCTTGAACTCAGTGATTTAGGTGACAGCACCCTCTGGTAAATAATACATTAATATAAATGATGTAACTGGCTTAGGAATCCAATAAACTTACCAAAGCATAATCATTATTTCCTGTTAAGGATGTCTCTATACCTAGTGCAGTTACAAATCTCTTTTGCCACATTTACTGAACCAAATGTCAGCATCAGGCCTCAGTTGAATGAAAACATCTCAGGTGCCTGCACAGGATGATATTGGTTTTGAAACTGAGTTTGTTGTTTAATTATGACATTTGGACATCATAAAACAATTCTTATCTCCATTTACAAGGAACTGTCAATATGATTTGAAGGTTTGCACTTGAGTCTCTCAATGTCATTGTCATATGTACAGTGCACTTTAACAAATTTTGGCTCATAAACAGTAGTAGTAATGACTTCAAATAAATGATAACAATATGCAGGATATCTTATGGTGAGATGAGCCTCAGCTTGGTTTAGTTTTCAAGTTAAAAATAGTCAACTGAATGGGTGAATTAGCTGAAAATATATATTGCATGATAGCAATAAGCAAACACAACACCAGGAAAGCACTTCACAGCTTATACTCATTTATGAATAGTAAAAAAATAGAAGAAATACATTTTAGCAATATGGTAAGATGTCATTCTAAAAGCACACAACAGTATCTCTGGCTCCGTCCTTAGTATGCTTTCCATGTGTTTGTTTGCTGTCATGGAAAACTGCCGGCAGTTCCTGTGCTGTATGACTGCCAAACCAATGCAGGATTTCCTAAAGCACCACAATTTCTTAAAATGTAACATCTTATGTTTATATATTCTAATATTAATAAAGGAAGGTAAACTGTTTTCTAAAGTTTATTCTATTCATTTCATACAACACCATAGAAATGAAAGGGCTGGACAACATTTAGCAAACACTCAAGCCAACTGCTAATTACTAATGAGAGTGTCAGTGGTGTATTTAAATATATCTAGGAGGATTGTACAATTAGTAGAGTATCTTCAGAGGAGAGTCATTTCCTGTGCTGAAGAAATGGATAAATGATAAACCAACAAGAGCAATACTAACCATCCTGTGCTGTATAATGTGAATAAATGGGGAAAAAAATATTTAAAAAGTAATAGAAGTTGCCAAGTTGCAACAACAAAAGTAAATTCATAGACCTCTGACATTGTATTAGATAGCCATGCCTAAGAGATAGAGTCATCTGCTCCAAATGTGAAGAAATGTTGAACTTTATAAACTGCAATCTCTTGTTCCATCTTAATTACATAACCACATTATTATTCTTATTATACTATAGATAGTACCATAGGTAGGTATTTTACAAAAAAAGACAATGGTCCATCATGTAAACTTTTTCTAAATTCTAATTATGTTGATTCAGAGAAAGGTAAAACAACACCTTTAGTGATGTGTCAATTTAATTTTATTATTATTATATAATTAGTTTATTAGTATTTATAAATTGAAAACTGTTATACCATTAGGACTAATTTTGGAATTCGACTTATTGGCGCTTTTAGCCTATAGTAGTATTATCCATTTTAACTATTAATATCTTTTTGGATCGCTGCACTAATTTTTACTTTTTTATGAAAGACATCTTTTAACTTGCAAAGTTTTTAATAGAAAATGTTTTTGTACTATTTTTATATGAACAATAAAGTTTATTGAAATTTTGACTATAAAAGGACATCATACAATACAACATCTATCCTTGGAAAAAGTCCTATTGAGGACGAAACATGTTGGTTAGCATCACCCTTTTCATAGGTCTTTTGAGCTTGTGAAGCTTCTTTCAAAACAAGAAATACTCGGCGGTTTGCGTACCACCTTCGGACGGAGGAGGACGCGGCAGAAGCAGAGACACCGTTTGGAACTACCCTCTACCCCTTCAAGAAATCTCTCCTGGGAAGGACATTATTATAAGTACACTTGCCGGGAAATATCGTTAAGGACTGCACACTACAATAAGTAGGGAATGAGCAGGGTAAGAATCTTCATATTGAAACGCTCAATACTTTTCTATTTTTAATAGAAGAGCATAAACATATTCTTTACATGTTTTATTTTGCATGTGTACAAGATCTATTATTATTTTTATGGTAGTGTTCCAATGCGCTGAATAACTTTTGTATGTTTCAATTTAAATTTAGTATGGCAAAAAAAAAACATTCATGTCCCCATTAATAGCAATTGGGTAAATTACCTGAATGAAACACCCCCAAAAAGTGCTATATACTAATTATAGCTACATTACCATTTCTTGAAAGGACGGAATCCAGACTATTTTAAATCCAATTATTTAATTAATTAATCAATCAATCTACCAATGCCACTTATAAGGGTTTCCATTACCTGATTACCATTACAGTGAAGAATGAACCTCCCTCATTCCGTCCCTCCAAGACTCATGATAAATACAATTTGCCATTTTATTCTTTAAAGACAGATTATATTATCTATATTACTAATAAGGGGCTGATTTAGAGTTGAGAATGCATTGATTTTTGTAGTGGACATACACATTTCTGTACTGCATCTAAATTTGTGGGTACCTTACACTTGTGGCCCTTTACACATGGAAAAGTGGAACAGGGGTGGGCAATCATAAGTTGAGTGCAGTAAGTGTAGCACAATCCCTTGAGACTAGACTTAGAAACCGTATCTTTTGCAGGTTCCAGAGGTCTGGTGAAAAGAAAGACTAGGAGAATGATGACACCAGCAGTACTCTCTAGCTGCTTCTGACTGACTATTGACCCCATTATACACTTCTGTACACCTGATGGAGAAATACTAATGTTTTCAAAACATCTTAAAACTTAACATACACATACAAGTCCTTTTTTTAGACCAAATCTTTACTTGTATGTTTACAGTGCAAAATGCGTCAAATTCTAAAAGAGGTCCTAAATGTGTAACTGTCACACTCTGCCTCAGGCTGCTCTGCAACATCTCCATTGAGGGTGCTGCTTGCCTCATGCAGCTTCTGTCTGTCAAGAACTATGTTGGACTTATATGTATCCAGCCTGCAGTACCACTGTTCCACCAAAGAGGCCACTGTGGTTCTTGGACTGGACTCCTACCTGCCAGAGCTAAGCTTGTTACTCCTAAATGCTTGCACCTGTCCCTGGCATATAAAAGACTGTCTCTCCCAGAAATCTTTGCCAGTTTATCAATTGCCTTAACCTCTGCTGGTTCTCCTGTGTGTTATCCCCGATTGATTTCCTGGTATTGACCTCTGTTTGTCCCTCCATTTTTGCATCTCTTCCTGTGATCGCTGACCCGGCATTGTTGTGACTTCGCGCCAGCTTTCTTCCTGGTATCATGGTGGACCGTTTGGTTTTCATCCCTGGCTTGTTTTTCTCTCCTGTGTTACTATGTCTGCAGTGTATTGCTCCCCTAGCAACCCAACATCTGCAGCAGCTAACCAGCTCTCTAGCTTCTGTGTCTGCAGTTGTTACACCACCGTGTCTGATCAAGTCTCCTGGCTGTCTGACTACCTGGACGTCCAAGTACTCCACCCTGCAGACCAGTACACTTTCTCTGCCTGCTGATCATCCAGTGCCTCCTGAGTAACTTGAGTCCTAACACCTGTGACTCATTATGTGCCTCCTGAGTAAGCTGAGCCCTGATACCCGTGACTCATCTGGTGCCTTGTGTCTCTTGGGTTATCCAGGTATCTTGACAATAGTGGTTTATTCTGCATCTCCAGCATCTGAACTAGACCTTGTCAAGCGGTTTCTCAGCCCTGACTCTTTCAACTATATTATTATTGAACATTCTCTGCCTCTGTGACTTCCTGAGTTATCTATGCTACAACTGCCATACACTGCTGATTTGTACTTATTGCCTTACCATTTATTGCATCCTAAACCTGTGCACCTGTGTTATAAACCACTTCATCGACATGCGCTCTATCAGTGGTCTTCATATTGCAAATCCTGACAGTAACATGAAAACCATTGCTATCCTTGTGATCTAGCTCAAATGAGCCTCAAAGCATTTTCTGTTCCACCTAATTTCCTGTGACACAATACAGACTCTACTCTATGACTTCATTTCTAATAGAATTTTTAATAGGATATGGCATACAAACAAATATTTATAAGTTATATTAGTCCATCGTACAGAGAATTTGGGCAGCATTACTATGTATGAAATAGGAATATTGTTGTTGGGTATGTCAAGAGAGGAACAAAAGTCTTATGCAATATTTATTGATGAATATAGCAAGTGTCATTATTGTAAAGCTTTTTTTTACATAAGCAACATTATGTCAAGAGCATTCAAAAGGTTATGTTCAGTATTGAGGAAAAACATATATATTTTCATCTGTTCCTAGGTAACTAAAAGGAAGCTAATAAAATGCATGTCAGGCATTTAAAATGTGCATTAGTTATTTTTGTGTACATGTATTATTATGTTTGGACATGGCTTCTACTGTGCAGTAGACATAGCGTGAAAAAGGTGAATAAAAGCACATCACTGTTCATAATACAGTTAAAAACTTTCCTAAGTAATGTCACCTTGTGCTGTACTTTTATTCATTTTATGAAGACTCGTTAAAGTGAAGATGTACTACCATAGATCCAGCTTGTAGGCAGCTGTTTTATCTCATTAGATCTAATCAGTATGAGATATGGTTTCTGGTTTCTGCTGAATATGCACAAAGGCAAATGTTGCTGCGCTCCTGGTCACCGGAAGCTATTTCCCTTATCAGTCCAATATAAGGAAAGGTTGTTGCATAGCTTATATAATGCTTCTTAGGCATTATTTAGTTCATAATTATGACATTGTGACTATGACAGTGATAAATCTGCAGTCACCACACTCCAATTACATATGCAAATGGTTTGAAGAACACTGAAAATTATTACTCCACCCAATAAAACGGAAAGTGGGATCTCAGACTTTGCTGCTGGCAGCTTCTAAAATAATAATGAGAAAAGAAAAATGTGTAATGTAATTCAAAAGTATAGTCATATGTGTGTGTGTACATATATATATATATATATATATATATATACACATATGTATATATGTTTATATATGTAGAAATAGTGCTTGAAGTGGACATTTAGAAGTGGCGGTATGAAACTTTAGTGTGTGTGTTTGTGTGTGTGTGTGTGTGTGTGTGTGTTTGTGTGTGTTTATTTTCATGTTTGGGCATTTTATGTACAGTGCAGTGGGCATGGCGTGATAAAAGGCGACTAAAAGTCCATCACTGTTCATAATACAGTTACAAACTTTGCTAAGTAAATTAATCCGAAGTAATTTCATCTAAAGTTCCTTGGCTGCAAAGGATTTTATCTGAGGGGGATCTATAAAGAGGAAATAGAGGTAGAAGCTCGAATGCAATATTGGACAACAATGTGGGAACATTCTTCCTGTGATTTTGAGTCATTGCTGCCAAACAAATAAGAAAGTGCATCTCCTTTAAGGCTTCTGGACCCAGAACGAGAAGTCAGCAGAGAATCAAACTTAGAAAAGTGTACTTGTCATTGGTACAGATATTGTGCTGTTTGCAGATATTCTAGATTCTTGTGGTTCATGCAAATAGGGATTAGAAATATTCCTCCTTATAAGAGATGTCTCCAATCTTTAAATTCAAGTATGATGGTTAAAAGTTTGTGGCATTTTTTCACTACAGGATTTTGTTTTTAGAAAATAAAGCACAAGGAAGACTTCCAAGAGCAGTAATGTTGACATAATACTGCTACTACTGAGACGGAGAAACCATCCACCTCTAAGTAGAAGGGTCAAAAGGGATCTGGGTGCTGTAGTACTGGAGCTAAAAAAAAAAGTATTTTTTAAAGTAGACAGAGCTGTCGTTGGGAGACACTGGTTGGTGTTAGCTCCTTTTTTGGTGACAGAAGTAATGGAAGCAATCACAAAATAGTGTCTTTTAATGAACTGGCAAAGCAGAGTAATTTTTGAGTGGTTCTTAGACTTAGGGCTAGATTTACTAAGCTGCGGGTTTGAAAAAGTGGGGATGTTGCCTATAGCAACCAAACAGATTCTAGCTATCATTTTGTAGAAGGTAGTAAATAAATGAAAGCTAGAATCTGATTGGTTGCTATAGGCAACATCCCCACTTTTTCAAACCCCCAGCTTAGTAAATCTAGCCCTTAGACTGATTGAAGACAAATCAGGATATCTGAGATTATTTATTGGCTCGTATATGCAGTTGAACTATGTTGACATGTTTCAAGACAAAATTACAAATCTGAGGAGAAAATGAAATATATTTTGACTAGCAATGACCAAATGAAAAGTCACAAAATATTGTGTTACCATTTTAAACACTGCTGGTGCATGACAGAGGCTGAAGGGAATAAAAAAGTGTTAATAGTGCCCATTCAGAGAATTTAACCCATTCAGCACTAAGGATAAGTGAGCCTCATCCTCTTAAAGACCCCTAAAGTTCTACGGAGGAGTCCCACTTGTCTTCTTCATTTAAGGGCTTAAAAAAAGCCATAGATCACTTCCACAGAAATCTGTGGGTTTTCTGGTGCTGACAGAGGAAAGGAATATTCCCGGCCTTAGAAACGTGTGCACTGGCTATTAAAGTCTAAGGGAAATGAATTGGAGAGGGCAGGTTCTTTTTCCTGTCCCTGGCACTTACAAAGATGGGGGTTCCTTCATTTGAAAGAGGGAAGTCTACTCTTTCAAATGATGTTACCCTGTTTATTTATTGCCTGTTCATCGTTTTTAAGCAGTAGGCAATAAATAAATAAATATGTGATGAGCCCAAATGTGCCCAGCAATGAGGTGGGACTAGCCTCTGCAGCTAAAGGGTTAAAGCTGTTTTCTCACCTTTTCCATTATCTGTATTAAAATATAAGCTTCCCTTAAATCAAGTTTAGTAAATACTACAGCTCCACTGATCAATTAGTTCAGGCATCAGAGGAAGATGATACTGGTTTGTGATAGTGATTTTGTTGAGAGTAGTAAATGTATGGTCTGAAAAAGTGGTCTTTCTTCTCAGAGATGAAGAAGCCCGTACTTGTAAGTCAGGAAGATTTTCAGATGAATCCTCCCTCCAGGTTTTTCTTTCTCATATTCAGACTTTGCTTTGGAATGGTTAGCAAATATATTCAGCATTTAGGCAGAGAGCTATCCAGCACAAAGTTCATGGGCCAGTAAACTGGCAGCATCTCTGCTTTGTGTTTAGAAAATATATCAATATACTAGGAGAAATTAGTAGAAAGAGCCAAGGCAATATTCAAAGAGAGAGATTGGTAGCATCTTTTTACAGCCAAGAGGTGAAGCAAAAGGATCCCAAGCAAATAATTTGTCATGAGCTCTAGTCCAAGAAAAGAGAATGCAATGGACAGGCCAAGAGGAGGGGGGAGAGAAACGTGTCCTTTTGTAAATCTCTTATTTGAAGGTTTTAAATACAATTAAACCTCCTAGCATAGGACTACTATCAAGAGCACTAAACGTTTTTGAATGAGACTCCAGTCAATAGTTTCCAGTTGCTCCAGAGTCAAAGAAGACAGAAGAAGAATATATTGTTTTGTCAAAGGAGCTTCAACATTACATATAAATTAAATGTTTTTTTATTCATTAGAGAGGAGTGACCTCAAGTTTTCTGGCTTCTGAGGACATTGACTAACAACAATATAAAGATAGACCCTATTAAAGTAATTTTATCGTTTTCCAATAAGCATTGTCTAAGTGATTTCTTGTGGTTCCAAAGCACAAATAATTTATTTAGCAAAAGCAAAAGTTTTAGCAGTTCAATACATAATTATAATACAGTACAGCTGTGACAGGATGGACCGCCTATGCCACCCTGTCTGTTGTTGCGAGGAACCGGCTGGGCTTACTTTGCCACCGTTCTCTTTCGTTATCCAAAAAGCGCCCTCTTGCTGCAGTAGGAGGGGCTTACACGAGCTGCCACCACTGGGCTCCTATACCGGCACCCAGAACCAGGTTTCTTCTGCGTAACTGACGCTGCTAGGTGTCTCCTTGCTGGTGTACCTGGCTGGTAACTCCGGACCTCTTACTATGGATCCGGGTTGCTGTGAATGGATCCCCCTGGCCTATCACACTAACCAGGGCTGCTGGGTAGCGCAGAGCGTTGGCACTGGAATAGCTTGGGTCTAAACCGCAGAGACAGCCGGAGAACGGATTAGATTTTAGGGTCTAATCTGTAGATCACAGGAAAACAGCAATGTTGAAGATGATTCCAAGCAGGTCTTTGAAGCAAGATGGTTTATTTGCTGACCCACACTGGTGGAAGGTTCCAGTGTGATCAGGTCAGATGACCATTCAGAAGAACACTAACATGCTCACAGAGCTCCTCTTTTATACAGTTCAGAAGTCTATTTTTAGAAACAGGATATACTCTATTGACACAAACATGAATTTACATACATTTCAAGGCTAACAAAATTTACACTTATCTATGAAATTCACTCTGGCAAAGGCCACACAGTAACGACCCCCTGATGAGGTCTTTGGCCAGAGCAGGCATGACACTTCATCACAAAACTTCGTTAGCACTTATTGCTATCAGACATCCTTGCACATGTCCTAATTGCAGGTTTCCACAAGCAACCTTACAAATCGTAAACAAAGACACTTCCATACTAAATACATCCCAATACACACAAGACCTCCATCCACAAAGTCCTATTGTATCAGATATATGCATCAGAAATAAGGCATATCCTTTAGCAAGGTTTAACAAAGACAAATTTCTTCCCTGGTCTCAGAAATAACGACTTCCTATCTTACACTAAACAAGAATAAGTGCAAATGCAATTACATAAATAAGTGCCCTGCGCTATTCGCTTTAAATAAATTTTTACCCAAAGTTATTTAATAGTGATCCAGTCACAACAGCCGATACCAAATACATACATACCGCCGCTGCGCTCCGTTGGTACCAGCTACAGTACTTCAGTCCAGAAGACTGTGGTCAGAGATGACTGTTAGCTGATCCCAGCAGAGCTGTATATATACACTCAGAGTTACAGAGAAAACAATACAGATGATGTGGCTTGCTTCTACAGGTCCAGGCTTTAGGAGCGTCCAGTGTAATGCAGGTCATAGGCCAGTTTAGTAGTTTAATTCTAGAAAACACATTTTTAAAACTGCCCTTCTGCTCCACGGGAGGTTTCTGTCCTCCCTGAGCTCGCCTTAGGACCCCTGTGTAACTTTTGACAGGTGTACTGCTCCAGTCAAACTCCTCACCTGCCACTGTCCTTGGAGCTGGTGCTGTCCTGGTGCTGCAATGTGTGGAAAAACATTCCTTACATGTGTTTCAGTCAAAGCACCAACACCCCCCAACAGGGTACCATATGTTACATGTATGTACATACAGCAGTCTGGTCATAAACACTAATGTTAAGTGTATTTTAAAAACAGATATTTATTCACTTTTTAATGGTTAACGTCATGAATTGTCATATCTCTGAAGAAGCCCCCGATATACTGTAGTGGGGTGAAATGCATTGGAGTATCCACAGCTGCACCATGGATGACAATATAGGCTGCAGTCCCCGCACAGCACATATGAGTGTCCCGAAAGGTACAGAGATATTTTACACTATTGAACCTTTATTATCTCCGCTATTTCAGAACTTTACTACTACAAAAAATACTGTATCGCGATTCATTCAAAGAACTGATACAGAGGACAAAATCAATTAATGTAGCACTTTACATCAAAACGAAAACGAAAACACACGGATGGTATCTATAGTGCCTCAGTGTTCTGTTTGACCCAATCACTCTGTATACAGACTGAGACGTATCTCACGTTTCGCGTCTCGACAAAAGCAGCATGGGGAGGGAAGAGTCAGACTGATGTAGCCAGGGTACATTCATGGTCAAAAGTTTTGAGAATGGCAAAAATATTGGTTTTCGCAAAGTTTGCTGCTTCATTGTTTTTAGACCTTTTTGTCAGATGTCGCTATGGTATACTGAAGTAAAATTACTCATGGGGTCATGAGTTCAATTCCCAACCATGGCCTTATCTGTGAGGAGTTTGTATGTTCTCCCTGTGTTTGAGTGGGTTTCCTCCGGGTGCGCCGGTTTCCTCCCACACTCCAAAAACATACTGGTAGGTTAATTGGTTGCTCTCAAAATTGACCCTAGTCTGTATGTATGTCTGTCTGTGTGTGTATGTTAGGGAATTTAGACTGTAAGCTCCAATGGGGCAGGGACTGATGTGAATGAGTTAGTCGATTCCTCAATCTCCTGCTTTTTGATAGCAATAAATAAAAAGAGCAATTTTTTTTTTAAATAGGGATCACAGTAGTGAAAATAGCCAGACAGACCACAGGAAAGTAGAAAAGTGTGTGGTCCTCTCCAGGAATATATATACTGCATGTCAGCATTTTATGCTAAATGCATAGTTACCAGTCAATATAGAAACTCTGGGGATAATGTTAATTGTAACTAACAAAGAGATTAAAAATTTCACAGAGTATTAAATCCCATTTGGAATGGATGATAATGAAGTCCCTGAACAAGAAGATTGTTTCTGCAAAATGTGTGGGAAATATCATGTTATCTCTCAGCAGCAATTCTTAGCTAATCCCAGGGGACAGGGGATGGCTTATGGCAGCCTTGATGAGACCTGGCAGCGAGCCTGCATCCAGGCAAGATTTCAACTTCAGGTGATCTATGCTGATATTATGAGGCTCAGCCTCATTGATTGTTTTGTTTTAATAAATAATTAATCAAATGTTGAAAATACTGCAAAAGATATGTGCTACCCCTTTTTCATTTAGGCTGACTATTGGGAGATGCAGAACTTATTTTTTATAAAAATGTATCTAGTTTAGCGAGAATAACATTTAGTGCTAATTTTATCATGATATTTGTTTTTTTTGCTGATAACGCTGTTTAAATAACTATGACATCTGGATTACATATTTTCTTTGCCAACTCCATTATGCAAGTTATACCTGCTGTAGCAAGATATCTACTATTATTATTATTATTATTATCCTTAACTTATAAGGCACCACAAAGGGTCCGCAGCGCTGTACATTACATATACAGAAAACAGAGACCCAAGACACATGATACAGAAAGAACAAAAATATATACAAACACAGTAACAAGTTAAAGCAAATCAGATTATTTCTGGGACAGATAGTGAAAGGGATGGTGGAAATCAGAAGAGTAGGCCGAAGCTTAAGAAAAAAGGGCTAGCGAAGCAGGCCAAGAGGTACAGAGGGTGATGGAATAGTAGAAGGAGCACACAAGGAAAGAGGGCCCTGCTCCTGAGAGCTTACATCCTAAAGGGAAGGGGGAGACACAAATAGGGTGGTACTAACTGGGGGAGAGAGCCAGGACAAGGGAGTTAGGAGGAGGACTGATAGACTTGAATAAAGAAATGAGTCTAAAGGGCACAGTTGAAGCCTTTGAGAGTAGATGCTAACCTGATGGAACGTGGAAGATCGTTCTACAGCAGGGGAGCAGCCCGGGCAAAGTCCTGAAGACGGGAGTGAAAAGAGGTGATCAGTGAAGTAGTGAGGTGGCGGTCACAGGCAGAGCGGAGGGGGCGGGTAGGAGTGTAGGTAGAGATGAGATTGGAGATGTAGAGAGGGGAGGATTGCTTAAGAGCTTTAAAGGTGAGGGTGAGGAGTTTAAATTTAATTCTCTATGGCATGGGGAGCCAATGTAGTGACTGTTGGAGGGAGACTGCAGAGACAGAGCCGAGGGAGAGAAAAATGAGTCAGGCAGCAGCATTGAGGATAGACTTAAGAGGGTCAAGGTGAGAATCAGGTAGGCCAGAGAGAAGGAGGTTGCAGTAGTCAAGGCAAGAGATTGTAAGAGAGTGAACAAGGGTTTTCGTAGCTTCCATGGTGAGAAAGGGGCATATCTTGGATATATTCCAAAGTTGGAAGTAGCAGGATTTAGAGAGGGACAGAATGTGAGGCTTAAATGAGAGGGAGGAATCAAGGATAACCCCATGGCATTGGACTTGGGGGACAGAAATTAGTGTTATTAACAGAAATAGAGAGGGGGGAGTTGGGGGAGTCCTGGAAGGGGGAAAGACTATAAGCTCAGTTTTGGAAATATTGAGTTTAAAGAAACGTTGGGACATCCAAGATGAGGTGGCCGAGAGACAGCATGGAAGGGGAGAGGTCTCTGGATGAAAGATAAATTTGGGTATCATTAGCATAGAGGTGGTACTGGAGGCCAAAGGAGCGGATGAGAACACTAAGGGAGGAGTTGTAGAGGGAGAAAAGCAGGGGGCCAAGAATGGAGCCTTGAGGAACGCCAACAGGTAGGGGAAGAGGTGGAGATGTAGAATCATGAGTAGAAAGCAGGCGGGGACCGACGAAGCTTGATGGTGACAGCCGGGACGACAGAGTCAAATGCAGTGGTAAGCGTGCGATTATAAAAGGAGACAGCCTTATTGGGGCAAGAAAGATTGGTGATGGGGGAGAGGAGTGAGCCCAGGGAGGAGGAGAAAGTGGTAGGATCAACAGTGTCAAGATTCCGCCTGGTGAGAGTAACCTTGGGGGACGGGGAAAATGAGAGGGGTGGAGAGATGCTAAAAGAGAGGAGATGGTGGTCTGAGATAGGAAAAGGTGAATTAATGAGGTCGGAGACAGTACCGAGGTGTGAAAAAAACAGATCAAGGGAGTGCCCACTGCGGTGGGAGGGAGAGGAGGTCCATTGAGAGAGACCAAGGGAGGAGGAGAGGGAGAGAAGTTTGGAGGCAGCAGGGTCTGAGGGATTATCTATAGGGATATTAAAGTCCCTCAAGATGAGGGAGGGAAGGTCAGAGGAGAGAAAGTGAGGGAGCCAGGTGGCAAAGTGATCAAAGAATTGAGAGACAGGACCAGGAGGACGGTAGATAGCAGCAACATGGAGGTGGACTGGGTGGAATAGGCGGATAGAGTGTACCTCAAAGGAGGAAAAAGAGAGGGAGGGTTCAGGGGAAGAACCCGAAAAGAACAGCAGGAGGAGAGAAGTATGCCGACATCTACTATTGCAATTGTCGGTTTCATTTTATATTGGGTTTTCACTAGGCATTGCACTCTATTTGGGGCCACAAGAACTGTAATATTGGGGCAGGTGGGACAAAATTGTAACACATTTTGCTATCATTACCTGGGGTATTGTAATAGTTCTTCACAAATCTGATATACTTCTGTAGCCACTTTCAACACTGTGGAATGCAAAGGAACACATGTAAATTGCACAAAAACCTTATTAAATAAACTTGCATGTGGTTTGTGTGTCTTTTTTTTGTACTAGACAGTATTCTTTTGAATACTGAAAATGCATGAAAGAAGATTCTAGGACCGTGGCAAACTTTTCAAAGATAGCTGTAGACGGTTTTTTGAAAAACAGTTATTTTTATAATATGGCCTGGACATAGCACAGTGTTCAGTTTATTTTACCTGGCCTTAAACATTTGTTCTGTAGTAAGGTCTATGGTAGAGGGTGAACTAGACCTTAGCATGATGGCTTCTGTGGTATACCCTTAGAAATATTATGTTTTTCACTCTAAAAAGTATAAACTACAAGTACTATGTGGGCAGCATGGTGGCTAAGTGGTTAGCACTTCTGCCATACAGCACTGGGTTCATGAGTTTAATTCCCAACCATGGCCTTATCTGTGTGGAGTTTGTATGTTCTCCCCGTGTTTGTGTTGGTTTCCTCCGGGTGCTCCAGTTTCCTCCCACACTCCAAAAACATACTGGTAGGTTAATTGGCTGCTAAGAAATTGACCCTAGTCTATGTGTGTGTATGTGTGTTAGGGAATTTAGACTGAAAGCCCCAATGGGGCAGGGACTGATATGAGTGAGTTCTCTGTACAGCGCTGTGGAATTAGTGGCGCTATATAAATAAAAATGATGATGATGACGATGATACTATATTAATGTTTAATGAATAGTCAGTCGCAAATGGGTCTTCCACTATATTTATTTGAACTTGAATAAATTAAGTCTTTTCGATCTCGAAATTTAGAGAACTGTCAACTTGTTTTAGGCAAAAGTTCTAAAACACTGGTCAATGGGCAATTTTTATCTGTGTGTGAGACCTTGCTGAGTAAGTGTTGGATAAAATACCCTTTGTATTCACTTAATAAGAGATAGGGCTTGTTAAAGGAAATAAAGTTCCACTATCAAACTTAGAAACATTGGTAGAGAAGTAATTCAATATAGTCTTTTTTTCTCAGGGGCTATGAGATCATTACAGCAGGCAGAGAAAGTGCGGTATCCATCCTGGGAGTACTAAGAAAAACACTACCTACATGTTTTTTACATTTATGGACATGGCTAAAGGGACTATATTACATCATATATTTCTCAGCATCATTTCCTCTTTATTTGCTTTCTAGAAATTGTATTTTAGGCAATTACATTTTGAAGACACATTCAGTTGCCATGTATTGAATGATTTATACATTCAGTAAATGTATTATAAAAAATATTGAAAGCATCAGTTAAAATAAGTTTATATTGTGATAACAACAAAATGGTCAAGCTCATCAAATTCCTTTAGATATTTTTGCAAACAGCTATTTTTACCAATGAAATAATAGGTACTTGCTATAAACACATAACACAAAATGATAACAGAGGTTTTAGTTTTATTTCATATTTAAAGAATCTGCATATTCCCTTGTCTGCTCCTGCTGACATTATACATTGTAAGAGGAGAGGTGCTCTGTTTGCAACAAGAGGGAGCACCATAGACATACAAGGAGTGACCTGCCTGTTAGTGTCTTCTGTATTGCTTTCTTATTCCGAATCGTCTAGTTTTTTACTACTGTTGTTGTGTGTCCATTAACATATTTAAGCTTTGTTGACCAGTAGGATTCTTTGAAGGCCAAAAAAAAAAAAGAAATAAATGGAAAGTATCCACTGAAAAGAGGAAAAGTGGGTAATTTGGGAATTAGATATTGGCATAATTGACAATCTGGTAAGACCTGTGTCTGATACCTCAAATATTGTGAAGTCTGTGACCAAGATATTTCCAACATTTTTATGACTAGAACTATGTACTACAATTCTATATGTTTGCATGGATTCAGAACCACTTATCAAAGTTATCTAGCCATGTATATTTTGCACTTCTTGATTAACTGTTGGAAAATGCAATACAGAATGCAATATTATGTCTGACATATATCTGACATCACAATCATGTTTGTAAGTAAAACTCAGCACTCACCACAATGTTAAATAAGTGCATTGATCAAGATCCGCATGCCAAAGTACAGTAGCCATCTGCATTTTGTGCTTAAAATATATTTTATAACAGACTACCTGAAGGACAATGCAATGTCATGGAAAACCTGTGTCTGATATCACAAATCAAGGGAAGTGTATAGATGTGTGGTTCCAGACCCACTAAGGTCCTGTAGTCAGCCATCTTTTGCACTTAAAAGATCTTATACCATACAACCATCGTCATGTTATCAACTTTGGTTTGCAGAGACTGCTCTCCAGTCTCCATTCAAGCCTGTGTACATACATGTCCACACTTTTATTCCATCCACTCAAACTGTAAGCTGTCAAACCCACATGGCTACTATGCATCTACTTTTTTTATGTGGTCATATTTTTGTGAGATTCTGCTTTCAGTGTCCTTCTTGGTTACTGTCATGACCACATGACAACTTCTTCTCAGTGGCCATTTTGGATATCAGTCAGTATCTATATAAACCTGCTCCCTTTCAATAGTCCTTGACCAGTTATATTATTCTATTGCTAGAAAATGAAACTAATGTCTTTGTAGCACTCATAAAATGAATGCTGCCTAGTGATTACAACAACCCCACCAAAATTCACAGTAAGATAAAGTATAAAATAAATCAGATCCAGTGGTTGATTTATTTATTGAATCCACTTGAGTTTGAAAGTCAATTGGAGGACATACATTTACTGAAAAAAAATTATTTTGGACTTCATTATTGGAACATTAGTTTTTTCATTATGTTTTGGAACCACCATTAGTGAATCTGTTTTCTTTTATAATTATTTTATAGAGCCCCCAAGTGTGATGTTTACATCAGTGTTTTAACATTTTTATCTCTTTTTTTTTTAATTCATGCCTGAACTCTGACCACCCATCTGCTGTTATTCCTGTCCTGTATTGTGCTGTACTTTGTTTATGTAATTGCTTCACAATTTTGTACTGTGTTTTTGATTTGTTATCAGCCTAGCCTATTAGACAACTATTATCTTACTCCCGCTACTCTAGAGTGACTGCTCACCTCTCCATGGCTACTGCCGAGATCTTGATGTCTGACTGAATCTTGAAAGCTTAACTGAAGATCACATAAAGCAAAAGAACTTGGATTTTCCTAGCCCTAAAAGTTTCTGTTAGCAGTCCATGACAGTTATGGCAGCAATGATTTTCTAAAGATTTTTCATTTCATTTTTGAAGCTAACAACAAACTATATCCAGTATGATGTCAGAGACAACACGGAGGTCAAGTTGCTTAAGACTGAATATTGTCAGTCATCATTCTTCTGCAAGTGACCTCATGAAAGAATCATGGAGATGCTGAGAAAAAAGAGAAAGTCTACTGAAAAATACATAGCTGTAGTTTGCTGAAGATTTAACCTCTAACCCCCCCACTATAACTGAAATTCCTGTAGCATCAAGGCAAAACAAGCCATATTCACTTTTCCAACTTTGTTTAAAGAAATCACATAAGTTCCATATCCAAATCAGGTAGATGTTGCAATGACAACAGATATTTTTTTTTTTCAGAAATGAATCTGTACTATGTTAGTTTCTGCTTATTGAATTTTCAAGGAGAAGAGGAAAATAAAAGCTTCCATAACTAGCTTACAGAGAAAAGAACAACATGGGGACCTAAAACTAGGGTACTGATTCATTAAGGATCTTAAATTAAGAAGTTTCTTATTTAAGTCTCCTGGACAAAACCATGCTACAATGCAAGGGGTGCTGTAAAAAGTACCTCGGCGCTAGAACAGTGGATTGTAAACAGGTGTTTAATGGTACACAACAGAAGAACGTGGTCTAGCCAGACCCATGCAACAATTGACAACAGGGATAAACGTGGTAAACACATAAATTCACATAGTGAACGGAGTCCCTGATGAAGCCCGCCCAGTGCGGGGGAAACGCGTCGGATTATTCTTCACATCACTGTTGAGACCAGCCCAACTGTCGGCAATTATTGGTCCCACACTAGAACTGATATTAGAGTTCCTTGCCCGTTAACCACACTGAGCATTTTCGTGGATTCGCAGTGCTGCAGTACACTGTTACGAGTGTACATCCACAATAAACAGCTGGGACGCCAGCGATGCTCTGCGCATGCGCGCACCAAAAGGAATCCAGTCTATCAGCACTTCACCGTTTACACACATATCGGAGAGGACTTTTCTGTATCAACAGGAAACTTCAGGAGCTGATCGCTTCTTCGCAAATGTAAGTCCACAGTCTTTTCACATCTGTGATTCCAGCCGATCGAGCTGTTTGCCAAAACGGATATTATTCACTTATTGTGGGAATACGAACTGTAAACTACATTCGCATTTATTACAGGATCTATCTGGATCTAGTGGAGTATTTCCATTCAGAGGAGGATATGCAAACCCTCCACGACCATCCGGCTGTTTACACCGGTTATTGACATTATGGACACCTGTGCAATTTATTTTGCTATCATGTCTATTGTGACTCCGTTCACTATGTGATTTTATGTGTTTACCACGTTTATCCCTGTTGTCAATTGTTGCATGGGTCTGGCTAGACCACGTTCTTCTGTTGTGTACCATTAAACACCTGTTTACAATCCACTGTTCTAGCGCCCAGGTACTTTTTACAATACCATATTTGTTTAGGGACAGGGGTTCCTTATTTCCCTCTGGCTGCTCACACATCACATTTGTGCTGCCCTATACCCTCTACCTATCAAAGCAAGGGATGCAAATTAGTTTTCTGTTTTGCACATAAATTAAATACTGATTGTTTTTTCATGTAGCACACAAAGATCAACTTTAAATTTCAGTGTATAAATAAGCTATCAAGTATTTGAATTTTGTAAATTCAGTATTTAACTTAAGTGCAAAACAGAAAACTAATTTGCACCCCTTGCATTGTAACATGGTTTTGTCCAGGAGACTTAAATAAGAAAATTCTTAATTTAAGATCCTAAATGAATCAGGCCCTAGATGTCAGCTGATCAATATTCACTATATTATGGTTACTGGTTCCTGTTTATTCTTATTCTACATAAACACTGTTTTCCTGACATCTTGTTAAAATATTGCAATGATTTACATTTTTATTTGGGTGTTTCCATCAAATTGAATCAGCCCTGTGAGGTTCAATTTTATAAGCTGGAGATATATCATTAATGCAGATCAGAAATGAGCCATGAAGCATTAAGCCTTGGTCTTAAAGTAAGATGTGTATTGTTTTCCTATATTAGCCTATTTATGTTTGCTGCAGATGGTGAGATGGAAATAGTACTGCAAAATAGAAGAAAGTGAAAATTGACTTATTTTAAATTGTTTCCTTTGTTTTACAGATTTTCATGATTACTAGCTGGTGGTTTTGTAAACAGTGATCACTAACCCAATGGAGGAATTACAGAGAATAGTTGTGATAAAAAGGTCATTTATTCTTACAACTCCAATTTATATGCATTGCCAGGTGGCAGAAATTATTATACATTTATACAATGGTTTAACTTGTTTTTTTCACCTTGCACCAAGGTATATAGTAAGTTGTACTACAATTACCAGTGCCGAATACTTATCTACTAACATTTCCGGGAACTGGAACAAATTACACCATGTCCCCAATCTACTCAAACCATTTACATTTTGTGTGAGCCACGTTGGCCAAGGAAATTTAGACTGTAAGAAAGTATGTTAATGTTTCTAAGAGGGCCTGATTTTACTGGGTGCACTGAGATTTTAATGCAAAATTATGTCTGCTTTAGAATTTTACAGCTGGATCTAGGAGCACATTAGGCCCACAAAGGAAAGCTCCACATACAGAAAATAAGGGGTCATCTCTACAGAAAACTCCTGGCCCTTACCTGAAATAAATAGATAGATCGCTCAAAATCATGCTTATTTTTCCTGCAGGCAAAGTAAACATACTATAAAGACTTTTATAGCTCTCGGTAGAGCTCTATGAACCAGATTACATAAAGCTCTATTATATTATGGGCAGACTTTAGTCCTCCTGCACTGAGAGCTGCAATGTTAGCATACTGTTCAGGTAACAAGAGAGGTTTGTGCACATGGGTTGCATATTTACTAAGCAACAGCTCCACTAAACATAGAGTTTTCTTTTAAGCACAGGTTTCTACACTATGATGCAGAGTGCTGATAACAATACAAATTAAAAATAATGTATTTGATTTGACCCACTGCTTGTCACAAACTTACCTGCTTCACACTCCTGTGCTGCTGATTCCCTCTGCCTCTGAGTAAGTTCCGCACTTCCTGGTTCGAGCGGTCACATGATCATGACTGGGAGACGGCATATTAATCTGCACAGAATATAAAGCTCACTCTGTCACTGCAGAACTGTCAGAGCGACTGGAATCCATACTCAGTCTGATTCCTTGTTAAGCTGTATTGCTTGTGAACTTTGCTTCACTTGTGATTCCTTCCTGGATAGTGCTTTTGCTTGTTAGCCCTTTGTGTACCAGTCCTTGCTTGTTTTGACCACTCTCTCGGATCCTGATTTTGTACTGCACTATAGCCTGTGTTCCAGATCCTGGCTTGTTATTGGACTTCCCTACTGCTTACTGATTTTGTACCTCGCTACCGCTAGTCTATCCGTCCTCGGCTACCTGACCTGCTTTCGGATTTCCCTTGCTCTCCACTGTGCTACACCTAGTGGCTGATCAGAGGGCTGTGACCTGTGTGTTCCCGGCCGCAAAAGTCCAGCCTGCCCTGTGGTGGTTCTTGGTTAAGACCGGGGACCCGTTAGACTCCGTGCCTCTGTTGGGCCAGTGTTAAACCAGGCTAATACGAGTATCCTTCACTCCAAGGCTCTACTCCTGAGACAATCGTTACACTGCTTCACTATCAATAGTGTGTGCTAACATGGCAAATGATGCTGGGTGATAAAAAGAGTTCATATATTTCTGCTAATCTCTGTGCCACCATTATCCTAAAAACCTTGAACAGTTCTTACATAAATAAAATAAATAACTAAATGACCAACATTTTGTATATAGATATATGTAGCTTTGTTGTTTCAACACTATGAAAAGCATTTTTACAAACACTCTCTGCTCCTGCCCATTGTAGATGACCCCCAGAGTCTGCAGTTTTTGAATGAGAAAGTTGCACATACATGTATTTGCACAACCTAACTTTGCATTTCCTGTAAATTTTTTGCTGAGCATGAACATAAATTGTATTTTGAGCTGCCTACTAAAGGCAGTACAGTGACGGAGTGCATTTTAAGATGTGACTTATCTCAGTTAAATGCATCTTTGAAATACATTATCATGCTGAAAAAGGAAAGGGACTTCCCCAGACTGTTGCCACAAAGTTGAAAGCGAACAATTCTTTATAATGTCATTGCATGCTTTAGCATTAAGATTTCCCTTCACTGGAGTTAAGGGATCCAGGCAAAATCATGAAAACAGCCCCAGACCATTATTCCTCCTCCAGCAAACCTTACAATTGGCAGTACGAATTTGTGTAGGAAGCATTCTCCTGGCATCCGCCGAACCCAGATGTGTTTACCAGACTCCCCGATGATGAAGAGTGATTTTTCACTCCATAGAACGTGTTTCCGCTGCTCCAGCGTCCAGTGGTGGTCTGCTTTACACCACTCCTGCCAACGTTTTGTAATGCGCATGGTTATCTGAGGCTTATGTGCAGCTGCATAACCGTGGAAACGCAATCTATTAAGATCTCAATGAACAGTTCTTCTGCTGACATTGATTCCAGAGGCAGTTTGGAACTCCGTAGGAAGTGTTGCGACCGAGGACAGACAGACTTTAGGCACTTCAGCACTGGGAGGTCCTGTTCTGTGAGCTTGTGTGACCTACCACTTCATGGCTGTGCTGACAACTCACTTCAGCACAGTGCTTAGTTGACCAGGGCAGCTCTAGCGTGGCAGATATATGACAAATTGACTTGTTGAAAATGTGGCATCCCATTAGTATATTATTATGTGTAAAAAGATTTAACAAAAGGACAAAAAGATTAAACCAAAGTCAAACTTTGCAACTGGAACAAGTAAAAAACAGAAGTTATTAACATACTGCATGTCTCCTTATACCTTATTTTCATTACAAGTAAGCCTTGGCTTTTTTCTTTGTATGGGAAAATACTTTGATTTAGACCAGTTCTTTGTTTTGCTGGGCACTGGCGCTGGTGTCATTAAGGAATAAGTGAAATTGATTAAAGTCAACATTATCTGACAATAGTTGATAAGAAATACAAATAGGAGTGTTTGTCTGAGCCACTCTTACTTTTAGTGGATATGAGGTTTAAAAAAAAAGATTTGTGTAAGAGTAGCTTATTAGCAACTTATTTAACTTAAATTAGCTATATCTATGTGTTTAATTATAAATGCACCTGTAAAATAGCAAAGTGATTTTGCTGGGTCTCATTAGAAAACTGCACCACTTGCATTTCTCCTTCACTCTATGATTAAGCACAATGGAGCATGAAACAAGCTGCCATGTCCACTCGTACTCTAATCTCTATACCTGCTTTGAATAAGTCACTATCACAATAAACACATTTACCCCAGTCATCACCTGCAGTGTATCTTTCAGAATTTGTTTTAATATTCATCTGAGGATGTTTTTTTTTTTTTTTACAAACACTGGTTTGAGCTGCTGTTTGTCCCGTGACTTTCCAGACGCTTTGGGTGGTCAGTCCTATAAAAATAAATACATATAAAATACAAACTGTTGCTCTATGAAAAAACACTTGACAGCTTAAATAACTAAACAGAACCTAAAAAGAATAATGTTGACTCATATAAAAGAGATACTTACAACATATCCAAACAAATACAGTATGTAAAAGTCCAAACACATTTGCAGAGATTAAGTTTCTTGACATATTATTTACATGTGTTGAATGGAGAACATTCTAAAGTATTAGCCATTTTAAAATGAGGGAGGCCCATTGTCTGTGGTTTCCAAAAAACTTAGCGACAAGAAGACTGCTGTGTAAAAAAAATCTTCCCCTATCATCACAACTTTGTCTGATATATATGTCTAATATAGGTTCAAAAAGCTTTTAGAAAAGCAAAATTCAAAACCGAGAACAGACAAAATCCCACAGAGAAATGCACATGCCCTCCTAATTCCAACTCTCAACACCATCACTTGTAAGAAGCCATCATACATGCTTTGGTCACCAGAAATCACAAAATATGCTCTAATCCTGAGGAATGAGCTGGTTGACTTTTTTTTAACAAGCTGCAGCAAGTAGAAAAACAATACTAAAGAACAAGTAAACATCTAACAATAAGAATCCTTAGTGAAGAGTAGCTATATGATACAAAGTGAAAAGCCAAATACTTGTATTCCACTAGTTGTCATACAGCCCTACTATTGAAAGGATATTCGGAATAATAAAAGAACCTGCACTTGGACTAAGAGCAGTAATAGCAGTAATCTTACCTTCTCACAATGAAATAACCCCTAGCCAATAAAAATTAACTATGAAAACAAATACTCCCTTTACTCATGTGCTGGGATGTCAACACATTGGGCCTGGTTTTGACTTAGGAGCAAAGCAAAGAAAAGGAGTAAATTTGCACTTTGGCAAAACCATGTTGCATTAGAGGGGGAGAAAAATTTAAAATGTGGGGACAGATTTATAGTTGTGATACAGCATGCCATAAATCAACTTAAATTTTAGTGTGACAATAAAGATTTCAAGTATTTGTGTGCTACATGAAACAACAGTCATTTTTCCTTGTGTGCAAAAATTTTTTAATTTTGTACCCCTTGCACTGTAACATGGTTTGTCCAGGTGCAAAGTTGCTCCTTTCCTTTGCTCCTTACTCAAGATCATGCCCTATAACTGTAATTTTTCTTAACAAATTTACTAATCATTGGCTATTTGAGCACAACTACTGAAGTTTTTTTTATTATAAATGGGCCACTCAAAGCATGAGTCGAACTAATGTTTTCAGCCTACTGATTTTTTATTGTGCTGCCACCACCAGCATAAGGGGAGTGGTTGGTTATTGGTTTTTAGTTCTCTGAAGATATTAGTTTAGGTTTAGGGATATATCAGAGGTATCACCTGACCTGTCAGGGTACTCAGAATAATTACCATGAGCCCCAGGCTAATATATCTGAAGGGTCTGCTCAATGCCTGATTCTGACTCTAGCATGAGCCAGAGGAGGTGTTGGGGAAGGACAATTATTGAATTAGGCCTCTTGCTTTAACTCAACATTGGAGAGTTCAATTAAATGATAGTATGTTTACAGAACATTTAAAGAAACATTAACCCAGTCGGCAAACAGACATATTTTTCCTTTAAAGATGTAAGGTATTAGCTATAGTTGATTTTTTTGCTTAATCTTGATGTCTAAGAAATTACAATTAATTTAAAGTCTACACATTGTTACAACTGCAGAGGCACCAAATCCACAATCAAAATGATTGTTGCTAAAAATAAATATAGAATTACTATATGGTGAGGAAAAAAAAATTTCTATTTGTACCGAGTGAGTTTCCTTTATTCAACTACTGAGGATTTTTTTCTTGAACATTTAATTTTATTTTTAAATTACTGAATCGCTATGTAAGATCTTATGATCTCTGTAAAGGACACATGTATGCTTTTCAATGTCCGACCAGCACTATTCATTCTTGGATGCTGTGCTTTTGTTATAGCCAAAGCCTCTAGACAGAGAATATACACTGCAGATCTCTTGCAGGTTAGTTTTTTTGTACACTACACATCAAGAGACATGAGTTTTCATAAACTCAGTCAGCAGCAATCTGATCTACGCAAAGAACTCTTTTATGGACTTTGAAAGGTGTCACACTCTATGACATACTGTAAAGCTGCATAAGCTTATTGCCAATTTTATAATATGAAATAAATAAGCTGCTATTCTAAAGCAGTTAAAAGAAATAAGAAACTAGCCTTGGTAGGTCTTTGTTCATCCATTCTTTCAAATCTAGGGATGTCTACATGGTGATCATTTCCCTGTGGTATAATAAGCCTCATTGATCGTATGCAATTTTTGTTTCGTTTAGATATAGTTAGAATTTGGCATTATTTTCTAAGTTTGTATAAATCTTTGGTCACAGTGTCATAAGATGGACTCATCCTGCAGGTCAATTGTCATTTTTGTCATGTTGCTATGTAGGTGTATATGCAGTGTCTTTCATCCATGACAGAAGGACCATGGAGAAAAACAGCGGAGAAGGACGTGAAAACAGCAGCTTAAAGGGTATATTGTTTTATTAACATTAATTTAAAAATATGTTTAGGTGAAGGACCTCTTTATCAATTGTTTCTGTGGACAAAGGGTCTGAGTCGGAATGAGATGTCCGTCCATTTGTGTTTTATATGTTTGTATTCTTCTCACTGCGTATGCCCAGAAAGTGAATATACGCATTTGCAGCTATTTAGGTCTGCGACTTTTTAGGACTTACGACTTCTTACACCTGAAGAGTCATGGCGGGGGAGAGAAGGGGGTTCTAATGTAGCCAATGTACAGATTCAGACTAGGGGGTATATTTACTAAATTGTGGGTTTGAAAAAGTGGAGATGTTGCCTATAGCAACCAATCAGATTCTAGTTATCATTTATTTAGTACATTCTGCAAGATGACAGCTAGAATCTGATTGGTTGCTATAGGCAACATCTCCACTTTTTCAAACCTGCAGTTTAGTAAACATACCCCTAGGACTTAGTTCCCGAAAAGCAGTTTAATTTGCAGGTGGTCAGGGGCAAGTGTAAGTCGCAGATGCTGCTGATGACGAACACCCGAACTAGCAATTGATTTGCAGGCGTGCCACTATAGATTAGGATTTCTAAGGATGTTGTATCAAAGATAAAAAAAAAATGTTTTTGTATGCATGTCAGGGCGTTGTTACTCCTGTTTAGCTAGGTTATTCAAGTTTATAATTATACTTTATAGCAATTGCATTCATAACAAATAATATACATGTTGTCAAGGGGAACACATCTGCTCTTCATTCAGACCTGAACACATCTTCAAGTCTGAATACAGCTTAAATACGAATAGACTTGCGCAGAACTATTTCAATCGCGAATTACATGTACGCTTGTGTTCTACTCTGAATCCTACCCAGTGTGTTTGTTTGTTTATTTATACTGTAGAATTCTCTATAACAACTCTATAATTTAGTTACTGCCTTTTCTGAAACTAAAAAAAATTATATGAGTATCAGGTTAAAAGATCATATGTTGGATAGTAGTGTGCGATGCTAATATGTGAAGACCGGTCAGCTTTAAAAATAAATATCTAGATAAACACAGAAATATAGAATATGACGACAGATAAGAACCGTTTGGCCCATCTAGTCTGCTCATTTTTTAACCTATGATAACCTCAAACCATATTTGATCCTTAGTTCTTTGTAAGAATATCCTTATGTCTATCCCAAGCATGTTTTTAATTGCTCTACTATATTATCCTCTACCACCTCTGTTGGGAGGCTATTCCACTTATCTACTAACCTTTCTGTGAAGTAATATTTGCTCAAATTTCCTATGAACCTACTTCCCTCCAGTTTCAGAATATTTCCTTGTGTTCTAATACTTCTCTTCCTTTGAAGAATGTTTCCCTTCTGTGCCTTATTAAATCCCTTTAGATATTTTAAAGTTTCTATCATGTTCCCACTTTCCCTTCTTTGCTAAAAACTATACATATTAAGATGTTTTAGTCTTTCTGAGTAAGTTTTGTGCTGTAGGCCATGCACCATTTTAGTTGCCCTTCTTTGTAGAGTCTCTAATGTATTTATATCCTTCTGGAGATATGGCCTCCAGAACTGGACACAGTATTCTATAGTCCATACCAGTGACCTATATAGTGGCACTATTACTTCTTTTCTTTTCTGCTACTGATTCCTCTCCCTAACTGAGCATGAGTTTGAACCAGGAGAAAAATAGAGACCATCTTCCCTGGTGGGGATTCAGGCACTGACTGTAAGTACAGGAGATTCTCGTGATTAGTGTAAATAGAACATAGCACCTTCCAGAAAACGTCTCCACTCAGAGAGAGCCATTTTGATTGCTAGAAGCTCTTTATCTCTTATGCCATAATTCTTTTCAGCAGGTAGAAGTTTGTGAGAGAAAAAGCCAGAGTGGTGAAGCTTCTCAGAGGAGTCACGATGAGAGAGGACAGCCCCAACCCCGTAAGATTCGCCCACTTCAAGAAAGAAAGGGCGCTGACAAGTGGGTTGTAGTAGGACGGGGGAAGAAGAGAAAGCCTGCTTTAGAGAGTTAAAGGCTTGCAGCACTGCCTCCTTGGGCCATTCCTTTGCATTAGATGTTCTCCGGGTTAGTGCTGTGATGGTCGCAACCAAGTCAGAAGAACCCTCGATAAATTGGCAATAATTCGCAAAACCAAAAAAGCGCTTGGTAGCTTTCAGGCCTGAGGGTTGAGGCAGAGATAGCCTTGAGTTTGGTGGGGTCAATATGGAGTCCAGAACCAGAGATGATGTAGCCCGGAAAGGGTAATTGGTTCTTTTCGAAAAAAACAAGTTTGCAGTAAGTTGGCCCTGAACCAAGCAAGACCCTCAGCCACATGCTTCCGATGAGATTGGAAATCCAGGAAAAAGATGAGGATGTCATCTAGATACACCATTGTATACTGATAAAGGAGATCTCGAAAAATGTTGTTAATAAAATTCCGGAACACAGCAGGAGCATTACATAAGGCAAACGACGTGACCAAGTACTCTGGTGTTAAAGGCCGTTTTCCATTCATCGGCCTCCTTTATCCGAATGAGGTTGTACTCTCCATGAAGGTCCAATTTGGAAAAGATGGTGGCACCCTTGATTCGGTCACACAGTTCGGTAATTAAATGTATTGGATATCTGTTCTTTGCTGTAATGGCATTAAAAACCAGTTAGTCAATGCATGGACGCAGGCCACCATATTTCTTTTTAACAAAGAAGAAACCAGTGCCAGCTGTGGAGGAGGATCTTTGGATGAATCCACGTTCTGAATTTCAAGGTAAAAAAGGGGGTCTTGAAAAAGATCCCCTTGTTTGCGCTGAAACGCGTCAGTTAACTGACTATGTGAGGCAGGAGCTACTGCTTGAATGGATAATTATTATCAGCTATTATCTATCCTGGGATTTATATGACATTTATTTGATCTGCTTGCTAAATGCATCCTTCTGGTAGGAATACATGCATATTATATTTGCCTATTTGGATTTTTATTTGTTCTAGTGTAAAATAATAAATTTTGATTTTTTTTTTTTAAAAAAACGTATTGCACTAGATATTTAATTTTTTTATTTTAAATTTACATGCCAACGATCCATGATTTTGTCAAAACGTATACTATTAATTCATACAATATTACACTATTGTAGTTCGAATAATTTTGCTTTTAATGTTCGGATCACATTGAGAATCCTATTGGGGAACACCTGGTCAAGAGATCAAATATAAGCATTATTTATTTATATATTTGTAACTGATATATGTCAGATTGATAGCACTCTAATCTTTATATGTTCTTGATGTTTTTATATTAAACTCTATATACCACACTCTTGACCATTTCTTTAGTCTACCTTATAAATCATTTGTTTTACCCCTCCTGGTGTGTCCACCCTATTGCATATCTTCTGTGTCATCTGCAAAATGGCATAATTTCCCTTCAATACCATTTGCAATGTCACCAATAAAGATATTAAAAAGCACTGGTTGAAGTACGAATCCCTGGGGTGCTCCACTGTAACCTTTCCCTCCTGTGAATGCACTCCATTTACTACAGCTCTGTTTTCTATCCTGCAACCAATATCTTATCCATTCAACCATCTTAGAATCCAATCCGCTTTTGAGTTTATTTAACAGTCTTCGATGTGGGGACAATGTCAAAAGCCTTACTAAACTCTAGACCTTGACCTATTACTTTAGTTAAATTTAACAAATGGTGACAATATGAATTGGATACATTATCAAAATCTTTGATAGTCTTTGTGGAAACAAGGGAATTCAGGCAACCTTTTTTAATTCCAATTTCCTAGTTGCTTTATAAATTCAAGCCTATGAGTAATGCATGCCGTCTTATTTTGTTTAATGCACTTTTTACTGCAGATCCCAAATTGTACCAGAGCAATATTTGGCCTAGAAGATATCTGCCCATTTTGACAATTACGGCTTTACTTAATAATTTGGCAATGCACAGAATTTATATATTCTCTAACTTAAAATAGAAAAAGCTATCAATCCAAAGAGTACATCAATATTTATTGTAAGCTTTTAGCATTGCTCCATATAATTTTATACACTTTCACCATAAAAGCACTGAGTGCTTCTGATTACTTCATAATCTACATAAACAAATGTTTTTCCCTTGTAAAGCCAACCAAGAATTGACTTCTATTTGATGGCCCTTGTAAGGATGTTATATAGCCTTCCTGTAATTAAATTAAATTCATGAAATTGTTGCCTTGTAAATGGTTTGCAATTATGGCTAGTTCATTGCACAAAGTTGCCTCAAGGAAAAATAATGTATATTCATGAAGGACAACATATGTTAAATTTAGTAGTTATGAACATGTCAAGCACAGACATAAAACAAGCACATCTACATAACCATATTAAAAAGTCTATTTTTATGCATTTCTTCCACGTCACCTGCTGTATGGCATACACTATAATGGCACAAGTCATTTTTGCAAGGTCGCATAAGTAGAGCCAATGAAACGCACATCAAAATGGCACACATGTGGACTATGTAAGGAGCACTGCAGTGTCTTACAAAACCTGTGCTCACTCCCTAAGTATTAAACAGAAGATGTCAGGTTATGTATTTGTAATGCATTTGTGCCATGTTTTCTTTGTATTCCATTTGCTTTTCCATTCCATTTGTTTGAAAGCATAGCAATGGTCATGTTGAACTTTAGATTGAATTCATGCATATACTTAGTGTAGGACTGGCCAGAAGGTGAAGACTTTGGCATATGTTGGTCAGTTTAACATACACTCAGCAGCCACTTTATTAGGTACACCTGTTCAGTAATGAACACATCTAAACAGCCAATAATGTGGCAGCAACTCAAAAAGCATGCATGGTCAAGAGGTTCAATTGTTGTTCAGACCAAACAATATAACAGGAAAGAAATGTAATCTAACTGACTTTGAGAGTGGAATAATTGTTGGTGCCACATGGGACGGTTTGAGGATATTAGAATCTGCTGATCTCCTGGGATTTTCATACACAACAGTCTCCAGACAATGGTGCACAAAACAAAAAACATCCAGAGAGCAGCAGTTCTGTGGTTGAAAATGTCTTATTAATGAGAGAGATCAGAGGAGACTGGCCAGACCGCTTTAAGCCTACAGGAAGATGACAGTAACTCGAATAACCATATATAAGAGTGGTGTGCAGAAGAGTGGCACATCAAATCTTGAAGTGGATGGGCTACAACAATAGAAGACTACACCTGGTATCACTCCTGTTAGCTAAATACAGGAAACTGAGGCTACAGTGGACACAGGCTCACCAATTCTGGACAGATGAAAATTGGAAAAATGTCATCTGGTCTGTTGAATCTCAATTTCTGCTGCAACATGTAGATGGTATGGTCAAAATTTGGCGTAAACAACATGAATCCATGGAACTGCCTTGTATTAACAGTGCAGGCTGGTGGTTGTGTAATGGTCTGGGGGATGTTTTTTTGGCACACATTAGGCCCCTTAATACCAACTAAGCATTGCTTAAATGCCACAGCCTACCTGAATAGTGTTGCTGACAATGCGCATCCATTTATGGCCACAGTCTTCCCTTCTTCTAATCACTTCTTCCAGTAGGATAATGCATCATGTCACGAAGAACACGTCATCTCATAACAATCCTGACAATGAGTTCAGTGTACTCCAATGGCCTCCACATTCACCAAATCTCAATTCAATCCATTTGGAATGTGGTTGGACGAGAGATTCACAGCCTACAAATCTGCAGCAACTTCATGACAAGGACCAGCATCTCTAATGAGTTCTTCCACCACCTTGTTGAATCCATGCCACAAAGAATTAATTCTGTTCTGAGGGGCAAAGGGGTGTAATACTCAGTACTAGAAGGTGTACCTGATAAATGTAGATTGCAATTTATGAAACAAACATTCCCTGTTTTTAATAAAGAAAACAGCTTTAAGGGGCATATTCAATTGTTTGATTTTTCCGCAGCGTTAAAAGTATTACAGTTATTACGGTAATACTAAGCCGGATTCCAACGTGAAAGGTACCGTAATAACGGTAACTACGCACACTATTGTGCACGCCGCGTTACTTTTCCGTGTAATGCCAACAACTGAATATGCCCCAAAGCCTCTATAATAGCATTATTAATATCTTTGCTGAGAACAGCGGATTAATGTCTTACCTAAAAAAATATGAATTATATATTTTTTCCAATTAAAGATATGAAAGACAGATAAACAGAATACTTTATTCAACAAGCAGTGGCAAGCTATCAAGGCACAAACACATACAAGGCACACAACTATGCCTAAGATAGGATAGACAGCTCTTTTTCCCTAAGCATGACAATTTTACAAAGGTCTGTAATGTGCAGGACATACATAATGTTTAGCACAAAGCTAAAAGAAGCACGTTGGGGCAAAACAGACAGCATTTCTGGGCTATGCACAGTCACAGAGCTTTCTCATAATGGAAGTGGAATCTATTTCATACTGTGGTCCAGAGGCAATGGTTGGTCAGGTTGTTCTATGAAGTAGTAGATTGCGCTTAATGCAGATGCAGTGTTCTCAGCTGTGCATTAAAATAATACATATATCTGCTTATGTAACTAGAAAATAAACCAAAATGTCAGCTTCCATGTTTTGTGCCTTCAGCTATATTAGTACATGATATTGCTACTAGGCATGACTCGTTTCTATATATTGTAACATTGGTTTACTCTCTTCTACAAAGTATTTTTCATCTATGCTCTATATGTGACCAATACTTCTTAAAAAGCACACAAGCCATTGGAGCCCTGTTCATATTATCACATGGATATATCATTTGTGCCTGAACTCTAGGACACAAAAAGGACAAGTGTAAAGTCTTAATACTGAAATCCCCCTGGTAGACAGCACAACTTAATGACTAGAAAACCAATCATTAGAAAAAAGAGAGACTACTGTGTCGTCAAGAACTAAAGGAGAACAACACTGCTTAACGCATTATGTTTTCAGCCAGCCTGGCTCAATGAAAAGGCCTGTTTTAATTATTAGAAATTATTGTGTTGGGCTTGTTTCTATTTATTACTAGCTATAAACATCATAGTTCACTGTAATACAAAATGCATACTCTGTTCTTGGTTTCACTAAATGCCCTTTATTTCCAGGACATGAATGAATGAACACTGTATTTTACAACTGCCATAGATATGAGACGTGGATTCCCAAGCAACACCTCAACCACTCAAATTCGCCATATACTTTTGTGCTCCAATATTCAAAAGGGAAATCAAATTTCTTTTCAGCAGAAAACATAACCAGTAAGTTACAGCTATTGCGAGCTCAAGTAATACACTTTTCATTTTTTCTCATTGAAATCAAGGCATCTTGGGACATTTCACAGCATTCAAAACTGTTGAAGTGGAAAGGAAAAAAATTCAAACCAGTCACTAGATCCAAAATTAGCATTTTATTCAGAACGTGGGGTCAGAGGTGCATCATTTATATTCTGGTACACAATACAGAGGCAAAGCCGTTGTCAAAGTCTCTCCAGTTTAAAAGCTTCCCACCCCTTAAACATGTATTAGTAGCGCCACCAACGTCAGTTTGCCCCTATCTGTTTTGTTTTTTTGGTACAAATTATGTAAAACATTTGTGCTAAGAACGTTTTGTTTTCGCCCTCCCAAACCAATAATAATAGAAAAAAAAATCAGTGTACGGAATCTAGAGTTTGTTTGATTTAACATAATCGTGTTTGTCACCTGTTTTGTAAATACTTTATCCGTAACGAAAAAAAAAAAGATATAAACATGCAAAACCTGAATCCATAGTCCAAATAATACATACACATGTTCTGAAGCTTGGAAACTTCTGTATAGACTATGCTGATAAAACATTATGTACACATACCATTTTTACAGTGAAGTGAAAAAGAATATGCAAATGAAAAAAAAAAGTGTACATTGATTAAGACCAAAATGTGCCTATCTTGTGAAAAAAAAAAAACAATCCTGCTACAAAAAACTCAATTATGCTAGAAACTGGTGATATGACAACTCCCCTTTCCTGCAACCAACTGCAAAAATCTGAGACTTTCAATGAAAAAATCCTAACATCTAAAACTAGGAATAATGCACTGTACATGTCAATCACGTGGGTTTGTTTGCAGCTAATAAAGTTATTCTAATGAAATTTGTTCTCAATTCCAGATTTTAACAAAAGCAACACAATGTAAAAAAAAGGAAAAAAAAAAGGCTTGATGAAGGAAATCCTTGATTACTTACGCCACCCCACCCACAACATACCTTGTCTTTTCACCCTTTCAGAAATCAGTACCATTAAAGCGTTGAACATAAAACTAAATCCGATCTGAAAAAGGTACAAAAAGGCACATAAAATCCCAGTGCTTCTGTACTGTAAAATTCAAGTGTAACTGAGCTCAATCAATTTTTTTCCAAACAGTATTGGATGACTGATATTCCCACTGAGCCCAAATTGGTTTGCAGCCTATGCCAAAGCTTTCAAACAAGCACTTGTGCTAGTAGACTACAAAGTTAAAGCCAAGCTTCTTTACGCTTTTTGGGAATATCAGTTCAAATGTTTGTTCTTGTCCACAAAAACGAAAGGTCAATCCAAAGTTCAATCATCTCCTCCGCCGTACATGTCAGCAAGTTTCTTGAAGCGAGGACCCCAGTCATTAAGGTAATCGTAATCTTGCTCGCCACCACTACTTGATGAGTTGAGAGAGCTTAGAGACCCAGCTGTAGAGCCACTGCCTTCATAGTCAAAGACTAAGAGGGAGTCGTAAGGTGGAGCAGTGGGGTCATTGTCTGCTGCTTTCAGTCCCTATAAACAAAAATACAATATTTTATGAGAATTGATTTGAATTTGATTACATCTTCATCTATATACAACTGAATGTAAATACAGTCTCTTAGTGTTAATTAGTATATTAGAAGTAGAGGTGTTTAAAATGTTCCAGCAAGTAAAAAAAAAAAATAGCAAAGAACATTGGTTCAACATCATCAAAATTGTCCTCAGTTCATTCCGGATTTGGACCTGGTTTATTCGTGGTTTGGCCAGATCCCTGGAACTGATTAATGGAAGACAACCACATTTGTCAAACATACTATACGCACAGCAGACACACTTTATCGAACATCCTTGAACCATGGCGAAAATTTCAAACTCTCAGAACTATTTTCACAACAAATCTTTCATTTGAAGTCACACAGGAGATCTGCAGCCCTATAAAAAAAACACAGCTTAAACCTTTTAAATAAGGCATGAAAGCTGGAGTGATAACAAGCATCTTTACAGTGTGCAGTAGGTTGTATCATTTATTTTTCTTACATATCCAAGTGATATCAACAGCAAATATTGCTAGCAAACTATTTTATGGCATCACTAATCATCATTAATACATGTATTCATCATGCATCTATTAATGTTATTTGTGTATTTGTGTAAACTTAAAAGATATGACTATTTTATTTATTAATAAAACTAAACTAATATGTAATAGCTCCAAAGATATTTTTATTTTTTTAAAAATAACACCCCCTTGTCATCTGCCAGAGGTATAGGGGTTGTAACTATAGAGGTGAGGGGGGGGGGCAGCAATACTAGGTTCCCCCCACCTGAGGCTTTGCACCCCCTCTTGTCCCTTCTTTGCTCTCAAAAGAGGAGGACCATGCATGCTCGCAAGAAGCCCTCACTTCGCTCTATTGAGAGCAGAAAGGAGGGCCAGGAGGCGAGGATGTTATGCCTTGCCCAATGACAAATTTGGTAATGTGAAGATTACATGTAAATATGTTGTTAAAAAAACTGGAGAAGATCAGGGAGGGGATTGCCAAGAGCTTGATCTCTACATTAATCAAGGAAACAGCCAACAAAGTGTACTATTGGTGGTACTATACTCCTGATAAGCTGTCTCGAATGTTTCCTACGGCCACTCCGAGTTGCTGGTGGGAATGTGGTCATAGAGGCACGATGCTACATATATGGTGGACCTGCCCTCATATAGTTCCTTTCTGGAACATGGTTCTTACACTTATAAATTCTGTGTCAGAACAACAGATAAATAAAGACCCCTGGTCATTCATTCTCTCCCGCCCTATACCTGATGAGAGTGCGCCTTCTAACAAGCTTATTTCCCATATCTTGGCAACTGGTAAATCCCTAACAGCAAAGCACTGGAAAGACCCTAGGGCTCCCTCTATGCAGGAACTACGGTCCTACATATGGCATGTCGCAAGCATGGAGAGTATAACGTGCTACCTTCATGATAAATCATATAATTTCGATAGGATGTGGGCTCCGTGGTATTCACTAGAAAGCCGCAGCTGTGTATCCAGTAGGGCTCCCCCTCCCGCAGTTGGAACATAGCTATTGGGCCACCCCCGGATCCCCTAGGTTGGATACGGAGCGCTGCTGGTGAGTAACGTATGTCTGTTATTTTTTCGACAATTTAAACGTGTGGTTTAGTTCTTATTAGCATGGTTCCATGTTTACTTATTAGCAATATGGTTGAGGGAAAGGAAAGATGTTGTATATAGAATCCGGTATCCTTTGAACTCTTGAGATTTTTTAATAAAGATTAAATTAAAAATATCTCTTCAATAATACCCACAAATCGAGTTTTGTGGTCGAACAGCCTCTTTTTCAGAGGTGTAAAGTTCCCACAATAAAATGTTGGAGTTTCACTTTTGACGTTCTGCACTGTATTTGTAAATTTGTATTTAGTGGAATTTATAGCCTATTAATAAAGCTAGAAAGTTAACGGTTAACTCATTTTGCATTCTGCTGTGTGGTTAGATGGGGTAGACCTGGTAAAACTCAAGGTCAAATTCTGCTGGCAAAACATGCAAAAATTTGTCACCAAATGGGGAAGTTAATATTTTGTGCAATATTAACATAACACAAGATATCCAACATTCATGGTGGAATTCATAATAGTCAATGAAGGAGAAACACCTAGATGTGTGGCTCACTTCTTAAGACGTACACCTATAGCAAAGTAAATCTGTTTTTGCTGTAACTATAAAGCTGCTTGTTACAGACAGAAAAAGGAAATGCCAGTCACGGGGAGGAACTAATCTAACTGACTTAATCCGGACATTGGGTCCTGTTCAATGATCCAGAAATTAGATTCAGACAGGAGAATATATGAACACACCAGCCGAGGTCAGGAGATTAGAAAATATTGTATTATTGAGATCACAAGACAAGGTCAAAGAGAGTGATCAGAGGGGGAAAGTTTCAGGTCTTAGGTGTTAACCCAAGACCTTGTTATATATGGCTTGAAGAGAAACACGCTGAACAGTTCCAGTCATGCAGCAAGAAATTATTTTGTAGGCACCTATCTATTATGGTCCCAGCTTAATTGATGGAACATGTAATTTGAGGTTCCTTGAGAAAAACCATACCTGGTCTCTAGGCAAAAATAGTGGACATGAAAAGACATATCAATAACTTTTCCAGAAATTGGTTAGTCCTCTCCTAGGACTGATAATAGTAGGATAAAGAAACATAAGGGAGATGCCCATCCTTAGATCAAATGCCTTCAAAAGTCAAACTAAAAATTGGGCACCTCTTTCAGATTAAATATAGTATTGGGAAGTGAAAAATCTCTTCAATAAAGGTGTCAGCTAGCTCCACAGTCTATTGCGATTTTTTAAGGGGTACCAGACAAGATTGTGCAATCCACTATGACCAGGGTGGCAGTCATACCTTTCAAGAGAGGGATCTCCTCAATGAAATCCATCTTATTGTGTGGCCACATTTGGGAGGAAGTGGTAAGAAATGTAAAAGAACAAAGGGCAAAGAACAAGGTATTCTGCTCCTGGCACAAATGTTGCAAGTAGCTGCATTGCTGTTTATAAATTGCGAGCCCTTTAAACTCTATATCTATTTGTTAATGCCCAGTTCTGTTTTATTATTGTGTTTGTTCTTAATTGCAAAGCACTGAGGAATATGCTTGAGCTATATCAATAATGTTAATAATAATAAAAAAATAATAATAATAATAACACTGTTAATATAATAAATTGGACCACCAGAAAGTTTTCTGAATTAAGTCTAAGTTATGTTTAGACCCTGGGTGACCTGCTACTTTGGAATGTAAGTCCACTAGGGTATTTTGGAAGGAAACTCCTGTGGAACAAACATTTTACCTTCAGAAGCAGATGGGGAATGTGACTGAGCTTCAGAAATTTGGGTCCATAAGTCCAGATTAATTGAAGCCTTGATGAGTGATCAAGCAAAAATGAAGATTCTTACAGAGAACAGTATCTTGGAAGTCTTCAAAGAAACAATAGCTATAAATCGTCGGAAGAAGAGGGCCCAGCATCCTGTTTGTCACTAAGTCTCTAGGCCTTCATGATATATGCTACATTTTTGTGATCTAACAAAATCGCTATAGGCACAGAAGTGCCATTCAGTAAATGCACCCACTTCTAATGAGCATATTCTTATAGTCAAGACTTTCCTGTTGCCCACAGCCACATTTTGTTCAAGAATGTAAATCTTCTTGGAAAAGAAGGCACAAGATTTTAATTTCCCTTTAAAATATTGTGCTGTCAAAGGACAGCTACAGTACCAGTCTGAGAGACATGGATTGCCTGGAAAAAGACGTATTAAGACTCTGGTGATTAAATATGGCATAAAGAAAAATGCCTTTTTTTATGTTTGAGGAAAACATTTTCTGCTTCTACCGTCTGGAACAGCAGCTTAGAGAATGACCTGGTGACGGAAGTGACTGGAGCTATGATCTTAAAAGAAATTTGGCATGTACATCTTATAATAGTTTGCAAATCCAATAAATTCTTGGATAGGTTTAATACCAGTAGGAGTCATTCAATCCAGGACGGCTGAGACTTTAGCAGAATCCATATGAAATCCATCTTCAGAAATTATGTATCCCAAGAATGAAATTTCCCTTTGATTGAATGGGCATTTTTAATTTTTTGCTAGCACTTGTCTGACCTGATTACAATGTTGATGTAGTTCCTTAGAGAATATGAGGATATTGTCAAAGTAGTTAATTAGGAAGAGATCCAGCCTTCTCAAAAACAATTTGTTAATATATTTCCAAATCAAAAACAATAATAATGAATAAAGACTTGTAAAACAGCTGGAGCATTGCATAACCATACATGATGGTGTACAAATAGGGGCTGATGCTACGTTGGGGGTGTACCTGCCTGCTTAGCACAAAATATACAAATTTGTACTGCAGATAACCACAAAAAGGTATTAACAGATTTGGTACCCTTGGGAAGGGGGAACTAGAGATCTAGAGAGGATATAGCAAACCATGAATGGTTTTACTACAGGAAACTCCTCCCTGGGAAATTGGGCTGACAGACATAAGTAGATGACATACGCCTCAGTTACAAAGTATAAATCCAAGGGAAGACCAGGTAGCACTCTATCCAGATGAGAATTGAACTCTTTCAGGGCTCTGGCAATTTGTTGCAACTGAAAAACTTGCTCTGAGAGGCTTGCTGTATGGAAATCACAGTTGTTGGTGCTAGTTAAAGACAGGTATAGAACCTGCTAGGCACCGATAGGGAATAAAATAACCAAATTGGAATAGAAATTGTGTCCTTTCCGGTGATCCATTACATAGATCAAGACTATAAAATAGCAGAACACACTAGCCGAGCTCAGGAGACTATAGAAGATCGCAAGCTGAGGTCATCGGTTGGAAAAAACATAGTGGTTAGATGGAAAAAGTTCCAAAAGACAGTAACAATAGGTTATTGAATTCTCACAGAAAAAAGCATAGTGATACCCTGCTTAAGCAATGAGTGCTGACAACAGGTGCCTTAAATAAGAGGGACGTAATGTCTTCATCCAGTACAAATCTCAGTGCGACAACTGCAACGGCAAACGTCTGACATTGTTGCGTACTGACATCACGCGCACCCAAACGTGACGCCAGTCCTTAGTGACAATGACGAAGCTGTGCTGAAGGTGGGAGTGCTCCAATCGTAGGGACCCCGGTCAGGTACATTAGATCTTGTCTTCTAAGGTAAATTATAATTCTCGGTCAGTATCACACATGAATTTTTAAACAAATAGTGAGAAGTAGTCTGCATGCAGGGTGGATGGTTCAGTTCACTACAATGAGGTTTCATAGAATTTATCATTATAAAACAGCAAAGGATTACTACAGACTGATTAATGTGCAAAACTCATCCTAATATATAGACATAACATGACTATATTTTACTTTATGTGTTTTAAATCTCAGTATGCTAAACAGTAACAAAATAATACAATGAACACATTTTGTCCTTCACTATTATAATGTACACTGCCTACTTTGCTTAAATAACTTGAAAAACAACTCACAGGGCTGTTAAAATGCTTCACAAGACAAGTGTATAAAGCACTTACATAATTGATTTCATTTGGCTGCTCTATACACTAATCCTATTTAAAACAACTCTTGGTAATTATGAAGGTATTGAATTTCAGCCATTCTCCCCAACTGAAAGGGGGATACGTGAGGGAAATAAAAATTAACTATTATTAAATTTGGTTTATAAATGAATTTAAGAGACAATGCTGTACTGGTAGACTATTATTTGCAAGCCAAAATGAATTTCTCCTGTGAATACTGTAGCCAGTTTTTTTTTTAGAGACACAAATGTATAGTACGGATGCATTCATTATAAATGAAATGTTCTACATAAACACTGTATTCATGAAGAACAAGCGTCGATGAGCAAAAAAAAAGTGGTGTTAATTGGGAAAACTTGGAGACATATCCTTTATGTGTATGGGGTAGAAAGCTAATTTAGAGCATAGACGGTCTGAACGTCTATGTCTGGTACCAAGATTGTCTTTTCAATGGAAAACTGTTTATACACCCAAATATACACACATCAGGGAATTTACAACATTAAAAGATTACAATTAACAAACATGAAACATTAATGAGACACTGTCACCTTGTTTCCTTAATTTTACAACCTGTTTAAATACAAAGGGTAAAATTTGCTTTATAGAGGGAAGTGGGCTAAAAGTTTACAGGTTCTGAGTGATCAGACATGATTTTAAGCCATTACACCTGAGCTGTCAGGTTACAGAAAAGCTATGGTTCTCAATAGTGTCATTATGCTATCTATGTTAGACTTGCTGAAAATATTAAACATATACTGCTGACCTGCATGTAAGTAAGCATTCAGAACAAAAGCTATACAAAGCACCTGTCTGTCCTCAATTATAACAATTTGTAACACAGTTATAGCACTGATTTGCTGCAGTTTGGCCATGGTTAAGCAATTGTGGCTATTTGAAAACAGTCAACTACTAGAGCATTTAAAACATGTTACTGCTCATAGGCAAACCGAGGGGGGGGGGGTTACCCAGTGCCTGGAAACCTCCCTCTAAGCCTGGGGCACTGTATAATTGAGGTGGCTGAACCCTACTCCCGCTTCACCCAGCTCTGCTCGAAAAGGGAGAGCTGCATGCACCTAACAGTAGCACGCAGCATTCCCCATGTATATTATGGGGATAGGAAGAGTTGGAGAGCAGTCAAGCACTGTCTAAAATTATAGCCACGCCCCCATACATGCTGGTCACGCCCACTGGTGGCGTGGTGTGGAAACCGCCCTCTACAAATCCTGCGTTTGCCCCTGCTGCTATACCAATGATTTATTCTTAACACGTAATTAACTTTAGTTCTAATTGAAGCACATTATTTCTATTCATTGGGGGGCAAATCAGTACACATAATTACAACATGCTATTGTGAAATGAATGTAGATAAATAATCATAAGCCAACAGTCTTGTTCTGTTGCAGGATAGCCATGACTAGATTTCTTTACCTGAAGTTCTGTGCGAAAACATACAGTATGAGCTAGTAAGCCCGAGTAGCAACATACAACATCGAAGCTCACATGTACATAGGAACATTACAGTTTTATACAGCCAATTCCCACACTCCTGTCAGTGCTAGCCTTCATCTGTTAAAAACAAGATTATGACAGGCCTCTCTTGGGATAAAAACCAGTCCCAAACATTCGGCATGATAGATGTCCTACCTGTGTTTCATTTAGTGGTCCTTAACTGGACCCTTTAAATGAAGATTGTTATTGGATGTTGGATTTTGTCAAAACATCTGTAACAGCAATAAAGTAATTATATTTAACATTCACCTCATTGATGAAGTCTCCAATATCACCAGGATGTGGAGCAGCTGATCGGATAGGGTACTGAGGCTCTGCGTGGATTGGTCTTTCATCCATACGTCGTATCCCCACAGGCTTGATTGTGTCTGGTTCTACTGTGTCGGGCTGCTGAAGCTGGCTTAAATCATAGTCCTACCAAATAAAAAAAATAGCAAACAAATACCATTAAGCATGCTCTGTTTAAATGAATGTAAACATAAAAAGTTTTCCTAGTGGAACAATTTAAACATCTACACTTGGTTTGTATGCTTATTTTTTACACAATCACATGCAGACATTCAGCTGATGCTCAGAGTTAAGCCTTTGTTAGGAGCGAACCTCAGGAAAATAGAAATATTGAAATTCAGTGTTTATGGAAGGTGTCGATTTAGGTGATAAAACACCTCAGTAGTTTCTGACGCAATCAACACCTTAAGGGAAAAAAGTTAACTAATTTAGTACGTGTGAAATAGGAAGTTGTGTTCTTCATTCTACAAGATCTAACATTTACTTTACATTTGATGGTACACAGCTGTATTGAATTATAGAACACTGAAGCTGTCATCATCTTAACCAGCTTTATTTTCATGTGATTTACTCCGCTACTTTTTAGTATTAGTGCCACACAAACATCTCCAGGTTTATTAACTAGTATATGGTAATATAAATAAATAGCCTGGGCGAACATTTAACATGACACAGATTTAGTCATTCAAGGGGTTAAATGTATCAAGATGAGAGATTTCCGGCGGGTTTGAAAAACCAATCAGATTCTAGCTATCATTTATTTAGTACAGTCTACAAAATGTTAGCTAAAATCTGATTGGTTGCTATAGGCAACATCTCCACTTTTCAAACTCGCCGGAAAACTCTCAGCTTTAAATAGATGAGAGAAATAAACATAGGACTATAGAGCCAAACTACAGCCTGCAGTTAATGGAATAATAGCACGCTTATAAACAAATAAAAATAAATAAATAACAAGGCTACGTCTATGGGGAAACTTTTCAGGTATATTAACCATGTGTTGGAGTCACGAGTATGGATATAAAAATCATCAAGTCATAAATATGGATATAAAAAGCAGGTAATTGCACTTTCCTACAGCTATACACAGATTTTGAAATATATATGTAGATATAAAAAGTAATACACTACAATTGATGATTCTATAGCTTTCCATGATCATCTATAATGGTTGACCACTATATGTATGCATCTCAGGAAGGTTTGTATCAGGACGGTAAATAATGGCTGCAACATTTTAGACATTTTATTGAAATGCTATTGGATTTCTACATCAAACAACTTATTATTTTAATACTAATTAGTACCGTATTTCCCCATGTATAAGACGCACCCATGTATAAGTCGCACCTTAAATTTGGGTCCCAAAATTTGAAATAAAAATGTATTACATAAAGTTATTGAAACTGTTAATCACTGTTAATACCAGCGTCTGACAGGAAGGCAGCACTACTGCACACCATTGTTGACAAGAGACAAGTCACGTGACTTGTCTCATCGGAACTCTCGGTCACGTGATTTACAGCTCAGAGGGAGGAGAAGAGAAGTGCGGGTGGCTGAGTTTCTTTCAGCAATGTCATGCTGCATCCCTGGGTGATCATTCTGGACTCGGAGGTAATAAGGTAAATACCGCTGGCACTGTATAAGACAAACCAGGTTTTTAGATCCCAAATTTTTGGGAAAAAGGTGCGTCTTATACATGGGAAAATACTGTTAAATTTACATTTTTGTTTAAAAAATCCATTTAATTCTATCCAACATAGCGGTTTATTGCATCCCAATGCATACCTCCAAGCTTTATAGCTCCTTGAATCTAGGGTGTAGACACGTGACGATGGGGGTGTGGCTATGTGCCCATAGCTTTTGAAGAGCTAGGCTTCTCATTGCCTCCCTCTTCTTCAAACACTCATTCATTGCCACGTACACCAGTGGCAGGCACTATGCAGAGCAGCATTGAACGTGACATATGGTCCAGCGTTCTGGCGCGTAATAAGTTATTGCAAATGTGAATTTAGTTGAAATTTGGTATTCAACAGAAAGACGCCCAGTGTGAAGATGAGGTGTTTTTGCCGGGTATGTAGTTAAAACATTTTTGGCACAGATGGCTTAAAAGTGGACTTTAGTATCATATATAGCCTTTAGTTATGCAGATAACTCGCACCAGAAGGTATAAATTCATCTATAGTGCAGCCTTGGCTCCTTGAAAGCCTGAGCTTAGGTGGCGAGTCTACTTAACATTTTATGAACTATAAAACTAAATCTAAGCAAAGTTGATAAATAATACAGATGTCTGTTGAGAAATAAAGATATAATGGACATTGACTACAAAAAGTATTAACACCCTCTGCCATTTTTTACATTTCATGTTCTTACATGTCACCTAAATTGGTTTATTCGCAAATTATTAACACCGATCAACACAAAATAATCTGCATTGTCAAATAAAACAAGCACTAAAGCCTTTTTCCTATTAACTGCACTTTTTGGTGAGATAAACCCGGGTGCAATGAGTGTTCTACAAAAGTCATATAATTAATTGATTGAAGCCCACATGTCCACAAATAAATTGCTTCAATTTATTGCAAAATAAATATACTTGCTTGTGAAAGGTCTCACGGTTCATTTCCAAACAAGAGTTTCATTATGAAGATCAAAGAACATTTAAAGCAAATTGGAGAAAAGGTTGCTTAATAACATCAGTAAGGGGAAGCATATAAGAAGATTTCAAAGGCTTTTAGTATCCCCTGAAGCATAATCAAGTCCAACATAAAGAAATGGAGAGAATAAAACTAAACTGTCAAGATATGTAGAACAGACCATCTTCCAAAACTAAGCATCTGTGTGAAAAAAGGCACATTTTGAAGAAAACGCACATGAATTCTCTACAAGAGTTTACTAGAAAGCATGTGGGAGATCCATATACTATGTGGAAGAAGATTCTATGTACGGCGCCCTCCTGCCTTCACACTAAATGTCGGGCGTGATGTCATTACACCCGACATTTTCAGTGAGGAGTGCACAGAGAGGAGCTGCAATGGACAAGAATGAAGAGAGAGAAGAGAATGACAGAAGAGAAGAAATAAGAAGAAAGAAGGCAATAGAAATGTAAGTGAAAGGGAGAAAAGGCAGTTTAATGGAGGGCACAGTATGAAACAGGGGAGGCAAATGAAGGGGAGCAAAAGCAGCATGAAGGGCACAGTGTGAAACAGGGGAAACATAAAGGGGAGGAAAAGCAGTATGCAGGGCACAGTGTGAAACAGGGGAAACATAAAAGGGAGGAAAAGCAGCATGGAGGGCACAGGGTGAAACAGAGGAAACATGAAGGGGAAAAAAAGCAGCATGGAGGGCCCAGTGTGAAACAGGGGAGGCAAATAAAGGGAAGCAAAAGCAGTATGGAGGGCAAAGTGTGAAACAGGAGAAACATAAAGGGGAGCAAAAGCAGTTTGCAGGGCACAGTGTGAATCAGGGGAAATATAAAGGGGAGCAAAAGCAGCATGCAGGGCACAGTGTGAAACAGGGGAAACATAAAGGGAAGGGAAAGCAGCATGGCAGGCCCAGTATGAAACAGGGGAGGCAAATGAAGGGGAGCAAAAGCAGCAAGGAGGGCACAGTGTAATGATGAAGGGGCACAGTGTAATGAAAGGGGATGGCAAAATTGCATATGAGACTTTTTCTTTTTCTTGCAGCCTACACAATCTTTGACTTTGATTATTTGGCCCAATTGGGGTTTGGAGTTTCTTGGTCTAATGAGACAAATATTAAATGTTCTGGACTCAATGCAAGGCACTATGTTTGGCAAAACCCTAATTCTGCAAACCATCCCATGAATATATTCCTACGACGAAGCATAGTAGGACAATTACAATGCTCTGTGGATGCTTCTCTGCTTCAGGGACTAGAAAACTAGAGAGCAAAATGGGTGGAGCGAGCAAGAGACATATCTTGGAAACAGATAAATATTCAAGCAGAACACTGACCAAAATCACACTGCAAAAGACTCATTCAGTGGCTTAAATACAGAAAAAAATCAATGTATTAGTTAAAGCCCAATTTCCACTTGAAAATTGCTGTTCATGAAAGATCCCCATTTCAACCTGATGGAACTCCAGCAATATAACAAAAAGAACGGATGAAAATTGTCCAGATGTGCAAAGATCAAAGAGACTTATCCAAAAAGAGTATCAGCTGTAATTTCTTCTATTAAGTACTAAAAAGAGGGGAGGTCAGTTATACTTATGTAATCAAGATTTGTCTGTGTTAACGAAAATCTTTAGAGCCGTTATCTTTAATTTGATGTTACAGAATATTTTGTGTTGAATAATTCAGATTACATGATGTAAGAAAATAAAATGTGATCAAGGGGATGAGTACTGTGTATAGTCACTGTATACAGTTCACCTGCAGTTTTGTCAGAAGCTAAATATGTCCAATGACTGAAAACATAAAACGATATCATTACCTGATCTTCCTCTCCTCCACCTTCTTCATCATACTTCAAAATATTATCTCGGACATCATCCTCAGGGTCAATAAGAAGCTGTTTGGCTTGTCTCTCCTTGTCTCGACGCTTCATCCACACCACAAACATTAACACAAGCGCTGTAGTGTGAGAGGTAATAATAATGAGTCAAATATAGAAAGATCTGTAGTTAAAATAGCAAATTTAATGATTTCAGTTTGTGACTAAGGCACCAGCAGATTCATTAATGTGCACAGAAGAAGACTAATAGTAATGTGATATTTGGCTTGAGCCCATAATGGAATTTTCACCCAATTATTTCCAAATCTTGCTTTAAACATATCTGATTTCTCTTGTAGACAAATTAAGTAAGGCAATTAGTTTAACTAAGGCCTTTAAATATTAATACACTTTAACTTGAACAAGTAAATCAATTTGCGCTTGACATCAGTTTTGCCAACTAAAACAAATCTATGTAACAAGAAAACAAGCGGAGAGCCTCTAAATCATCTATTCTGCATCTAAACTGAATGCTTAAGTCATGTTGTCGAATTACAACTTTAGTATAATTCCCATGCATTGTAATACAGTTCTAAAGAGCAATGTATTTTCAGAACGTACATTTAGGGTGGCTTAATGGTTAGCACTTCTGCCTCACAGTCATGAGTTCCATTCCCGACCATGGCTTAATCTGCGTGGAGTTTGTATGTTCTCCCTGTCGTTTGCGTGGGATTCCTCCGGGTGCTTCGGAGGAAACCCACGCAAAAACGGGGTGCTCTGGAGGAAACCCAGGCAAACTGGCTAATTGGCTCGTTAATTGGCTCCTATCAAATTGACCCTAGTCTCTCTCTGTCTGTGTGTGTATGTTAGGGAATTTAGACTGTAAGCTCCAATGGGGCAGGGACTGATGTGAGTGAGTTCTCTGTACAGCGCTGTGGAATTAGTGGCACTATATAAATAAATAAATGATGATGATGATGATGAATATATAACCATCACCTACAAAATGAGTAACCAGTCATTTTGCACAAAGTGCCTAAGTGATGTCACTGGACATCCTAGTGAATTGATAGGCTGTACTCTCATGGGAAATGGCTGCCTCCAATAGGAGTAGAAGCCAGGGATACTGTGACAGACACTTTCAAATAGACAGATTGTTATAAATTAAAATGTTCATACTTTAAACACTAGCTATATATTATGCTTGACATGTATTGTGGAAACCATTTTTTAAGACATTCTATGCATATGATATATAGACAGTCTCTTTAAAAATAAATAATAAAAATGTAACTCAGTTTGTTGAAGCACAAAACAATGTTTCCCTAATATATATATGACATGATTTCAAAAGCTGCTCATATCTATCACTGATGCAGCAAGCTAGAGGGATACTAGAGGAAAATACAGTAGTGCTAGAATTATTTATGTGTCTGGTGGATTGTTCTTTACAGCTATACTACATTTGTGTCTTACTCAGTACTCTAGCGGCAATGCGGTTCATTTTCAACTTAATCTGTAAGGTAAGCCTCATATTAATTCTTGGAATATCTAGCTGAGAGTCAGGCAATTTATAACATCCAATTAGGACAGAAAGTCTACACAAACCAGCTTGTTAAATGCAGGCATGCAGACGAACTGAAAACAATTATTTATATATTAATCAATGTTTATGTTTAATCTTCTGGCCCTGATAAAAGTCCAAGAGCAAGACAAATAATTTATTGAGTCATTATTTATTTTACATTTATGTGAAAACCTAGACAACAGTAGGACAGAATTAAGCAGCTTGCTAAATGCTGGACATAACAAGAAAATCAAGTCAATCCTATCAATTCTATTTTCAATCCTATTGGAGAATAGGGATTAATCACAGAAAAAAAACCATCTAAGATAATGACACCAATAAAGATCACGTTCTATTGCCAAATAAGGGATACTGTAACTATAACAAAAACAAAGGAATCGATCACCCTTGAATATAGCCGGTCAAGCATTATATCCAGGTATCAATTCCAAAATAAATTTGAAGGGGCCATAGGAATAAACATGTCCTGTGCTGCTCTTGTACAAGATGCCCCCCTGTGCCATTCCAAATGTGCCATTCCAAATCTCTATTTGTGCCAATACCTGGACGATAGAATCCTTAAGTAGTGTGCCAGCAAAAGGATCCTTCAACCTTTATTGTAATAGTGAAAAGTAGCAAATTATTAAAATATTGAATAAAACAAGCCAACACACACCAACTCATAATTGCATACTAGTGTGTGTTATTTATAACTGATATTGTAATAGGTTGCTGGTAAAATCTGGATTTGAACATATATACACACTTTTATGTGTATGTTTGAATTAAAATTTTATTGCTCTTTTTTATGGTTATAATAAAGGATAAGGTTAACTTTTTATTATAAGAGCTGTGGAGACAGTTGGAGAAACATTTTGCTTATTTAAGATTTAAAGTATAACCATAATCATATTGTTCCCTTCAATATATACACATTGTATATCACTTGCTGCGGTGACCTAAGTACTTACTGAGCAAAATGATGATGCAAAGAAGAATTGCAATGATAGCTCCTGTCCCCAGGCCAGTTCCAATGATAGGAGCGACACCACTACAGTATCCATTCATGTCACAGGAGCAGACTTTCACCCGAAGGTATGAAGTATTTGCCATTGCCGGGTTTCCCGAATCTGTGATGTGAATCGGAATGTTATAGATGCCATCGTCAAGAGATCCAATCTTCAGACTGAGCTGGGCGTGGTCACCTATAAAAATACATCCGGTTGTAACAATGAATTATTAAAGCACTGTAAATATATAGAAAGGTATGTTCTATTCACAGGTATACAATAAGAGAAAGTTTGGGAAGCCATTAGAATGAGCTTAGCACCACTTTAAAATTTAATTTTGATATTCATCATGTTGTGATAAGTAATACGGAGGCTCAGATTAAACAAACAATACTTTAAGGAGTGTGTAAGTAAAATAAAAATCGCCAATTTGATGGCAGAACCTTTGTCCAATTTAGCCATGGTACACGCATGAGCTGCAATGTATGGTCAATTAGGTCTAAAAGGTCACAATTGCAGCATTTATGGGAACCTTTTTTCTTCCCAGGAGTGTTTATCATGAGAATATCACTCCAAAAGCACGATGTACATTACTCCATGAAGTCATAAAGAGACTCAGGCTAAAGGCTTATTATCTGCAGGTTACTCTTGCATTGTCTAATGTCAGTATATATTTGGTAGTGAAGGATTTAAGCATTTAAACCTTAGTATGTCAGCCACTTCCCTAAGGAATATGACATGACTGAGCCCAATTATCTACCTGGATATTTAAAAAAAAGCTTCTACCAACACTGAGAAACAAATAAACTCATTGGAAGCCTGCTGTTAACACCGTTTTATTTTCAAATTATAACACAATTTGATTAACTCTATTTAACATGGACATGTTTGAATTGTATTACTGTTAAAATGAACCTAAAAACAATATTAAAACAAATGGCTACCATCTGCATCTATTGTTCTAAACACACTTTCAGGCCATAAAGAGAGTCCTCGGGGTATATTTACTAAACTGCGGGTTTAAAAAAGTGGAGATGTTGCCTATAGCAACCAATCAGATTTTAGCTGTCATTTTGTAGAATGCACTAAATGAAAGCTAGAATCTGATTGGTTGCTATAGGCAACATCTCCACTTTTCCAAACCCACAGTTTAGTAAATCTAGTCCCTCGTGTTCTTTTACATTAGGGAACTGAGAATCAGATGGCCAGTACATAGGAAGAAAATGGAAAGGGTCAAATGTATGTGGAGGCATATGCAGTGATTTTGACACTCTTTTCACCTTTGCACATGAGTCACAGGCCATGTGGTGTAATAGGTTCAGCAACCACTCTGAACAAGCAGGCAAATGTATTGCATATTGTATTGCTTTTTGGGGATCATCCATAAAGGTGCAAACAACAAAAACATAGGTAGGTGCAAACATCCTCTCACTGCTACACGTAGTGGATCTAGGAAAGTTGTGTTTTCTTGAGAGTATAAGTCATGTATTTGGTTCACATAAAACTTAATAAATAATTTGAAGGGGACTGTAGACAAGCAGGATAGCTGCCCATACAGCCCTACATCAGTGGTTTTGAAAATAAAATCATCAGTAGATTACAGCTGACCACATTTAATATAATGTGGTAAGAAAATATCACTATAATTTTATTTACTTGTCATCATTATTTAAATGTATATAGCTTACTATACTTGTAGTGATTCTGGGCCTGATTCATTAAGGAAAGTAAGGAAAAAAGGTGAGTAAGTTTTCTCCCGGCCAAAACCATGTTACAATGCAAGGGGTGCAAATTAGTTTATTATTTTGCACATAAGTAAATACTGGCTGTTTTTTCATGTAGGATGCAAATACTTGATTGCTTTATTTTTACACTGACATTTAAAGTCTATCTAGGACATGCTCTACCAGAATTATAAATCTGTCCTCACATTTTAAGATTACTTCCCCTCCTATGCAACATGGTTTTGCCAAAGTGCACTAATTTTTTTTGCTTTACATTCCTTAATCAATCAGCTCTATGTGTTTTATAAAAAAAAAAGTATATTTATAAGGTAGATTTAGAACAGAGATACACAACATCTGTGTTGGGATCCTATGTGGGGTTCCTGAATCTGTTTTTGAGGTCCCCTGATTTTCAGATATCCAACACATTCTATAGGGAACCTTCTCTTTTGGGGTCAAGTAATGTTTTTGGATACTTGTAGTCCAAGAACAATAGCACTTAGGGTTTCAGCTAAAAGAAGAATTATTGACATGGAAAATATTTTAGGTCTGACTGGGACTCAATTATAAAAACGAACCATTGTAAGGGGGAGGTTGGCCACAAAAGCATATGTACCTGTGCCCTGCTTTTGTCCTGTCCTATAGATAAAGTACCACTAAACATAAATACATGTTGTCCTAATGTTTACATTTGCACATATATAAGTGCTATATTTCGTTCTTTGTTAGTAGCCATTGTATGCAAAAGCTGACTAAACATGGCTGCCTCAAATGCCCCTTAATGGGAATAGTGAGAGGATGACTGACGTAAATATCTCTCCCTATACTGTTTTTAGCTAAACTCTAGGGACCTCATTTAGAGGTGGAGGCAAAGACTGTTTAAGAAGTGTAAGAGTGGGAGTGTGCCACAGCTTGGTAGGGTATTGAGTGGCAAGCAACCCCAGTTACATCAAACTCGTAATACCCTATCGAGCTGAGAGCAGTTCCTGCAGCTAGCTAACGCTTGTGCCACCTAATTCCTGCTGCGCAGCTTTAGCCGTTTTGACGTGTGTTGCGTCTGCGCCTCACTGCGACTAGGATTTATTTACATGGTCACGCCTTCACAAATCCGTATTCCACCCATTCTCTCGTAGTGAGCCGCAATCTATCGCAAGTGTTAATTGCGTCCAAGATGCAAGCGGATTTGGTGCTTTCTGCACATGCGTGGTGGTGTTTTTTCGCTGGATGCGCCTAAAACGGACTTTGCGTCCGACTCTAAATGAAGTCCTATGTCGGTATATGTAGTAAAAGTAACTTAGCAGCAAAATGGAAGAAAATAACAAATTCTTCCACTAACACATCTCTCAATATGACCGTTTCCTGGCCCTTTCCTTCTGTATATAGTAAACACTTTTGTGATTTATAGTACACTGAAACTTTGGCACATAAAAAATATCTGTAAAATGTATAAAGTCTGTTTGATCAGCAGAAACTTTTTTATTAGCTATAATATTCCCTTACAAAATGCAGAGCACATTTCTATATAAACCTCAACAACATATTTTGCAGATAACAAAGATCAAGTAAAAAACAGTTTTGCACTTTCTATAAAAGTAACAATAGCAGATGATTTTACACAGCTATGTCTACAATTTCCATAAGAAATGGGTAGCAAAACAAACTACAGTATTACTGATGTGGGAAGAAATGCAATTGTAGCAGCAGGCTCTGAATTAACCAGTCTAATAGACAAAGACTGTAAAAAAACACTTTCCTGATTTGTTGTATTTAACTATGATTCAGTGTAGGATGAAATACAAAAGTGTTTCTCTACATGCGGTACAAGGATAGGGCCACACCGAGAGAGATTTGTTTACATCTTGTATGGTTACCAATGCAAGAGTTTGCTATTACCTTCCATTATGCTGCTAGCGTATAGAATATATATTATATCGGTATACAGACAGATGTTAAAGGGTTGAAGTGTAGGTATAACACAGAGGTTTATGTGAAATTATATTTTTGACAGCAAAAGTCATGATCAGCATTGGGAAAGTGAACATTAATTTAATTGAAGAATTCAGTGTCAGCCTAACAGTGGAAAACAAGAGTTTAGCGAGCTTTTAAGTGTTATTATTCATAAACAATGTTTGTGTTCTATTCTACTGGCAACAGTTGCCGATGCAAGCAGTACTTTTGACTGTTTTAGAATACTGGTGGCTGTAAATAGTTGAGTGTGTGTGATTGCTTATATATCGCTCAACACTGGAATCTATCAGATGTCAATTGGAACTGGCGAAAAATGTGCTGGACAAGTATTGCGCTATGTGTTTGTTGTCATCATCTGATTTTGCTTCATAAGACAGCCCAAGCATCGATCCATCTAATTTAGCCAGATACGTGTGTGGCCACTCTGAACATTGACATATGCATGTGTACTGGCAACTTAACATATCTGCATTATCGCCGAACTTACACAATCTGACTGCCCTGCACATGGTGAGAGAAGTTACAGATCTGACTATTCAGCGAACAAATATTGTAGGCTGATAACAAATGATCAAGTGGTGCTGCTTTACTATGTTGTTACTTTATACATTTTATATATAACTAATAATCATAATTTAACATTTATTTATAAAGGAGGACCACTCCATCTAAAATACAAATTGCTTTATATAAATTAGGTTTACACTGGACGCTAAAGTTACCATACAGCAACAGAGCTTGATAAGTTTGGAATTCATTTTATGCAGTATTTAGCCATTCGAGTCTGTATCTCATAAGAAAAAAGATAGGGGGTCTGAGTCATTAAGGAAAGTAAGGCAAAAAAAAAGCATATATGTTCTCTGGGACAAACCATGTTACAATGCAAGGGGTGCAAATTAGTTTATTATTTTGCACAAAAGTTAAATATTGGCTGTATTTTCATCTAGCACACAAATACTTGATAGCTTTATTGTTACACTAACATTTAAAGTTGATCTAGGACATGCCCTATCCAAACTATAGATCTGTCCCCACATGTTAAATTTACTTCCCCCTCCAATGAAACATGGTTTTGCCCAGGTACAAAGTTACTCCTTTTTTATGCTTTACTCTCCTTAATGACTCAGGCCCAGGATGTGTTCTGTGCATAGGAAATATAGATTTCCCCCATCTTTGAAACTTTATCTAAATTATTTTCTACAGATGTATTTTGTGATTGTTATTATCAGCTGTTTTATATAAGGCAACATGTATTCTCAGTTTAGTGACACCTTCTCTCCCTTGGTAAGCCATTAAACTTTTTAAACAACACTTCGTAAAAAGAAGTCATAAATGCAAAGTAAAATAGTGTATCGCTTAATTTAAAAACACATATGATGTATTTACCATTGATCCGAGTAATAGTCCAGTTTTTCTTAATATCCAGTGGGCTGTATGGGAGTTCAAAGATGAAAGGTCCTGCATTGGGGTTTATGTCAGCATCTACTGCTGTAATGTTAATTGCATTTGGGTCTGGCCTCTCACAGATTTCTACTTCTTTTGGAAAGACCTGAGGGGCGTTATCATTTACGTCCAGCAAATAGATCTGTAATGTGCCCGTGCCGCTCATTGGAGGAATACCTAATAAAAATGAAATTAGTATAGTCATAAATAACAACCCATAGGCATTTCATTTACAAGATACACCACTGTGTTAGACAGTTGTATAATAAAAGACAATATCAAAGAATTTACAGATGAATAATTCAATTTTAAACAATGCTTAAATATCTGGGAAAACCGAGTTAATTCAGCATAATGGCGTAGATTAGCATATGGCTGACAAAGGCTGGGTTCTGGTATCAGACAACCCTGTATGACAGATTCAAGTGCATACCTATTTAGGAGTTGTGTATAGAGAATAGAAACTGCACTCCTTATGGTACACAAGAATAAAAATACTTTATTAAAATAAATGGTAAATGTAAATAAACGTATTGCAAAGACTCACTACATCCCTTCTGAAATACAGGTTATTTAATAATTTTGGACCAAAAGGAGTGTTCTATCTTTTTTCTTTCCTCCTTTTATTTTTTAACTCAATTTTTATTGAAAGTTTTTACAAAACGACTTGAAATGCAGCAAGTTATAAAGGGGAGGGGGGCAGTAATAATGGACAGCGAGGGTACTAACTCAGGAGAAGAGGGTAAAAAATTACAATAGGGAGAAGGATTTTACATTAGCATTACCATTATCAAAGATACACATGTACATATTAGATTAATGGAATACAGTATACTGGTATTTGTTATGATCATGTGAGAGACCATGGCGAGGTTAGATGTTCGGACTAATAGATGTACCATTGGTTCCATTTGGTCAGAGGGGAAGATGCAGATCGGAGTATTTGAACTCTTTAGAACTCCTTTGGATTCTAGATATAAATTTTTGAAAGATATGGAGGATATGGAAGTTTGCAATTTTGGGCTATTGCAGATCTAGCTGCAATGAGGATGTGTCCTGTTACACCTATAGTATGTCTGGAGCTGCGGTGGATAATGATGAATAAGGACAATTTCAGGAAGGGATTGGAGCTTTAGTGGCTTGATTTATTAGGTTGAAGACTTCTGCTCAAAGATTTAGAATTTTTGGGCAGCTCCAAAAAAAATGTGTAAGGGACCCAGCCTCGCCACATTCCCTCCATCAACATGTAGAAACGAAAGGCTAGAACTAGTCTATCTAAAACTTTCATGAACATTTCAGAATGGTTGGTGCATTTAAACATTTTGTATACATTTTGAAAGATTTTGTCCAGAGCCTCGTTTGTAGGTCTGACTCCCATTTAGTTTGAATGGGTAGTTTCTTTTTTTTCACAGGTGAGAGTAGGACTTTGTCCCAAGATATTATTCCACCCTTATGTTTTGACGATGAGAGAACTAAACATATAAAATGGGTTTAAGAGTAACAGTAGGGGAACCTTATGATTGGATCCAATGACAAATGTGTAAATATTTATAAAAGTCCTGAGTAGCAATATAACATTTAGCTTGCAATTGGGTACATGGCATGAGGAAGTTGTTTTCATATAGATCTTGAATAGTTGTGATACCATGAGTATGCCAGTAGGTCCAATGTAAATGTGGGATACATTTAGATACTGATCAGTTTGAAAGGTGGGAGGAGGGGAGAACACAATATTGGGTTGATATGAAAATTGTATCCCATGACGCTAGGAAATCCATTATACTCTTTAGAGTAGACTTATTCAGTGACCTATGATTTCTATTGTTCCATATAAGATCTTCTAGAGAAAAAAGGTGAGAGTTATATTTTTCAATATCAATGAGGGGCAGGACAAGACAGTCCTTAAGTTGGTTGAATAAACATGACTGCTGATAAATGTTCAACTTATAGGGTAGCTAGGGCTCCTTTTAGTTTAGATCTGCACAAGTCTGCGCTACCAAGTCTCAGGCATTTACCTCACCATATATAGTCATGCTGTGCAATATTTCTTAATTTTTGGGAAACTATGTACGGGATACAGGTACAGCTACAAGATCTTCAATCTTTATATTAGTTATGCCTCTGAGCAATGAGACCTCATAATTAGTCCATGATTTAGTTAATGACACAAATTATTTTAATAATGTTAAATAGTTGCAGTCTATGAGGTTTGAAATGCTTAGGGTATTTTACAATTGTATGTAGATTGAAGTGACTGAAGAGACTTCAGAGTGAGTTCAAAACTTAGAGCATCTGATTTACGTTTAACTTATAATAAGCAGCTTCAAAATACTATCGGAGGACATTTTTTCAGGGCAGGCAATGAGGTGTCTGGTCTTGTAATATACAGGAGAACGTCATTTGATTGCCTGCGATTGAGTCAATAGATCTGATCTTTTCTGGAAGTGGCTCAAGTGCTAGGGCAAATATAAGGGGAGATTAGGGGCACCCCTGGTCTGGTAGCATTTCAAATTTTAAAGTTTGAAGATAGGAACCCATTGCTAAAGCTAGGTACACACTACAGAAATTTCCACCAACTTTTTATGCCGAGCGATTTTACATGCGATCGATGGTCCGATCGCTCGGTCCATGGACTGCATACACACTAGCATTGTTTAGGACGATAAAGGGAAGAGCGGACATCCCTTTAGCGACTTTTTACAGCCATGTTTTCGTGAGCAATGATTGTAATTTCATACTCACTGTTGTGGATCGGTCAGAAGTTTATACACACTACACAACGGAAACGAGATTGTAACAAAAATATTAAACGGTACGACCAACCAAATGAGGCGACAATCGTCCATTTGGGCAGACTTTCGACCATCATGTCACTACACACACTGACCCGACTTTTGAACGAGCGGCCGTATGTCGGCTAATTGAGCCGATTATTGGACAAAAACCGTGTAGTGTGTACCTAGCTTAAAGATGTAAGGAGAGGCGCTTTTGTATAGAGTATTATCATCATCATTTATTTATATAGCGCCACTAATTCCGCAGCGCTGTACAGAGAACTCCTTCACATCATTCCCTGCCTGACACACACACAGACACACAGAGACACAGACTAGGGTCAATTTGATAGCAGCCACTTAACCTACCAGTATGTCTTTTAAGTGTGGGAGGAAACCGGAGCACCCGGAGGAAACCCACGCAAACACGGAGAGAACATACAAACTCCTCACAGATAAGGCCATGGTCGGGAATTGAACTCATGATCCCAGTGCTGTGAGGTAGAAGTGCTAACCACTTAGCCACCGTGCTGCCTGTATGTATTGCCTGAAGGAAGAAACCCTGAACACCAAATTTGACAAGGACTTTATATAGATAGTCCCAATGGCAGACAGTCTGTCAAATGCTTGTTTTGCCTCCAGAGACACCTAAAGCAGTGATTTAGATCTGTTAGTATGGTTATTCTCCTGCTTTGCTTAATTTCCTACTATGCTACTATGTTAAGAACTCTTCTCATATTGTCGGGGGCTTGTCTGCCCAACACAAAGCCCACATGATCTTCATTACTCAAATGAGGGAGAATCAGACTCATTCGCATGCTTTAAGTTGTGCATAGTCTGGCATACTTTTTTAAAGAAGGGAATTTGTCATATACACCGATCAGCTACAACATTAAAACCACCTGTCTTATATTGTGTAGATCTCCCTTGTGCCACCAAAACAGCTCTAACCCGTTGAGGCATGGAATCCGCAAGACTGGCGAAGGTGCTCTGTGGTATCTGTCAGCAAGATGTTAGCAGTAGATCCTTTAAGTCCTGAAAGTTGCGAGGTGGGGCCTCCATGGCTCAGACTAGTTTTTCCAGTACATCCCTTAAATGCTCGATCAGTTTGAGATCTGTGGAATTTGGAGGCCAAGTCAACACCTTGTACTTTTTGTAATGTTTCTCAAAACATTCCTGAACATTTTTTGCAGTGTGGCACAGTGCATTACCCTGGTGAAAGAAGCCACTGCCATCAGAGAATACCATTGCCATGAAGGAGTGTACTCAATGTTTAGATAGCTGGTACGTATCAAAGTAACATCCACATAAATGCCAGGACCCAAGGTTTTCCAGCAGAACATTGCCCAGAGCATCACACTGCCTCTGCCGTCTTGCCTTCTTCCCATAGTGCATCCTGGTGCAATCTCTTCCCTGGGTAAACAATGCACGCACGCCCACCCAGCCTTCTACATGATGTAAAAGAAAATGTGATTCATCAGACCAGTCCACCTTCTTCCATTGCTTCCTTGTCCAGTTCTGGCGCTCATGTGCCCATTGTTGGATCTCTTGGTGGTGGACTGGGGGCAGCACAGTCTGCCGCTACACAGCAAACTGCGATGCACTGTGTGTTCTGACACCTTTCTATCATAGCATTAACTTTTTCAGCAATTTGTGATACAGTAGCTCTTCTGTGGGATTGAACCAGATGGGCTAGCTTTCTGTCCCCACACACATCAGTGAGCCTCGGAAGCCCATGAACCTGTTGTCAGTTCACCGGTTGTCCTTCCTTGGACCAGTTTTGGTAAGTACTAACCACTGCATACCGGTAACACCCCTCAAGACCTGCCGTTTTGGAGATGCTCTGACCCAGTAGTCTAGCCATCCCAATTTGGTCCTTGTCAAAGTCGTTCAGATCCTTACTTTTGCCAATTTTTCCTGCTTTCAACAATTCAAATAACGACCTTTGTAATCTACCTTTATTTTTCTCAAGCGTAAAAGGGCATTTAGCATTTATTAAGATAGGAACTGCATGCTTGGTATTTTTCAATACTATTGACTGGGGAAAATAGCGATAGCACTAAGTAAATAAGCAACCTGGTTACAGCAATACACAAGGAAGTACATCTCTCAGTGTGTGCATTGTTAAGTATCTTGTGATGTGGGTATTTACCATGCATATGAGCACCTAATATATACACATACATACAGTGTATATTTAGAGTATGAAATTGCTATTTTTGAGACATGCCTTATGCAATTCACTTTGCTTCATCCCTGCTGTTTATTCAAACATACATGTCACACGTTGACACTTAAACAAAGAGATGGGAGAAAGCTCATTGCAATTTCTGACATTGGACTAGCTAAAGCATTAACACTACTGAACACAGACACAATCAGCATGTTAACTAAAAAGTTCATGTCATTTGTGATGTGTGCATCATAAATGGCATATTCTATACAAAAGCAAGTCTGAAATTACCATTTTTAAAATTGAGACATGGCTTGTGCAATTTACTTTGCTTCACCTATGCTGTTCATTCAAACATACAAGTGGCAAACTGACACTTAACGGGACTGAAGAAAGCTCACTGTAATTTCTGACACTAGATTAGCTACAACAATTTTGAGTCGCACTATTGAGCGCAACAGGTTAACTAAAAAGCTCACATCACAAGTCTTACTATGTTCGTACATATATGAACCCGGGCTACTGTACTATAGCTGTTCTAGGATATAGGAAATTACATTCATTATCTATAAATACTCTTGTAATATCGACATTCATCGCGCCTCAGTCTGTAATTAGTGGCTTTAATAATGCATAGGTCTAAATGTAATAATTGAAAAAAAACCTTCAATTTCATGAAGCCTCATAACATATCTCCCATGATCTCTGCATTTCTAATTAGATGATGTCAATGTAACTACCCATCTAATGAGATATTATCATCGTACACATTTAATTGGTTTTATTTTAATAATATTTATGATGAGGTAATATTTTCTACAAACATATCCGCAAGCAATCTATAGTCACTTTAAACAGATTTACAGAATTAATGCATTGATTTGGTTCATCCTAAACACATTATAGAGAATAGACAAAATAAATAATAAAAAAAAAAAATCAAAACCAAATATTTCATTAGAGACATAACAATCAAAAACTTTTCCTGTTTCCAAGGAAACAGTTTAAAATATGATTGGGAAAAAAATGTTTACAAACACTATTTTTAATTCCAAAAGGAAGAAGAAAGCCAAAATGAATTCACATACAACGAAGTAGATCATATGGAGTGTGCCAAATTAAATGCATTTTGTTCCAGAAAGGGAAGCTGTATATTACCTTTTCTGCTAAAACAAATATATCAGATAGTTATATTTAAAAAAATATATAACAAAATAATAATCTATAATATAAATGCTTAGTGGCGTGTGTTAGTCTGTCTTTGTGTGTGTGTGTGAAAAAAATAAAACCAAGCTGCAGCGCCACCTGCTGGGCGGAGTTATACACTGACCTACTAAATTCTTAGTGTGTGTAAAAAAAAAAATTCAGAAAGGGCTGAAATTTGGTATACTAAGATGTTTTTAATTTGTTAATTTAATTTGTTAATTGTTAAAAGTGTTTATAAAGATTTTAAAAAATATATATATATTTCTTGAAGGAGAAGTGACAGTTGGGAGTGGTTGGTGGTTGCCGGGGGGTGACAGTGGGGAGTGGTTGGTGGTTGCCGGGGGTGACAGAGTGAGAGGAGTGTGATACTCAGGACCGCTGAGAGAGATCCCTGTGTCTGGATAGACATCTGGATAGATGTGGCGATGAAAATGAAGGATGAGGTGATGGAGAAGAATGATGAGGTGGTGACATGTGGACAAAACCACGTTAAAAAAGGGCGCTTACGTCGGGAAGTAATGCTCTTCCCCTGAGGAGGCCTGGGCTATGGCCCAAATGCATGACAAGAACCTTTTTAACACCTTAAGTAGCTTGATTTGACTAGAATGCATGAGTATCATGCACGGGTTAACTTGTAATAAATATGAATACTTACCACTGTCTGAGGCCAGAAAAGTTGCATTATACATGTTGTTTTTTACATACATGGATTCCCTGTCCAAAACAGCTATGGTAGTAATCTGTCCGTTTAAGGAATCAATTTTAAGCCAGTTCCCAGGATCTGATAGTTTTGCATATCTAATAAGAGAAATGAGCATTGTTAGTTAGTACATATTAGATCACGTGCATGAAAATACAAAACAACAAACAGAATGCATCATACATTATTTTCAACACTGCAAAAAGAAAAAGAAAACACGAAAGGAAACTTCCTTGGTGTCAACAGTAGCTCCAGGTGATCTCTGTAGCAGTTTACCTAATTGTCTGTTGCATATAACGGTCTGGATCTTGAGCATTAAATGTTACAAGTACATTTCCAGGCAGCAAGCCTTCTTCCTGACGCACAAGCTTAGGGTTTGGAGAAAAGTAGGGACTCTCGTTGACATCAATGATAGTGATGGAGACTGTGGCTGTTGACTGAGGCGGGTGATGAATGCCTTTGATTAAAGGCACTTGGTTTTCGGCAGCAACTGTTAGAACAAACATCCTATTGGTCTCAAAGTCGATTGGCTGCAAACAAAAAGAGAATGGAAAACACAGGTTAGAAATCATAGCTCAAAAAGAATACGTAAAAGTTTAAAAAGTGTACATAAAATGAAATCTTTTTGTATGATATGTTTTTTTCTTTTTCTGTGTGGTTGATCACCCCATGAATATATTAGTAATTATGTCCAACTGGTGACATAACTTCCAGTCATTCCATATTTTTAGGATGCCCACAGGTAACAAATGGCTCTCCAATTGCTTTGGAACTCCAGGGAATGTTGATACTTGTAGTTCCACAACATGGTGGTTGACAGGCTATATAAGCCTACTGTATACTGTTTTAGTAGCTTGTCTTAAACAAAAAATATTTCACCATTGAACTCTTTCTGCGTCTAAAAATACAATAAATTTTCTACCCATACATCTTTAGTGTGCAATCTTTTAAATTAGGGCAGTCTTGTAAGGTTATAGGTGTTGAACTTTAATTTACAACAAAACTATTTAACTTACTTTGACAACAGTTACCAAACCATCATTACTGTTTGGATCTGTCCTTATGGCAAATCGTCCTGTCGCATCTCCGCTGACGATTCTATAGACTGTGTTCCAAGCATTAGTGTGTGGCTGGTCTTTGTCCGTTACTGTTAGATTGGCTACTACAACATCAACTCTATTTTCAGGCACTTCTCCGTAAAACTAAAACAGAAAAAAACATAAAGAAAACAACCATTATGTAACACTGAAAGACACTGAATAGCTACAATAAGTTTTAGATATTCGCATAATCAGAAATTTAAATAAAAAAATGCCTAGCGATCATCGCTTTAGGAGAGAGTATTAATTGACTATTATGGCATGGTACTGTCGAGGACTCTTATCTCCTCAGAACAGTGCATTGTCTAACAACTAATGCCTTACTTATCTCATTCAACATGGCATTGACTTGCAGGTAAAGCACAGTTGTGAGGAGATTATTATGTGTAATAATGTGAAATGAACAGACAGACAAAGCTTCAAGAATGTTTAAATAAGTCATGAAATGAACCACCATTCCTCAGCGTTTAATGCTTTTCACAGAACACAAATATCCGGAGCAGTAGGAGATCAAAGGGACAGTCGTGCATTGCGATGCATTGATAACAAAATGAAGGCCATTATGGCTCATTCCTTTATAAACTAATGTATTTACAAGCAAGGTAATATTATCTTGTCATCCTGCACAGTTCATCTCAAACCTACAAAGGATTGCCATTCAACATGATTTACATTCTAACCAGAAGTAGAAATGAGGGAAAGAAAAAAAAAAAGGATTTTCAATTAAAATGATGATCTTTTTGGAATTTTGTACAATGGATAGGCAACCTTCAGCATGTTGTTGCTGGCTTACAATTCAGCCATAGTGCTCAACTGCTTTCTATAGAAAATGAGAAGACTGCCATACCTGCTGTATTTAATGACAGATTAGTAAGAAAGGGTATAGGCCACATGTTATTTATCAATGATATTGAGACACTGGCAGCAGAGTGGCTCAGGGGTTAACAGTTCTGCCTCACATCACTGGGGTTATGAGCAAAGTTGCCTACTCTCCCGGAATGTCTGGGAGGCTCTCAAATGTTTGGGAGCTCTTCCGGACTCTCGGGAGAGCAGGGCAACTTCCCGAACCCTGCCTGCTTCCTTGGTGAAGTGGGAGGGGGCAGGGCTAATTGTGTCATCCTGGCCCTGCCCACTGCTATAATAGGCCAAAAATGGTATTGTCTATGAGGGGTGGGGCCCAATGACGCGATTAGCGTGACTACGCCCCAAGACATGGCCAACTTTGGAGATCTCCCGAAGGGGTGGTCTCCAAAGTTGGCAAGTATGGTCATGAGTTAGATTCCCGACCAGGGCCTTATCTATGTGGAGTTTGCCTGGGTTTTATCTGGGTGCTCCGGTTTCCTCCCACACTAAAAAAACATACTAGTAAGTTAGTTGGCTGCTAAAAAATTGATCTCTAGGGGTATATTTACTAAACTGTGGGTTTGAAAAATTGGAGATGTTGCCTATAGCAACCAATCAGTTTCTAGTTATCATTTATTTAGTACATTCTACAAAATGACAGCTAGAATCTGATTGGTTGCTATAGGCAACATCTCCACTTTATCAAACTCACAGGTTAGTAAATATATCCCTTTGTCTCTCTCAGTCTGTGCTGGGGAAATAAATAAATGATGATTATGATGATGACACTTGTTGGGATCACAGTACCAATAATTTGTATCTTTATTTCAACTCTTTGGCTTTTAACACCCCCTCTTACTTTGTCCCCAATTGCCTGATTTCCAGTCCTACACACAATTTAATTTAATAGTTGATGAAAGACAAGTCACAATAAATAAGGACAGAAAGATGTCCTAAACTGATTTAATTATAAGCTAATTATTGGATTTAATTGTATTCATTAAACAGCTTAATAAATAGAATAGTAAATTTGACAATATAATCTTAAATTTGCCATGTACATGGTATTTAATTTTCATGGCTCAATTTTTCATACACTGTTGATGAGAATATGAGTTCCTCATGTCTGCAACTTATTACAAAAAGCACAAAGGGCTGTGTGTGATGAGCAACTTGTGTGTTGAGGCTCAGACACTATAGCTGAACAGTTTTTGATGGAGCTGCAGGTGACAACAGTCAAGGTCTCTTACTGTTATTTCCTCAACGCCTTGTCTACAATCACGACAGCCTTAAAGAGCTGTGGAGAATGGTGTGTGTCTATTGTTAAAAAGCAAGGAATGTTTACTGTATTTCAGTAAAAGTCTGGCTCAATTAACCTCATGTGAATAATAAAATATTATTTGACATATAAGTTGACAGTAACAAACTAGCATTTCAGCTATTCAGCTATAGCAGAAATATTAATATATATCTATTGGTACAAGTTGGCTGAGTGGAGTAAAAAAAAATAATTAAAATAATAAGTAATAATGTTTACTCTGTACTACTATGTCATGTGCTGATACGGCGCTGCGGAAAATGTTGTTCCTTTATAAATACTGGATGATAATAACAATGATACTACTTTCCTTCCTAGTACAAATTCCTGTTATGAGAATGAATTATTCACTTTACTAATATTGCACTTTGTTATATAAAAGCGGTTGTATTTATCCAAGTACTGCATTGAAAAGGAATTAAACTTTAAAGCTGAATTGAGCAACGTCAATGTACGTTGACAACTAGACAGATCTACAACTTTAAAATTCTAAACACATGCAAGTGAAAGTAAATAGAGAAGAAGCTGATTATTGAGTATAGCCATGTGCAAGCAAGATACAGGATCCACTGGGAAAGATGTATGTTTGTCATATAATGAATAAATCATTACAAACATTCAAATCTAAAACACAGGTATAATATGGCCTGAATGACAATAAGCGCAGACTGTAAAGACTATGGCTATGATCTATTTCATATAATTATATTTTCTACAAAACTAGCTTCAAAGATACTGTTTTTGTGGCTTGTTTTTTTATCAAATACATGGAGAGTTTACCTAGTAATTAGCAAAATTTCCTGATCATTGACCAGGAGAAAATCCTCCCCACATTGATTTCATTCACTAAAGGGTATATCATACTTGCCAACTCTCCCAGAATGTCCGAGAGACTCCCGAAATTTGGGTCGGTTTCACGGACTCCTGGGAGAGCAGGCAAGTCTTCCGCATGCTGCAACTGCCTAGCCTAAATGATGTGATTTGCGGTAAATCGCGTCATTTTGGCCCCACCCCCGTGAAAAATGCCATTTCCGTTTGGCAACGCCCAGACCCCTCCTGCCCACTAGTCACGCCACTCTCCAGGACTACACTTGCCGAATGTAGGCAAGTATGGGGTATATTTAATAAATTGATTCTAGTTATCATTTCTTTAGTACATTCTACAAAATGACAGCTAGTATCTGATTGTTTGCTATAGGCAACATCTTCACTTTTTCAAACCCGCAGGATCTAATATATAAATGTCTAGTGGCGTGTGTTAGTCTGTCTGTCTGTGTGGAAAAAATAAAACCAAGCTGCAGCGCCACCTGCTGGGCGGAGTTATACACTGACCTACTAAATTCTTAGTGTGTGTGGAAAAAAAAATTCAGAAAGGGCTGAAATTTGTTTATAAAGATTTAAAAAAAATATATATATATTTCTTGAAGGAGAAGTGACAGTTGGGAGTGGTTGGTGGTTGCCGGGGGTGACAGTGGGGAGTGGTTGGTGGTTGCCGGGGGTGACAGAGTGAGAGGAGTGTGATACTCAGGACCGCTGAGAGAGATCCCTGTGTCTGGATAGACATCTGGATAGATGTGGCGATGAAAATGAAGGATGAGGTGATGGAGAAGAATGATGAGGTGGTGACATGTGGACAGTGGTTGGTGGTTGAGGCCTGGGCTATGGCCCAAATGCATGACAAGAACCTTTTTAACACCTTAAGTAGCTTGAATTGACTAGAATGCATGAGTATCATGCACGGGTTAACTTGTAGTAAATATACCCCTAAGTCTCTGAGCTTCGTACCAGTCTAGCCGCTCACTGTCCAGAACCCTGTCATTCAATAGCTCTATAGATGCAGTAAAGATATAGTCTTTTCAGATCAAGAAACACTGGATAAATTACCTATTTATTAGGCCTTAACTCCTACATAAGTGACACTTTTTGCAGTGGAATGGCCATTTTTTGGCTGTTTATCAAAGCCCCCAGCTGGTAAGACTATTCCCAGAAGCAGCCTTGGCCGAAGTCCAGGCTTCCGGTGTGTATGCGCAGGCAACAGTGACACACTCATACAGACAGACACACTCACAGATAGACACACGCATTCAAAGACACACTCAAGATGTACACACATACAGTCACACACACTTCAGTTCTGTGTGCAGAACGATCTCTCCAGTTATCCTGATGAAACATCAGTGGGGGGAAAGGGCATACTTGCCTACTCTCCCGAAATTTCCGAGAGGCTCACAAATTTTGGGGAGTCCTCCCGGACTCCTGGTACAGTAGGCATCCTCTCCGATTGTTGAGGAGTCGGGACTTAATGATGCAATCGGTCCAATACACCCCACCCCTGTTATGCAATGCTGTGAATTTTGGCATTTTGTGCTCTCCCAGATCATCCAGGAGACTATTGCATTTTGGTGAGTTCTCCTGAACTCCCGAAACAACAGAGAACCCTCTGAATACTGCCCATTTCCTTATTAAAGTGGACAGAGACTTGATGACTCAATTCACTACAAATTGCATCATTGTGTCTCCACCCATTGTGCGTTGAAACAAATTGAGGCATTGCACAGCGAGGTACAGGATTCATTGAAACATGGCCCCCAGAACTTGTCTCGAGGGTGCCCCCTGGGATCTCCCAGAGAACAGCTACAAAATGAGAGTAGGCAACTATGGGTGGTGTTAGTGTTAGGTGAATGTCTATGGACATACCACAGCATCCAGATCAAAGGTCCACTTTGTTTTAGTATAAAGATTACACATTTGACAGCAACATGCTAAATAACTGGGGTCATAAGAACATTTTATTGGACCATTCACCTCTCTCTGTACTGTAACTTCCCAGCTCCCCATATGGCACCACTGAGATTAAAACCCATTGCAAGGTATTTTTTATCAATGCAGCCACTTTGCATTTTCATTTAAGGCAAGACTACCAATTATTTTCTAAAATATAAATAAAGTACCCCTAAACCCCAAACTTGAAATTTTATAAGGCAAGAAATGTTGTTCAGTATTAATGTAACATTTTACTGTATCTCTTTTAAAAAATAATGTTGCTACTCCTTTATAGACAGCTCCCGCATCTTTAGAACAGTGTTCTAATGAGAGCTGATATAGTAAATAATGTTACATAGCAGTGATTTGAGCTGCTGTGACATCACTAACACTGGATCTGTGTATGAATCAACTTATCAAGCCACACAGTGCATTTCTGTAAGGGTTGTCTGCAAATACTTTCCTACTACTCTGCTAGAAATGGACTATCTTTCTAACATGGTATCCTGTTGCAGAGGGATGAATAAGAGTATATATTTTTTATGTATAATTATTATTTTATGCATATTATTTAACCCACTAATAAGCAGCTTTTGCATATATAAATGTCAAATAGTGGATTTACCAGCTTTCCGGGACACCTAAAGGGTTAATATTGGAAACAAAAGCCCCTGACTAACTAATTTAGTTGTTTAGCTACACTCTCAAGCAGAGAATATGAAATGATGCCTGAATGGAAGAATCTGTGTCCTCATACACCTATATCCCAGCACCATGTCCTCTGACCGATGTCAGCAGTTTTCCATTCTCCAGTATGAAAAGCTATTCAGCACCAAGATTTCAAACAACTGACACCAGCAGATGACATTGTAGAGCAGACTGGACATACGCTGAAGACTTCATACATGCCCCCCCCTTGAAGAGAACAGATTCTCCTTCTGCAGGTTACATACATCCTGCTAGAGAGTTTATCTAACCATGTTTTCCTCTTTGTCTTTGGTCAAATATGTTTCTGGCTCCAATACACTATATTAAATACGCCTCCCCATATTTCAGATCAGTAAATGTGGAATACCTCTATCTAAATACATACTTTGCCCCGCAACCCATATACTCAGATACATAAACAATGCATACAGACCTACAGAAAATTAACACAGTGTCGCTAGGGTAAAAAGTCACATACACTAAAAAAAGCAATAAAAATATAGCTATCATAATGACAGACATAAACACATTCCATAACTTCCTAATGTACTGACAGTGGCAAAATAAAAGAGATACATGACTGTATTTCCCCATTATTTTGTATCACTTAGCTTTCTTCTAACGCTGCCTTTTTGGAAAGAGGGGCTTATTAAGAAAATAATTGAAGTTTTAAGTGACACAGACTTTATGAGCACCAATGACAATGTAATTCAGCAATATCTCAGTGACAAAAATGGTTAATTTCTGGTCAAGACTGTACTTTGCAGTGAGGAAATTTAAATCTTTTTGCATCAGTCAAGTCAATGCAATGTCATAAGTCTGGGATGAAGATATTGCAGCTTTACAAGGATAATAATAATAATCCCCTGGCACTTAAAGGGTTGAAGCTTGAAAGGAGATTTTGTTGCAAACCCTGAAATCAGCAGCTTAGTGATTTAAACAGGGTGACCCCTAAAATGACCAGCTGTGGACGGATTTGACTGTGAGAGTGCAGCAAATAAGTAAAAAAATAAAGGCTGAAGGAATTGGAATAAAGTCCACCTCCTTCTGTTTGGCTGTTTTAGAGATCAGACAGATTAGATGTGGTTTATTGATTGAGGGCTTCTTATTTTATTAAAGACGAAAAGCAAGCCTCACACGGGCCCTCAATGTCTGTTCTAGTCTGTAAAACATTAGTTATGGTTGCACTTAGTATGGTCGAAAGAGGTGAGTGCAAACAAATGGGGAGACATTCATAAGCTATCTAATTCAATTCAATATAAAATCATCAGGAGGAGCCGCCCTCGAAAAATGATTGAATAGATTTTTATTGTACATGAGAATCACAAGTTTTTGCTAAAGTATGTTTCATTCTGCAATCAATACATTTCTAAGAATTTCTTCAGGCAAATTAGCCTTGAGTTCCAAATCAAATCATAAGTTGTGAATCCACATACACTTATAGCAAATACCACTAGCAACACAGAAAACCAAATACGTGCCACTAATTAAATAAGCATAAAGAGACAATAAAAGGATGATTTGTTTTAAATCCACAGATCTGTGGGGGGTATTCACATGACACTAATACTTTTTGTCATTTTTGCTTACTTTAACAGCACAAAAATGATATGACACGGAAACAAATGTGTATCAATGATAGATGCAAGGAATAAAAGGAGTATCAAAAAACACTGCAAAATGTAACTATTTTAAACATTCAGGGCCTGATTCATTAAGGAAAGTAAGGCAAAAAAGTGAGTAAGTTTTCTCCTGGAAAAAAAATGTTACAATGCTAGGGGTGCAAATTAATTTATTATGTTGTACATAAGATAAAAACTGGCTGTTTTTTCATTAGCACACAAATACTTTATAGCTTTATTTGTAAGCTGAGGGCCTTATTTAGAGTCGGACGCAATGTGTGACTAAGATGTACATGAAAGAGTAGGAGTGGGAGTGTGCCGCAGCTTGGTAGGGTATTACGAGTGGCATGCAACCTCAGTTGCGTCCCACTCGTAATACCCTATCAAGCTGCGACCAGTTCCCACAGCTAACTAACTACTTGCGCCACCTAATTCCTGCCGCACTTTTTCTGTCTTTTTTGAAGTGTGTTCCGCCTGCGTCTTGATCTGACTAGGGTAGTTTTTGTGGATAGACGCCCATAGTATCTAAAGTATTCATGGTCACGCCTACATATCTCCGTGTTCCACCCTTTCCCTCGTTCTGAGACGCAAGCTGTCGCAAGTGTGGACTGTGTCTGAAAAGCAGACGGAACTGCAGAGAACTGTTGCTTACTGCGCATATCCGCCAGTGGAAATGTGCAGGATGCGCCTGAAACGGACTTTGCATCCGACTCTAAATGAGGCCCTGAAATTGAAGTTGATCTAGAACTTATCTTACCCCAACTATAAATCTGCCATCACATTTTAAATTTGCCTCACCCTCCAATGCAACATGGTTTTGCCAAGGTACAAAGTTACTCTTTTTTTTTTTTTTTGCTTTACTTTCCTTAATGAATCAGGCCCTCAGACCTCAGTAGAGGTCTTTCTAGGCACAAATTAACGTAATACAAACCCACCAAAAAATTAAAGCCATGGTAATATACACTGATGTGTTGGTATATTGAGACAGGTTGGGGACTCATTGATGTTGTATCCATCTTTATATCCGACAGAAAAGAGGGACAAAATTAGACGTAGGTATTTAGGACAAAATAAGGACTTTCCTAACAAAAAGAGTGAAGTCTGCATTTTCAAATGCCGACCACTGGGCACACACTGGGAGAGTTAAAACTATTAGACACTAAATCATAGGTACTATAACCCACACTGGTGGTGCACAGTTTTTCGTTGGCTCCCTGTCTGGGTGTAGGTGCCCGTGGAGTCCCGTCAGTACAGAATGAACTGACCATCGCTTTCCCAACTGTATTCATAGAGCAGAAATTCTACAATTACAGTGCGGAATATCCATTCCTATAACTTTGGCCATGAGCCCTGAGACCCTTTAATAATCTTAAAGCCTCTAGTCTCAGGACAGATCCTGAGAGGCTCCAGGTGTCACTGAATATAACGACACACATATCTGCTACGGTAAAATTTGCAGGCTATTTCTAGACGCATGGAGAGATTCATTTATACTCTGCGTGATGTTCTTGTGCTATAGATAAACCTTCTGCTGTGATTTATTATCTGTAAGTTCTATTTTAAAACACAGCAGATTATCTTTAGTACTTGAAAATGTTGGAGTGCTTGCACATAGCAAACTAAAAGCGAGTCAATATATATATTTGTACATATTCAGGCACATATGTTTGTATATTTGTAATGCAATTATAGTACAATTATTGTTTCCTTTGCAAAATATGTTGTTACAGGATGCTTTAAGGATTTCTCCACTTCCCTTTCTAAAAAGGCCAATCACTGTAGCACTAGCCAATCACACAACACTCTCCCCCAAGTCAGAATACAAATACCACTTTAGTCTCTGGTGGGCCCAGGGCAAAGATCATGTTAGAAGGCAGTAGCATAACATGAACTAGCAACTGAATCTCTGTGTTTAGCAAGAAAGATGTACAGGACAAAAAAATGTTTTTAATATTAACACTGGTACAATTTATGGTGTGTCAGGGTTTCTTATATGGTTAGAGCTTATGATGATAAGATCAAAGCTCTGAGACTGAGCTAACTTTATGAGTAAAACTCAAATTAGACCTGGATTAAAGTTAGGTTTCATATTAAAACTTGGTTACATTCAGATTTAAGACTCAAGCTAAAAAATAAATAAATACAGCATCAGTCTACAACGTATCCAGGAAAAAACAACTTTAAAGAAACCCTCTTATTGCCCTGTAATTAATGAGCAAGAGAATTCCATAACATCTGCAGATGAATGTTCACTTTATAGTAAGGATTATGTTTGAGACAGTAATTGAATTTAATAGAAAAATCTAAATTCTAAATAATAGTGGAGTGAAATAGCCTCTATGGGTACATGAAGGGTAACAGAGGTTTTCTACAGGGCTAAACAAAAAACATCACTGTTTGCAAAATAGGTGCATTTCAGAAGCATTTGAAGAGATACAGAAATATCATCTCCAAATTTGTGCCTGCGTGAGCCGCATTTAATGACAAGCATACATTAGGTTAATTTAAGGTTTCAATGGCACCATATCTTGGCCAAGTTCTACCAACGAAGGCACTTACACTTCATCTTACAGTTTCTGACATTCTCTCACTATATATTTTATGCCGTGAGCTATATATGCCTCTCACTATATATTTTATGCCGTGAGTTCTAGATCAACTTCAATTTCAGGACAGCAAATTCATTCTTCTTGTGTTTGTCAAATTAACAGTGTAGTTTAGCATGTCTTTTGGATAGACTTTATGGATGCACTGATGTGCTGACTCTTTTATGTGTAAGATCAAATTTACAGTATATCATAATAGTCTACTGAATACCTCTAAAGAGGGGCTGGATAGAGGCACACAAAATAAGCATGAATTTCTCCATCTCCTAATTCTGTGATACCCTTAATAGCATTGAAAAGGGAATCGAAAAGGCAAACAAGGTCTGAATAGCCGGCACTTCAGATAAATAATTTAAGATAAAATTGTAGCTTAGACAGTTATATAAAGTTAAACAAATTTACACCCGTAATATGAACCAGCATAACATTTGTAGCAGTTATTTTTGATAGTCTCCTGTTTCTTAATATGCAGTAGGATGCATTATTGCACAGATTTGTAACAAAATACTTATTTATATTCATTAAGCAGCAACCTCCCTGCCATGTGGCTTGTACTTATAACATGATATGCATCTACACATAAGGTAACAAGCATGCTGCTGCTGTGGCATTGGCCTCATGTCTGTATTTCACTGGTACTTATAATCTATACTTACAATCACTGACGTGAACTCTGGAGGGTTGTCATTGACATCTGTCACTGAGATGACAGCAGTTGCTGTGTTTGAGAGACCATATGTTGGGTTTCCTTCCATGTCTGTGGCTTGAATTATTAATGTATATCGCTGCACTTTCTAGAAGACATAAAAAGCATCACTATTTGTTTTAAGACCTTGATGGCATTTCAAAAGAGCTGTACAATATTGCTTGAATTGTGTATCATTAACATGCTGAGATATGACGTTAAGTGCCAGGAATACCAGCTGCCCTAACATGTTTAATGACTGTGCCGTGATGGTACCTGCGAGGCTTTACGCTTTTCGGGAGAACTCGCACAATACAGCTATAACATCGTGAAAATATTTACTAAATTAATATCTGTTGGAATAATCCAGCCACCACCAGATAAAACATTGGAATCATGATTAGAAAGAAATGACCTTGATGCCCTAAAGGCAGTTTTTTTTTCCGATTCAATTACACAATTTTTATGGTTGCTATCACCTGTAAATCACATTTGATATTTTTCTCCAAGCAAAAGTGTTCTATACTCTTATAAGAAGTAAGAAAGCATCAAAGTCAATTTCCCACTTAATTTACAGTAGTTGTACAATGTTATATTATACACATGGGGTAAATGTATCAAGCTGAGAGTTTTCCGGTGGGTTTGAAAAGTGGAGATGTTGTCTATAGCAACCAATCAGATTCTAGGTATCATTTTGTAGAATGTACTAAATAAATGAGAGCTAGAATCTTATTGGTTTTTCAACCCTGCCAGAAAACTCTCAGCTTGATACATTTACCCCATGATGTTAAAATATGCATGAACTTCTGTAAATAAAGCTGAATGAACTACGAGTTCTGATGCCACTGCTTATAATCAGGTAGTTCTGGTGTAATTATTTCAGTGTTCAGTAGGGAAATATGTGTATTGCTATGACAGATATGACACCTTGAATTTCATCATCTGTGTAAAAGCACTCAGCCTGTGGCCTTGTGCCTTTATATAGTCATGGAATTCCTTGATGACTTCTAATAACATTATAATTTACAGGAGTTAATTATAAAATATATTACCGATTTCTGTGACCTGTAAAAAAGCACTCAGCCTGTGGCCTTGTGCCTTTATGTGGTCTTTGAACTCCCTTGTGGCTTGTAATATCCTTGTATTTAACAGTAGATAATACATTATCCCATATGTATTTATGTATATTGTGGCTTAAATTATCTAGATAACACTAGATTTATAAATAGTAATTTCAAAATTAGCATTGAAGTTATTGTCAGACCATAATTCTAAATAGTGACATAGTTCAGCTAATGCACTTGAAGCACATGTTTGCAGCAATTAGTTATTATTTAAAAAATATTTTGATCAATGATATGTAGTGATAGAAAAACTGTATAATTAGTGTATACATTTTCACCTGCTAAACAGTTGGCTTTAGGTTATGATAATGTTAAAGATAATGAATACACAGATTTGGTGTCAAATAATTTGTAATAAGTTACCTTATTTTAATATTAAAATGGGGCATTAACCATAATACACAAGTGGGCTTTCATAAAAGACTGCTTATATAAGTTACAAATATGCAAGTAAAAGGTTTCAGGATCAAATTAAAGATATTTGAGGGGCACAGTGGTTAGAATCGTTATGTTCTTCCCATGTTTGAGTGGGGTTTCAGTTTGTTTCCACACACCAGAGACATGCTAATTGTTTTTTATTACAAAATTAACTGTAATGTGTGGTTATGGGTAAGGAATATAGACTGCAAGCTCCATAGTGTTTCAGGCTTCCTGAACTAACACTACTTACAGGACACAATGCGGGAAGTTTTAAATATATATTTGTCAATATTGCAAAATGCCTTTAATACAGGATCAATTTTGAACTTAAATGGAAATATCGCCAAACTTTAAGCAGTGTATTTATCATCTCTGACAGTGAAACATGCATTTATTACAGGTTCAGCGTATGAAACCACGCATTATATGCATTTAAATATGAAAGAGAATTGGCATCTGATAGCGGCGTGAAAATATTCCATTGCTAGTAGCAGCAGCACCCTGTACACCCTATACAACTGCACCACGCATTGTGTATATATATATATATATATATATATATATATATATATATACATACATATAAATCTGGATACATTTTGAACAAGACACCTTTTCAACACATCTTTAAATACTTATTCCTTGTTTATTATTATTTTCACTGTGTGTTAAAACTCTTACAAAAAAAAAATCATTAATCCTTCTCTCACAGTATGAAAGATGGCACAGCAATTATGTGGTTTTAAAACTACTAAATATTCAGATAATGCAAAAAAGTGGTTAAATGCCATCATCAAACTTATTCTTCTAGAACTGAAAATTCATTATAATTGTGTTTATTTGTTATAACGTAAATCTTAATTAGCTTTTTATATGAATTATTACATCATTCATTTAAAAGACAATAATAATATTTAAATGGTTTTATACATCCCATTCTGCTCTATTTTGACCTCACCGAATGGCCACTAAGCAAACTGAGAGTCTGCAATGTCACAAAGACAAAGCCTACAGCAACATATTGTAGTGAGAAATGTTACAACAGGCTGCATCTACAAATGAGTGTTAACCATTGTTTGCATTTAAATGTACAAGGAAATAATTAATACAGTTCTTGGACTTGTGTAAAAATAGTGGTGTGGTTATTTTGGACTGATAATAAATAATTATTATATAATATATATAATATTATGTATTACTTATTGTTAGTTAATAAACTCATTTATTCACCATAGTCCCTAAAAATAAATTTGCTCCAGTTAAACTGTAATCTGAATTTTGCAACGCCATTCAGTAATGTTTATTAAAGATTATCACGGCGCTAAACTTCCTAAGTAGGTCCTGTTTTCTTGTTGTCATTTATTTATAATAACACTATCCAACTATTAAATTGCAGTAATGTTCACTACAAGACTATTCTATTGCTTGATAGATGAGGAGAATCCCATCTGCATTTACCGTTTGTCATGTGTTATTTAAATGCGATACGTTAATTATTGATAAAAAGTTGTATTGCCCACAGCAACCACTCAGATTCTGACATTATTGTTGTACAGTTTAGAAAACAAAAACAATTGTCCTGTTGGTTGCTATGGGTTACATCACATTTTCTTCTCAGTTACCTGTGGAAACTAGTTCCCAATTGTGTACTATTGATGTAGATAGTGATGTGTACTACTGCTGACAACTCTTTCAACAACTGGCTGGACTGTAATGTGTATATCACATGGAAAGCATTTTTACCTCTCTATCAAGTCCGGCTGCCAAAGTGATAATATCACCCGTCTCATTGTTGATTGTAAACATGTTAGAGGAAGGGCTGTCTGGAGTTTGGGACAGAATTTTATATCTCAGCATGCCATTCGGTTGTTTAGGGTCATCACCATCAATAGCTGTAAGAGTCATTACATAAGATCCTGGAAGAAAACACATAAATAAATTGAAATGTAAAGCAAACAGTGTAATCAAGTCAGTGAAGTTCACAAGCAACCTCTGCAAAAAAAAATAATGTTGCAAAAACATCTTGGATGACAGATTATGATCAAAACGCATATGGAATGTAACACTTAGATCATTTTGTAATTCTGAACAAAAACCTGAGTTTCAATAAAAATTAAGGCTGGGGTAGAGTTTAACCAGGCGTGGTAGAGATGTGGGTAGTGACACAGGAAAAGCCTTGTAGGCGGCAGTGAGAGGTGGCTATAAGAGACAAGACGAGACACAGGTCAGAGGTAGATCTAAGAGGGCATTTCAAGATGTAGTTTGAGATGTATGAAGGGGAGGGTTTTGTAGGTGAGCATTAAGTACTTTAAATAGGATTCTGTAGGATATGGAGAGACAATGTGGGGGTTTGAAGAGTAGTGCAGCGGTTATATGGCGGCGACTAAAATATCAGTCTTGTTGCAGCATTTAGGACATATTTAGGTCAAGATGGCTTGGTGGAATTACAGATAGAAGGAGGTTATATTAGTAAAGCAGGAGATGATAAGAGATTGAATAAGAGTTTTGGTGGCATCTTGAGAAGAAAAGGTTGTATTATAGTAATATTTCAAAGGTGGATGAGACAGGATTGGCAGAGACTGGATGTGAGGAGTGAAGCAGGGGGTATAGTAAAGTGTGAGGTGTGTTAATTATGTCAAATGTGGTAGGTACTATCTAGTAAAGATTATGTCTTCACCTACCTCCATGTCGGGTGAGTAAAAGTAGCAGTTAATGCAAAGTTCCCTTTCAGATGTTTATTGGATTTGACAGTTAGTTTGTGCTCACACACACTGCCATTTGCAGCCAATTAAGTCTAAAAGTTAGTATTTGGGCTACTTAAGAAGCAATCTAGCAGAGGAGGAAAGTTTAGGAGAAGATACATAGAGTGTTAGGAACAGAGGGGGACAGTGGAAAACCTGAAAGGTGCTCTAACGAAAAACAACTATCAAAAATTGGAAAAATGCTTCACAGGGTATTTAAATGTTAATAGCCATGCTAAACTCAGGTAGCACAGTTGCACAATGGTTAGCATTGCTGCCTCACAGCACTGGGGTCATGGTTCAAATCCAACATGTCTGTGTGGAATTTATAGACGCTCCCCGTGTTTACGCAAGTTTCCTTTGGGATTCTTTCCTCACTCGAAAGACACACTGGTAGGTCAATTGGCTTCTGGCAAACGAGACCTAGTATGTATGTGTCCATTATAGTAGGGAATAAAGATGGTAAGCTTCACTGGGACAGGGACTGATGGGAATGATTAATATATAAGCACTATATAAATAGCTGTAAGCAAATAAATAACATATTCACAATTGGGTTCAGTTATTATTTAAAGGACCATAAGAATGAAAATTATTTTGTTTGCCTTACAGCATTGGGTCATGAGTTCAATTCCCGATCATGGCCTTATCTGTGTGGAGTTTGTATGTTCTCCCCGTGTTTGCATAGGTTTCCTCCGGGTGCTCCGGTTTCCTCCCACACTCCAAAAACATACTGGTAGGTTAATTGGCTGCTAACAATTTGACCCTAGTCTGTCTGTCTGCCTGCCTGTGTCTGTCTGTGTGTGTGTGTATTAGGGAATTTAGACATAAGCCCCAATGGGGCAGGGACTGACGTGAGTGAGTTCTTTGTACAGCGCTGCGGAATTAGTGGCGCTATATAAATAAATGGTGATGATGATGATGATATTATGCTGACAATTCTTAGCTGAAATTACCAGGACTATCCAGGTGAGCTATTCACCATCCTTGAGAATGCAGCTGGATATGCATGAAAAGTCATGCAAGAATGGCTTATGATTAAATGAGCACCACCCTTCAGCTCAATAATTCTCAATATAATCAGTGCTGTATGCACCATAAAGACCTATGAGAAAATCTGTCTTCGGGAAAGCAAAGAATTGTCATTTTATTAACCGTTCACATGCTTTTCATATTTTCTACTAGTTGATCTATGCCAACTTATCATTTATTGGGCATAATCTATGAAGGATGTTTGTTGGTTTCATAGCATCATCATGATATATTCATGGTGGTCCAGGGTAGTAGAAACTGTAAATTTAGCCCTTATAATAAGTATCTCTCAGAACACTGCAGGGGAATCCACCTTATACATTTGGAAAGAGGTTGGAGTCTATCTTTCTTGTTTTTTTGGGTGGACCAGGAAGTATGTTGTGGGATGTAATGAACCGTAGAGTTCTTTATAAATGGCACGTTACAAATATTATCTTTCTGTATTACATAGTGATTGTTATTCCTTCCCAACATGTAAATACAATAACATAAAAAAAGGATATAAAACAGTTTTATGTAATAAATAGACTAATTTAAATATAATGAATATTCCCAGTATGGTGAATCAATCAGTGATTGATCAAAATCAACATTGATTCATGTGCATTTTTGCAATTGTGACATAATAATAGTATGAGCCATAACAAATGATTATGGATACAAAACTCTTTGACCTGTGTGTTCAGTGGACTTAATACACAGAATCTTGAAGGGTTAAATGAAACAAACAAAAGCAAAAAAAACCAACACCCAAGAACGAAATATGTAAAACAAAGAATTTGTAGAAAAAAATATGAGGGGGTTCTTTACCTGGCTTTGATCCTTCAGAAATGCTCCCGTTCCAAATTTGGTGCAGGAATTCTGGTCTGTTGTCATTCATATCTATTACATTGATCACTATGTCTATGGGATTTTCCACCTGGTTTCCATTTACATCCACTGCGTGTGCCCTCAGCTGCAAAAACAATTTTATATGGCAGTTCTCAGTAGAAATATGAGACAGAAAATCACATTCTATGGCTTAGTCCCAGTGATGCACTTGTCCCAGATGAGTTATTTAGAAATATCAGTGAATCTGCTGTCAATTCAACCATGGTAACTGCAGAACTGGATAATAGATGCTCTGAGCAATTCTTCCCTTTTATGTTGCATTCTTACTGTCTTTTGTGTTCTATACGCTTGTTGTATTAGTGGATTTATAAAAAAAATAAACTGAGTGCTGTAATAAACTGGAAGCGAAGCAATAACATGTACACAATACAATTATATATTGTAAGTGTTTAAAGGCTGTATGAAGTGAAATTAAATACATATTCCTGCATTTACCACACTTACACGACCTATTTAAGAAATGGAGAAAGGCCCTTTCTGGTGCGAAAACGGGTGTTTTAGCTAGATTTAGGGCTCCTCCCAGTCTTCTACCTATCTACCACCAGCAACAGCGGTTCTCCCAGCCTATTTAACAAGTACAGTGGTTACACATGTCCTTCATTTACTAAAATAAAGCAATTTTTTCATTTTGGATTTGCTTTAAAATATTTATTATTTTTTTAAAAATACATAATTTTAATTTTTTTGTATTTTTTTTTTTAATACAAAAGTGGAACTGGAAGCCCAGGTCAAGGTATCCAGTTCCACTGTGCCTGTGTCAACCATTAAGGCTCCTCTTAACCATGTCAGCCAGCATGACCAGGAACCTGAGTATAATTTTATTAGTAAATTTCAGTGATACAAGATTTTCGCTGAGAAAAGCAGAGATAGAATTTTTTTATTTTTGTCTGATAATGGTAAATAGACTCCTTTGCCCTATGGCCAGCTTTGCAAAATGAAACATTATTGTGATCAATGTGAGAAGTATGTAACATGTGCTCTGTATAATATAGCCCAGTGATGGCTAACCTGTGACACTCCAGGTGTTGTGAAACTACAAGTCCCAGCATGCTTTGCCAGCTATCAGCTAGTTATCTACTAGCAAAGCATGCTGGGGCTTGTAGTTTCACAACACCTGGAGTGTCAAAGGTTAGCCATCACTGATATAGCCTATTCAAAATGTACTCATATGAATGATAGTTCTATGGAAAAATGGGTAGACTGCTCACCATCTTACTACATTTGTTTCTTATGTTTTCTTAAGTCCCTAATGACAGTTTGTAAGCCAGTGGTGGGCATTTATGAACAATGGCGCCAATGCTGATTTTGCAAATGGATGCCTTGTTTATTTTTTTTTTAACTGAGCTGTTAGAATCCGATTGGCTCTAAGGGAAACAACACCATCTTCCTTTGCACCAGCTTTCATACCAGACAATTGACATAACAGTCACTATAAAAAAATCTACCGTAGGTGGTGTAGGGAAGATGGACCTCTACAGAAAAGAGAAAAGGGGTTGGTTGTAGGAAAAAGGTGCCTAGAGAGGAAAAAAGTATGAATCCAGACCTGAGTACATTGTCAATCGTTCACCACAATTACGCAACATCGCTAAAACCGAAGGCTAGTTTGATTTCTTACATGAAAAACTGCAATCTGTTCCCGATCCAAAGGTCTCGTTACAGAGAGCTGTCCAGAGATAGGACTAATGATAAACACACCGATTGGAGGTTGGTCAGCTCCCGGACCAGTCATGCTGTATCGTAGAGAGAGGCTGTTATCACGATCCGACCTGATCTATAGATCAAAAGAGAACAAAGTTATACTGAAGCTTAAAATAACACTGCAAGAGAACCAGAAAGGCAATAAATGTAAGCAACACAGATCAAAACGGGAGCAATACTGCATGCCAGAAGTAAGCCTAGCAGTGATTCACCTGTAGAGTAAATATCTAGAAATGTTTGCCTTTGGGTGTCCTTTATGGTAATGCAAACATCAGAGGACCAGCATGAAGAATTTACACAGTAAAAAGATCAGAGTAATAATCCACATGCTTACTTCTGCTTACCCAACATAATCTTCCAATCATAGCTTAACATCTGGATTGGGCTGTGTGATAAAACCACTGTGGTGATTTCATGTCACAATTCAGGGGACAGTTAATATAAGATGTAGCAAAGGCTTCAGGGTTAATGTTCCAAAGAGGCCTCTCTGACCCAAAACCTCTGCATATATATGTCCGGCCTGATCAAAGATCACATTTATATTAAATAAATTAAAAGGGAACCATCTGAGGTTAATGGCTGCATTTGTTTTTCCATCTTAGAAAATATGTAGTAAGAGAGCATTGTCTTTTAATACTTTTCCTTTGTGGTTAGTAAAACCCCACATCCAAATGATAATCTATTTTGGACGCATTTATACCATATTAAGGGCATTCTCTCCCAGAAAAGATCCATAGAGACTGCCTTTAACTATCATAGCAGTAGCTTTGCTTTTGGAAACAGCTCTGCAGGTATTTAAGTGTTAAGGAAACTTGTAATTCACTAATAATGCATTATATACAGCGTGATATCGATGGTTACTGGGGAAATGCAGAAATACCATTAATTATTATTTTAATACTCACTCGTACTAATTCCTGAGGAAAAGATCTTGAGTTTTCCGGTACATTAATTGGTGGGATAACCCAGTCTCTTTTCTGCCTCTGCAGAAAGCCATTGTGCTTACGTTGTGGAGGAAATTTTATTTCTCTGACTTCGAAAGAGCCCTTTAAAAGATAAACACAATTCAATATTTTAGACGTATGCATGTGTAAGGTAAAGATATGTGGCCTAAATCATTTAGGAAAGTAAGTTAAAAAAAGGATTAAATGTTCTCCGGAACAAACCATGTTACAATACAAGGGGTGCAAATTGCAAATTAGTTTACTATTTTGAGTATAAGTTAAATACTGGCTGATTTTTCATGCAGCACACAAATAATTGATAGCTTTATTTTACAGTGAAATGTAAAGTTGATCTAGGACATGTCCTACCCCAACTATAAATCTGTCCCCACATTTTAAATCCCCCCCCCCCAATGCAACATGGTTTTACCTAGGTGCAAAGTTACTCCTTTTTTATGCTTTGCTCTCATTAACGACTCAAGCCCATGGTCATTGCAAATAGATATACACTTGGTGGCGCTGGGCAGTGACATCAAAGTCCAGTGCCATCTCCCAGCCAATCACTGAGATTGAGAAGCAGCTTAACAGCTATGTCCGAGGCGACACTACGCTATGTCACTCATTCAGTGATTTAGGTTCCCCTTAACCATTGGTGACACAGGCAGACACTTAGGTTTGCATAATGGTAGCACCATCATTTATGTGATACAGTTACTGATAGCATTCACAAATACATATGTAAGAGTTTAAGGAACTTATTGGGACTGAATATATAAAGTTTTGATTGTGAGGTATGTACTTCTCCTCTCATTAAACCTATTTAGGACCGAAGAGGGTATCCCAGAATGTGATGTGAGCATGATTCTTGCATAATATCCTGGGATCTCATTTTTGGCCTGGTATTTCCTGCTGCTGCTATATCCCCCCAGTCAATCACAATAAATGTTGCCATGGGGCTGGGACTTCCATCCCTTTTAAGCCACTCCCAATGATAGTATCTCAGCCAGAAGATGAACCCTAAACTTAATTTTCTGTGGTGTTCACTGTTTGATTATGTCTTTCCGCAATCAAAGTCTGTGGTGCAAATTTGTCAATCACAAAATCAAAACAAGTAAAACATACATGTAAACAATCTTTGTGTGTTTTCTTTTTCATTCACAGAAGGTAAATCATCATTTTTTAAACATGATTTATGTTGGACTGTATAAGCAGAACCACATACTTGCACAGCTTATTATGTACTGCAAATGTGACAAGACTTATGCTGTCATCCAGAGAAAGGCCATGATTATGGAAATAAGTCATTTTTTCCATGTAATATTTATAGTGTGTTCGCTGCCTTTTAAGATAAGCTAGAATGAATTACAAATAAGACAGATATTAAAATTATTATTATGTATTATTTATATGTATATTTATTATAAAAGATGGAACCTGTAAAACAGCTCATTAACGTAGGCTTGTCAAGTTTTGAATTTTAAAACTATTCTATCCATGTACATAAAGTGTCTATAGATAACCTAATATATTAAAAAATTCAAGCTTGTAACTAAGGATCACCTCAGCCTCCCAGTACCACCGGCTCCCAGTACCATTTCCTGGGAGAAATCTTGCAGATGTGCACACAGCACTGGAGCCTCATTTAAATCTAAATGAAGTCGCAAGAGTAAGCGAACATCAAGGCTGTCTTTACGGCACATCGCATTTCTACATTTAAACCTTTTAATACATTTTATACATTTGTTTATGTCTACAAATAAATTATCTTTCACTTATCAAATGGGTCTAAAGGGTGCTAATTATATCCCATCCACTAGCTTGCATTCGATCATGTCCATATCAAAGGACTTGTAGTAATAAAGTCATTTTCTAGGGCTTAAAAGGTTTAGTAGACAACCAATATTATTTTTCCATATCCTATGGAGATGGTTAGGATACCTTCTCCCTTTAAATTAACTTTAGCTTTTGCATTTGGCCACAGAAACAGGTATTGCTACTGAGGGTTCATCATGAAACACCCCAATACACCCAGCTTCTCCCGCACAAGTGTTCTTGTGCAGAGGGTTACTTCTCTTATACCCCAGACCCTAAATCTTTCATCATAAGAATACTGAGGCATAAGTGTTTGCAACAGAACCGCTGCTGTGTCTGTTTAAGAAGCTCTCTCGAATGTTGAAATGCATCGCTGCATCTTTACATAAGACTCCTATCTCTGATTGTTGAATAAATGAACAGTTTTGCAGGATTTATATTATCTCTCATTATCATATCTGCCACAATCCAGGCAGATAGTTTAAGTCAGACTTGGGCTTGCTAAAATGTCATGCAAGTTCCAAAGACACATTTAATATGTACTGGTAAGGAATGTCTCAAATATTTATGACCCTATTTAATCCCACAGAATTAATTCTGTAATTATTTTAAACCTATGTCAGATAAGATGGATGCTCTGGATGACCCACTTTGCACATTGGCCATTAATCTTTTGTAGGTGTCAACACTCCTATCTGTTTCTACTCAGAGATTCTGAATCACGCAATCGTCTTTTATAAGAAATGTGTCTTCTGCAAATCCATTAAAATGGAATGTGTAATGGTAAGAACTATGCCTGCTTTACGTACTAATAACTAAGTAGTGGGAGGGATTTCCTATGTCTCAATAAAAAGACTTTACAAATCTTAATGACAGAATTGCTTTCAAATTTGGAGTATGTTAAGTAAATGTTTACATATCCACTGTGGTTTAAAAACTTATTGAAGATATAATTTTTTTAAAGGACTAGAATATACAAAGAATTCCCCTTTTTTATCTATTAACATAAACCTCCCGACTGTACCGCTTTACATATACCTCCCAACTGTCCCGCTTTACATATACCTCCCAACTGTCCCGCTTTACCCATACCTCCCAACTGTCCCGCTTTACCCATACCTCCCAACTGTCCCGCTTTACCCATACCTCCCAACTGTCCCGCTTTACACATACCTCCCAACTGTCCCCCTTTACCCATACCTCCCAACTGTCCCGCTTTACCCATACCTCCCAACTGTCCTGCTTTACACATACCTCCCAACTGTCCCGCTTTACCCATACCTCCCAACTGTCCCGCTTTACACATACCTCCCAACTGTCCCACTTTACCCATACCTCCCAACTGTCCCCCTTTACATATACCTCCCAACTGTCCCGCTTTACACATACCTCCCAACTGTCCCCCTTTACATATACCTCCCAACTGTCCCGCTTTACACATACCTCCCAACTGTCCCACTTTACACATACCTCCCAACTGTCCCACTTTACACATACCTCCCAACTGTCCCACTTTACACATACCTCCCAACTGTCCCGCTTTACACATACCTCCCACTGTCCCACTTTACATATACCTCCCAACTGTCCCGCTTTACACATACCTCCCAACTGTCCCACTTTACACATACCTCCCAACTGTCCCACTTTACCCATACCTCCCAACTGTCCCGCTTTACACATACCTCCCAACTGTCCCACTTTACATATACCTCCCAACTGTCCCACTTTACATATACCTCCCAACTGTCCTGCTTTACACATACCTCCCAACTGTCCCACTTTACATATACCTCCCGCTGTCCCACTTTACACATACCTCCCAACTGTCCTGCTTTACACATACCTCCCAACTGTCCCACTTTACATATACCTCCCAACTGTCCCCCTTTACATAGACCTCTCAACTGTCCCCCTTTACATATACCTCCCAACTGTCCCACTTTACATATACCTCCCAATTGTCTCGCTTTATATGTACCCCCCAACTTTCCCGCTTTATATGTACCTCCCATCTGTCCCGCTTCACACATACCTCCCTACTGTCCCACTTTACATAGACCTCCAAACTCTCTCGCTTTACATATACCTCCCAACTGTCCCGATTTACATATACCCCCCAACTGTCTCACTTCACATATACCTCCCAACTGTTCTGCTTTACCCATACCTCCCAACTGTCTCGCTTTATATGTACCTCCCAACTTTCCCGCTTTATTTATACCTCCCATTTGTCCCGCTTCACACATACCTCCCAACTGTCCCATTTTATATATACATCCAAACTATCCAATTTACACATACTTTCCAAATGTCTCGACTTACACAGACCTCCCAACTGTCCTACTTTAGATGTTCCTGATTCTGGGGGTTTTCCCACCATCCTGACCGTTTTGACAATTATCCTGGCTGCTGAGAATGTTGAAAGCTACGTATGAGTGGTGAGCATGTGCAGCACTGCAAGTGTATTTTCAATATAGGGAAGAGGGATGTGTGAGGACTAGTAATACAGAGGCGCTATGCACACCCCCCATCTTGATGCAAAGACGCCCCAACATCATGCAATTACCCCACTGAGACGTGACCATGCCACTGTCTCATTCCAAAGATTGGAATGTTTGGAGTTATGGCTTACATATATATGTACGTGAATGCAAATGGTTAACAAAGAAGCTACACAATGTGTTATGTGTAAAGTATAAACTGGTATGATGTATATTATCTCTAAAACTGTTAAAAAGTTACAAAACATTAAAAAGGGAAAAAATAAAAATAAAACAGTGCTGCTGTTCAGACATGATCATCAAATGTTTCTTCCTACCTTCACTGCGGGGAGCTCTGCTAAGCAATTTAATAAAGGGGGGTGGGGGGGGGATAATGCCAGTTACAGTGTTCGTAAAACAAAGGGATAACTGGTTACATATATATACACAAGTTACATGTATTTATTATTTGCATTTGTTACTAGTGCAATCAAATATTTAACAAGAAGTAATTAATTTTATCTTTACATTACAAGATTGCATTAACTCTGTTATCAACTCTGACACTACCTAAATAATTAAAATAAAAAATACAGTCAATATAGTTTTACACTGTAATGCGTATATCTTTACTTGCAAGGCACTTTAAAATGAAATCAATAAACAGCTATTGTATTGATCCAAAGACAAATGCTGTTTACAATTAAAATTCAAGTTCACTAACAGTGTACTGAAATAGTATATTAAAATTGTATTTTCAAGCTGAAAAAGTTGTTCTATTGTACTTGGAAATAAAAAGACTTGGCGATATATCATCGCGCCAAAAGCCCTATTGCTGATGATAACGGGTGTATTCGCTGGAGACAGGGATTCTTCTTGATCACCCTATAAAACGAACGGACCTGTTATATAGCAATCCCAATGCAAAGACATGGAGAAACCTATTAAACAAGTATTGCGGTGGTACCGTTCCAATACCCGTTCTGTTATTGGCATCTCAGGGTAAGGATAACACATGAAAATTTTAACTTTATTGGTAAATAGGCCTCTTAGTTTTGTTTTGGGATAAAGTGACATTAGAACTGTGTGCCAGATATGCATTTATATTTTTAACATAGTTTTTTTTTTTACAGTTTTCTTGTTAATACAAAATCATAAAATAGATAGACAACGTCATGTCCCCTTTCTAAAGCCTTACTGAGATACCAAAATGAGTTGTGTCAGGTTCAACATCTTATTTCAACAACTGGCTATAAACCTTAAATTACAACAGTGTTTAATATTTTGCTTTGTAAACTGTGATGCAATACAATTACATAAACTTTTACGTATCTTGCGTGATTTTGCAATGCGCATGCCCAGAATACAAATTTAAGCAACTTCACGCAAGTGCACGTAATTCATATCAGCATGCATTTGACACTTACGACCCCCAATGACACGAGAGACAGAAAGGGGGAGGGAAGAGATGGACAAACATAGGCCATGTACAGTAAGAGCACAGCTACGGCTAATTTAAATTCTGTGATTAGTGTAAGTACTCTTGCTTTCAGGCGTATCTATTGTACCTGCTAGAAGGCAGGTGTAAATGGCGGTTGATAGTGATGGTCAACACAGCTTTGACTTTGCTTACCATCTTTCACGCATGTGTCTTAGTGGCCAGCACAGAACAACTGTACACATTTAGGATTTATTTGTAAGACGCATTCTATGCACTGTACGCATTGAAGATTTATTTTCAAGACGCATTCTATGCACCGCACGCATTAAAGATTTATTTTCAAGATGCATTCTATGCACCGCATGCATTGAAGATTTATTTTTAAGATGCATTCTATGCACCGCACGCATTGAAGATTAATTTTCAAGATGCATTCTATGCACTGTACGCATTGAAGATTTATTTTAAAGACGCATTCTATGCACTGTACAGATTGAATATTTATTTTTAAGACACATTCTATGCACTGTACACATTGAAAAGTTATTTATTTAGTTAGTAATTTTAAAATAAGAAAAGAAATATAAAAAAACTCACACATTGATTATACTGAAAATAATGATTTGTTCAATTTGTTGTTGATTATTGTTAGTTGGTTTGTTACCAATTGTTATTTTAATTCATGACCATAAAAAAGAAATGTGGGTTCTGATGTGAATTCATTATAAATATGAATGCAGTAAATATAGTGCAATTGCTCCTAAAATATACTCCAGCTGGAGTGGTTTACCAATTGGTATAAGGCATCGTAGTAAGTCTACCTGTAGCAGATCTTTTGCATGTTGTGGTCTCAGGGTGATGGTTACTGTGACGTGCCAAAGTTGCTTGGTTTCATCATCGTGGGCATACACCAAAAACTCTGTCTGCTCAGGTGAAATGTCAAAAGTTCTTGCGGCAAATATCACTCCGTCATCATCGATCCGAAAATCTGTTGGGTTACTGGTTTCATACTGTATCCGTCTTTGTGAACCGCAATCCGTAAACATCACTGGAGGAAAAGAAAACACACGTACGGAGTCAGAACTGGAGGCATTTAAAGAAAGCAGTAAAACAATCGCTTAATCAATGGCAAAGTAGAGGGGGAATACAGTGCTGGAATCCAGAAAATACAATCTGTGCAAGGAAACCAAAAAGAAAAAGATAATACTGGCTGAAATATGACATGTTTATTGACAGAATCATTGCTTTAGATGGAACATTTAGAACCACAAGTGGATTTGAGGATCGTTAACTGATGGTTTCTAAACTATTCTGCAATGCAGAGCTTTAGTTTCATACAGCCAGCTATTCTATTTGTACACAACGCTCAACAGTCACTGAATTGGACTGTGGACAGCTATTTAAATAATAATAATAGTAATAATAACAACAACAACAACAACAACAATAAGAAGAATAACAACATAATAATTACTTTTATAAACAATTATGCCTGATTATAAAAGTAATCAATTAAAATTATTCAAGTATGCTTAAATATTTAGCAATTACAACTGTCAGCCAGGTAAAATAGAGTTTATTATTTTTTTCTCCGAACGATATATTAAAGAATAGTTATTTCCGTTTATCATCCATAGACTCCAACAGTAGATTGCATCAAGTGGCCAAATTGCAGTTGCTGTTTGGAGATATCTGTTGGCCAAATGTTCTGTAAAGACAAATGCCCACACATCTATTCCCAGGTTCCCAGGTTCTTAAAGGTTATTTCACTAAACCAAAAATGCAATGTTCTGTATGTTAGCATAGGGAACCATCGGAGTTTAAATCAATGTGACAAAGTAGATGAGTTTACACAATTTGAACTGATATGGTGAGGTGTAAACTAAAGACATGAAATAGTAAGCCTACTTAACACATCAAGGTTGGGGCCTAAAAGTGTGTGTGAGATGCGATACCGTGTAACGAGGTATGTTTATGTTGTGTATATTATAATTGATGGTTTGAATGGTGTCTTAGTTCATGAATTAACACAATAGCAGCTTTCTCTTGTTACTGTCTTTGCCCTTTGGAGCCTTCCTTGATATATGTTCAGTAAACCAAAGCTGATTGTAAATACCTGCACTGCAGCTTCTGACTTAAGCTCAAGGATTTATAGCGATTTATTCCTCTTGGGATGTCTAGTGACAAATGAAGGTAGATCTCCCATTGCAGGTTGGCTTACTCCTTATCTATTACCCATCCTTTCTGGATTTATTAAATTTGTCCGCACTCCACATGATTGGATACATTAAATGAAGGTGGAGAAAATCCTGATAAATTTTAGATCAGTGTTTAAAATGAATAAGGGAATTGTTGCACACATTTGGTAAAATTAATCATAATTAGGTGGAAGGCTTATTTTTAACGAGGTGTGGGAGGGGGCAGTGTGATATGAAACAATATTGCAATGTTTTTATATTCCTTTATATATATACTGGTGCAAAGAAAAAAGAGGTCTTGCCCACAGCAAACAATGAGATGTCATTTTTCGAATGCAGTTTATAAAATTATTATTCTTACTATCATAGATTTGTAAGGCACCACAGTGCTCCGTAACATCGCACAGTAGGGAAAACAGGACATACATAAAAGAGGAACATATATAAAACTAGGACACACAAGACAGACAAAATAAATACAGATATGAAAACAAAAGGTATGAAGGACCCTGCTCATTAGAGAGCTTACAATCTAAATGGAAGAGGGCACAACTGAGACAAGAGGAGCGAGTGTGGCTTAGAGTGGAAATTGGGAGGCTTGGTAGGGTGTATTAATGTGAATAGTATCATTGGGGATAAGATAAACTCTAATACAGAGATGGGTTTGATTGGGCATGGTAGGGAATTCTATAAAGTGGGTAACAGCACGGGATAATACGAAAACTAACATCTGACTTGTTTATTATATTTCCTGTATATCAGTTTTCACAAATGTTCTGACTTAGTCCTTTGTGTTTTTCAAATGTGCTCTTGTCTCTTTGATTATAATTCATGATTGGGGTACACTTTATGATAAAGAAATACACACCACTGTGCAGATGTAATTATGTAGGTTATGTATATAATGAAAATATTGTTAGACTAAAATCTACTTTTCAAATGATCCAAAAAAGTTTCATTCTCTAGAAAAGAAAATCCACTCCAATGAGCACTTAAGAGTTTTTAAAACTTTAAAATGTAAGTGTATTATATAGAAATGCTGAAGTATGCAGTATTACAGACTCTCAGTTGATCTATCACAGCATACAGACATTTTAATCGAATTAAGAACCATTGTGAGAACAGCAAAACTGGAACCGCACACAAAATGACTTCAATATAAACAACTCTGGGATGTTTATGAGCAAAGGGATACTTACCCAAATGGCCTACTTCAAAATATTGCCACTACTTATCATTTAATATTGCAAGCAGGAACTATTGTACATTTCAAGCAAACCTCTTACAGAGAATCGTTCAGAAAAAAATGTTTCCAACAGTAACAAGAGTTCCACTTATATGGAGCCTACGTGACGGTCTTTATCAGTTCCCAGCTGGAAAAAGTAGAATGTTGTATCTTAATATACAATACATTCTCATAAGGAAACATTAAAATGGAAGAGACAGTTAAAAGTGTCATACTGCAGTTAGTGACTTCCATTCCCTTAATAATATGACCTTACATGGTGACCCCATTTGTCAAGGGCATGTTTTGAAATTCAGCAGCTGGGTAAGGAAACATATGGAATACCATGAATTAACCTTTAATTTCTAAAGCCAGAAGGGATATGCAATTCTTTTTCTAACGCCACATCATACTGAAAATGAACTACTGAAACAGATAAACTAACCACCCTACAGTTACAGAACACTTTTTGTAATGTTTTATTGCAAGGGAAATATTTAAGAATATTAGTGTTTGCTGATGTTTGTGGTTTACGCATATAGGGTAATAACATTAGTACAAACACATATTGATTTTATATACTCTGCGATTACTGGAGTAGTGGAGCAATTGATACAGCTATAAACTGTCAGGGGAGCAGAGTGTCCTTGGGGACATAAACAGCTGGAGGCATGAGTAATACTACAGTCAATGTAAAAACTTCCAACAGATAGCAATTTTTCTACATATTTACATTTAAAAAAGGATCATAAACATTTCTCAGTGTACAATTATCAATAGACTTAAAGGGCTTGCCCACATTTACCAAGAGCAAAACATCCACTGTGCATCCACATGGGACAACCTCCCTTGCTACATAGAGACTCTTACTGTTACCTGATTGGACAGATGCTGTGTCTATCCAATCACATTTACTCATACTTTCCAACTCTCCCGGAATGTCCGGGAGACTCCCGAACTTTGGGTAGGTTTACTGGACTCCCAGGACAGTATGACAGTCTCCCGCATATGCCCACTTCCTAGAGAAGTGGGCAGAATTAAATCCAAAATGCCGCAATGCACTGGGAATCGCGGCATTTGACCGGGGCCAAAATGACACGATTATTGTAGCCCCGCCCCCTGCACGCCCACCTGATCCCGGCAGCTCCCTGATCATACTTGCCATAAATTGGCAAGTATGCATTTACTTCACACCTCCACTAACACAGTTTAATCCCTCACTCCATACATTGTATCTACCAGTACTAAAATCACCTAGCTTTATGTCCTTGCCTCAACAGAGGCCAATTATTAAAAGCAGACAATAACCACTGCAAAATTTCTTAGTTTTGCAGTCAATGCACGGGGGGAGGAAATTGGGGTGTCCAAGAGGGAACCTGCCTGTGTAGTGGGAGGAGCCACTACCCAGGTGAGGTTACGGACCCCACAGTGGCCATGGAAGCGGCTCTGAAATTTCTCTTGGCGGCACTGAATGTGCCTAAACTCTGCTCACAGGATATGTCTCAGCACTCTGCCTAGGTATGTGGAGCAATGGAGAAATCTATAGAGATGGACAACTTCTTTTATTAGATAAAATGTCTTCAGACAGCCTCTGGGAGGGAAAGGAACATGTACACAGCTTTAAATTGATCATATTTTAATCAAGTCTGTGTGTGAAGCTTTTTATTACATTGCTAGGACTGCACTGTGAAATGTGATTCTCTACTGTAATGAAACAAAAAGTAACAAAATGATTCCCATTAAAAGATTAGGATGAGGCCCAAAGACCGCCACCTCTGAACTGGTGCAAAACTGATGTCCTTTTGTGTAGTGGAAATGGCTGTGTGCTCTTCCACTCTTTAACTAATTACAATAATATCTCTCTGGAAAAGTAAATCTCATTTCTGGCTTACTTCACAAAATGATGCTGATCGGTGCCCCTTCTCCTCTAGGAACTAGGAACATCATCACTCCATCTCCTCTCCTCTGGCTATGCAGACTTCTAATTATCCTTAAACACCTTCCATCATAAATCCATGCACAGAAAGCTAAAATCAATTGAATAAATTGAGGCTGTAAACAGAACCAAAAATGCTCAGTGGATGTTCTTAAATTATGTCCATTGAGCACCATCAGCAATTATACGGTAATAGTGGGAGTCCGAGGCAGGTATGCACACATAACTCCACACAGTGTGGGACACAAGCTAGCTAGGTACGGCTATCCATATATACTCAAAGAATATTATGCATTCTATACAAACACACCCATGTATCTTGTCAGTTAAATCACACATTCCTATTAAGAACACAATAACTGTGGTTTTATCAGCAACACAAAAAATATTTCTTGATCACAATAACAGCAATGAGAATGTTGTATCTGCTAGTGGTCTTTATTTTTTGTAGAACACATACAAACTTACCGCTTACAATGTTTTATTTAATTAAATCTTCATTCAACACTGGATGTAAGAGCGTTTATTGGCCTTGTGCCTTTTTCCCACCTTACAAGCTAAATTACGGAAGAGCTTCTCTCTTAAAGTTAAATGCTCAACTTGTGTTCAATGCCAGCTCTAGAGAAAGATTCTATACTGTATATGTTTAAAAAGAATTCACAAAGTTCACAGTATTTTTGTAAAGTGAATTATATCTGTATGTCTCTACATGAACAAAGAACATACAGTTTTTAAAGCGCATAGCAGAATGCCCAAGGCTACGAAAAATGACTAACAAGAGAGTGTATTGTCCAAAGTTATAGGCAGATGGCAAGGTGCCATGTGTAGGGTTTTGTTACTAGTTTCAAACATCTTCCTTTGTGTTGCTGGGTTTTAAGACAACAAGGAGACAGAGTGACAGGATATCAGGAAACATTTCAGGGGCATAAAACAATGGACACATACAAAATACTCTCTAGTACTTGAATCAAGTAATTACATTACAGAAATTATTAGTTACACATCTTTTTGTGAGCCGGAAAATGAACTGACCAGCTTGATAAAAGGAATGAAAATACTCTAGTATGTTCTTTATTAAATTGTAAGTGTAAGTTTATATTTAAGTCAGAGAACTAAAACCGGAACTATTCCATCACCATCTATGTTAAATTAAATGTAGATTGTTAAGAGGGACTGGGAAGGACCCGGTGGTTATGGTACATACGTGTACCAATGACAGAGATAGAAGCAAATGGACGGTCCAAAAAAAACTATTTCGGGGAATTAGACTTTAAACTTAAACAGGGACCTCCAAGCTATTATTTCCTGAAATGCTATCTGTGCCACATGAAAGACAGCAAGAGGAACTTAGGGGAGTGAATAATTGTCTTAGAAGTAGAAGGAACGTTTGTGGTTGTGGAGAACTGGGCCAATATCTCTCTCAGTTACACGCTATATATTGAGAACTGACTGCACCTCAATGGGGAGGGTACAGCTGAGTTGGGGGAATACAATATTTAGAAGGCTGGAGGAGATTTTAAACTAGGTACATCAGACAAGGGTGAAGATAAAAGTAGTGTGCAATATAGTCTAGACAGGGAACAGGACTTAGTCAAAGGGGTTAGAAGAGTCAAAAAGGAAATGCATAAATGTAACAGTAGTAGATGATACTGTATATCAAATGTATGGTAACAGGTGATAAGTCTTCCAAACAAACTAGGTGAACTAGAAGTAAAGATGATGGAAGAGAATTATGATGTAGTGTGTATAATTGATACTTGGCTAGTTCGAAATCATGACTAGACAGTGAGTTTGGAAGGATTTGCAAGGATAGTTTGATTGCTGAAGACACAACAGTGGAAAATGTTTTTGTACATGTTTCACACTGTAAACCTACATAATGGCAGGATATCTATGGCCATCCTTATGGGTAATTTTAACCGTCCAGATATTAATTAGGACAAGGAAACAACAAGTTCTGGCAAAGGAAGCTGATTTTAAAAGACAACTTCCTTTTGCAAGTGGTAGAACCACCATCAAGAGGGCAAGTACTGCTGGACTTGGAATTATCTATGTGAACAGATATTATGAATATACAGGTGACGGAGCATTTAATGAATAATGATCATAAAATAACATTTAACTTGAGCTTCAATAAAATATTTTGTAAGCTAGATAAAACTAATAGCTTTAAAGGGGCAAAGTTTGGTCAATTCAGAGAAGCAATGGAGCATGTAGACTGGGAAAGTGTAGAGGAATTTATAAATATATTTAAAATAAATACATTTTGCAAGTACATACCATATGGCAATAAAATATCTAGGATTAAAAGGCAACTAATTTGATTAAATAAGAAAGTACTGGAGGTAATAATGGTAAAGGGAGCATTTAATTTTTTTAAAAAGAGATCTGTATTCACATTGGAGGTAAAAGCAGCAGGAAAAAGGTTGCATAGCAGCCACCTATGCACATCATTAAATGTTACTTGTCTAAGACAGGAGGAGGTGCAGCTACCCCTATATAAGATTAAAAAAAATAAAGCACCTGGCCCAGATGGCATTCACCCATGTGTGCTTAAGGAACTAAGTTTGGTAACAGATAGACCCCAATTTTTTAATTTATGGTCTATTTCTTAACTAGGTAGGTGCCACAAGATTGGAAGGAGGCAGATGTGTTACCAATATTTAGAAATGGAATACAATCTGAATTAGGAAGTTATAGAGCTGAAAGCCTGACTTCCATTGTGGACTAATTATTTGAAATTATTCTAAAATATGCAATTCTAAAATATATTGTACAAAATAATCTGACAGTAGTGTCAACATGGTTTCAGGAAAGACGAATCATGGCTAACATATATGATTATTTTCTAAAAAGGTAAGTTTAACCTGGATATTGGTGGCACAATTGATGTCACATATTTCAATTTTATGTGCCGTACAGTCTGGTACATAAGATGAGAGTACTAGATCAAGGGGAAAAAGTATGCACATTGGAAGAGATCTATTTAAATGATAGAAGACAAAGGGCAGTTATAAATGGAACATATTCTGACTTTGCTAAAGTTATTAGTATTGGATCATGGGATTAGTATTGGGTCCTGTCTTTTTAATCTTTTTAACAATTAACTTGGCCCATAGGGTTATTAACATACAGCAGGTTAGTAATTTGCTATAGAAAGATTTTAAAAGAAAATGCAAACTGGTCCTTGAAATGGCAGATATAATTAAATATAGATAACTGAAAGGTTTTGTACTTAGTAAGTAATAGCTATGTTGCTTACACATAAAATGAAATACACTTGGGGAAAACTGAGATGGAAAGGGCATAGGAATATTAGTCTAGTTGATAGAAAGCAGAGTAGAAACAGATAATACCATTCAGTGGTGTCAAGGCCAATCAAATTTTGGATGCATTAAATAGGGGCATACACAGTACTATGATAGCTTACATTCTAGAGGGAGGGAGTTCTTCCTGACAAGAATTAGTATGTGTAGCTATAAATATATAAGACATTATGGGGTGATTGATCCAGAGAATTTCATTTTTGAGGTCAAGGCGGAAGCCACATCCCTCTGTGTGGCTAAATTGGCAACTGTCACACTAGATGTTTTGTTTTGCCTTCCTCTGAATCAACGCAATTAAAATTTATAAATGATTGAACTCGATGGACCAATGTATTATTCATTCTTACTTATATTTTGTTGTTGTGAACTTTTATGTTTTTAAGCTAGGCTATATGGTAATAATACTGGTTCCATACCTTTGTAAATTTAATGCTCCATTTTTTATGCTCTGATTGTTTTCGGATGCAGTACTACTTTGCTAAAAATATATAAATTTCTGTATAACATATTACATTATATAAAAGCTATACTACGTTCCATATTATAGCACAAATAACAACAGAATGGCGCTAAATAATAAGACCCACTGATAACAAAAATAGTCACACTCCTTTGTGTATAAAAGGTAGCTACCAGTCCCCAGATGGTAAATCTGGTATATGTAATAATCTGTAAAAGGAGAGGGCGGAGAGAAGGGCTCCTGATAGTGTAGTATTATTGGTAATGAAGACCAATAATGATTAATTATAAGTATTGTGCATAACCGAAGTAAGTGAAAGATAGGCACATCAGTATAGAAATCTCTTGTCACTCAAGGTGTTGTGAAACTACAAGCCCCAGCATGCTTTGCCAGCTATCAGCTAGTTATCTACTGGCAAAGCATGCTGGGGCTTGTAGTTTCACAACACCTGGAGTTTCACAGGTTAGCCATCACTGCTGTAATACAATTGATGTTGGATTTTGATAGCTCAGGAATATGGATACCGAAAGAGAATGAACAGAAAACCAAAGGCAGTAATTTAGGTGGTAAGAAAGCACCCAATCCCTTATCTGCGTACCAAATATATAATAAAATGAGGCTTATCTGTATTGGATCCGGTTTGATGCTCATGCCCACGGAAACTCTATATAGCTCCAAACAAAGATAAGGACTATATGGTGTAGTATTTAAAACAATATATTTAATATAAAAACCATTAAAATATTAATCACTCACAAACAAGTGATACTAGAATTGCTTATCTGTATAAAGTAATTTGGATTAGATGTCTCAAATTGGTTATTGGTTTCAATTACCAATAATACTACACTATCAGGCGCTCATATGTTCCATATTAAGCTATTTTTTTCAATCATGGCTGAATTTGTCTGTTTGTTTAAAGAAAGCTTGATTACTCACAGCTTGGTGGAGCTGTGTTTGGCCAAAACCTTATAACCAATAAAAAAATAAAATGTATACAATAAATAAGTAAATAAATGAAGGAGGACCAAACAATTACAAAAGCTGAAAAATAAAGATAAAATGTGAAATGCAAATAACTAGCAAATGCACGGTTTGTAGATCAAGAAGCTAAAATATTTTACAAAGGGTTTGCTATTTATTTGCTTCCTGGAATGTTTCCCTTCAGAATCCTTAGACAGCAGTTCATTAAGCTTGGAATACATAAAGCCCGTTAGGCATAATGTAGAACTAAAGAAGCAGCTTAGACCAGAAATGCCAGCAGCTAATGAAGTGAAGAAATGTGACAATGAAACTGTTCAGCTTTAAAGGAAAGAAGTGATCATTTTATTTACAAAAACATAATATGTATATATATGTATATAGCTCCAGTATATTCCATTGTGCTGTACGACTGAGAATAACACTAATAAAATGAGACAAGATCACCAAGTCTAACCCCAACAAATTTTGATCCACCTTACAAAATTTATTGGGGCATGGTCTGGCTTTCGTTTCTTCATTCTAAGTGGTCCACAACGGGGTAACAAATGAAGCAGATTGTTCCTGTAGTTTCTCTCAGTGGTCGTAACCTGATTTGTATTATTTTATAAACTATCTGCTTCTATTGCTTTTATCTGGTACTTTTATGGTGATTGCAATAATAAAAAAAAATTGGGGCATTATGGAGCGCCCCTTTTTTCTTTGATATCTATCGCTTACTTTGCCTGAGAGAAGAGCGTTCTAATATCCTAATACAAGGGGAGGCTGCAAATCTGGAAGGCTTCTTGGTGCTATACAGTGACTCTACTAAATGGGACTTCTAAACACAATTTGTGCTTCATTTTTAAGTTTATATGTTTATTCTTTTACTTTTCAATAAATACACACACACGGTAAAGTTGATCTGGCACAAAAGTAATAGGCCATCAAAATATTTTAATCAGAGACACAAAAGTATGCATGGTACAACGTGAGACGTCCAATTTCATGGCAGGCATTTGGAAACACAGAGGGATTTTTGCCATTCACTCGTGCATGCATTCTAATAAGTCCAAAAAAAACGAGGACTGCTCACTGCTTCATTGATATTCACCCTCTAGGCTATAGCACAATATGAAATTCAATGAAAACTCTCTTTCATTTGACAGCACCTTACGAAAAATGCATCAAATTGACGATGCCCTGGCAAAATTATGCTCTTTGTGCAGGGAATGGCCATTAACAAATTACACAGAAGTCTAACTACCCATAATTAAATTACTCTGACAGAGTACAGGTTGTGCAGCAACCAACGCTCCCGTATTCTCTCAATGCATCCTGGAGATTTATGGTTTAACTCATTGCATAACGGAAGAGTTATAGCACATGCCTCTTGAGGGAACACACTCTAATCTGGACTTAATCTGACAGGATATTTATCAGGGCACACTTACAATGACAAAAAATGTAACGTAAATCTCTCTAGGGGAAAACAATTAAATTATTCACTGGCACATGTTAAGATTATTTGCGAGATTTGAAATGCACATTATCACTCTTTGGAGCAGCGATGGTGAACCTTTAAGAGACCGAGTGCCCAAACTGCAACCCAAAACCCACCTATTTATCGCAAAGTGCCAACACGGCAATTTGCACAAATACTACACATAAATTGAAGGATAAAGAATATTTAACAATAATATTAATAGTAATCTGATACAAAAAATAAATGTTCATATTATACCACAGAGTAGTGACCGAGTTCAAATTATGACAAAGAGTAGTATCGTCAATTCATATTATGCCCTATAGTAGTGAATTAATATTATACCACATAGTAGTACCCTCAATTCATATTATGCCACATAGTAGTGCCCTTAACTCATATAATGCTACATAGTAGTACCCTTAATTCATATTATGCCCCATAGTTGTGCCCCCAGTTCATATCACGCCCCAAATCATATAATGCCATATAGTTGTGCCCCCAGTTCATGTTCTGTAATATAGTTATAATATATTATGCCCCATAGATATCTATACAGCCCCATCTCTAGTTAACACACACACATACACACACACCCAGCTCATCGCGCCACAGCCCCTGCACTGTTCCTCCGACTCGCGCTCACCAAATTGAATTGAAGAAAAAAAACAAATAGCGTGGCCTCTGGCCCCGCAACACCCATGACCCGAGACCACCACCCTGATCTGGAGACAGAGGTCACCTCCTGTGCGGCTATACACAGCCCGTGCTGTATATAGTGCTGGCTGGATGTCTCGGCCCCATGCTGTGCTATGCTGGGGCGACGGTGCGTGCCCACAAAGAGACAGAGAGGGCTCTGAGTGCGCCTTCTGGCACGCGTGCCATAGGTTCGCCACCACTGCTTTAGAGTGTAAATAATTTAAATATTTTCTATTAGCAAAAAACATTTTGGGTTTCACTGCAATCCATGCCATTACTATTAAAGCAGCAATCTCATATAGGTTTTTTTTCTTCTTGAAATAGCAAGTTAAGTATATTTTGAGCATACATCTGATAGTCCTTTTCAAAATCCCTCTGGAGGGTGCAAAGTCACACACAGGTTTACTCCTCTCACCATGTTATGTAAAGGCAGAGGGAGGAGAAGTATGAGGATGCTTTCACAGTACACAGAAGAGAGAGAGCTCAGAGGGATGATCATGGGATTGCTGCTTCATATAATCAACAAACCAACTAGTGGGCACCAATATGTATATTAAAGACAGTGTACACTTAAAGCCTGAAAGAAACATAACTATATTTAAGGGATTGTCCTGATTCTTGGTTCCCAAAAAGTATGTCACCAATCAGAAAAAGGTTGGTTCTCAATATTATAAGCATGAATTTGGCTTATTTTGTCTTCCGTCTGCTTTTATAAAAATGTTGGTAGGTTTGTGGCAGACTTGCAGTCTTCGAGTTAGAATAAATGCTTGATGAGTTCATAAACAGGGATATGGTTAGTTGGTTCCTGCAAGTTTGAAAGCAAATAAATGACATGCTCCAACTTGCTATTATAAGTTCCTTTTCTATATTATCAGCAACTTATCAATTGTTTAAAACAATGGGACTTGGACACAGCATTACTGTTACAAAATCCATATTAAATTATGTTTTTTTACTACAACCAAAGAGTGGTCTAATTTATGGGACTTCAGCCATTTCCAAATATGCATCCCACTGTTGCCTCTAACGGTCAAGTCAGAGAAGACAAGGGACTACTCAGCTCCTCAGTGGTCACCTGTATCTATAGCTCTGAGGAGATGCTGTAGCAGCTGTCCACTCATGTTCTTGCCACAAGAGGTGCTGCAGCAATGGAATTCAAAATGGTAATGGATTTGATGGGTCCATAAATCAGTATTTCTATGCAATTCTCCAGGCACTGCCTTATTCCATAGTTCTGCATTTATAGTTTTTAAGTCACTTCCTATGTAGTGACATTAATTAGATTGTGAACAGATTACAATTGCCACAAGTATAAATGCAGCAGTGCATAAAGAAAAGAAAGTTAAACACAATATTCCTCCTTTAGATTTGAGCATATGCCTATTTATTTTTGGCATAATACACATTTCCATACTTCTCATGTGCACTAAAATGAGTCTGTATCTAGATTTCTGCATATCATAGACTTGCATCCCCTTACACCTGGCTGAATAGTTGTGCATCTTTTATGAGATGTATCTCTTGCGGTTTGCACAGAGGGTTGGTGCAAAGATACACTATGATGATGATGATGATGATGATTATGATGATGATGATGATGAACATCTGCAGCATTATCTAGACCAGTGGTTCCCAAACTGTGTGCCTAGGCTCCCTGGGGTGCCTCGACGATCTCACAGGGGTGCCTCGGCCAGGGCCAGTGGTAAGCAAGGCAGGGGACTACTTGGTAGTTATTTTGGCTTAGGGGTGCCTCGAACTGAAAAAGTTTGGAATCCACTGATCTAAACACATTCTTATTGGCTGTTTGAATTTTGATCTTTCAAGCTGATAGCACTTCATTTATTAGCTTTGTGGCTATATTATACGATATCGCAGCCATCTATTCACATTATTTGTTTGCCATTCCCATTTTGACTACTGCAGCAAAGAAGATTGCCATTGGATTTTTAAAGGGGTAAAGAACAGATGTGGAGGTGTTTGTATTTATATTGAATATGCGACTTTCACATTTTTTGATACCTGTCAAGCTACTATTTTTTCCTGTGTATACATTGTTATATTGTGTAGAAATTGGGTAATGCAACCATCACATATACTACTATCACTATCAAGCCACATCTCTACACCTGGCGCACATACTACTGTCTCTGAGTTGGACGCATCTTGATCATACTTGCCTACTTTCAGGCAGTGCAGTCCGGGAGAGGGGCGTGACTAGAGGGCGGGAGGGGCGGCGTGCAGTCAATTGTGTCGTTTTGGCCCCGCCCCGCGACGGAAATGGCATTTTGTTGCGGGGGGTGGGGCCAAAATGTCGCGATTCACAGCAAAACGCAATATTTTGTCCAGGAAATTGCAGGATGCGGGTGACTTGCCTGCTCCCCCAGGAGTCTGGGAAACCGACCCTGATTTTGGGAGTCTCCCGGACATTCTGGGAGAGTTGGCAAGTATGATCTTGATATATGTGCAACTCAACATAAATCATACTTGCCAACTCTTCCGGAATGTCCGGGAGACTCCCGAAATTCGGGTCAGTCTCACGGACTCCCGATAGCTGTCAAATCTCCCGTATCCCTCTACTGTCAAATCTCCCGTATCCCTCTACTGCCGTCCCAAAATGACGCAATTTGCAATGAATCCATCATTTAGGCCCCGCCCCCGCGACAAAACGACATTTCCGTCATGGGGGACGGGGCTAAAATGACGTGTTTGGCCGCGCACCGCCCCCTCCTGTCCTCCTGCCACGCCCCTCTCCCGGAAAAAACTTGCCCGAAGTGGGCAAGTATGACATAAATATTTAAGTACATTTTTTTCCGACACTATGTTTTCACTTACACTTGGAGTGCAAATGCGACCAGCTGTAAATCAAGCACAATGTTTGAGCAATTTCTTATGACTTCTGAAAAAAATTAGCATGTCTGCTTTCTGCATACAGAACAGCAGGCACACCTTAAAACATTCTGTTAACAAGAAACTAGGCGTTGCATTTATCATTTTAAATTATACAATAGAAAAATGTACCCAATATCAAATAATATATATATCTGTGTGTTTTATGTGTGCGTGCACGCAACTAAATCATAACACAGGAGAATGGTGAAAAGACTGTCACTTGTCAAAATGTATAATAAATGTGCCTATTTGTGGTCTAGCGAGGCTGTGTGCAGCACTTGTTGAATTTTGATAAATGACTTCATATTTTTAACAATGAGTTTTTCTATATTTCATTGAGTGGATTCATGTAACTGACCATGGCAATTTAGAAAAGCAGTCCATAACTCAAATAAGTAAAAGCTAAATTTGTAGAGGTGAAGTGTAGCTGTAATCACCCACTCATACTATAGCGCTTTATAAAATGTATTTATTTTACATCAATTTAAATTATTTATTTAAGCATGGGAACATGTTATGGTTGGCTGTGCGCCTAGAGTGGAGGCTGGCAAAGGAGAAAATTGCAAGAAAAAGGCCACTGGTTTCAGTTATTATTGTGTAAATACTAAACAAAATATAGCGTTAGCAATTATCCCATTTAGGGCGTAATTTCCCACTTTTCTTACTGCTATAGACAAAGTCTGCCATGTATACCATTTAGGTTCCCGTGCTGGTTGCCTTCAGACAAATACCTTCCGACACTTTAATTTATGGCAACCACACCTTCCTTCCTAAGTATCATGTGTCATCTATTGATACTGATATCACTACCAAGTGCACACAGTTCAAGTGCTGTTCTTACTGCTTATAATTTAAATACACAAGTAGTTGAGCAAACTGTACTCGCTAGTGATATTAAATAATCTTAATGTATCCCAGTAAATGGACATACCAGTTTGTAATTCACAGAACATAACTTATAACATAACATAACATAACATAACACACCAGGAAGTACAGATGTGAGATTGATTTTGACCCTCACTCTCTCACACTCAACAAGGCATATTTGAGAACATTTTGTAATAATGTTTTGCTGATGTTTTGAACACGGTCAGACTCGAATATGGGTAAACTAGACAGTCGCCCAGGCTATGAAATAACGGGGAGATCAGGGGCAAACGCAGAATTTGTAAAGGGGGGCTTCCACACTTTCCCGCCAGTGGGCGTGGCCAGCATGCATGGGGATGTGGTTATAATTTTAGACAGTGCTTGGCTGTTCTCCAACTCTTCCTATCCCCATCATATACACGGGCAATGCTGCGAGCGCTACTGTTAGGTGCATGCTGCTCTCCCTTTTCAAGCAGAGCCGTGTGAAGCGTGGGCAGAGTCCAGCCATCTCAATTATACAGTGCCCCAGGCTTGGAGGGGGTGTTCAGGCAGGAAACCCCCTTAGTTTGCCTATGGAGATGAGGGAATCGAGCTCTTGTCTGAAGCTTGTGAAGATTGGCTTAGCAACATTGCAGGGATGTGTTTAAGGGTTTGAAACAGAAGCCCTAGGCATGCCCCGTAGTTAAATAGTTAAGCCCTCAGAGTAGCGTGACCACACCCCTTTTCACATATTGTCCCTATTTACCACTGCCGTGAGGGGGATATACTAATATTTTGCACAAGGTGCCCAGAAGTCTAAGCACGGCTTTGGCCTTGAATATGGTTGATTCTTCAATCTAGCATATATAATGTTACCAATTATAAAAATATTATATTGGAGATAATGGAAAAGAAATATTAATAGTTGATGATAATCCCCATATCTAAGTGTGGTTCTTTACTGAGACAGGTAAGATGTTGATTTAAAAAAAAAAAACACAAGAAACAAAAAAACAAAACAAAACACTACTTTGCTCAGCACAGACAACATGGAGAACTCCGACTAGGCAGTAATTAATATTATATATTATAAAATCAGACACCTGCAGCTGTCAAAACAGAGTTCACCATTCAGACAGGTATGCTATGGGTATGCAAGAGTTTTGCAAAATCTGATTTCTATTTGTTTCCACTAATATTACTAAACTAAATTAGTGCTAAATAATGTCCAGTCTAAAGAGAGACATAAGAATGGTATATAAAAAAATACCCAAATGCACAGATAACTGTACATTTTCCAGAAAATAAAGGTATATTTGTATATGCATATTTTACAGCTACTCAAAAATGCAGCATACATATCCCTCTTATATACTGCAACTGGTATACCAGTATTGTTACACTGCACCATCAACAAGAACCAGCTATAACATACAGATACAGAATATGACTATTATTTTGTTCAAACTCATTTAGGAACCACTGACTATTAACGCTCCAAAGAAAAAAAAAATCATAATTTGCCTGTGGGTAAAAAACACAAGATGTTAAGCACAATGTTCTGTGTCGAAATGGAGGTCATTAAAATGTTGCTTGAAACTATAATTAGCTGAGACCAAAACAACCCATAATGGTAACATAACTTAAAATGAGCATGTTGTTCCAGATACAGCAGAGTGCATTTCATATATTGGGTGCCATACTAAAATTTATGATCCCCAAATCTGCTCTGAAAGTGTAATTACTACATTTTAATGTTTAGTGAAGTCATGCAGCGGTAAAGAATGTAAAAATATACAACATAGAGTCTGTTCGTTTTTTTCCCAAAAGATGTTCTATTCCTCCCTCCTTTCTGCAAAACATGATGTCTTCCATTTTGAATTTAAGCTGAGGAAACTATTAATCAAGGATTTTGACATCTGTGTAGAAGCAGCTGCGGGTTGCTTTTCAGAACTCCCGACAATCACAAAGCATTTATCTAAATTTAATTTTAACTTATTTATACATGGGGCTAGATTTACTAAGCTGCGGGTTTGAAAAAGTGGGGATGTTGCCTATAGCAACCAATCAGATTCTAGCTGTCATTTTGTATAATGTACTAAATAAATGAAAGCTAGAATCTGATTGGTTGCTATAGGCAACATCCCCACTTATTCAAAGCCGCAGCTTAGTAAATCTAGCCCATAGTCTTCTCCCAAAACCATGTCAACATGCACTATTAAAGGCCGTAAGAAAAGAAGTATTCAGAGGAACTTGATAAGCAGATGTTTTCCCCTAGATGGAAAAACTACCAAATAAAAAAATAATAGGTTGTAAATTAGTTATTTGAGACAGTTATTTTTTTCTTTACTCTTGTATCATTAACAATTTTAAAAAAAAATTAAAAAAAATATCATAAAATAATATTTTGGTATCTACTCCAATAAAGATTATTTTCAAAACTAGATAACAACTTTTAATGTGGTTGTTCCCGTTGATCTATTAATGATTCAACTTGGAGCCAGGATATGATAATAGTCTTGGAATTAATAGCTCCTTATTCAGCTATAGATACAGAAGATAGATGGCAGTAACATTCAGATGAATACTCCCTTTACTATGAAAAAATACATTAAATACAAGAAAATATTCTTCAAATAAACAATTTTAGTCAAAAATAAAATACATTAAATAGCTGAAAGAACAAATTGTTTTAGCACAGAATCGAGTGAGAACTGAGAATAATATTATTAGTGTCTATTAAAGCTATTTGGGCTTGAAGTCTTTACAATAATAAACAACCTACAGTATATTTATAGATGGTTTTCCTTATAACCACATACTGAAGCACAATTCTATAAGATTTACAAATAACTCTAAAACAGTCTTCACTAATGCTGCTCTCAACTGACAGGTGTTTCTTAAATATTCTGTAAGCCACTGAACATACAGTTTTCCTACTATAAACTCTCTTAGTGTGCAGCTTCCACATTTCTTTACTCACTCCCTTTCCTTTATGAAAACACTAGTGTAAATGAGGGACAGTAAGTATATTGAAAGCAAGGGCTTCCACACAAGGTGTGGCTCATACATCAATTACACAAATATCATTGCAAGAGAAGATCTCAGTGACTTTGAAAGAGAGGTGATGGTTTGGGCACTATTAGGAGTAAATGTATCAAGCTGTGAGTTTCCGGCGGGTTTGAGAAGTGGAGATGTTACCTATAGCAACCAATCAGATTCTAGGTGTCATTTAGTTAGTACACTCTACAAAATGATACCTAGAATGTGATTGGTTGCTATAGGCAACATCTCCACTTTTCAACCCCACCGAAAACTTGCAGCTTGATAGATTTACCCCTTAGTGTCCAACACAACTCAACTCGCTAATGTTTCACACACAAGGTGAAATCAGCATGGAACTCCAAGGGAGAAACATAATCAGCAAAGGCAACAGACAGAATAAGTGCACATTGTGCATTAATTTGAAGTGCAAAAACAGAAGAGCAACTGCAGATCAATTGATTGCAAATTTCAACCTGTGGCACAAGCAGCCAGTTTCATTATAAACTTTGAATGAGAACTCCAGAGAGCAGTATATAAAAGTCAGATTGCACTGTATAAACCGCTCATCAATGTTGGTAATGAACATTGAGAGTTCAGTGGTATAGAGGGCACAGGCAATGGAGCACTGTGCAGTGTGGGACAATGATATAGGTAGACGAATTTCAGCACGTACTTGACAAACGGATCAGTGCACACGTGGCACCAATCTCTAAGACCCAAGTGCATAATTCTAACAGTGAAAGGTTTTGTGTGTCCCATAGTATTGTGTGGCTCATTTTACTGCCATGGTTTATGATCAGTAGTTTCCAGGATGACAATTCCACCATTCACAGAACGAATGTTGTCGCCCAATGGTTTGATGAACAGCATACTGATGAATATCCTTCACAGGCACCAGATCTGAATCCAATCGAGCATATTTGGGATCTGACTACCATAACAGTCAACAATTAATTAGAACAGTAAGCCCCATCAGTACTAGATATGCCATAGAGAGCATTGGTAATTTGGTAAAGAGATCTGTCTTTTAGGCAGGATCATGGAAGAAATATCAGAAAAGGAAATTAAAGCTCCTTATATGTGACACTACCCACTCTGGCTATAGCTTGCTGTAGATGGTCTCCTGGTATCTGAAATTGCAGAGATGGAGAATAACATTTTATGGATGTCCAGAGGGAGGGGGAGGCATTCACAGTGCTCAATGTACATGGTCTAATTCAAATCTGTCACCCTATTTTGTGAAGAATGGATTGATTGGAACAGGACCATTATGTACAACTATCAGCATCCTCTTGCTGGTCGAATGCTGAGTAAAGTTGTTAGTATAGTTCAGAAACATCATCTTACATCTTCACATATATGTCGGCAAATCCACCTAATTGCTCCTCTACATGTTTGACAAGAAACCAGAGTGACAAGAGATCTGTATTAGAATGGAGGTCTTTCAATTCTTGTTTATAGATCATCATCATCATTTATTTATATAGCGCCACTAATTCCGCAGCACTGTACAGAGAACTCATTCACATCAGTCCCGCCCTATTGGAGCTTACAGTCTATTCCCTAATATAGACACACACACACAGACAGACAGCAATAGAGGGAGAGACTAGGGTCAATTTTTGATAGCAGCCAATTAACCTACCAGTATGTTTGGTTTTTTTGGAGCGTGGGAGGAAACCGTAGCACCCGGAGAAAACCCATGCAAACACAGGGAGAACATACAAACTCCACACAGATGGGCCATGGTCGGGAATCGAACTCATGACCCCAGTCCTGTGCTAACCACTAGGCCACTATGCGGGTGTAAGGGCTCAGTACTGAAATTCTGTGAGGAAACAGGCATTGAGGAACATCTGAAGAAGTCCATTTCTTAATGGCTAGAATTGTTTTTTCCTGAGTTTTGGTTATATTTTTGACAGGAGAAATTAGCCCTTTGCCAGATAAGTATAAAGACTCTTGTTTATAAACTGATGTAGTAATTACCACAGTGGTAAGTTCAGGACAGACCAGGGATCTCTGTTTAATATGTCATGCTCCTTGGCTGCTAAGTCATACCCCCAATTTTTGCCCACTTTTTAATATATCCTCCCTAATAAACAACTAAGCTCAAAGGCTCCATCTCGGAAATACTCCAAGGAGTCTTCCACTGCTGTACTGAAAGGATTTTAGCTTCATTAGGTTTCAGTCTGTTTTTTTAACTACATGCCCTACATATAAAATTTGCCATTTACTAGGTTTTAACTTCAAGCTATGCTGATTAAATCTATGGAAACCAAATCCAGCTTTTGGAGATGCTCTTCAAAAGCTGGGGGAAAATAATTATGACTCAAAATTTAAAGAAAATGTTTCTGAAAAGCTGACATGAGGCCTGACATGAGGCCTGATACATTAAGGAACTTATATTAAGACGTTTCTTATTTCAGTCTCCTGGACAAAACCATGTTACAATGCAAGGGGTGCAAACTGATTTTCTGTTTTGCACATAAGTTAAATACTGACTGTTTTTTCATGTAGTGCACAAATACTTGATAGCTTATTTGTACACTGAAATTTAAAGTTGATATTTGTGTGCTACATGAAAAAACAGTCAGTATTTAACTTATGTGCAAAACAGAAAATTAGTTTGCACCCCTTGCATTGTAACATGGTTTTGTCCATGAGACTTAAATAAGAAACTTCTTAATTTAAGTTCCTTAATGAATCAGGCCCATAGTGTTTAACTGTCGGAAAGGCATACACAGAGAATTCAAATAGCCTAATAAGATGACACAAACGTCTGTTATCATTCCTACCTTTATTTTCAGATATTTTTCACCATGTACAACTATCCCAAAATTTTCTAGCTCCTAATTGTATTCTCTTATGTTCATGCAGGCAGACAGTGTCCCTTCCATCAAAAGCTATCCTACTGCCTCTTTGTATTATGTTTTTTCTTACTTTACAGCTTCCCCAACCATCATTGTTGTCCCAGGTCTCCAATCTCTTGTCTACTTCTCTATTCTGAATCCATCACTTCTCAATCCTCTCCACTTCACTGTCTCTCACACAATATACCAACCCTTCCTTTCTAAATACCCTCGCACTTCAAACCTTCTCACTACCTCCAACAACCACCTCCATTGTTCACTGTGTCCTGGTCTTGCCGTCAAACTCCACTCCACCAGTCTTTCAGATATCAATGTAGCTCCCGCTTACTGTGCTGAGAAGGACTCTTCAGGATCCTTAAGCCGGACTTTGCTGATGCACTACACATCCCAATAAGCCTAAGAGGTAAGTATGCACTGTTATAATGTTCATTCCTTCTAAATCTGTGCTGTAATAATTTTCTACATCTAAATACAATTCCTACAATAACTTCATGACTTTTGAGCAAAGTCACAAAGGCAAGTCAGGATGACAACAGAGATGCTTTTTTTTGCTTCTGTTTAATGGAAATGCCTATGCAGCTTTTTAGATAGAAATGCTGGCCGTCAGCAAAACATATATTTGGTGACTCAAACAAAGCTTACATTACATTTGATTCACTGATCCCTTTCAAATCCTGGCCCTGCCACTCAGTATCCTTATAAATACTGACATTCCATCTTTATATTTGTACACTGTAGAACGCTCCACATTTATTTAGATGCTGATGGAATGGACAGTGATCTTTTTCTTGCTTATAGAAATCTGATTGCAAAAGAAAATTCATTTTAAGATTCAATAAGTGTAAAATAAGCGATATTCCTAAGCCTAAGAGTTAATATATATTAAGATTTGGCCAAATAGGTCAATGCCAAATTACTGTTATATCAAGAATCCTGCATTGATGGGAACATATTAAATCGGAGATAACAATGCAGTGCAAGGCTCCAGGCAGACAGCTGTCTGTACTTCATGTCTGCACCAGAAAAATCTTGGGCAATTAAGAGAGTGTGTCATGTGACTGTCCGTCAGATAGGTATGCACAGTGCACTGTCTAGCATCTGCCCATGACAGTCCACAATACTGTTCATCCATGTTCAAAGCAGGGGGTCATGGTAGAATTTTAAAGGCAAATTATATTTTTTTTTAATCAGCAGTTCATTTTGAATTGAGCAAGTGTTATTGACTAAACTAACCAACCATAATTTGCGCTGTCACCAGCAGCGAATGTCTGTGATCACATACACACACAGGGAGCAGGGCCGAAATGAAGCTATTCTCTGCTAACTGCGTCACTGAGGCCCCCATCCTGCCTATTTCACTAGAAAGTGGGTGGGATCTGGGAGAAAGACCTGCTCTCCTGGAGGTCCATGGGAACTGCTAAAATTTCGGGAGTCTCCCGGTCAATCCCAGGAGAAGAGGCAAGTATGATCTATATGAGTTCAACGACAATAAAATGCATTAACCTAGCAATACTTAAGCTGGGTACACACTGCACAGTTTTCATCCAATAATCGGCTAAATCAGCCGACATACGACCGCTCGTTCAAAAGTCGGGTCAGTGTGTGCAGTGACACGATGGTTGAAAGTCTGCCCAAATGGACGATTGTCGCCTCATTTGGTTGGTCGTACCGTTTAATATTTTCATTCTAATCTCGTTTCCATTGTGTAGTGTGTATAAACTTCCGACTGATCCACAACAGTGAGTACGAAATTACAATCATTGCTCACGACAACATGGCTGTAAAAAGTCGCTAAAGGGATGTCCGCTCTTCCCTTTATCGTCCTAAACAAGGCTAGTGTGTATGCAGTCCATGGACCGAGCGATCAGAACATCGATCACATGTAAAATCGCTCGGCATAAAAAGTTGGTTGAAATTTCTGTAGTGTGTACCTAGCTTTACCAAGAATAAGGTTGAAACAGGCAGTGCAATCTTCTATTATTTCCATTATTTGCCTTGCTTTTGTCCTTAAAGGCTGATTTTGAATCTTATATCCACCATATAATTCATATAGCCATTGCCACTTACTTTAATAAAGGACAAATATGTAAAGTACTGAGGTTCTGTGAGGATAAACGTTTATGTTCATTTGTTTTGATGGCTATGTGTAGAAAAATAAAATAAAAATAAACCTAATTATGAAATATATATACTTCTCAGTTATGCATTGCATCAGAACTTCACTTCTGGAAGTTTTAATGAAACTGTTATTAAAAAGTAAAAATGTCAGTAAAACCTGTATACTTGTCACTTCAATATAAGTCAACCATTCACAATTCAATTTACAAAGTCTTATGCAGGAGTATGTAATTATTAAATGAGTGATTGAAAAGAGTGGTAGATGACACAAGCGAAGGGACACAGACATACAGCACATTTACTAAACACATTAATCTGTCATCACAGCTTCCTCATTGTTTTTATTGCCTTAGTAAGTGTGTTAGTCATCTAGTATGTCCTCTGTACTATACACTGTTTTTGATGTTGTAAAATTTGTCGGTTGGCAAACTAGATTTGACAGGTTCTTGGCAACTCAACTGTAATACTTTCTTTATCTTTATTTTCGTGTCACTAAGCAAGCATTCATTTTATAGTATTACTTGGGCATCTCGGTTTCCATTTAAAGGAAACATTTTGGTATCTTAAGTGGTTGTTAACAAAGGGCAGGACATTGCGCATCCCACTAGGCTTTATGTAATTGCACAAGTGGAGGCTTTTGCACAGATCAGGGCTGTCTGTATACACAAGTACAGCACTTTTCTTTGGGACACCTATCGCGTTGGGGCACTTATTGTCAAGCACCCCGTTTGTTTTGTCATTAGACGTGAAAGGAGCTCCATCTGTGTAATGAACTAGGATAGGAGCAATTGATCTCCAGAGCACTTCCTTAATAACTTGAATAGGGTAAAGACAGGGGTGGGGTAAAAAATAATGATGCTGATTATTCCGACAAGACTTACCCCGATGTCTTCACACCGAAGGGCTCCTTCCTGACGGGCTCCAGGACGACTGATGTGTCAAGTGACTGGAAGCAATCGCGATGAATGAATAAGCCGCCACGACTTGATGACGTCACTGCAGACCGCAGCGCTGTTATCGGTGCGGATATGTATGTGGGCATGAACAATGTACAATGCTTTGTAAAGTACATTGTCCATGGCCGCATACTTATATTTCCCTATTAACAGCACCGATAACAGCGTCACGGTTGGCAGTGACGTCATCAAGTCGCGGTGGCTTCTTCATTCATCGCGATTGCTTCCAGTCGCTTTGCACATCAGTCGTTCTGGAGCCTTGTCAGGAAGGAGCCCATTGGTGTGAAGACGTCGGGGTAAGTCTTGTCGGGGTAGTCAGCATAGACTACCACAGAAAGACAGGGGCAGAACACCTGCAAAATGTGGAGGGGGGAGCCCAACAATACATTCTGTCCTCTCGTGGCCCCATTCTGCTCTTCTGAGCATGTACAGGGGAATGCACATGCACAGCTTCACTGTACTTGCACTGACATGATAGTGGTTACAGGCAATGTCAGGACTACATGCCTGCATAGTACGGAAAATATGCAGCAAACATGGGCAGCACACAAAAGGCCTTGTTTTAGTACCAGCTTGGCAGTGGCTGTAATTTCTGCTTTTCAAGGATTATTCTGTGCACAATTTTATCTGGGTTGGACAAAATTTATGGTGTGCGCAGTGGAGGAGTGGATAAATCCCAGGATCCATGCAGTCATGGTGTTCTAAAACTTACTGTTGACAATTACAGCTTATAAATGCTTTCGTCATCATCATCATCATCAGTTATTTATATAGCGCCACTAATTCCGCAGTGCTGTACAGAGAACTCACTCAATCTCTGCCCCATTGGAGCTTACAGTCTAAATTCTCTAACATACACACAGACACACAGACCGAGAGAGACTAAGGTCAATTTAATAGCAGCCAATTAACCTACCAGTATGTTATTGGAGTGTGGGAGGAAACCGGAGTACCCGGAGGAAACCCACGCAAACACGGGAAGAACATACAAACTTCACACAGATAGGCTCCTGGTCAGGAATTGAGCTCATGACCCCAGCGCTGTGAGGCAGAGGTGCTAATCACTGAGCCACCGTGCTGCCCATGCTTTGCTTTCTTTCTTCTAGCCACAATATGCTCTAGATTAGAAAAATTACAAAACATTTCACTGTGCTATTGATTAGTAAATTACCCCTTTTATTCTCTATTTTTCACATGTTTATTGTGAGCAGGATGATGTGTAATGTCACATGCTGTAGGTATTCCAGCCAACTGGCCAGTCTTCAATCCTTTTCTTCATTTTGCAATCTTTGTCCCTCTCCGCTCTCTCCTCTGGGGTTATTCAGTTAATAGATAACTTTTAACGTGTAGTTATGTGTAAAAACATTCATTTTAGAGTGTTAACTACTGAACTGATCAGACAAAACTATTCAAGTTTCTACCACAGTTATAAAAATTGGATGTGAAATTGTGGTTGTTCATTTTTCAGCCACTAGGCAATGGGCCAAAATCAATGGAACATTTCACTTCTCCAAGACTGGACTTTTTACACCGAAAATGCAAAATCCCTTATATCAATCTTTTTCTCATACACTGTTCCTCATTTCCTTATACCATCTACGATAAACAGATTGTTCGCATACGACCTTACAAAATACTAATCTGCTTTCTTCTATTTAACAGTGTTATTGCACAAGAGTGCACTCTGTCCTTGTTTTCTGTAAAGAAACTAGGTGTTAGGGGGCTGCTTCTCATGGCGTAAGACTGTGACAGATTTGTCAAAAATATGCAAGTTTTGCAGAAATTTGCAGGCCTACAAGGGAGCACAAATAGCTGTTATTACCAGGCGTAAGATAAACGCAGGGGCTTTTAAACAGGAAAATACGGCACCTTTTCATGCAACATTCAACGAGGGGTTGGGGGCACATTAACCACTGAGTGTCATTATATGTTGTTAGATTGCATCAGAGACATATGGAAGTGCCTCTGTCGTACTCCCTGTCACTCCCTACTCATCCAAGCGTGCACTTGTATGCTCAGACGATGGGCCCCTGTTGCTTTTCACTGAAGCCCTACAAAACGGGCAAGGAGAAGGGTAGGGATTTATATAATGTGGGAGAGGAGAGGGGAAAACAATCTTAGTTAAAGGCTTGCTGGTCCTTTAAAAGCATAAAGCTGGCGACAAACATATTTGCAAAACACTTTAGTCTGAGTCATCCTGACATTGTGGTCATAAGACCTTAGATGTACTTAAAAAAGGCCACAACATATGTCCTTTACTCATAATCTTCCTCTTTATTGCATGTTATGTTCAGTGTGTCATATGTCATTGTGTTTTGTATCATCGTTCCCATTTCTGCACACAATTGTACTCATATAGAAAAGTGGCAGTGTATAGATTCTCTGTTTACTGCAGCTAATCACAGGATGCAGATAGTTAAAAGGAATAGGAGACCAGATGCACACAGTTGTCATGTATCAGTAAAAGGTACAAGGCAGGGAGCTTGCAAAGAGTCCAGAATATCAGAAGAGGATGCAGGTAGCTTTCTTTCCAAAACCTAATTACTAGAGAACGTTTCAGTATGTATTTAAAATAAAAATACGTATATACTTTCAGAATTTCTATAATTTCTCTATAACTTTTTCGACACTGGGTATAAACCCACAAGCACCACTTATTAATAATTTCATATACAGAACAAGAGCCCTGATTCATTAAGGATCTTAAATGAAGAGGTATCTTATTTCAGTCTCCTGGACAAAACCATGTTACAATGCAAGGGGTGCAAACTTGTTTTCTGTTTTGCACATAAGTTAAATACTGACTGTTTTTTCATTTAGCACACAAATACTTGATAGCTTATTTGTACACTGAAATTTAAAGTTGATATTTGCGTGCTACATGAAAAAACAGTCAGTATTTAACTTATGTGCAAAACAGAATACTAGTTTGCACCCCATGCATTGTAACATGGTTTTGTCCAGGAGACTGAAATAAGAATCCTCTTCATTTAAGATCCTTAATGAATCAGGCCCAAGGAAAACATAAATGAGGCTATATTTATGTTATCTATTCTGTCCAAGAACATGTCTCATATGTATAAATAAATATGTTTTTCCCCCCACCAAATTACCTGCTAATAATATTGGTTCAGCACTTTTACCCAATTTAATCCAGAAAAGGCTGGCACTGCACTTTGCAAAGAAAATAAAACACACATAGTCACACAATTCATTATAAAGAAAACGCTGTGAGACAGTATAGTCTACAAGATAAACCAATAAAACAGTCCTCAGTGCATCCAGTGAACAGATTTGTTTTTATTTAATGGCATAGAAATAGATGAAATTTAGAGTCCTCACCTGCTTACCCAAGTGCATGTCAGAATACAAGCTTTGCGTGCCACAGCAGAATAATCGCCTGTGAGGTAGGTTCTGTCTAAACGGCAACAAATTATTCTTCCTTTTAAGAAATTTATATAAGAAAAACAATAAACTGAAACGCCAAGGGGCAACCTATTATTCTTCAACCAAGAATGAACAAGTCTTCATTAATAACTTTGCGTTAGCAAACTGCCAACAAGAATTATTTTTTTTCTACACATTAGGACACAATCCCAGGGTAGGAAAGTGACACAGGGCACTAATAGTCTCTATAGAACATAATCAGAGTGCGGCACGGATCACACAAGATGAGTCACTCTATTGGGACGTTTGCATTAAATCTAGGGCACTTTTTTTCCCGGCAATAAGGAGCTGTTAACACAGAATGCTAGCTGTCAGCTTAAGAAATCTCCATTTAGCTGCAGCAGGCATATATAACTACCAGCAGCTACCTCTACATCCAAATGAAGAAAGAAAGTCACAGTAAATCATTCACTAAAATAATTTCTCTGAACAGACTCATTTTAAGCAAAAGAAACATAAATATAAATTAGGAGAGGTAGTTTTGCAACAGTAAATCCATATAAAACAAAGTTTCTGAAACTTAGCAGAAAATTACACGTTAGGCATTTTATTATCTTTTTATAGGCAGTTTAGGAGGATTTCTTTTTACCGCTTTGCATGCAAAGTTTCATAAGACCTTATACCTCTTGCTGTGCTACAATAGCTGTACAATAGAAGTCTAGTGTAAGACATAGCTTAAGCTCTTTATGAATGGCTGACTGCCAGCTGTCTCTGCCGGATTGGATGTCATGAGCCTTTTACAATGCCAGAACTGTTAAGTATCAAATATTCGCACAAAGATGTGTGTTTGTCACGGAGAGTGGAGGTAGTTCACAGCCATAAGTATTTTCAAATCCCACTCTGCCTATGTCTAAATAGGCCCAGAACTTCCTTCGCATTGCCTATTATATATGTACCACCAATTGGAACTAGAGAAACGCTGTGATCAAAGAAATTAAATGAAAATAGTGTTTATTTAAAACTACATGCCACTAACAAGCTAAAACTGTATGCGGTATTCTTTTAGCAGGATAAAAACACAGCATTCGGAAATCAAAGTGTGACACCACCCTAATATCTATGAGTGTCACTCAATTATCTAAATCATCTCATACATTGTTAGGCTGGGTACACATTACAGGTTTTTCAACCTAACGACTGTCAGGTAAGATATCGCATTAGTGTGTACGCTTCCATGATCATGTTTTATCATACCAAAGCACATTATATCGTTTGATTTGATTTTATAAAGCATACTTGCCTACTTTCGGCAAGTTCTGTCCAGGAGAGGAGAGTGACTGGAGGGCGGGAGGGGGCGAGGCATGGCCAAACACATAATTTTGGCCCCGAGACGGTAATGCGGTGCCAAAATGACGCGATTCACCGCAAATCACGTCATTTTGGGAAGACAGTTGTGGGATGCGGGAGACTTGCCTGCTCTCCCGGGAGTCCGTGAGACTGACCCGAATTTCGGGAGTCTCCCGGACATTCCGGGAGAGTTGGCAAGTATGTTAGAAAGTGACTAGAAATCACTATCAACGATGGAACGATGTCAGGCAAATGTGGAAGTATGTATGTACTCACGGCCAACAGTGTAGGCAGATTTCCAGGGTACAGTCACAATCTTTTCAGCAGATGGTTATGAGACATGTAGAGCAGAGATCTGAAGGTAATTTGTGTAAGTGTTTACACATAAATTTGCATGATCATAAGTCGTTGGTAAAATCGTTATAGAAATCGCATCTGTAGTAATTTTCTGTAGTATGTACCCAGCATTACATGGCCTGATGACAGGTCTGCGGTGCTATAAGTGTATTACCGCAGATGGAACTGACAGGAATGCTGGCCACATGGGGTAATATTGGCAAATTGGCCTAATAATGACATTTGTGACCCCCAAAATGAGTGTGATGCCCAAGAATTATCCAACTAAAATAATAAGTGATCTAATAATTATTGCCCATGTCTGAAAATATAGTTGGCTTATTGTTGCTACCTGCCTGTGTGTGTGGGTCCTCATTCCACTGCACTACGAAGTGGGCAGGATGCGGGTGAATAGGCTGCTCTCCCGGGAGCCCAGGAAACCTACCCGGATTTCGGGAGTCTCCCTGACATTCCGGGAGAGTTGGTAAGTATGAGTTATTGTGTGCTGCAACCAGTAGCCTGTGCTCCATGAGGTTACAGCTAAACTTGATTGGAAAATTACCTGTAGCTCACTGTAATCATACATATAAAAAGAAAGAAAAAACTCTGCTAGACACATAAGTATAGAATGCAGCACAAAGAAGAAATAGGAAAACACTGTAGTCATTAACAGGTAAAACTTGAAAGGCTCTGAAACACTGACCTCATCTCATGTTCAGTAATATCTACAGTAAGCAAATACCGTGAGGCATTAATTGGACACGGTGTACACCAGTGCAATGTGAAACTAGTTTACTTTGCATATTTAAAGCAATAATTCAAACAGGATTGGCAAGGCACAGTGTGTTCATTGGTAATTACAACCCGCAACTATGTCAGGAATATATAGCGAAGGATCAAATAAAAACTGTACTGGATGAATGCAGTTATAAAACCTTATTATCTAAACAGAACATTCGGTTGTTTCCAATAATTCAATATGGCATTTTCTTTTTTTTATGTGAATATTAAAAACAAGAATTGAGGCTAATGTTCCTATACACATATTCTCACTCAGTTTACAAACAACTTTAAAAGTACATGGAGAAATTTAATAGATCCTTTCATATGGATGAAAACCCAAGGTTAGTAAGAGACTAATCCCTAGGCTGGTGATAATGATTTTATATGCAGACGCAGGGTGACATGTATGATACACAGAAAACAGGTGAAGTAACCAATTTCAAACTGTCTGATATCTGTCATCACAGGTCCAGATGTGGATCCACTTTACTACTAGCATATTGCACTAAGTATAATCGGGGAGTGGGGACTAATGGGGACCCTGGTTTTCACTGAGGCCTCCACAATAGAGTGATGGACTTTGCTATGGGGAACCCACAGGTTGTAGGTCCCCCTAACCTTGCTTGGTGACTGCTGACAGATGAATGATGGATACAGGCCAAGGTCAGGGCAGGTAGTTCAGGCACAAAAACAGAATCCAATCCTAGGTCAGTACCGAAAGCAGAAGTACAAATTAGAATAACAGGTTCAGGGTCACAAGCAATCAATCACAGTCAACAAAAGTCAGGTCGGTAAACAGTAATTTAGCTAAAGTTAGAAAAGTTCAGACAACTAAGGTACAGAATCTGCTATTGTAGGAGGTAACTGCTGCTGGCGATAATATTCACAGGAAGGCTATTTAATAAGAATCATATGGTTCATGTACCGCTGAACTCATTCTTCTGTTATAGTCATCTCAGGATGGTGTTAGCAGGAGGAAACTAATGAAAAAAATGCATTATTTCTGGGCTTTTAGTACCATAGTACCATTGCACATGTGCGAAATGGCAAGAATGGCCACGTGTGCGCATATGCCTCAGACACTGGCCTGGCGCAGCAGTGAATATCGCTGAGGCAGTTGAGAATCACTCAGCTGCCTCAGTGAGGTTTTATTGATAAATCATGACAATAGGTGGCTTTCTATGGTGATAAGTATATGTAGTGTAATGTGTGTGGGGTCATGGGCTAAAATTTAGTGGTGTAGTAAGGGTAGGGGTTAAACATTTAATGGTGGGTGGAAACGACTAATTTATTGGTTGGCTGATGGTGGGGGTATTAAATATAATACTGTCGACATGGTGGTGCCTATTCATTTAAGGTGGGATGGGGTGTTTTGGTGGCTATTAATTGAATGTTAGGCTGAGTTTGGGAAGAAGGAGGGATATATATTAATATAATTTAATTACTCATTTAACATTGGAGCGGCTTGGGGGAAAATAGGTCTATTTATTAAATATGAATGCTATTAATTTAATGTTGGGGATGATTGTAGGGAGGGAAGCCTAGAATGTTCACTCATTGCTACATGTAAAATATTTCATGTATAGATCCATTTTCCAAACATGGCCCCAACATTCCAGGATCCAGACAAACAACTGTGCTAAAGACATGAGCAGCAGTAGGTAGTGAAGGCTGTAAGAACAGCTAGGAGAGATCAGAATAGTCTGTCAATTTTCTTGATTCTGTTGGGCAGTCCCAATTTTGGGTGACTGTCCTGCTCCACACTGCTCTGCTCATGAAGGTAGAGCTGCAAGCACTTGAAAGTAGTGCACACCATTTACCTGTTTATTTGAAGGGGTTGGGGAGCAGCCTAGCATTGTCTAAAATGATAGCCATGCCCCAGGACTTACATTTTGTGAGTACAGTCACACAAGAAATCTTCTGCTATTGTACATTTACTAGTATTCAGAGCCGTAACTCCAAATTTTAGCTCCTGAGGCGAAAAAAAAAAATTATTCACTCCTACCCCTCAATTTTAACCAAATGAACCTAAAATATTCATAAACCTCACCCCTCCTTCAGCGTTGCACCCAGGGCGGGCGTCCCTATCGCACAGCCCTAGTTACGGCCCTGCTAGTATTCAGAGTAAATCTTTAGCATATCTAAACGTTTCACCTTCACAAGGGAAAAAAAATAATCTGTGCTGACGATCATCAGAATTCTGCAACCTAACCTAAAATATATGTTTCAAGATGAATATAGTCTAAATTCCAATAATATATTCGGTGCAGACACTTTATAAATTAGACGTGCTGAAACACACTGGCACGAACCCTGTAACTGAGCCTTAATAGGTCTATCATAATTCAGGACATTGCATGGAACAATTACAGACATTTTCACACTTTAGGAAATGCCACTAACATTAAATATAATCTTATAATGTTAACAACTGAAAACTGACTTCTTCACTATGATCTGTCACGTGAGTTTTTAGAACTTTTCCTTCCAAATATAAATATTAATTTTTTTCGCCACTGCTTTATCAAATGGCTTGCAAAAAGGTAGACATGATAACACAATAGAACATAATACATTATACTGATATAAATGTATGTATCATGTTTTTGTTTTTTTAAAGCACAATTTATAACAGATAAACAATGTCTCTGATTATAGCACAATATTGTGATAAAGAACAAGAGCGACATGTGAGCATTATAGAACAGAAAAGAGCTTATTTACAAACCACAATAAAACACATAAAGGTCCGGTACATTTTTCAAAAGCAATTCTGTATATTTTAACAAACATCTCAGAAAAAGTTGCTCTGCTTTGCATTGTACGGTCCTGTTGTCCAGACGCTATCAGCAAAGTTCTGCAGATTTTAGGCCTGTGACTGAAATGTGCATGTTTGCAAAACAGATACTGCCTATTGTCATGTTTGGATCATCCTCTCATTTAACTTGAACTTTCCCTTTCATCTCCTAACATACTCCTTGTTTGACCTTCTTTTACTATATATCATATTGCTCAAAGTAAAATCAGGAATGTCTTTACTTTACCTGTCATGGTTTTCAGTTTTAATCTTTAATTACACAGGTTTATTTATACTTAAAAGTATTAATTTACTTTATATTACTGCCATCTCTGAGATCATTTAAAAGTATGATATAAAGCTCTGTAAACTCCTAATAAATTCGGAGCAGTTCAAAATCTCCATCCTTTGCAGAGCCGGATTTAGACCTCATAGGGCCCTAGGCAGGATACTGTTTTTGGGCCCCCTCCCTGAAACAATCCATAGCCCTATATTTTTGCAGCCTACCATATACCCCTATAGTTACGTAGAAGTGAAAGCATGTGCCGCCGCATGCCTACCATATACCCCTATAGTTACGTAGAAGTGAAAGCATGTGCCGCCGCATGCCTACCATATACCCCTATAGTTACGTAGAAGTGAAAGCATGTGCCGCCGCATGCCTACCATATACCCCTATAGTTACGTAGAAGTGAAAGCATGTGCCGCCGCATGCCTACCATATACCCCTATAGTTAAGTAGATATGAAAGCATGTGCCGCCGCGCCAAAGGAGGTGAGGGCGTGGCTTGCATCTTTGGGGGCGTACCTAACATGTGAAAAGAGCAAGGCCACCCTGCTGCAGAAAAAGGCACCCCTAAATAATTACCAAGCAGTCCCGTTTTTTTAAGTAGTTGGGTCAAAACAAGTTAATAAATATTGAAGTCAGGGCAGAAAAACTTACTTAAGACGTTTGCCAAAATAATACGCATAAATCCAAGTATGTGCTCTTGTCACTTTTGTCCCTCTATCATCACACTGTGCCCCTTCATTGTCACTTTTGCCCCTTCCCAATATCACATGTGCCCTTTCACCATCACCTCTGTGCCCATCACCATCACCACCTCTGTGCCAATCACCATCACCACCTCTGTGCCAATCACCATCACCACCTCTGTGCCCATCACCACCTCTGTGCCCTTCACCATCACCACCTCTGTGCCCTTCACCATCACCACTTCTGTGCCAATCATCATCACCACCTCTGTGCCTCTTCACCATCACCACCTCTGTGCCATTCACCTTCACCCCCTCTGTGCCCATCACCACCTCTGTGCCCATTACCACCTCTGTGCCAATCACCATCACCAATTCTGTGCCCCTTCACCATCACCACCTCTGTGCCCTTCACCACCACCACCTCTGTGCCAATCACTATCACCAATTCTGTGCCCCTTCACCATCACCACCTCTGTGCCCTTCACCATCACCACTTCTGTGCCGATCACCATCACCACTTCTGTGCCGATCACCATCACCACCTCTGTGCCCTTCACCATCACCACCTCTGTGCCCATCACCACCTCTGTGCTCATCACCACTTCTGTGCCCCTTCACCGTCACCACCTCTGTCCCTTCGTTGTTTTACTTACCCTTCTATTGCCTTTCTTCTCCGGCGCGCTGCTCCTCCTCGGTCAGTCCAAACAGACTTAAAAAAAAACAAAAAAGAGTCACGTGATCGCTCGTCGGGTCCCGGCAGCCTCTCCTCCTCTCTCTCTATCACTGAGATACTGAGAGGAGAAGAGGCTGCCGGGACCCGATTCGCGGCACCCGACGGCCCCTCCCGCGATTCGGGGGAGGGGCCGAATTTTTTTATTTTTTTTAAAATTGCTCCTGTCCCCCCCCCAGCTGTGCCCCCCGAGAGCCGCTAGGCCCTAGGCAGGTGCCTAGGTTGCCTAGCGGTAAATCCGGCCCTGATCCTTTGGAGTTCCTGTCTGTACAGTACTATGGTTGACTTGCTTGTTGCACGAATCAACTAAACTAAGCAATGGCACAAAGTGGCTGTACGTCATTTATCTGTAAGGTCTGCCAGTTGTAATGTTTTAGTTATACCGCTTTTATATTGCCACCCAGGCAAAATCACGGGTATATGAACCCGTGATATTGCCGGGGGAAAGAGGGGGGCAGAGGCTCCCTCGGAGTCAAAACCCCGGTTAGACCGCGTTCATACTGAACATGGGTCTGCCCGGGGTCTCCATGGCAACATCACAAGAGGAGCTCTGATTGGCTCCTCTTGTCATGTTTTTTTTTTTTTTTTTACTTTAACATTTTGTCTGGTGAGACCCGGGTTGGAAAACCCGGGTCGCACCATTTATAGTACAGGGTTCCCAGGACAGACCCGGGAATTACCCCACCAAGAAACCCGGGTCTGATGACCATGGAATTCGATCTGGGACCATTCATACGGCACCTCGACCTGAGTCGCCTGGGCTTGCCATGTCAAAAACCCGGGTTATTGGTGCAGTATGAATGGGGTATTACTAAGCCAGCATGGACTTCTGCTATGACTTGAATAACTTCAACTTCCAACGGAATGCAGCCTATTAGAGCACTGAAAAAAGCTCAGAGAACCCTTCCAAATAAAGCTCATATCCAAGTGCGCCCAATAGACTCGCCTTTTGCTCATTTAAAGGAGAGCTTACCCCTAAATTAAAACTTTAACATATGACCCATTAAGGTAAAATACATTGGTCAGAGTATTATCTCTATATTCCATTAGAGACAGCTGCCCTCCCTTATCTGTAGCACAAAGGGTTATATTTAGCAAAGATTTTCCGCGCTCCGCATTGTTATTGTATCACTGCTCATTTTCTGCTTTTATTACCATCTCAGGATGAAAAAAATGAATGAAAAAATGCTTTATTGGGCAATATTTTTGCCCATTGAAAACATGGTTTTTATAAAGAATAAAGAGTATTTTCAATAATTTTCTTGTCTCCTGGCTCAGTAAAGCTTTATACCATGCTGCTCTGTGCCAGTTTCACCAAGGTATTGATAAACTGCAGTGATAGTAGTTTTTTTATAACTGCAGTAAAAAAATAGTTTGTCACTTATTAAGAAAAAGGCTCCAGAGTATTTGATGCAGATTAAAGGACCATACTCATTTGCGCTGCTGTGATATGCCCCATTTCAGTGTATGGATGTACCAATCCACACAGTGAGTATCTGCAGAGCAGGTCTTAACAATCTTCCAGACACTGTCTGCCTGTTCAGTTAGAGAAGCACCTACCTCTAACATGCCAATCTGCATGAACTTAGCTAAGTTATTGCATGTACATTAATCGTGTCATTTTGGCGAGTAAATTGCAGTATGTGGGACACTTGCCTGCTCTCCTGGGAGTTTGGGAGACCTACCCGTATTTTGGGAGTCTCCAGGACATTTCGGGAGATTTGCCAAGTATGATACACAGCCTTTTGATATATTAAAGTAAAACTGGTGTGTCTTGCTCTTTTAAAAAGAAACTTTGTCTGAGGGAAAATAAGTACTAGTTATCCTTATGCATCTGAATGATTCTGCTTAGACAAATAAATATATATATATATATATATATATATATATATATATATTATACTCACCCACAAAACAAACATTATTGTGATCATACAGTAGATGCCATACTAGCATGTAAATCAAGGAACAATGCCAAACCACCATATGCTGCACTAAGTCTGTCATAAAATTTCCTAAACCTGTAACTTTAAAATTGTTGTATCGCTTGTCTTAGTCCTAAGAATCACTTGGTTGCCTGACTGTTCTACTGTGATGGTGCATGGCAATAGAAAAGCAATTACTGTCTCAAGGTCTTGATAATTAAGGAATGGTATGCTCACAACACTGGCTGATTAAGTAAAGCAGTACATGCACATTGAACAAATGATTTATTGTGAATTTGAACTGGTAATGTGTGACATGCACATTATTAATGTTACGCTATGCATATTCATAGAAAGCAGGGTTTATGTTTCAAAATAGACAGCTCCTCGGAGACCTTCAAATACACAGACAGCATTAAATAAGCAGAATTAACAGGCTATTACAAATCAACAAAAGGGGGATCATAAAAGAAAAATTATATTTGTAAAAAGTTAAACATTGGCTAAGAGGAACACTGTTTTTGGTGGCAAGATGAGAATGGAATGACGTTTCTAGCTGGAGGAAGATTCATTCTCCAATATAGTAAATTTACTCCAATGTATAAAACTCACTTTTACACAGCAATTATTACATCATGGCTGAGTCAAGGGCTAATTCGTGCAGTGTTCTTGTTGCACACACTAGTTTTGATTTTTTTTGTTTGTCAATCGTTCCTTACATGTCTGAAATGCATCTCAACGCACTTATCTGTAAAGCAAATAGGCAAGTATTGTGCAGGACACACAGGTGTTGATAAACTTGTTATAAATGTTTTGAGTTGCATTGTAGTTTTTTGAAAGAAGCAATGTCGTACTAACTGATGTTCAATGTACATTTATATTTCTACCGAAAACAATGGAAACTCCCACCAAATGCAGGTCACTTGGCCTGAACCATTTGACATGCATTTACAGTGTGTGCAAATTAAGTTAACCGTTTGCATCAATATCATGCCTTTTATTAGTGGCTTTTACTTTGGTACAATATATGTAAACAGGTCTGAAAATAGAACCCGTTGTTTTCAATAACCATACTCACTGGCGGTTTTACTGCCGTTTGGGTGCTTAGTGCTTGCGTTGTATTTTTCCGAATGCATCTTTTTCCTGTTTTTGCCACAGGTTAAATGCATTCAGGATGCCTACAGTGACCGCCAATGACCTCAAAACACTAGTGACAAAAGCATGTCAAATGTGTTTTCTACTTACATCTTTTAATGCAAAAAAACCCACCACTGGTTAAAACGACCGAGAGAGTCATGTTTTGAAGTTATTGCTTAAATACACAGACACACAAGATCCAAAGCAATGCTTGGCAATGCTTGCTTATCTGGCAGAAGCAAAACATATGTCAGTGCATGAATATATTGGATATAAATATCACACCGTCACATTTCACATTGAGAACTTTAACATAATAGGAAAGTTTCTTTTTCTAAAATCTCTGTTTCTAAAATGCCATAAACATAAGATATTAGTAAGGTTTAGTAACATTAAAAAAAACATTCTATCATTTCTAAAATGCCATAAAAATAATACAATGATGAATATATACACTGCTTATCCCATCAACGCACCTGGCTTCTCCCCATCCTAACAGGAGACATCAGCAATATATTTCTGGTACACACTTATCTGTGTTAGCGCACAGGTGAAGAGGTCAGGTGGCTATGTAGGCAGCCTTCAGGGTATGATAGTCTAAAAAGTAGCCTACTTAGCAATATGCTCTGGCTGGAATTTAGAAAAACAAAATCTGAACTAAAAATACAAATGATAGAAATACATTAATGATGAAAGTCATAGTTACTTTCTAAATAAAATACCACGTAATATAACAAATAATGTATAAGGTATAAACTTGTATTTGGAATTTGGAATTTTAACTTGTAATTTGCTTATATCCACTTGTTATTCACAAAGGCTGTGGCAGAGAAGAACAGTAAAGGGCCAGCAAACCTACGGGTTTTCTTATTTTATAAAAAGTGGATACAGTAAAATGATTTCATTAAATGCTTGAAATACTGAACTGGTGACAGAGACACAAAAGAACATGTGTGGTCTTATTTTAAAATTGTTCTTTATTAATTGTTCTGCGCAGTTGCCTGTGACAGGCTAAAGACATGTCATAATGCTAGAGTGACAAAGCAAAAATAAATTATTTTCATGAATTAGCTTTATATAACGCTCCATTTACATAGGTATTGTAGCTCTCTAGTACTTTAATTCTATGAGCAATATACTGAATGAATGGTACAGAAAGGAAATCAACCATGAAACTAGATAAGCAGAAGATTCTGATAATGGCTGGTACAGTAATGAGAATGCAACAAAACTGTGGAAAATAAGTACTACTTAAGCTGTCGGAAAACATAGGTGATTTATAATGAATGAAGTTCCGTATAATGGATGAACCGAATCTTCATTTGGCTATATAAAGAACTATGTTACCAAAATATTCCACCAAATTCCTAACAGAAACCAAAATCCAGTTTACACGTTCAAAAGATGCAAAAGAGGTTTAAATGATAAAATACAAAAAATTATTATTAGTTTCAGTAAATAAACATTTTGAACTAAAGTCACAGGGAAATTAGGGTTTTGGTTGATGGAAGCTCAAAGGGTTCAGTGGGACCTAAATATTGCTAAAAATTCTTCCAGTTTAGAAAAATACTGAAATGAATCTCAGACTCAAATGACACATATTTATTATACAAGTTAACCCGTGCATGATACTCATGCATTCTAGTCAAATCAAGCTACTTAAGGTGTTAAAAAGGTTCTTGTCATGCATTTGGGCCATAGCCCAGGCCTCCTCAGGGGAAGAGCGTTACTTCCCGACATAAGCGCCCTTTTTTAACGTGGTTTTGTCCACATGTCACCACCTCATCATTCTTCTCCATCACCTCATCCTTCATCTTTATCGCCACATCTATCCAGATGTCTATCCAGACACAGGAATCTCTCTCAGCGGTCCTGAGTATCACACTCCTCTCACTCTGTCACCCCCGGCAACCACCAACCACTCCCCACTGTCACCCCCGGCAACCACCAACCACTCCCAACTGTCACTTCTCCTTCAAGAAATATATATATATATTTTTAAAATCTTTATAAACACTTTTAACAATTAACAAATTAAATTAACAAATTAAAAACATCTTAGTATACCAAATTTCAGCCCTTTCTGATTTTTTTTTTCCACACACACTAAGAATTTAGTAGGTCAGTGTATAACTCCGCTCAGCAGGTGGCGCTGCAGCTCGGTTTTATTTTTTCCACACACACATACACAGACAGACTAACACACGCCACTAAGCATTTATATTATAGACAAGTTAACCCGTGCATGATACTCATGCATTCTAGTCAAATCAAGCTACTTAAGGTGTTAAAAAGGTTCCTGTCATGCATTTGGGCCATAGCCCAGGCCTTCTCAGGGGAAGAGCGTTACTTCCCGACGTAAGCGCCCTTTTTTAACGTGGTTTTGTCCACATGTCACCACCTCATCATTCTTCTCCATCACCTCATCCTTCATTTTCATCGCCATATCTATCCAGATGTCTATCCAGACACAGGGATCTCTCTCAGCGGTCCTGAGTATCACACTCCTCTCACTCTGTCACCCCCAGCAACCACCAACCACTCCCCACTGTCACCCCCGGCAACCACCAACCACTCCAACTGTCACTTCTCCTTCAAGAAATATGTATATATATTTTTTTAAATCTTTATAAACACTTTTAACAATTAACAAATTAAAAACATCTTAGTATACCAAATTTCAGCCCTTTCTGAATTTTTTTTTCCACACACACTAAGAATTTAGTAGGTCAGTGTATAACTCCGCCCAGCAGGTGGCGCTGCAGCTTGGTTTTATTTTTTCCACACACACACACACACAGACAAACACACGCCACTAGGCATATATATTATAGATATTTTTCATAAGTGTCCATATATATTTGCATTTTTTAATTAAGAGGTCATTTGGGCAAATTATTTTTACTTTCTGTTTCATGTAATTGTATGACATTTACTTAATGAACAGCGCCATGTAATATGTTAGTACTATAATAATGATAATAATATGGAATGGAGTCACTATGACAACACAGTTACTTTACTGTAGTTATGTTGGGATAGAGCTTCTCTTCAAAAAGAGCAGCTAGTCTGTTATGTATTGATTTTGCCGCAAACTGTCCCCTGATTTATTTATATACTGTGTAGGCAGGTCTATTCTGAACTGATTTTGTTTAAAATATATATATATATATATATATATATATATATATATATATATATAGTAAGACACATGGAAATTATCTGTAAACCTTTGACTCTTTGGGTGCAATTCAGTTGATAGTGATGTGCCGTCGGAGCCTCTCCCAAATAGGGTCTGCGGCAATGTCTTCACTTTATTTTTGTTCACACCTCTTCAAAAATAACCAAATATTACAGAACCACCATTGTTCTACCCAGGACCTATTTCCTGGGTTGTCCATTCAGCTGTTTTTACTTGCCACCCGGCTCTTGGAGTCCAATAGAGTCCTATTATAATAGATACTATGGACCTCATTTAGAGTCGGACGCAAAGTCCGTTTTAGGCACATCTAACCAAAAAACACTACCACGCATGTGCAGAAAGCACCGAACCCGCCTGCATCTTGGAAGCAATTAACACTTGCGACAGCTTGCAACTCACTACGAGAGAATGGGAGGAACGCGGAATTGTGACGGCGTGACCATGTAAATACATCCTAGTCGCAGTGAGGCGCAGACGCAACACACGTCAAAACAGGGGTAAAGCTGTCCGGCAGGAATTAGGTGGCGCAAGCGTTAGCTAGCTGCAGGGACTGCTCACAGCTCCGTAGGGTATTAAGAGTGGGACGCAAATGGGGTTGCTTGCCACTCGTAATACCCTACCAAGCTGTGGCACACTCCCACTCCTACACTTCTTAAACGGACTTTAAATGAGGTCCCATGTGAGCACTGCAGCAGCAGAGTGTGTTAGACCACTGACCACCAGTCTGACCAGTCCTGGCAGTCAGTTCATGCAGGCAGAGACTCAGGTAGCCAGGTATAGAAAACAATTCTAAAAAAAAAGAAGCATGTTCAGCCAGCAAGTATGTTTGTGTAAATGTGGGAAGTGTACGTTTCTGCACATCAAGAAAGGCTGTGCAGAACAGGGACAAGTGGTTCAGGGAAAGCAGTTCCAAAAAGCTGGAATGTGGACATAAGGCAGATCATTGTGCAAAGGAAAATGTGCTGCAGGGGCACGTTTTTCCTGGTTCCACTATATGTAGTAGCAGTGCAGATAAGAAATAGATGTCATTAAGTCCCTTGGAAGATAAACGTCCTTTTACACAGTACGCAACATATGTAAACACCTTATTTTCAGGTTCCATGATGTTTGCATCCTAAATTTTTTTATTGTTTATTGTATTCTGTTAATATTAGTTTACATTTACTGGGTCACCTGCAATTATCGGGGCAGGATCATATATTTATAAGTCTGTCTGCCACAATATATTTTCATCAATATATTCAACTGACAGTAATAAAATATAACAGATTGTTTCCAATCAATGAGGTACTCCGCATGAATTAATTCTAAATAGACATTTCCCACCAGAAGCCTAATTAATGTTTGCAAACTGATAAATTGCACCGAAGAAACAATTCAAAGCTGCAATTTTATGGGATGTGGTGTGGTTCACTAGGGCCTGAGCACCTTATTTAATCCTGTCCTACAGGGATGGCGCTACTTTTATTAAAGTGTGCAGGAGTACAACAAGTTCTAGTCAATCAGATAATCAGAATATTCATAGCAGCAGGAGATGAGTGTGCTGACCTTGTTTAAGACAGCAGACTGAGAGTTAGTTAGTTGAAGAGCAAGTTCTCCAACAGTACACAGTAGTGATGTGAAGCACCTATCAAAATAGTGCAAATGCACCTTTATATGAAAAGAAGATTAAATACCCAATTTATTGACCTTGCATACTATAAATGACATAACCATAGCAATATTGAAGGACTGCTTGGAGCCTATTAGTACACGCAATTTGAAAAGTTCTGGAATTCTCTTGATGGTATGGGGGCTATACACATAGTTTGAAGCACTATTTGCAATAAGTGTTCACCAGAGCAGCATAGGCAAACTGAGGGGGGGGGGGTTCCTAGTACCTGGAACCCCCCTCTAAGCCTGGGGCACTGTATAATTGAGGTGGCTGGACCCTGCTCCCGCTTCACACAGCTCTGCTTGAAAAGAGAGAGCTGCGTGCACCTAACAGTAGTGCACGCAGTATTGCCCATGTATATTATGGGTATAGGGAGAGTTGGAGAGCAGCCAAGCATAGTCTAAAATTATAGCCACGCCCCCATGCATGTTGGTCACGCCCACTGGCGGCGTGGTGTGGAAACCCCCCTCTACAGATCCTGAGTTTGCCCCTGAGCAGGGTCCGCTGTGGGCAAAAAACTTGAGTGTAACCTTAATAATGTGGCCAGTCAGAGGGATGTTTAAACCCTATGCCAACGCCTCCTACCCACATACATCTGCATGTGACTGTCAAATGAACTGAAGATGCTGCTTAATAACACAATGATCAGAGAGCCGCATTTTCTGGCGGTGCACAAGCTGTTTGCCCATGGTGACTGTTCTGTAGGTTAATGCTTTGGAGTGAATGAGCACAGTATTGTGGATGACTTTGTAAATTAAAATGTATCCTCAGTGGACTATCAAGTGGGCAGCCAGTATGTGTTTTTGATTAGTTGATTAAGTATTGGGTATGTATTTGTATGTAATATATGTGCCGCTTTTATTAATTGTGCAGTGCTGCATAAAGTGGTACTATTTACTAAGTACTGGATGAGAATATTAATAATAATAATAATAATAATAATAATCATAAAGCCAGCTATGTTGATATTTGGATGAGAGTTAATTAGTTAACACTATAACCAGAGCAGAGAAGCTTCTCAGAGAGAAGAAAAATTCATGTTCAGGTAGAGATATCATTAATCACAAAAATATACATAAACATGCAGGGTTTCGAATGCTAGTCCATATTTTATGTCTGCTACATCTGTTCATTTAGCAGAGCTTGAAATTGAGTATATAAAGTCATCAATCATGCATCAAAAATATATTGTGAACGTTCTAGCCAAGAGACATTAAAGGCTGGTCCTGCAGCAAGTGAAGCCTTATAGCAACTTGTTACTGTGGACTTTCTAAAAAAGATCACGCATGTACCAGATTTGGTGAAACAATAAAAGTCATGAACAACATTTCGGGAAGCAGACTGAGCCACTTTAGATTTCCTTCCATAAGAAATTACAATTAACATTGCCAGCATTTTTGAATTATAATGACTTCTACTACAAACGATTTGATGAAGTATTTCAAATGACAAAAAAACAAAACAAACCAAGCCTGTGTTTTATGTTTCCATAAATCTCTTAATCACATAAAATATTTTAAGAAGGATTAGCAAACTCCAAGAGTTGTTATGGAAACTCTTTAAAGGGCTCCACTCAACCCCACTTCCTGGCATTAGGGAAGAGAATGTTTTAAGGGTCAGAGCTTATATTTTTTGTGCCTCCAACATATATATTCTATAACAGACTTTACCACTTTCAAGTGTCTCTTACCTTTGTTTTACTGACAGCTGTACATTGTACATTAGTGGTGCATAATCAGCACTGAGGACGTTACAGTGCAGCTGCCACTGTGAGTTAGCATTGACTATTTAGTAATATGGTGCAAATGTGCAGTAACTAATAGCAACCAATCACAATCAGCTGCTCACTAATTCCAATGACTTGTGTTTTCCACTCATTTTGGTTGGGTTATGTTAGGCTTTGAAGAAATATATTGTCAGCTAAGAATTTATGATTGTTGGGATTTTGAGGATGAAGAGTTTAAACCGATGCACACGTCTTTTATATCCTAAATAAGTGTATTACTGAGTCGCACTGTTTGAGGGGGAAAAAAGACACAGTTTAGACACTTAGGTTGAGCTAGACGCATCTAAGCTGATTGTCAGCATTATCAGTTTGTAACTTACACTACTGACCAAGCACCCGCAAGTTTACTGTCTCCTGATATGTGTGTTTTAGTCCCAGCCTACATAAGTCGCATTTGCTCTAACCGCAAGATACGACTCCGTCTATATATGGCCGCAACCATAACTAGTGTTTTGTGGGCATGTAACAGCAGCTCCGTTTCGCCAGCGCTGTCCTATTCAGCAGCCGCGGCGCTGTCTAAGAAGCGTCTGCGGCTGTGCTGTATACAATACAGCACCGCTGCGGTCGCTTCTTTGACAGCCCCGCGGCTGCTATATAGGACAGTGCAGCTATAGTGGCCAGTTAGTTAGCGCAGGGGGGGGGGGGGGTTTCTAGAGACTCAGAAACCCCCCCTGCTTGCGCCACTGTGTAAAATGCATATTATACACAGCATACAGGAATTTGTGGCCAACTCTACATGAGCCTCTGAATCTACATTTTGCTGGAACAAAGAATTTATATTGTCTAACATTAGCTCATTATACTGTCACTTTCTGCCTTGTTTTTTAATGATTTTAGCTTTTGTAATAATGCAAACTTGCTCTCCTTTTTAGCATAGCTTTGGAGGAAGCTGTCACGCTGTAAAATCAATGAACCACTGTTGTGCTTAGTCTGCAGCCTGAGCTGATACAATAGCACCGATACTGATACACACATCATATTTTTATCTTTTGTGTGTTTGCTACCTTCAAAGAACAGTTGAGGCCACCTGAACACTAGCACAATTATAATGCTGTCAGAAACACAATGTGCTGGACTGAAGTCAATACCCCGTAATTAAAGCAAGACAGCTATGTTCCATGTTCATCTATAAACGTGAAGTACATCTAATGAGGGGAAAAAAGTAGGTTGCACTACTTTTCCTGCAGATATGAAAACACACCAAATGCTGGTGAGGTCCATATAGTTGAAATAAATGTGAGTCTCATTGTAATGTTTCTTTTCTTATTTTAAAATTGTATGCTAAAGAGGGGAAAATGCGCAAGCTCCGGGCAATCTTCATTAGTGCAGATCTTACATCAGGAGTAATAGTGAGTAAAAGTTTGTTAACAAACCCTTGCTGCACTAAGCCAGCCTGCTCACTTCCTCCCCTGTTCTGCCTCTCTAAGCATAGAGAGGCGCATTCAGAAGATACGTCTCAGTCTTAGAGGAGACCTAGTATTGTAAATAGCACTATTTACGCTTAGGACCCGAACTTATGTCCGACTCTACATAACTCCATACTACTTACCTACGTCCTCCTCCTCCGGGAGAGGGGCGTGCATGGAGGGCGGGAGGGGACGTGGCACGGCCAATCGTGTCATTTTGGCCCCCGCCCCCTGCTACGGAAATGCGTTTTGTCGTCATTTTGGGGTGCCAGGTGCGGGATGCAGAAGATTTGCCAGCTCTCCCAGGAGTCCGTGACCCGAATTTTGGGATAAAAAAGATTGGCAAGTATGCATAACTCCCATAATGTTTAGCTAGTCAAAGGCAGCCTACAAACAGCGAAGGCAACCATTTTTAACATTGTTATGAAGGCAAAAAAAAAAAACAGTGACATCACACCAAAGCTAAGCCACTTATTCCATGTGACTGTTAGTAAATATTGGTTCACCCCACAAAATAGCTGCTTCCACTTTGCATAGTTGATAGATGCATTTTAAAGTGAACCAAACAACAAATTGTCGAAGGCTGGTTATACCTAAGTTAAGCTATCTGTAGAGAGCATAGGAAATGCTAGCCACTGACTAAAGCTCACAATAGATAATATAGAAGCTGTAAGATGTAAATGCTAAATAAATAAAAAAACATCCAACCCTGCCTTATATAATTGATTTTTGAGTAAAATGTATAAGTTTAATAACAAAAAATAGGGGCACAATTATTTTTTATGTATGTAATGTTTTGTTTGTATGTACTGATACAGGAATGCATTTCAGGGACAGTCATTCGAACCGAGATTACGTGCTTCTTTTTATAATATATTTTGAGAGTCCCTCTTTAGCTATTTAAAATATGCTGTGCATAGCAACAACATTACAATAAAAAAGAAATATATATACAACTTAGGGCAATTAATGTTTTGAATAGGCAGTGCAATGCTGTATAATGTATAAAAAGCTAACTAGAAGATCATTTCCACCTAAAAGATGGTATACCAATAAATAACTCTATTAAGCGTAAACAGTGAAGTCCCTTAAAACTAGCACTGCTACATTTTTTAAACTGTAGTAGAAAAGTTACAGAATTTTAATGGTTGCTTTGGATTAATGGGACTATTTACCAGTAGGGGATCCAGGGTGGGGTTTAAAACACAATCAGAGCAGCCGGGCAGCACACTGTCCCTACCTGTCACTGCCGAACGGACCTGCACATAGTGTCAAAAAGATGTCAAAAGGGGGGCGTGGCCTAAATCCCCCCCACCACCACCACACACACACCCAAATCGCTCCGGGTAGAAGTATTATCTAGATCCGCCCCAGCTATTTACTAAACTGCAATGAGAATGGCCATTGCAGCTGTTCTTTTAATTTATCAGGGGGTCCCACCGCAATGCACATGCGTGACATTAGTCTGCAGTAGGCACTGGGGTCAGATCTTCCATTTCTGGTGAAGGAGGTTTTAGTTAGTTTAGATGGGAGGGGAGTTCACCTGGACTCGCCAATGAGCCCTGGCTTGACAAATTTAATCAGCAGCACATTATGTATTGCTACGACATGCAACAATACAAGATGAATCTTACTGCTGCCAACTGAGCACCAATGTTAAATACACCCCCAAATAACCTTTTGTACACAATTTCATGTGAACTAGTTTACATAAGTGTCCCATATATTAATTTATTGAATCTCACATATGCTATATACTATGACATAGGAACCATAAATATATTAGGAATACATTTACATTATCGCTAAAAGAAAAATTAACAACTTGAAATCTGCTATTAACAAATCCTAAATAAGCAGAATGACATCAACTATATGATATTCTCCAAAGGATTTTCCAAGGGTTTTCATCATCACTATTCTATCACAAGTGCAATATTCATTAACAAAATCAATGTCACAGAACCTGACCATTTGACTGAGGGCAACATTTACTATATCTGCACAAATCCACATGGATTAAAGGCTTTATGATCTGAGATATTCATTATAATAAATCACTATTGGGCCTAAGGAGGTGTTGGATTAAACCATACATTACATATAACTGTATATTTGTATTAATACATAATCATATGTTTACAAAGTGACAGCATTTTCTGCTGTGGTTAACACAGCGTAATTACCACTGTATATGGTTTATACATAGAAACAAGGGAAAGGAGCCATGGCTTTAGTTTTCAGTCTCTAGAGATATATTCCTTCAACTAAAAGGAGGAATGAATATTCCCGCAAGGCCTCATAAAAACTCCTTTTTTTATAATTCACCTTAAGATATGCCAAGGTACATAAACACGCTCATTTTGCACATTATACCGCTTGGTGGTCTAGAAATAGACTGATTACAATAATTCAAACAAAATCTGCCTGAACGAAAATGTATACAATATAGCCAGTATGTGCGCGTCTTACTGTAGTCTGTTGGCAAATCATAGAAATGCAGAGACTGCAGTTCAAAAATCAAAGTACCTTATTTAATGTGTGCTGCATGCACATTTCACAATGGTTTGCTTTTTGCATTGATGAGTCTACGTGATCCGCCCAGCTCCTTTCAAGAAGCTGATGGTTCCATGCAGTAAAGAATGTTATCCGTTACTTGGATAACTGTAGTAATTCTAGAGCTAATACATGCCAACGAGCGCTGACCCCCCGGGATGCGTGCATTTATCAGACCAAGACCAATCCGGGGCGCAGTAAAGAATGTCTGTAACATGTGTACTCTTTATGTCTTTATATCACTTCATTAACCTTGCCCTGCAAAGCAAAATGTTGTTTTTACAGTGATCCCCAAACCTACGTCTACTAAGTATTTTGGTCTGAGCAACTATTCCAATCACCCCTATTTCTGCTCCACCACCAGGGGCAAACGCAGGATTTGTAGAGGGGAATTTCCACATTATGCTGCCAGTGGGCGTGACCAGCATGCATGGGGGCGTGGCTATAATTTTAGACTGCTTGGCTGCTCTCCAACTCTTTCTATCCCTATAATATACATGGGCAATGCTGTGTGCACTACTGTTAGGTGCACGCAGCTCTCTCTTTTCAAGCAGAGTCGTGTGAAACGGGGGCAGGGTCCAGTCACCTCAATTATACAGTACCCCAGGCTTGGGGGGGGGGGTTTCTAGGCACTAGGAAACCCCCCTCGGTTTGTCTATGACCACAAACACTGCTATCTTTCTCTGGATATTGACGTGCACCAGCAGAAATCGAGGCGTGCTACATAACCAAAGACATTTTTAAACTGCACCACAGCCGCACTGAGCGCCATAAATTACTTCCATGTATAAAGGCGTTAGCAAAAAAAAAATGTTTTTAAAAATAAAGTCATGATACTTTGCTTCATATATTTAAGATAGACACACATGGCTGCTTGCTTTGTGGCTGCTGTACAGTCTGCCTGAGCTGCAGCCACTGCTTTCTGGAAATTGTCAATGTGTACTAACATCGCGATCTCTTTTAGGATCAATGGTTTCTATTTTAACAGCCGTTCAAGCTGCAATGAGCACAGCTCAGGCTGACTGTGTCATAAGTGCAAGGTAAGAGCCAGTGCGTATCTACCCTTCCTTACAAGAGCTGTCATTTCTCAGAACGCCAACAACATTTAAAAGTCAACCCTTTGGTTTGTGTAAGTGGTGTTCTTTCCTGTAAGGGAGTTGGGAGATGCTTATTCGCAATTAGATCTGACAGCAACCAGTTTATCTTTTATCAGGTTCATATACATTATTAAACACGTATTAAAGGGAGTCTCCAGTAATCCTGTTAATCTTACTGCATAATAAATCTGAATTATATGTTACAGATTAACAGTGACAAAAAATGTGACCATCATGGGAAAACTGGGGCACATAAAAGTACTAAATATGCTACATGTTAACCTGTTTTACATGTGTTTATCACAAGCCTTAAATCCAGTGCATAAACAAGTCCATCCTTTAGAAACAATCCCATTTTTTCAAAGTTAAAATAATGATATAAAAAGAAAATAAAATGTGTTAAACAGTGAAGAATAAAAGAACATACCAATAATATTATATACTCTATAAACAACTTCACTAACAAAACAAAAACTTTTAAAGTTCAAGACTCGCTCTCATTTCTAAATTCAGAGATCACACCGAAAAGCTAATGTATAAGTGAAGGCACCTAAAGGTTGCCTTAAGCGTGAAGCCACACTTAATAATTTACTGTGCGTGTAAAAATAATACAGACGTCTACCTGACATTCCTGCAAAGCTAACCTTTTCCTAAAACTGTAGAGAAATGCAAAATGGTTTGTGTTTTATGAATAATCTCTGCAAACACAAACATGTAAATAAATAACAGAAATGTTGAGCTGGAGAAGACATTGCACAAAGAACAGGAAAAAGAATGTAAAATTAGACTTTTAATTCTTGCTACAGTTAGTGTACCTGTTTTAATTTAAAAATAAAACTAATACATATATAAACATAGCCTATTTACGTCTCCTAGGCATCACCAATTTTAGGATACAACTGTTTGCTGTATAGTCACACCTAGTATTAAAAGAAGTTGACAAAGAAGGTATTTTGCTGGAGAGATCCATTTTTATCATTCTACCTCACTGTCCTTGAGCAGCCTGCAGGTTTCAGATATATCAATCACTAGATCACAGAGCCACAGAACATTGTCCACAAAGAGGAGTAAATTCAAACAAAATTAGTTGTATATTTCAACATGAAAATTAACCCAGTGCTGTTCAAAACTAAACATGTCATTGTCAAAGTGGGGCCGGGGTATTTGGAATGTAAACTACAGTTTGGTTAGTAATGTTTGCTATTGTTGGTGTGCAAGTATGACTAGAAAAGATCCTTTATTAATACATTTCTAGGGAGTGGCATCTCCATGAAGCAGGAAGTGGCATGCAACTATGGATATTGCTTCCTGTCTGTCATGCACAGTACATACTTGGCTCTGGAGGGGAGGTCCAGTGGCTATTGTAGGGGGAAGTGACCCCGCAAATGGCTTAATGTATGCAGGGCCAAATTATGTGATTTACAGCAAATCAGGTCATTGAGGCCCCCATCCCATGTTTCGGAAGGAAGGTCTGTTATTCCAGGGGTCCGAGAGAACTACCTGGACATCCCATGCGAGTAGGCAAGTATGGCACAGTACCTAACAAAAATGTATATGATACAGACAAGAAATGTGTGTCCTTGGCTTGATTAATGTAATGAAGCCTTCAGAACGTAATTGGGTTGGTGGACGGTATTATTATAAGAGAACAAGGTGGCAGAAGGATCTCAGAGAATAACTAATCGCTCATCCCTCGTTACAATTTCTTGGTGTTAGATTTCCTTTAATGGTTAGGTCTGAGGAAAAAGAACAAAACATATTACAGACTAATGAACAATGCGCTCAGCAACTGCTGCATCTGCTGCAATGCTGGACTTGCCATATGGAAATGTAATTATTCATTAGAAAAGACTGATGGTTCGTGTGTCTGCACAAAGTACAACGTAACAGATTATAAGCAGTAACAATCTACTGCTAAGGACTAAGGGGGCTAAGTAACAAAAACAAACATCTAAACACATACTGATTCCTACCCCATAAACAAGGTATGATAGCCCAGTAAGTGGGCAAATAACACAGTAAATCCTGAGTCCAGCACAGCAAGAATCATTTAACATAAAGTAAATATTGCAGTTATACGTTGTACTAAATAGTAAATAAATAAATATAATTGGTTCACAGTTTAAAAGGAATATACATTTCATAATTATTATTTTTTCTAATCTGATTACAAATATTTAAAAATCAGAAGTAAAAAAATATATATATTTCCTTTATTTTTAAACTCAATTCCTTATTTATCATGTCCATTTAAACATACAGTCCTGACGCAAAGTTGCCGTAAATTGGGCACAAAAATAGTGTATTTTAGGGTCAACCTCTACTCTATGTTTAGAGTTGTAAGTTACATAAGATAAGTGTCTAAATTTATTTTTACGGCTACCTTGCGCATTCACTTGTAAACCAGGAACCTTTTTAAAGCCATGATATTCAAAATGCATGCGGTTTGACCAATCTCGTCATTGAGAACCACATCTAAAAAGTATGTATCTTTTTGTGTGATTGTCTGCTTCACATTGCACTCTCTGTATGAATTCCAGGTTTAGGATTCGCCGGTTGTCATGGAATTTTTATAATCCACATCACGGTTTGAAAAAAACTGAGTCTGATGTGTGTTTTTTACTTTGGTAAATTGCACAATTTACAAAACTGCCCAAAAAGATGCACATTACATTTTTAAAGTTCAGTTTTTCACTTTGATGCCTCCTACAACTCTGTTCCTGAGTCATATAAGAAGTTAATAAATGTGCATGGAAATAAATAATTTCCCCACCTCGCTAGAGTTGTCTGGCTGAAGCCCTTCAATCCAAGTGGATAACAACCCAATGTATCTCCAGTTTGTGCACATATGATAGGAGCATGGTCATTCTCCAGCTCAATTTTTCACTGAAACCAATGAAAATCTGAGGGCTCCCAATTAGAAGATATTCAGGATTTAAGGTCATTTTGGGTTCACACAAATTACAACCAATTAGGTTTGAAACAACCACAGTGAGTATGGAAATGTCCAACCCTAACATTGAGCACTCTTAATAACAATAAGGAAATGTCATTTACTTTCCACAAAGAGGGCTTTTCTGTATTTTAAAGTGTATTTATCAATATATTTTACTTGACAGGTTTTCTGTGTGATAGACAACAGCTTGCCTTTCTTCCTCTATTTTAAGCAGTTTAAGAGCCAGGGCAGAGTGACCTGGAGAGACTGTAATAAACTGGACCACCACGGGAGGTCGTGTAGTAAAAGGACTGTTTGCGCACAGAGCCTCCTGGGAGGCAAAGCTACAAATCACTGTTCTACTTCATTAACTCGCACCCCATAATTTGGATTGCTTGCTGGAAGCAGAGTGGTAAGTGACAGCCAGCCTCCACAGAGATTCCTGCCACAACTCAGCTTCTACTCACTATGCTGGTCAACAGAAATACATGGTGCTTATATAATTCTTCCTCTATGTATGCAGTGAAGACATGGGGGATAAGAGTGACTAAATGACTTCCAAGAACATAAAAATATAAGTTAATACTGTTAAAATGTAAGCAAGGTAATAAAGAGATATATGAGAACTTCAACACAGTACTCATCTATATACGCATGAAAATGAACTTGGCTCACATTAGTTCTCTCACACTATGAAACCGTAAAGGAGCCGTATACTCTTCTTGCATTATATGCTAATCGCTGCTATTTGAGATCGGTCTATGAATTTGAAGGGGGAGGGTGGTGAGGTCTTCAGTGCCCTACAAGGTGACATCTGATTGTTTGTGAGCTGGAGCAGGTATCATATAATTGGTGATCATGGCTCACATCCAATCAAATGCTGCCCTCGCTAGCACTGAATGCCCCACCTACGTCACACTTCTTCCGATTGGAATTTAACATAAGGGAAGTATCACTTTGGGGCAGAGATCTCAGATATGCAAACTCCCCTGACTAGGAAAACAGTCATAAGCATCACGAAAGATGAGTGTTCTCCTAGTGAGACAATCATTTAAAACGGAATTTGGAGCTAACTCTTAATCTCAATTTTAGTAGATATGTATATTTATATAACACAGTGTAATGAACTGTCCGCTACTCTCGTATTACTCCACATTCTGGACGCTATACATGTATTTGAAAAGATAACGTGTATGATAACAAAGACTGTTAATTTGCCTTGGTTTACATTAAAATAAAGGTACCTGAGCCTCATATCTGTGTGGTGTGCAGAATAAAAAGCTGACTGCATCATTGCACTCTCTTAGGGGCCTTTTTATTATCAGGTTTTTGTGCCGTTAGTTATTATATATCATCGCAAAGATGATAAATAACTTTTCGGCTCCATTTATGAGAAAATCATCCAGGGACAGCACATCCGATAGGAGGCTTCCTGGTAATGACTTTCTTTACCTGTGACCTCAGCTGTCAGTCCTGCAGTCTGTAATGTGCCGCATGCGCAATGGCTTTTTACCGGAGGGGAGAGTAGGAAGGCTGCGGAGAGGGATCCAAAGATCTCTCTACAGAAATGATCTTCCTATAGGGTAGAATAGCTAACGCCATCTTCAGATGGCATTAGGCAACGGTTCAAGCTCCGAAAAGCTAGGCTAGGCCCCAGACTGCAGTCCCTATTGAAAGTTATCGGGACTGCGGTTTAATGCGAAACTTAGCCTAATGCATGAGATATCTATGATTTTAAAAATGCCTAAATAATGTGGAAAAAGCTGTTTTCTGCATGGTTTATGGCTGAATATATAAGCCTGTTAGTCTTATAAAAAGCAAAGTTGCACGTATGTCACAGAGACAACCGAAACCATTGTGATTGTAATTAAAGTAAAAAATGCAGTAAGTATAATATTAGATG